>NC_136419.1:83318125-83996250 GCF_052625555.1 Lactuca saligna
ATTAGAATAAGAATCCCTAATTATCACCCAATAAGAAAATTAGGGCTAGGATCCAACAATAACATTTACATACTAGAAAAGGGATGCCGTAATCTAACATGCAAATAAATTGAAGGTAAGTGAATGACGATTCACTAATTCTCCATCACAAAACTTAAACTATTAGTCCTAAGTGTTTTTGAGAATTCCTAGGTTCGGATGAGATTCATTGAAACTATTCAATGGCATGTTTAAATCTCGATATGCCCCTCTCGTTTGTGACTGGGATGCCGAGGATCACAAAGCGGGTGTGAATTACCATGCAAATTCACATGGTGCCTTCATTGTAACGATCACCTATTCGATGTGCCGGTAAACCACACATGCTCCATCGAACTATGATAAACAATGAATCACCCTTTGCCACCTTCGCTTAGAACCAATTAGTGTGCCGGTAAACCACACACGCTCCACTAACTTCTTAGCAAGGTTCAAAGTGTAATTTCATGGGATTGCATCAATTCACTTTTCCTAAAGTAACTAAGATTGGGAAATTTTTAAAACGTGTAGTTACTTTGTATTTCTTATTATACTTTTAATGAGAAGATGAGATTGCCCTATCCTACCCGTTCGGCGAACGACCCTCCACCAATCAAGCAAGTGGTGGGTGTGAGTGTACACCCATTAAGCGCCATTTTATAGGCCGCAACCTTATACCCACCTTATAGATCGGCTTCGTGAATGAGGCCTACTAACAGTAAGACTAGGATTTAGTTATATATATATATATATATATATATATATATATATATATATATATATATATATATATTATTCTAGTAATATCATATTAGTATAGGGTTGTATTTTAAAACTTTTTAAAATCTAGGGTTTGAAATTTAAGTTGTCTAAATTAAAACTTTTAATCACAAATATAAATTTCAAAACTTTAGGGTAGGTTTTAAACATTTAAAACATGGAGGATCAAATAACAAATAATTCCAATTAACAATTAATATCCTAATTATCTTTATTTGATTTATCCAAGATTTCTTTTAAGATAATTATCAAAATAATTAATCATTTATCACATAAGGAAATTAAATATTTTATTAGATGATAAATATCTTTAATTAGATCAAGATAATAGTCATATATATCAAAAAATCGAATTAGGGTTGATCTAATATGATTAAGGTAAGTTTCCATAAGATAAACATGAAAAAATCCCGGTTTTGCCTAATCCAGACGCCCGGACTCGCCGAGTACAGGCCTACTCGCCGAGTCCACTTTGGAACTCGCCGAGTACATGACTCATAAACCCAAAATTGAATTTTGCAGGTTTGTTTCAGTTAATCAAGCAACAATTTAAAGAAAACCAAGCTAGGCTCTGATACCACTGATGGGTTTTAGCCATAAGAACTTTCCTATGTGCGCATGCAAAACCCTAATGCTTGGATCTAGGCTTTCTAATTAAACATGCTTTGAATCCAAGACTTCTAATGGCTAATTAGGTTAAATAACAACATTGAAACAGATCTAGAATCATACCTTTGAGTTCCTTGTTGATCTTGTTGTCTTGGAGCTTCTAGAGTCACAAATGTCACTCCTCTAATGGCTTACAAACACCAATAGCAAGCAAGATGATTTAGGAGAGAGGAGAGGGGAGGAATTCGGCCAAAGTATCTCTACTTTAAATGGTGTATCGAATTCCCTCACCCCTAGGGTCTATTTATACTTGTAGACTCCTTAAGGGTTACAACCTAAACCCTAATTGGATAATCTTCTCTTAAGGCTATCCAAATCCATTCCATAGATAAGCCTTTGGACGATTTTAGCTATCCTATATCTCATAGAATTCGTCCAAAGCATATCCCAATGGATTTATAGTCTAAAGTTTAACTATCAAACAATTAACAGTTTATACCCCTTTATTTAATTAATCTCTTTAAGTCACCAAATTAATTCCAATTAATCTATGACTTATATTAATCAAATAACCATATATTATGTACTCTCTCTTAACAAATCAGCCATCAAGTTGCTATGGTGAAGGCAACCCAAAAGGACCATGCACAACCGGATCAAATACTTGCCTAATATAGTTGCAGCCTTAGACACTATTCCAACAAAACCCACCAATCCATATACTTAAACGGGTTATGTGGGTTCGGTTGGGTTGATGTTTCTAACTCATAACCCACTAACCAATATATTATAGGAGTTGGGTTGGATAAATGTATGTAGCATTGCCATTCTGAAACCAATTCAATTGTCAGGCCTAGAACCACAGATATGAAACCACTCGTATTTTCCAACATCATTTTTATGTAATATAATGTAAGCGTACATCGTATGTCTCAGTTATGCTATAGGGAATTGTTTTTGCAGGAAATGGTGTTATGAACCACCCAATCGCCCCTCCCCCTCCCCCAAATGAATTTTTTTGACACCAAAAGACTACTCAATGTCCTTTCTTGCTGATTTTTGTGTCACGTTGAGCTGTTTTTAGTTATGTAAGGTTGAACCTTATAATATGATGATTTTTGAAACTGGTCACTCAGCGTCAACACATAATCCAGCATCAGGATACCAGTTGTTCAGTGTATAGTTTTATATTCAACATTTTGTAATGGATTTAGTACTTATCTTGTTTCCATAGTTATCGTCAATTAGTTAGCTGGTATATCCCTGATTTGTAGGGATTGCCTAAATTAATTATATATAGTCTTTTGTACACCTTTGTGAGACACATCTTTCACAAACCCTAACAGCCGCTTTGTGCATTCGATAATCTCTTTGTGAGATTATTATTCTTAGTGAAAGTTCTTTGTGAAACTTCGTTTTTCTTGTTGATAGTCATTGTTTGATAAATTGTTTGATCTAAGGTCCTTTCAATTGGTATCAGAGCAGTGTTCTCTGATCAAACAAATGGCTTCATCATCTTCCTCTTTAAACTAATCAAATCATCCTTCTGCTAAAATTCCTCCATTTGATGAAACTAATTTTGCTATGTGGAAAATAAAAGCTCTCTATGCATTAGAATTTGTAGATGAAGACATGTTGGACATCATCGACAAAGGTCCATATGTTCTGATGTATCAGGCCTTGAAAAACAATGATCCTGATGGTGTCATGAAGAAAACACCTAGAGGAAACTGGATAGCAGATGACAAAAGAAAGAATGGTCTCGATGTTCGTGCTCGGGCTGCAATCAGCTATGCTTTGCCATACAATATCTTTGGGCTGGTTCAGAACTACATCTCAGCAAAAGAAATGATGGACACACTAACTATATCTTTTGAAGGCACTGAGGAAGTCAAGGCTACTCAAATAAATGATCTAAATAGAAGGTATGAACATTTCTTTGAAAAGAAAGGTGAAACCCTAACTCAAGCCTTTAACAGGTGTAATACTCTTGTTAATGATCTGCGGAGACTAGATCAGTTGAAGCATCGAACTGTTGTAGTGCAGAAGTTTTTGGATTCTTTGGGTGCAGGTTAGGAGAATAATGTTGATGTGCTGAAACATAGTGAGAAGATCAGCACAATGGATTTACAAAGTCTCTATGGAAACCTTCGATACTATGAGGAATCCAAGCTTCAGAGAAAGGAGCTGATGAAGGATGCTCAACGTGAGTCATCAGTGGCATTATTTTCAAACAAAAAGCAAGTGTCAGAGTCAGACACTGAAAACCATTCAGACACTGATTCTTCTAAAAGTGAGACTGATGATCTGTAAAAGGTTGTTGCTAGTGCGGCTTTAATTGTGAAGACTTTTGAGAAATCAGGCCGAAATTTCTCAAAGTTTTAGAAGAAAATGAGTGGGAAATCTTCAAAAAGATCAGATGCTGACAAGAAACATGCTACTGAAAGGAAAGGGAAAGCTCAGTGCTTTAAATGTGGTAGCACTGATCATTTTGCAAAAGAATGCAAGGAAAGAACCCAAAGCTCGGATGAATACTAGAAGCATAAGTACAACAAGTTGGTTGAGAAACTAAAAGAAAAGAACTTGGAACATAAAGTTCTTGTCGCTGAAGAAGAAAAATGGAAGACTGATGAGGAGTCATCAGATGATGAAGCCAAATGCCTGATGGCTAAGATAGAAGATACTAATGAATGTGAAGTCAGCAACAGTTTGTTTGATGCTGATATGTCTGATGCAGTTGAAAACTCCAGGAAGCATAACACTGATTCCCCTTCAATGTATCAGGTTCAAAATTTTGTTTCCTATTCAATGAATGAAAAAATCAAAATGTTTGAGTATTTGGGTGTTCTTAATTCTCAGAAGAATCAAATCATAAGAGATATGCAGAATCAAATTGATCTTCTTAAAATTGAACTATCCTTGAAAAATAACATTATTGACACTACTCAGGAAAATCTAAGAGTTACTAGTTTATCAAATTCCTCGCTATCTGCTGAAATTGATAAAGTTAAAGACCTCTTGAACAAAGAACAAACTATTTTAAAACTTTGGGCTAAGTCTCAGAAAAATGCTAATTATGTTATTTCTGCTCAAATACCTCATTCATGTGAGAAAATCCTTGGGAGAAATTTTGTTGAAGATGAAAAAGTTTTTAAATCTCAAGAAAAGGAATCTGAATTTTATTCCATGAATGATTTAAAAGATAGTTTCAAAAACAAATTTATCAGCAACACTTTTATTAATCAGAGTCTCATTGATGAATAATGTGTTACTGATTCTAATGGTGTTACTGAGTGTAATATTTAAATTACCAGAATTGACCCTACTTCTTACCCTGCACATCTTGAGAGACCAACTCCTCTCACTGAAAATATTATCGCAATTCCTATCTCAAACGGAGTGTTTCACGTTGTTCATGAAAAACTTAAACATTATCCTGATTGCAGTGTTTCAGTGCATAAGTCTAAATCTGATACTGATGTCAGCTCCTTATCCATCACTGATCATAGTTCTTCTGACACTGAATTCTGTTGTAATTCAATGTCAAATAAAAGGACTCAAATTTCACTTGGTGAATCTTTCAAATCCAAATGTGTTAAATCTAGAAATCTGCTTACCAAGAAAAACTTTGGTACTAGAGTTTGTTACAGATGTGGTGACACCTCTCACAAGATCAGTGAATGCAAGTTTGATAAAACATCGTTAAGAGCTGACAACATCAAAGTTAGAAATGAAAGATGGACTCTTAAATCAAATTCTTTGAACTATCTTCCTAAAGAGTGCTATAATATATTGTCAAATAACTTTGTGAATGACCCATCTTTTAATGGGTCAGTGTGTTATAACTAGTTTCTCAGCACTGTAGGGTCAAGAGCATCTTTGGTACTTAGACAGCGGTTGCTCAAGACATATGACAGGATCCAAGTCTCTCCTGGAAGACTATGTCAAGAAAACTGGTCCCGCAGTAACTTACGGAGACAATGGAAAGGGTTTACTAAAGGATATGGGAACATCAAGTGCAATAATGTGGTGTTTTAGAATGTTTCATATGTAAAGGGTCTCAAACACAATCTCATCTCAATCAGCCAATTGTGTGATGCTGATTATGAAGTTCATTTTACAAAGAAGGAAGGAAGAGTCATCAACACTAACAAGAACATTGTACTCTCAGCAAGTAGAAAAGATGATATATATATATATATATATATATATATATATATATGTTCTTGACATGTTCTCAAGTTACAAGGCACTGATGCAATGTTTCTTTACCAAGTCTCAAACCAATCTCAGCTGGATTTGACACAAAAGGTTCTCTCATTTGAACTTTAAGAATGTAACTAAAATATCCAATCAAGATCTAGTTAGAGGTCTCCAAAAACTCAGCTTTGTCAAAGACAAGATGTGCTCAGCGTGTGAACAAGGAAATCAAACCAAGTCATCATTCAAACCTAAGTCATGTTCTAGTATATATGTTCCTCTTCATTTACTACACGTGTACTTGTTTGGATATATTCCTGTTCGTTCCCAAGGAGGAAATAAGTATACGCTAGTGGTTGTGGATGGGTTTACCCGATTTACGTGAGTGGCTTTCTTGAAGAAGAAAGGTCAAGCTGCACAGGAATTTATCTCACTGATTCGACAAAACGAGACGTTGAATGGTCTCAAAGTTAAGTAGCTAAGGAGTGATCATGACACTGAGTTCCAAAATTCGACTCTTGAAGATTTTTGGGAGTTTAAAGGTATTGGGTAGAACTTTTCAGCTCCTCGCACGCCTCAACAAAATGGAGTTGCTGAACGAAGAAACCAAACAGTGATTGAGGCAGGAAGAACCTTAATGATTCATGCTGGTCTTCCTATGTCGTTTTGGGCTGAAGCCGTTAATACATCATGTTATACTCAGAATCGCTCTCTAATTCACAGGGTTCACAAGAAGACACCATATGAGATGCTAAAAGGTCGAAAGCCGGACGTATCCTTCTTTCACGTGTTTGGATGCATTTGTTATATTCTTAATCAGCACGATCCCAGATCAAAATTTGAGCCTAAGGCTGACAAAGGTATTTTTGTTGGATATTCATCTATTTCAAAAGCTTTTCGTGTTTTTCATGTGAACAGGCAGTGCATTGAGGAATCCATTCATGTAAAGTTTGATGAAGAATCATACACTGATGAAAAAGTAGCTCATTCCTCTTCTATCTTTCAAGATCTTCTATCTTGCCCATATGATGAAGTTTCTCATACTGAAGAAGAACCTATTATTCCTGATCCTATCGTTTCAGACCCAAGTTTTGTAAATCAAGGTACTGCGGTCAGCTCGACAACTCATTTGTTCGATTCTGATGAAACCGTTGAGACTGAAGATTCTCCTGCAACTGATGTTCGTTTCAGTAATGACACTTCAGTGTCAAATCCATTGGAATCAGCTCCTGGACATCGAGATCACCGTGTTGATCAAATTATTGGGAATCTTCATGATGGTGTCCGAACCAGATCTCGTGTATCTAATAATTTTTTCATGTATGTTAATTTCGTTTCAATGATCTTACCTGACAAGATACACTCAGCTCTTCAACATGTTGACTGGATTAAAGCCATGCAAGACGAGCTGAACGAGTTCGAAAGGCACAAGGTTTGGACTCTTGTTCCCAGACCATCAGGAAAGACCATCACCGGAACACGCTGGGTCTACCGCAACAAGGTTGATAAAGATGGTATTATTACTCGCAACAAAGCAAGACTTGTTGCTCAGGGGTTCACTCAAATTGAATCTATTGACTACGGGGATACTTTTGCTCCAGTTGCCCGCATTGAAGCAATCAGACTGTTTCTCGCATATGTCTCATACATGAAATTCATTGTCTACCAAATGGATGTCAAAACAGCATTTCTTCATGGTGTGTTAGAAGAAGAAGTGTTTCTCAAACAGCCCCGAGGCTTTGAAGACAAAGAGCACCCTGACTATGTGTACAGACTAGATAAAGCTGTATATGGACTGAAGCAAGCTCCTAGGGCCTGGTATGAGACACTGACATCATATCTTCTTGAAAATGGCTATAGAAGAGGAGAAATTGATAATACTTTCTTCATCAAAAACAAAGTCTCAGACATGATTCTTGTTCAAATCTATGTCAATGACATCATCTTTGGATCTCCAAATGAGAAGTTGAGCAAGGAATTCACTGAGATCATGTCTCAAAGGTTCGAGATGAGCATGATGGGGAAGATGACCTTTTTCTTAGGTCTTGAGGTTCAGCAACAAAAATTAGGTATCTCAATTTATCAAAGTATATATATTACTGATATGCTTGTTAAGTACTCTCTCAGCGACTGCAAACCAACTTTTACTCCGGTGTCCAAGACTGATAAGCTACACGCTGTTCCCACCGGCACTGATGTTAATCACTCTCTTTATCAAGGAATGATTGGATCTCTTCTCTACCTCACTGCAAGTCACCCTGATATCATGTTTGGAACCATTCTATGTGCTAGATTCCAAGCTAATCCTAAGGAGTCTCATCGCATTGCAGTTAAACGCATCTTTCGATACTTAAAGGCCACTCAGAACTTGGCATTATGGTACCCTCGTGACTTAGCACTTGAACTCTTTGGATACACTGATTCCGACTATGCAAGATGTAACTTAGACAAGAAGAGCACGTCAGGTGGATGTCATTTCCTTGGAAATCGACTAATCAGTTGTTCTCGCAAGAAACAAACCTCAGTAGCTATCTCCACTGCAGAAGCTGAGTATGTTGCAGATAGGAGATGTTGTGCTCAACTCTTATGGATTCAGAATCAACTTTTAGACTATGGGCTTAAATTCACAAAGACTCCTATATACTGTGATAACACCAATGCAATTCAGATCACACAGAATCCTGTTCAGCACTCAAAGACAAAGCATATCGAGATCAGACATCACTTCATCAGAGACAATGTTGAGAAGGGCAAGGTTGTTCTAAAACATGTCAAGACTTCAGATCAACTAGCTGATATTTTCACCAAGGCCCTGGATACTCAAACTAGTGGTCACATTATTGGAGAACTTGGAATGATCACTCTGGATTGAAAATGTTTTACTAATGTTTGCTATTGTCTTATAAACTAATGTCTTTTTTGCTGATGATGATGTGCTGATGATGTTTAGCATGCTAAGTACATTGTATGATCTCTTATCTCTATCTCTTCTACAAATCTTCTAAACTAAAGTTGAATGATTCACTGTATTAAACCATACACTGATAACAACTTGAAACTCTTTGCTGATGGTTAGACAAAACACCAAGATCTATCACACGCAACTATCCCTTCTTACCAATCTTACACTGATTTTGTGATTCAGTGTGACAAAACACATGCTGATGAGAGTCTAACAGTCTTTGCTGATGGTTAGACCAAAACACCAAGGTCTATCACACGCAACTATCCCTTCTCACCAATCTTACACTGATTCTGTGATTCAGTGTGACAAAACACATGCTGATGAGAGTCTAACAGTTTTTGCCGATGGTTACACCAAAACACCAAGGTCTATCACACGCAACAATCCTCTCTTCACCTTCTTCTCACTCAGTGTCTAATGATTCAATAAGAAGCCCCACTCACTGATAAAGACTCAACACTCTGTGCTGATGGTTAGATAATTAAACCAATATCTATCACACGCACCAACCACCTTGCTAACCTTAAACAAGCAAGTTGTACCTTGAATTGACGACAAACTATCTTTCAGCATGTAACTTTTCGTGACACTGATCTCAGCGCTTCCGCAGACACTGATTGTCGTTTCCTCTTCAGTACAACGACTCTTTTTACCCAACGGCTATATTTTTTGATTTGACAGTTTGTTAAGATACGCAGTTATTTTCGATAAAGATAATCGTTACTTTAAAAAAAATCCATTTAATCCCTTATTTAAACTTTTTCCCACCTCTCTCCCAAACCTTCCTCCCATCATTCAAACTTCCTTCTCTCTCTTCAAAACCCTAGAATCCAAACTCTCTTCAATGGCGGCATCACTGTTTACTTTCTCCTCGACTTCAAGAAGAGTCGTCCCAGCTCCAAACTCTCCTCCTCTTCCCATATACATCAAAGCCACAAATGTCGTTTTCAACCCTGATATACCAGATGTTCATCGCGGTCATGGACTTGATGATTTTGTCAATTTTTTAGTATCCTGCAGACTTCGATACGCTATCAGTGAGGTTCCATCAGAGTTCTTTCCCGAACAAGTATGTGAGTTCTACTACACCGCAATGGTTAATAATGAAAACAACATCATCTCTGGCACTTTTGGGCGTGGCTGTTGCTTAGTTTTCCTCACCGCTGATCTCCTCAGTGTTGCACTCAGGTTGCCAATTTTTGAACCATTCTCTGAGCTTCCAACTATTGAACGCTATCGACGCCTCTTTGATCAACTGGGCTATAATCATTCGAAGGCTGGTGCTCGATCAGCTCTCATTCCGCGTCAATGTATGACTCCAGGATGGAAGTTCTTCACCGGGGCACTTTGCAAATGTGTGGGTCACAAATCTCGTAATGGTGATCAACTGAGTACTTATCAGCAACAAGTTGTTTGTTCCCTTATTCTCAACAAACGTCTTGATTATGGGGCCTTCTTCTTTGATCAGCTTGTCCAACTTCTTCGTGCCAATCTACGAGCTGATCATGTTCCATTTCCACGCTGGATTGCTCTTGTCCTGGATAAAATTTTTGCTGAAGCCTACTACTCCCACTCTAGAAACCCCATCCAATGCCCATGCATGTCAGTACGAATGTATCAGGATGATCCACTGGTAAATGACATCGGCATCTCTGATCGGATGCGAGAATGGATCGCAAATCCATATACCGTTCCTTCACTAAACGCTGACACTAACGAAGGAGCTGATGATAACAACGAAATCCATGCTGATCTGCAAGTTGAAATGCAAGACGGTGGTCATATCTCCCCTCAACTTTCTCATCATACCATTTCTGTCACTGAAAGGGTTCACTGAGCTCAGGGGGAGCAACAATCTACGGGGAATCAACCATCTGCTCAAGGGGAGCAACCATCACAAGGGATGCCACCATCTCATGGGGAGCAACCTTCTCAGGGGGAGAAGCATCGATCACAAGAAATTCCAGGTACTCAGCTCATTCAAATCCAGACCTCAGCTGTAAAGCCCGAAAAATGGATCTACCAATGATCAAAGACAAATAACAGAAGCAAAGATGAAATAATTGTTGGATTAATGTCTAAGTCCATAACTAGAATTGGTAAGACTTGACCCGACCCGGCATGGTCCATTTGGGTTGCATACCATCATGCACTTGGATAGACTATAATGAGAGAAATAAGACACTTATGGTTATTAATATATTATAAGTTCTAGTATATTAATAATAAGAATAATAAGACTATTTAATTAGTATTGATCAAGAATTAATCTAGGATTAATTAAGTGATCAAAAGAAGATTAATTAAATATATGGGTTGATTGTGTAAATCATCCATACTTATATAGTGGGCTAATGCTCCATGGATAATCAAGTTGGGCTAAAACCCATAGGATGGTCCATGGATGCTCCATGGTGTATTTGAACCCATGGATCCAAGGAAATGGAAAGCCATGACAATTAAGGATTTACCCTAATTGTAACACTATATAAAGATCTTAGTCTTGACAAAAAATCGGCCACTAGAATCACATTAGAAAGTGAAGAAAAGGGCTAGCCGATTTCATGAAGTTTAGAACTCTCTCAAGTTATTCTAAGTGTTTTGATGATTGTGATTCCATTTGAGGCTTCCACACTATTGGGGCTAGGCACTCAAGCTTCATGAAGACTTTCTACATCAAAGAGGTATGTATTCTATCTTGTTACACTCATTGTTTTGTATGCTAGATTAGGATAATACCTTGGATGTTCTTATTTGCATGTATAATAGAGAAAACATAGATCCAAGGTATTTAGGGTTGCATGTACACTTAGGAGTGTTAGAATGCTCAAAACCCAACAGTGGTATCAGAGACTGGTTTTGTTTTCTTGTTATACCTGCAATAGATGCTTAAAAAATCGAAAGTGTTGTTGTTTGATCATCAGACTCGGCGAGTCCATGCCTAAAAATGATCAAAACGATCCAACTCGCCGAGTCGGTTCATGCACCCGACGAGTTGGACCCCCAGACAGCATATTTTCGAGATTTTTGGCTAGAAAGGGACTAGGAACATTACCCTAAGTTGTTTTTGAACTTATAAACTTGTTTTTTAATGTGGTAATGTTCATGCTAATCCATTTTCAAAGATAATTGTCAATAGATTCATGTTTTGTATTAGTTTAAGGTTTAGACTAATTACATGAAGAAGTTTGATATGAATTATCTTGTTCTTATGAGTTGCTTAGATTAATAGAAAAGTTAATTGAAATAGTTGCTTTCAATCTATTTTAATCTAAGAGTTGAGTATAAAATGTGTTTGTGTAACTTGTCCTCAAGTTACATGAAGAGTCATATTAAAGACTCATAAAACTCATAAAAGTTGGTAATGGTTACAAAATGAAGAGTCTTGTGTCATTGAATTTTTTTTTATGACTCCATAACTTGTCCTCAAGTTATGGAAGTTCAAGAGTCACTTCATTAATAAATAAATAAATAAATAAAGTGTAACCTTAATTAATTCCATAAGTTATAAAACATAAAGAAAAGTTAATTCTCTTACTAGTTTAAAGTCTTCCATAAGTTATGGAACTTGAAGAGTTTTTTTGATTAAAACTACTTTAAATACATAAGTTATGGAATTAATTAGTTTTGAATAGTTTCAAAACATGCCCTCAAGTTTTGGAATTTGAAAAGTTTTCTCTTATGAATACTTTAATTCCAAGTTAGCCCTTAGAATTCTAAAGAGTTAAAATTCAACACTTATACTATTTATAACATTAATGGTTAATTATTATATATATGTATAAGAACAAGTCGTTTTACCGTTAGTAAGCCTCATTCACGAAACCGGTCTATAAGGTGGGTATAAGGTTGTTGCCTATAAAATGGCGACTTAATGGGTGTATACTCTCACCCACCGCTTGCTTGACTGGTGGAGGGTCGTTAGCCGAACGGGTAGGACAATGACTTTAAATTCTCCCTTCATTAAAAGCATTAATGATAAATACTAAGTAACTAAAATCTTAATAATTCCCAATCTTAGTTACTTTAGGAAAAATGTGAATTTGGTGCCAGCCCATGGAATTCACACTTTGTACCTTACCAAGTCGTTGGTGGAGCGTGTGTGGTTAATCGGCACACTAACTTGGACTAGTAAGGACCACGAATGGTGACTTAATGTTTGTCATAGATCAATGGAGCGTGTGTGGTTAACCGACACATTGATTAGGTGATAATATTAAGGGTACCAAGTGAATTGGTATGGTTATTCACACCTTGTTTTGTGATCCTCGGCATCCCAGTCACAAAATTTGAGAGGGCACACTCGAGATTGAAACATGCCATTGAAAAGTTCAATGAATCTGAAAAGATCTAGGAATTTCAAATCCAATTAAAACCTAATAAATCATTTCGTTTTTCATGGTGGAAATTGGTGAATCGTCATTCACCTACCTTCAAATATTTTGTAGCTTGGATTACGACATCCCTCTTCCAAATTATAAAATATTGTGTTGGGTCCTAGCCTTAATATTTCATATTTGGTGTCATATTAAGGACTTTAAATCAACTAACTTGAATATCTCCCAAAACATGTCTGGTTTAGACATTTATGATCTTCCCTAATCTCTTGAAGATGATGTTCCTCAACATCATGCTTCACTTCCTCTATCTCCTCCAATTATTCTCCCTCACCCACAAGTTCTTGGAAAGTTTAAAGTCACTCGAGCCCTATTGGCAAGTACAGGTCTTGGTGTGGTTACATCTTGGAGATGTAGTCTCATATTGACAAGTCGGGACAGTTGGGAACACCTATGAAAAAGACTATGACAAGACCCTTAATGATTTTATCTATTTGTTAAGATCAACTTCCTCAAAACTTGATGGACATTGACAATAGTGACACAGGAAATCCAGAAAAACATTCTCTTCCCAATGGAAAGGGACCGGCCATAGTCAACTCGGTTGACCAAATGGTAAAGAGAAAAACTAAGTCTGTGATAGTCCCGTGTACCATTATCAAAGGGTCCATATGTTTATATTGCCAAAGAAAGGGGCATTGGTTGCAAAGCTGCCATAATTTACCTAAGGATGTTAAAGTCGATAAGTGTGACTCTACTTCAGGTAAAGTCCACTATCTAACTCTGCTAAGTTTCTATTCTGAGATTCTTGATAGATGAAGTGACTGGGTCACATGGTGATGTTTTAAGAATCACAGAAAAGGTAAAGAAACTTAAAGAAAGAATATGCTGAATCTGATCGCGTAGATGGATTTCTATCGCGTAGTTTGAAGATCGGATTCTTGAGCTACTTCTTAGGAGTTATAATATATTGCTTGTGAATAGATAACAACAAGGTTTTCATGTGGATTGTAAGGATAAGTTTTTCCACAAAGTTTTAAAATAAAAGACAAAAAAGGGTTTTAATTTTATTTATTTTAAAAAATATCCTTACAATGGCATCTGTGGAAAATTGTTGCTTATATGTTTCCAGTAATAGCAGTATTGGAAAGCGGATTTGATTCTTTCATTTGTGGTAGTGTCTGAATTTACCAAATGAAGAAATTTTTTCATCACCCAAGTTTCAATTGGACAGAAACTTGGAATCATACAAGTTGTATTGTATGATGAATGAGAATTTTCATCTTTGAAAATTAAGACTAATTTTTTTTTTTTATCACATGTATATGTGAGTCAATTGAAGGACTAAGGAATTAGGTACACTGGGTGTGCGCTGGTCAAGGTCCACCACAAAGATTGATTTGTCATGATTTACTAAAGATTAGTAAATATGATTATACTTATAAGGTTAATCATAATTCTGTAACATTGGAAAGGTTACAATGTATGACAAAACAAATGAGAAGAATCAAATTAGGCAGAAAGATAAAATTTTCTCAAATCTGAAAGGATGGGAGAGTACTTTAGTATCATATTTCTTGATCATCTTAATGATTATGAAACCATATAACAAATTCATACTCTAAGGACGTCTTAGTGCATTGTTATGGCTAAGAAGAGAAGTCATGAATTGTTGCATTGGTTAAATCAAGAAGATGAGTCATACTTCGTTCCAATACAAGTCTTAGAGTCATACTCCAAGATTGTAACCTTGAGTGACATAAAGTAAGGTTTTAAACACTTATCAAATGTAGTGTAAAATGTTTCTACTCTTGTACATTTGAGATTGGTAAGTTGTGATGTCTTGGATGAGACAAAGACCAACTAAGACCAATTGTGTGAAGTGTTAGTCTTGATAAGAATCCGCACTATCCCTTGAATATTTGTTTTGTTAAGGAATGGTTCTTGACTAGGAAAACTTATATGTCAAGGGGACAGTGGGAGCCTTAAAGATCCTGAAAGAGTTTCAAGATTTAATCAAGAGTGAAACCTGTAATTTATCACTAGCACACGACTTAAGGTTTGCAACCTATCGTGTTGACATAATTCTCATTTTTGTACTTACTTCAAATAAGTTGAATTTGCACGTGAGTTATCAGAGTTCAACTTGGAAGCATTGGTGGGCCTTGTGCTACCAAGGTGACGAGAAACTAAGATTGAACAAGTTTAATCCATGTAAGGCTGAATTTGTCACTAACCTTATCTTGTGATTATGGTTTTGACAAATTCACATGGATAGGAACTCATACACTATAAAATCTAAGTGTCATAAGGTTTCTCTCCGATTCATGAAAATGATGGTGAGGAAACGCTTTCACTAAGTAGATTTTACGTAGATAGCAATTGTGTTATTTGCATTTTCAAAAGTCGTTAGTGGAACGCGTGTGGTTATACGGCACGCTAACATGGACTTGTGAGAAATGGCAAATGCCTAAGCAATTGAGACTATGATTACGACATCCCTTTTCATAGTTCTGAAAATTGTTTAGACACACATGTGAGCTATCTAAGAAAGGATGTATGAATCTAAATTTCAGAAGTCCAGCAGATTTCTGAAAATATGTCAGAGCTAGTGGGAGCATAAGTGTTATGTTGATAATCATCATGTTAGTGGGAGCATGATCATTATGATTAGTATTGCAAGCTAGCAATGTTAATTATAGAAAACAAAGTTTCAATTCGTGAAGTTGCAGGGGTTGAAAAGTTGTTTTGCTATGATTAAGGGAGAGGAAATTATACTTCATGTCAATTCTAAAGCTTAGATTGAGATTTTAATTATCTTTAGTCAAGAATATATATGATTAAGGGAGAGGAAATTATACTTCATGTCAATTCTAAAGCTTAGATTGAGATTTTAATCATCTTTAGTCAAGAACATATATGAATTTTGTGTTGGAATGGTTCAACTTGAAGAAATTCTATATATATTGCGTTTTCAAAATTTGATTATGATTACAGCATCCCTCTTCATAGTTAAATTTTGAAAACATGGCAAATAAAAATTATTGTAGCAAAAGACTTGTCTAGTATCATGTCTTTATGTCAAACATCATGAATCGTGTCCCATATGCTTCGGATATAGGATCGATTGCATGTGCTATAATATTCATCCTTTCTAAATTTTCCAAATGATTAAGGCATTGAGAAGGGAAAAGTCTTGAACTGGATATGATTAAAAGTGATTAAGCAATTGTCGAGGATAATCTGAGGTTTGCCAAAGATTGGTTGCTCAATGACATTTGGAAGTATAGTATTAATTTTAGCATGACCATATTGACATTTTCTGAAAAGAAGTAACTCTTGTTCGGAAGTGATATTCAAAATGGGACTATGGAAATGTCTCCATAGGTGGAAGTTATTCAATCTATGTAAAATTAGGAAACTTAATGCAAGAAGGATGTTCCCAAGGAGTTGATCTCCTTTGGAATGCTCTGTAATGGTTGTTGTCAAGTCTTTCTGACTTCGTGCATAATCATTACAAGAGGATCAATGCATATAAGTTTAGAATCTAACAGATTTCAGTAAATGACATGAATTTGGAATTCTTGCATTTACAATAAGGATTTGGGATTGTGAAATGAGTATCATTGGAATCATGTTCAATTGATCTACATTACAATGTAAGGATCATAGAAAAACATAGTGTGCATACTTGAGGTATGGCATAACTATTGTTTAGAAAAACAAAGTGTACATGCTAGGAGCATGGGACGACTGTTGTTTTTATTCAAGTCTTAAGTTCATTATTTGAAACATTGAATAATGTGTAATCAATATGATGATAAATAAAAGGTGGTTTTATTTATATTCAAAAGGGTTCTGAGACCATATTAGATTCGATTATTATTGTGTTTCACTTTGCATGTTTTGACTTCCAAAATAGCTAGGTTATTCTTTTCGAATGACTAAGTTATTTAAACACTCCACAATCGTTCATATGTTGGAAGTAGGTATGAATCAAGACTGTCATGAATCGGGTTTGTAGATGGCTAAATGGGTTTAGTCATGGCAATGGTTGCTACAACATTCATGAGTGCTCATAAGTTATGAGTATTGGAATAAACCCACACTCACTTGTGTCACTTCATGGAATTTATCTCGAGTGATCGTGAGACGGTAATATCATATAAATCTTCAAACCTAGAGATATGAGTTGTTACCTATGAGTTGGTTGTGCATTGATTGCACGTAAACGCATCAGTAACTTGATGTTATAAAACGTGCCTTTGTGTACAATTCAACAAGTAGTAGAACAAGTATATGAGTCGAAGTTTATATGTTCCTTCTAGAAATAAAAGCGATATATGGGCCCCTCGATGATTTTGTTGTGACCTATGTACCGGCCGGTCAGAACTGAATTGATGTGTTCAATTAAGTTCTTTGTCAAACAAATCGAAAATCGGGAAACAAACTGCTGGACAATAAGTACGACGTTGTTCCATGTATTTGTCCGGCTAATATCATGAGAACAGAGGATTATATGATCCATTATCTAATGGACAAGTCATTGACAAGGTCAGAGTTCATCTACAAGGTCAGAGTTCAACAGAAGCTTTTGAGAGCTACGATTGCCAGTTGATTCCTGAAGTCATACGCAATAATAGCTTTAGACTTATCCAAGTGGGAGACTATTGGATTAACGTCTAAGTCGATAACTAGAATTGGTAAGACTTGACCCGACCCGGCATGGTCCATTTGGGTTGCGTACCATCATGCACTTGGATAGACTATAATGAGAGAAATAAGACACTTATGGTTATTAATATATTATAAGTTCTAGTATATTAATAATAAGAATAATAAGATTATTTAATTAGTTTTGATCAAGAATTAATCTAGGATTAATTAAGTGATCAAAAGAAGACTAATTAAATATATGGGTTGATTGTGTAAATCATCCATACTTATATAGTGGGCTAATGCTCCATGGATAATCAAGTTGGGTTAAAACCCATAGGATGGTCCATGGATGCTCCATGGTGTATTTGAACCCATGGATCCAAGGAAATGGAAAGCCATGACAATTAAGGATTTACCCTAATTGTAACACTATATAAAGATCTTATTCATGACAAAAAATCGGCCACTAGAATCACATTAGAAAGTGAAGAAAAGGGCTAGCCGATTTCATGAAGTGTAGAACTCTCTCAAGTTATTCTAAGTGTTTTGATGATTGTGATTCCATTTGAGGCTTCCACACTATTGGGGCTAGGCACTCAAGCTTCATGAAGACTTTCTACATCAAAGAGGTATGTATTCTATCTTGTTACACTCATTGTTTTGTATGCTAGATTAGGATAATACCTTGGATGTTCTTATTTGCATGTATAATAGAGAAAACATAGATCCAAGGTATTTAGGGTTGCATGTACACTTAGGAGTGTTAGAATGTTCAAAACCCAACAATAATAAGCAAAATAACAAAAACGAACCAAGCTTGCATACGCCTTAAAGCAATAAAACGTCAGATACAACTTGGGAAAACACGAAGGTATCAACAACCTTTAAAGTCTGACACAACGCCCTATTTATAGCCATGACTTACAACTGCAAGGAGTTTACGGTCGTAAGGAGTTTATGGCTGTAAACACATACCAACCGTAAACTAGACAAAATTGATTTTTTTTTCTTACACAATCACTACCACTAATCAGTATACCTAGACCAAACCATTAGACAGGGTCTTTCAATCTCCCCTTTGGTTAGGACTAGCTCGAGCCCATTCCTTTGTTGACAATCATCACGTCCATCTATCCCATCACTCCATTCCACATTCTCTTGCTTAGAATCTCCGCGATCATCATTGTGTACACATTGGCTCCTTCCTCGTAAATATCTTCAACAACTTTAATTTGAAAGTTGCTAAGATAATGAATTTCCCATTTCCTGAACTGCAGCAAGTCTCTGCGATCGTACAAACGAATACACCCATTATTAAGTTTGATAACAACTCCCAATGTTCTTTCATCATAGACCCAACATTCCAAAGAACTGAGATATCCATCTCGATAGCCTTGAAGTACAGGAAACTGCTTGACTTGTTTCGTTGCTGGCCACATCACTACCTGCACCGCCTTGTCAGTAGACGGTTCCAAGACATTTGGGTGTTCAAATACAACTGACTCTGCCGTCGGCATCGATGGAAATCCTTTCTTCACTTGATCATCCAGAAAGCGTTTAAACTGAGTAACCTGAGGAGTGTTGAAAAGATTGATAAACGGAGCTTGAGACAATTCCGTTAGATCAATTTTCTTGAACGACCTAAACGCATGAATATTCTTATCCAATTCTAAATTACCAGTCTTACGAATGACAATCCACATTCTGAGAGCATCATGAAATCCCCAGGTAGCCACTCCTGATCTATCTCCAAATGTATCTCGGAACCTAACAACTTCAAGATTAGTAACAATTATTAAGGGTTTGCTCCGAAATGTATTATGATTAATATTCCGTTTAAACAACAATTGTCCTTTCTGAACATCATCTTCTTGATTACGACGAATAAGTTCTTGAATGTGTGGAGCTAATGTAGGTTCAAAAACAACACGCTCAGCAGTACCAGAAGACTGACCGACTGGTAGGTCAACTGGAAAATCTTGTACGTGAAGATTAATCCTTTGTTCTTCAACAGACGTCTAGTACCTCTCACCAAGATCAACTTCAAGTTTCTTATTTAACTCAAAATAACTCGAAGTCAGCAGATTAAAATGATCTTGTAAATCGGAGATCTGCTTGCTTTTTACCTTCTTATCCTTCTTAAGTCCAGCCAGTTGTCCGCGAAGATCGACATTCTCGGCATGAAGCTCTGCCACCTGAATATCAAGTTCAATATTTTTCTGGCTAAGAATCGAAATTTCTTTCTGCAGACCAGCAAGAGTAAGATCGTCATCCCTAGCACCACCTTCTTCAATGCAAACACACTTTCCTCGAGGATTTGGCGATGCAATTTGTTCTTCAGCCATGTGCAACGCCAGCCTTTCAGAAGCAACATCTCACGGTATCTAGGGACTGAGAAACCAGGCGGTGCAGAGGAACCACCAACATAAAATGTTGAACTCGGACCAGTTGGAAACATCTTTGTAGTGGTGAGCCTTGTAGTAGTAGTAGTGAAAGGTGGGGTAGGAAGACCACTAACCAAACTTGTGATTAGTTCAGATTGTCTTGCATCAAGTCTTCTTATTTTAGATTGTTGTTGGTCAGCTTCAGGAGAAAACACACTCACAAATGGTTCGTGAGTAGGAGAAACAGACACAGGAGGGGAACATCCCATGACCATCTCCATAGGAATAGAAGTTGACACCATTTGCTTTGAAGTAGGAGTTCGCATATCAAACGTCTCGCTCGATTTCCTTGTCTCAGTCGTGTGAAGACCAACATCATCGACATTATAGAAAATTGTGTCAAGATTTTCATGAGACACAACATTAGCTCTACTTGCCAACAAAGCTGCAATATCATCGCGATCAAAACCAGTCAAATCTAGATCATCAAACGAGTCATTTCTCTCTTCACCAGTACTCATCTCCACCAACTTGATCATCACTCAACTCTTTTTCATGTTCTGAGACAATTTGAACTTTGGGAGTTGGAGAATCTTCTTTTTCGGTTTCTTCATCTTCGGACACATATATAACAATGTCGTTGGGCGTTGACCTTTCAGCAGATGTCTGCTCCGAGGAGGATCGCTCAGACGACTCATATGACTCTGCAGTCTCATCCAGTTCAGTAAATTTCCCAAACTTTTCAAGAGGATATAGTCCTTGAAATATTACTTTGCCTTTCCGATTTTGTTTTATGAGTCCCACCGTGTGGGGACCCAAGGACTTCATATCCAATGTTTCTCCCGTTTTTCTCACATTTAGAAACTGAATGTTAATGAACATTTGTACGAAGCGGGGATACAACAGAAAAGTATCCCGAGTAGAAGCTCTGATGTTGATAACAAATTCCTCAACGATGAACTTTGAGAAATTGAAGCAAAACCCAGAAGCAAGAGATACCAGAGCACCAGTTGTGCGCTGAGAGATCTCGTCTGCCCCAAACCTCCTTCCCGAGATACAACTCACAAAAACATGGCTCAAAAACCTCCAGTATGGGTGTAGCAACTTTTTCAGTGTCGGCGGAAAGGTTCCCTCGTAACTCATTCTTCGTAGAACCCTTTGAACATCTTCGATTCCAATCTCTGTCGGGAAATTGGGTTTATCATTAATTCACAGTGCTTCACGAATCAAACCTTCATCAATGACAATCTCTCGACCCTGTACTTTTGCTTTCACCGTAAAATTTCCATCATCATCCATGTGTGTCTCCGCAGTCGCCCAAAACTCGTGTATCAAACTTTGATAAACTACCGGATTGATAGTGATTGTGGATGCTAAGCAGCATTCACGCAATCGATGAATCATCGAACGCATATCCGAGTGAGCAGCTGGAGGGCCTGCGAGTACAATTACCAGGTTGTGCATATCTGCAAATTTTAGGTTCGCCATTTTCTGCACTCAAACACAACTGTAAGAAACCTCAAAAAATAATTTTATTTTGACCAAAAAGATATGACCAAAATAAAATTTCATAACATTAAGTTTACTGCCAAGATGTTAAAGGAAATCGTGATAACTAGTGATAAAATAGTTTACGGCCAAGAAGTTAACAAAAACTGAAAAATCTGTTCTTGGGTCGTAAACTCGAGGTTTACGGTCTAAGAGTTGTTTTGAAAATCAACACACGATATCCCTTTAATTATTTTATTCGAACAGAAAGCAGTAAACACATTGTTCCTGGGCCGTAAACTCGGAGTTTACGGCCTAAGAACTTTCAGTGGAAAAACCCCAAAAATCGATTCTACACTTCGAATTAGCGCATAGGACTTGAAGATACGTAAATGTAAACGTCTATGGCACCAATGTAAATTAAAAACAAGTTCAAAAATCAAGTGCTCGGAGTTTACTGCTTAAGCTTACGGCCGTAAGCTCCGTCGAATCGTTTTTCGTGATTTTTGGCATAATGACACAGCGAAACACGAAACAAATTTCATATTTGTGATCTAGAAGTGATTACCTTTGTGATGATGTAAGTGGTTTTCCGAAAATCAAAGAAAACGTTTTTGCCTTTTGAGAGGGTTTAGAGAGAGTTTGCGGCCGGAAACTCGTGAATGAGGAGATTCCGGCAGTGAACCCCTTTTTACTCATTTCACCCTCACTTACCCTCTTACCTGATAATTACTCATTATTTCCAAAAATTTTGAGGATTAAAATAAAATAAAATAAAACAAAAAACGAAAAAAAATTGAGATAGCAAAAGCCACAAAAATAAAATTTAAAATTAAAAATTAAAATTAAAATTAACATTCTTTCAAAGATAAAAATAAAAAAAAAATTAAAACAAAATTAAAAAATAAAATTGAGAGAAAAATATTTAAACAAAAATAATTTTTTACACACCAAATTTAACCACTTTAACCTTTGTGATGCTTGGATCAAAGTTGTTGGACGGCCTTATTCCGCTTGTCAGTACCCTTATCTTCACATCTTCGTCTGACCGATTCCCAGTATTGTGGTCCACTTAAGCACGAAAGATTTGTGACATTTTTGGACATTTTACCAATGACATGATTCAGGCATATACCTAATTGTAAATTTTTGTAATTATGATAACTCCTAAATCTTAAATAAATTCACCTTATGACCATTTAACTGACTACAACCAGGGATATTGTTGTTCACCTAAATCGAGCAGCGAGATCTACAGACAATCTATATGAGTTCAATTTTAAGTGTACTGGAACGTGTTTCCCGCTTCCTGATATGCCCCAACCATCAAGAACTTCCATAGTACTCCTTACATCGGGTGAGCAGACAACCATTCAGAGAGAGAATAGATTCGGAATTCTATTGCTAACTACTTCAGAGGGGTTGAGAAGAAGAAGGTTGCATATGCTGTGTACCAGGTCGGATTAGAAGTCGTGCAAAGGAGACAGCATATGGCTAACAGATGAGAAGTATTTCACACATGTGTATATATATATATATATATATATATATATATATATATATATATATATATATATATATATATATCCTGCAGAGAAATAGAGTTGCATATGTTGTGTTCCAGGTCGGATTAGAAGTCGCGCAAAGGAGACAGCATATGACTAACAGACGGAAAGAAAGAAAATGATATTCTACAGACCTAATTTATCGGAATTTACCAGTCGCCCCATCTAATCGGAATTAAGGACAAAATCCGCACATCGAGGAAAAGTTAAGCCATGGTTCCAAGTACGGGTTCAATTAATGTGACGAGTAGATTCTCATGTTTATCTCCTTGCTCAACCTATCCGAGCGTCGTGACATCAGGTTAAACGGATCTAACTAGGTCAAAATTCGTCAAGTCCTCAAATTCATTAGGTTCAACTTTCCTAGTCAAGTCCATTTTAAAATCTTTCGTGCCTACCAGCACATCGAGTACAGAGCGTAGACGATTCAATTTAGGTACGTTACGCCGATTCAGGTTGCCCTTTATCACTTGTTACTTTCATTTCCCATCACAGTACTTACAACTGAAGTTGTCAAAATTTTTAAAATGCTGAACAGAAATGACACTATTTTTGGATTTTTGTAATTTTTGTTGTTTTTGGATTTTTATTTCTCCCCCTAAATTTGTGTGCATGGGTGAGAATACGAAACAAAATAATGTGCAAATTTTAAACTATCCTGAAACAAAAATTTAAGAAGTAAACTATGAAAACCAAAAATAAATTGAGAAGAAAAATAAAAGGAGAAAAAAAAATAAAAAAACTTAATCCTCAAAACGTATCATTTTCAGAAATCCAACAAGCACATCGAAACGAGTTTTGTTAAAAGGCTTTGTGAACAAGTCCACCACATTGTTATCAGTGTGGACTTGTTCGATTCGAATTAAAGATTGTTCATAACAGTCTCTGATAAAGTGAATTTTAATGTCGATGTGCTTGGTTTTAGAGTGTTGGACTAGGTTTTTAGCTATTTGAATTTCCGCTTCATTATCACAATAGATAGGGGTTTCGAAGTAATTAAAATCGTAGTCCAACAGCAGATGTTGGATCCAGATAACTTGAGAGCAGCAAGCTGATGCAACAATGTATTCCGCCTCTGCTGTTGAAGTCGAGACAGTGTGCTGTTTCTTGCATTGCCATGAAACTAATCTGTCACCTAGGTATTGACATCCTCCTGAAGTTGATTTCCTGTCAAGCTACAGCCTCCATAATTATTGTCAGTAAAAGCATAAAGATTAAATTCAGAATTCTGCAAATACCAAAGACCCAATTTAGGGCTTCCTTTGATGTACCGAAAAATTCTTTTAACAACAATAATATGAGAGAGTTTAGGATTAGCCTGATATCGAGCGCATTGACAGACAGCAAACATAATGTCAGGTCGACTTGCAGTAAGATACATCAGCGATCCGATCATCGATCGATAGAGAGTTTAATCTACGGACTCGCCTTCAGGATCTGGAGTCAGGAGAGGTCGTTCAGCCATCGGTGTAGAAGCAGATATAGCATCGTGAAGTGTAAACTTGTCAAGAATATCCTCCACATACTTGGCTTGATGTAGCAAGATTCTGGTTGAATTATGTTTAACCTGAAGCCCCAGAAACATGGTCATTTCTCCCAACGAACTCATTTCAAATCTTTTCTTCATTACACTTTCGAACTCTTTGCAAAGCTTTTGGCTTGTTGATCCAAAGATTATGTCATTGACGTATATTTATATGAGTATCTGGTCCTTGTCGACATGCTTTATGAACAGTGTTTGATCAATAGTGTCGCGAGTGTAACCGTGTTCGAGCAGATGCTTTGTTAGGGTTGCATACCATGCTCTAGGAGCTTGATGCAGCCCATATAATGCATTGTCCAACTTGTAGACATGATTAGGATACTTCAAGTCGACAAACCCTGGAGGTTGATCAACGTAGATTTCTTCCTTCACCTTGCCATACAAGAAGGCAGTCTTGACATCCATTTGAAAGACAGTAAAGTTCATATATGAAGCATACGCTAAGAAGATACCAATAGCCTCCAAGCGAGCTACTGGAGCATAAACCTCAGTGTAATCAAGACCCTCGACTTGTCGAAACCCACATACTACCAGTCTGGCTTTGTTTCACACAATAACCCCTAAATCGTCCTGTTTGTTGCGATAGACCCATCCTGTGTCAAGAGACTTCTTGCCCTTCAGTAACTCAACCAATTTCCAAACACCGAGTTTTTCAAATTGATGCAATTCTTCATGCATTGCATCCACCCAACTAGGTTCATTAAGATCCATTTCTACATTCTTGGGCTCAATTTGAGAGATAAAGCAAGAATACAGACATGTATTCACGTCTCCACTCTAATTTCTAGTTTTAACACCATCATCTAGCTGGCCGATGACGTTTTCGATCGGATGATCCCGTTGAACCCTAGAAGGTATTTCTTGGTTGATGTCATTGATAGAAACAGGTAGAGTGTGAATGTTAAGACCTCCTTTATTTGCTTGTTGAATAGTACCAGATGGTTCTGCAACATACTCATCTGCAATAAGGTCAGGAAAGATTAATTCCATCAGGGTTGAAGAGACAGCGGAAGCATCATTTGGAACGAACTCTTTCCCTGAAGATATGTGAGGTCTCGATTCAGCATTAGAAGAATCAGTGTTGTCTGATTGAGGACTATCATGTTCCAAGAACGGCCTCCCTTGAGGAGTAGCAGAGGACTTTTCCGAAGAAGTTGCAGAAGACTCCCCCTCAATTGCAGCAGAAGGCTCCCCCTCAGTTGCAGCAGAAGGCTCCCCCTCAGATACAGCAGAAGATTCTCCTTTGCGCGAGTCATAGGACTCCCGTTCAGGTGAAGCTTTAGACTTTCCTTTCGATGAATTAGAAGGGTTAGATATAGGCTTGTATATGACTTCTTCATCTTCATCTTCAAAGATACTCTTCCAATGCGAACCAGTTCTAGATACATCACTTGAATACACGTTTAAGGATTTGAAACGTGACATATAATCAAACAACCAATCCGGACCCACTCTTGTGTCTGTCTCATTCTCTTCTAACCAACGCACGTCATAGGATTCCACAATCTGTTTGGTTTTCTTATTGTAGACTCTATAAGCGGTACGAGCAGCATACCCAACAAAATAGCAGTCATCGGCTTTGGCATAAAACTTCGGGTTGGCATCTAGGTGAAGAAGGGTGCAAGGACAGCCAAATACTCAGAAGTGACTGACTGACGGCTTGTGTCCATAGTAGATTTCATACGGAGTTTTCATTTGAGATTTGTTGATAAGCACTCGATTCTGAACATAACAGGCAGTGTTTATCGCCTCCGCCCAAAAGAAAACAGGCAGCTTTAAGTCACACAATATTGTTCTTGCAGCGTCTTTGAGAGTTCTGTTCCGCCTTTCAGCAACACCATTTTGTTGAGGTGTATGCGTTGAACTGAATTGACGCAGGATACCCTTTTCAGCACAAAAGCGATTGAGAATGGAATTCTTGAACTCTGTTCCATTATCGGTACGAAGCGCCTTCACCCTATGATTGGTTTGATTCTCAACAAGTACAATGAACTTCTTGATCAATTCAGTGACACCAGCTTTGTTGGATAGAAAGAAAACCCACGTAAATCGAGAGATATCATCAATCACAACTAACCAATAAGAACTTTTGTTGATGCTTAGCACGTTCACTGGACCAAACAAATCCATGTGAAGTAATTGAAGAACCTGACTGATTGAGTTAACCTGTTTTGGCAAGTGCGGCTTTCGATGGTACTTTCCTTGAGTGCACGACACACATTTTTCAAACGTAATGAAGTCCTTGACGGGCAATCCACGGACCATCTCATTTTTCGCAAGATGATTTAGATTCTTGGCGTTAGCATGACCTAATCTTCGGTGCCACATCATTGCAGTTTGCTCGGAGATCTTGGAGAATAGACAAGTAACTTGTTCTGGGAGATTGCTATTCATATCAATAATATAGGCGTTCCCATCCCTTTTTGATCTTACGAGAATCCATTCTTCAGGGATGACAAATCTTGGCTTTAAGACCATGCATTCCTTGTCAGTGAAATGCATAAAATAGCCCTTGTCACAAATCTGAGAAACGCTTAACAGACTGTGTTTCAACTCGGGAGCGAAATTCACGTTTTTGAAACTTAGAACTCCATTTGACACGGTTCCCCTTTGAGTGATTTTCCCTCCATCTCCACCCGCAAAAGAGACATACCCCCATTAAATGATTGACTGCTGCGCAGTTGGGTGATATCTCCCGTCATATGTCGGGAATAGCCACTGTCGACAAACCAGGGTCTGACGACATTTCCCCGCAACTCTCCCCGCAAAATGTGCGGGTTTAATTAGATTTGGGCACCCATGTCATGATCTTCCTCGGTGATCCCGATGCCTTTTCAGATTTATTGCATTCAAACTTCTCTGAGGACACTGATGATGTATTGGGAGCAGGTTTGGGCCTCCATTTATAATTAGGTTTTCTGAAAAACTCAGTCAACTTTGTCATTTTATGTTTAACAATCTGCTTAAAGCATGTCTTACTTCTACCAGAGTTGGTTGAAGATCCACTACTACTTTGGGATGAGCTTGACCTTGGTGTGGCTATGCTCCTTTTTGGCAAACTGCTCGGGATAAGGTGATTAAAAACCTTTTCATGTCTGTGAAAAATATCCCTTTTTCTATTTCGTTCATCTGCCCAATCATCATTTTGAGAGCGACTTCTAGAGGAATTTCTATTTAAAGACCTTCCTCTGAACTTGTTCTCCCCTCTTGGAAGATTATGAGGACACATATGATGTATTGGGAGCAGGTTTGGGCCTCCATTTATAATTAGGTTTTCTGAAAAACTCAGTCAACTTTGTCATTTTATGTTTAACAATCTGCTTAAAGCATGTCTTACTTCTACCAGAGTTGGTTGAAGATCCACTACTACTTTGGGATGAGCTTGACCTTGGTGTGGCTATGCTCCTTTTTGGCAAACTGCTCGGGATAAGGTGATTAAAAACCTTTTCATGTCTATGAAAAATATCCCTTTTTCTATTTCGTTCATCTGCCCAATCATCATTTTGAGAGCGACTTCTAGAGGAATTTCTATTTAAAGACCTTCCTCTGAACTTTTTCTCCCCTCTTGGAAGATTATGACGACACAGATGATGTATTGGGAGCAGGTTTGGGCCTCCATTTATAATTAGGTTTTCTGAAAAACTCAGTCAACTTTGTCATTTTATGTTTAACAATCTGCTTAAAGCATGTCTTACTTCTACCAGAGTTGGTTGAAGATCCACTGCTACTTTGGGATGAGCTTGACCTTGGTGTGGCTATGCTCCTTTTTGGCAAACTGCTCGGGATAAGGTGATTAAAAACCTTTTCATGTCTGTGAAAAATATCCCTTTTTCTATTTCGTTCATCTGCCCAATCATCATTTTGAGAGCGACTTCTAGAGGAATTTCTATTTAAAGACCTTCCTCTGAACTTGTTCTCCCCTCTTGGAAGATTATGACTCACAAACATTCGATTAAGACAATTTCTAACAATATGACCACTAGTACCACAATTAAAACAAATCTACTTGTTATTGTTAGAACTTGTGTTGCATTTATCAAATTCGTTTTCCCTACGAACACCCTTGCTTGTCTCACAGGAACATCCAACATTATTAGGTTGTGAGGCAAGTGAGGGTGCTATACTTATGGAGGGTTGTGAAACTAGTGGTGTCTCAACATTTTTACCACAAACATTCAAATTGTCAACCAAATTGTTCAAAAATTTATTAGACATATTAGAAGCACTCAAAACTGTATCAGAAGTAGCAGCTACTATATCAGAAGAATTAAAAACACCACAAGAAATATTGTCACTTAAAACATTTGAAAAAGAATTGTCTTTATTTAGCATGAAAGTTTCAGGTTTGGACTCGATTTTATTTTCAGAAACACATCCTTCAACTTTGTGCTTTGACTGATTCAAGGATTGATCTGTAGGAGAAGTAGAAATGTTAGTACTTTCAACATTAATAAATCTTCCCGAAACAAAACCAGAGGAGGGGGTACATGATTATACCCTAGACCTTTTGATTGATTCCTTTTAAACTCCATACTTTGGTCTATTATATTTGCAACCACCTCACTTGAGAAATCATATTTTCTAACATCAAGTTTGGCGGTCTCAAATTTTCCTTTCAAAGATTCAAGTTCAGCAACTAGCTCGACATTTTGTTTAACTACATAATCATAGTTTTCACATTTGTTACTGTATTCTTCCTGGAGTCTCCTAAAGTCTTTAATTTTTTTATTCTAGTTGAGCTTTAAGTGGTTTTTGTCCTTTTCGAAGTCGGTACCCTTTATATCTAAGGTCTTCTATGTCTCTTATTAATTTGTCATTGAGTTCACGAAGAATCCTAAGATTTTCTACTTCATTGCCTAATGTCTCAATTCTATCATGTAAAGTTTTCACATAATCTATACAAGCCTTAGAGCATGATGGGAGACTTACCTTGGACGAATTAGGTTAATGGGAAGAGGATACCATCAAGGCAAATTGTAGCTTCATCACACTGTCTTCAGCTGCTACAATCCCAGCTGGAGTGCCATCCCTTACTTGTGTTAGATGAGCATTTTCTGGTCCAGATAAATTGAGAGCTTGTATTTGATCATCCCAATCGAAAGATTGTGCAACCATAGCCTTTTCATTGTTTGCTTGACCACTGCTTCGGTTGTTCCCAACTGCAACCATTGTTCTGTCATTATTAACCCTTCTATCGGGGTGTGGGCAATCACGAGCAAAATGCCCTGGCTCATGGAAATTGAAACATCGAAGCTTTCCTTTATTGAATCCAACCTTCTTATCAGCGCTCATTCCCCAATTGTTCTTTCCTATCTTTTTGGAAATCTGTTTTGCCCTAAATACAGCCATGGCAATTTGCCATGTGATATCCATTTCCTCAACGTCCTCCGGATGGATTTGATCAAGATCTGCAAATGACAATTGAGGCGAAAGCTCCCCAGCTACAAGTGCATTGTAGCAATTCACAAGCCCTGTTGCAAAGACAAGGTTTTCATCACCCTCCTTTCCTTTTGAAGAGGAAGCCACATTTGAGGATGGAGCAGTTTGGGCAGACACGAAAGGTTGACTTTGTGGATAGGGAATGACTGGTGCAGAAGAAGATGAACCTACAGGGGTATAAGAGAAAGAAGAAAGATCATTGTTAGTTGAAATGCCAAGATTGGCAGCTGAGTAGGAGTTCACATGATTGATCACTCCCTGCTTGTCATCAATATCACACGCTTTGATGACAGCCATCACTTCAGCTAGAGAAAGGCGATTGAGATCCTTAGTCTTCTTAATCACATCTACGTTCATGTCCCAAGATTTTGGGAGAGCATTTAGTAGCTTCTTATTAATTTCTGACTTTGTATAGAAGATTCCTGCCACAGTCATCTCTGTATTGAGAGTTGTGAATCGCTGTAATTGAGCTTCGAAAGTCTCTCCACGCACATAGTTAAACATGTTGAAACGCTGCCTTAGCATGTCTTGGCGACTCTATCGCATGTCTTCATTTCCCTCATATACTTCAATAAGAGCTTCCCACAGTGATTTAGTAGAAGTATACTCTCTGAATCCTTGAGCAATGTCTGGAGATAAGGCAATAGTCAAAATAGCCAATGCCTTTTCTTGTTCTTCTACACTCTCAAAGTCTTCATCAGTGTAGTTTTCAATTTTCTTGTCAACCACCTACCCCCCAACTGTAGTGGTGATTCTGACTGGATCATTTATAACACATTTCCAAATCTTGAAGTCCTTCATCTTTATATATTTCTCAATTCTATATTTCCACTCAGGGAAACCATCAGCGGACATGAGTCGTGGAATGCGCATGGTTGTTCCCATCACAACATCGAGTTCTTGATATCGATTAGGACTTTGTGATTCCATTTTTTTTAAATTAAAGTTAATTATATATTTAATAAGACTTAAAAAATTTAATTAATTAATTTACTGCCGAAAAATTGTTTACTGCCAAGAACTGTTTACGGCCGTAAACTAGGAGTTTACGGTCCGTGAAAATTTTAAATTCTGAATCAGAAAATGAAAGATACAATTTATCTGAAATCGATTATCAGATAATCGATTTACGGCCAATGATTTTCTGAGAGAATTTCGAGTTTACTGACAATGAATTTCTTGCTAAAAAAAATTTATTTTATTTGAGAATTTAAATGCAATGAAATATTATTCTGAAAGCCTTAAGTCAGGAACTCGATTTGCTGGAGAAAAGATCCGATTGTGGTGTATGAACCTTGAATAGCTTGCGGCCGCGAACTTGGAGTTTACGGTCGTAAGCTCGGACCGTGAACTCTTAAACACATGAAAATCGACTGGTATAAAACCCTTCTTTCGCTGCGAATATCATTTTAAGCAAAAACGCAATTGTAGGACGTCTTTGACACTGGTCTCGCTCTGATACCAATTGTAAAGCCCGAAAATGGATCTACCAATGATCAAAGACAAATAACATAAGCAAAGATGAAATAATAAGCAAAATAACAAAAACGAACCAAGCTTGCATACGCCTTAAAGCAATAAAACATCAGATACAACTTGGGAAAACACGAAGGCATCAACAACCTTTAAAGTCTAACACAACGCCCTATTTATAGCCATGACTTACAACCGCAAGGAGTTTACGGCCGTAAACACATACCAACCGTAAACTAGACAAAATTGATTTTTTTCTTACACAATCACTACCACTAATCAGTATACCTAGACCAAACCATTAGATAGGGTCTTTCATCAGTGTTTAATGAGCTTCTTACACTGACTCGAGACATGAGTCAGCGTCTTCTACGTATTGAAGCTAATGTCAACCAACTGAAGGGAGTTCTTCTGTCAACTCCTTCCCCTGGCCCACATGATGATGATGATCAAAAAGGGGAAGAAACTGATTCTGTTGAGCCTGCATCTGAAGAGAACATTTTAAACCAGACCGAGCCACCACAGCCTGTGCACGAGTCTGATAGACCAGCAGAGACTGAAAAGCCTACTGAAGAATGTGAACATGATGATGAAGATGAACATGATGATGAGTGTCAGATGCTGGACATGAACTTCATTAATCCTACTATGCCAATTCAAGGAGAAGACTCAGATGATGATGAAGATGAACATTATGATAAGTGTCAGATGCTAGACATGAACTTCATTGATCCCATTGTGCCAGTTCAAGGAGAAGACTCAGATGTAGTTAGTGAGGATCTTCAACCTTTATCTCGCAAACGCAAGGCAGCAGATACTGAATTATCTGATTCACATACTGACCCTTCTCTTCCCAGCAAGAAATCTAAGTCCATTGTCAGCATATCAAATTTGGCCTCTGAATGGAACATATCTCCTGATCAAGTTAAGCAAATCCTTGATGAAGCCAATAAAGCTCAGCTTCTAAAGAATCTTGCTCAAGCTGATGAATCCCTCATTCAGCACAAACTTTAGGCCAAAGGATCCTTTGAAGCTCAGATGCAAAGGTTTTTAGAATATCAGTCCAAATCTAAATCTTCACAGCCTCCTCCCAGTAGCTGTAAGTCAAGGACTGATAGTGTTCTCGACAGGATTGATCACAAGAGGTTTCAAGATGTTCTTAAACGAAGAGTGAGCAATGATAAGATCATCAAAGTTAAAGCCTCAAAACCTCGTAACGAGAGAATTCTTACTTTGTTGATCACTCGTCAAGGTCCTCAACATCCGTACACTGAAGTTGTCAAGAGAGATGAGCTGATCAGATACGGATACTCTGAATGGATGGAATTGCTCAAATTAGCATCCAAGCAAACTTCATCTCTTTCTTCAGAACTGGCCTGTACTCTTCACTTACTGATCAAGAAAGTTTATCATCTTGATCTTGTTCCTACACAACGTCCTCAACAGCAAGGCCCAAGTTCCTCAGTTCCAAGAATCAGAAGAACTAGATTTCAAGTTGATAGTGAAGATGTATTGGTTCTAAATTTTAGTGCTGAAGGAATAAACAACTCTCTTCCTATCGTTGTTGAGCCGGTTCAACATAAGTTCATCTCTGTTCCTGAACATGGAATGTTTTATCTTGATAAGAACAGTAAAATGTGTTTTCAGCGTACTACAGAAATTCCAAGGGCTCCAACAAATCATCTTATTGGTTTAAGACAAATGTGCATGAGTCATCAAGATCTCTCTGGAGAGTTTCACATACTGATTGCTATGGAGTTACTGAATAGAAGACATGAGCTGCTGGATAGTCCTTACTGGCCAGTGAAAGTAGAAGTTGAAGCTGAGTATGACGAATTTTTGTCCAGATGTGTTCTAGTCTAGCTGGTTTTGAACATCATCATATTGGGGGAGATTGTAAGGTCGAACCTTATAATATGATTATGTTTGAAACTCATCACTCAGCGTCAGCACATAATCCAGCGTCAACATCAGCATCAGCATACCAGTTGTTCAGTGTATAGTTTTATATTCAACATTTTGTAACATATTTAGTACTTATCTTGTTTCCATAGTTATCGTCTATTAGTTAGCTGGTATATCCCTGATTTGTAGGGATTGCCTTGATTAATTATATATAGTCTTTTGTACACGTTTGTGAGACACATCTTTCACAAACCCTAATAGCCGCTTTGAGCATTCGATAATCTCTTTGTGAGATTATTATTCTTAGTGAAAGTTCTTTGTGAAACTTCGTTGTTCTTGTTGATAGTCATTGTTTGATAAATTGTTTGATTTATGGTCCTTTCAAGTTAGTAGTTGGATATATAGATGATTTCAACAAAACAGTCCAAGTCAGGTATGTCTTACCGATAAGATAATACACATGATTGTATTCTTTTCATTCAAATTAATAGAACATTTGGGTGCTTTTTCCAAGATATGTATCATCGCATAGTATTAATTTGTAGAGGATGTTTAGGTTATTATTCAAATAAACGACGCCATAGCATACATGTCATAACCATAAATCTTGTAACACTACCAATTCAAGTATCGTTCTTGGGTATTCATGTTCACCTCTCATGGCCTTGCAATTCCGTTAGGTAATTCCTCCAACACCAATCAATCCTACCAAGCATTATAGGAAATCCATGTTTTGACTCATGTGAAACATACAAAAGTTAAATTTTGTTAGTTGTTGGTTTTCAAAACTATTCTTCTCTATAAATTTGGACGATACCAGAACATAAGTGTTGAATACTTTCACGTGAAGTTTTTTATGATATATTCAAGTACCCATCCAACGCATTTGTTGTGCTCATGTACTCTAGTTGTCGTATTGCAAATGTATATTTTTGTAACAAACTGAAACTTCGCTAAAACATTGTATCTCATGTTTGAAAATATGGATATTCTCTTTCCATGTCATCAAAAATACACATAAATCAGTCTATCTTCATCCGAAATCTTCTTAAAAATATTATTGTTGCCTAATATTACTAGAGTTATTGAATTCATGCGCATAATTGAACTTTTGTTATTGAAGAAATGTTTGAGCAGTTTGAGAAAGTGTTGACAGATATGCAATTTACTATATATAAAAATGTTGATCAAAGTTTTAAATTCATAAAATTGATTCTATCATAACATGATTGTTACACACACTAGTTAGTGTACATAATCATGTAATAGTTACATGTGGTAAGACCAAATTTCGAACACAAGGAGAATGAGTGTGACTTTGATTCATAAAATAAAACTATTAATTAAACTGTAAATTAATATAAAATTGAGAGTTTGTTTTAAATCGAATTAAACTCAAACTAATAACTAGCAAAAGAGAACTAAACACCAAATTGAAAATAATATTTCAAATGTATTTTCACATAGATTTCCAATCACCTTATTTATTATGGTTTATACTAAAAAGGTACAACGAATTTATGTTGTTGCTTACCGATTCCTATAACACTTAGTTATTTTGGTCTAATGAAGTAACAATTATAAAGATAATTAACACAATGATGACAACAAAGAATACATCACTTCCTAGTGTAGTGTTTCTTGAAAAAAGTAAAAGATAAGTCGTCAGGATCAAACACATTTTTAGCTGAAAATTTTGAGATCTATGACCTTGCTACATTAAGAATGATAGGTTCTTCCAATTGGTTAATTTTTTCCCTAGAGTGTAGATAATGTACGAAATTTAGGACTGATGAATTTGGCCTTCATGTGAATAGGCTCCTTGATTTTTTCAAAAAGAATCAAAGAATTTCCTTTTTTACATCCATCATACCAATCTTCCAGAATCCATTAATCTTCATGCCATTAATGTTTTGGCTTTGTTAAAGGTTCCTTTGAATTTTTCCGAAAAAAAAAATATAACTCATGCTAGTTTGATACTATTTCTTATTTTACTTTAACCTTTATATAACTAAAAAGTATGAGTGTTATAGGAGCTCCTCGGGCGCAATAAGCTTATTGTTAACAAACTTAACCATAATCCTTTAAGAAAAGTAAGATTTAAATTCAAGAACCACCATCAAAACTATCCTAATACTTGACAAATTTTATTATATGTATGAACTATTTTCTAATAATTTGACAAGAAATGGGAAAAGGATTCCGTAAAACAATTGTTTTTGTATTTTACTTCGATCTTTTTTGTCAATAATATGTTTTATCAATAACTTTGTCCTTCTTCTGCATCTTCTTCTTAAACGTATAGTCGTGTGCTAGATGATTTTTACCATTACAAAAATTTTAGTTATATCTTGAATCTCCCACTAACATTTTTTCGATTACACATTAAAATCAACTTTTTATTTTCCAGAGTAATCCTTTGCTTAAGTTGCTTGAACTATTTTGTTTGATCCACAAAAAATTATTTTGACATGTGTTGCTCTTTTAATTTCCATAACCGAACTTCTTGTAGAATTTTTTTGCTTGATTATTGTTTGAAGAATAAGTGACTAGTTTGACCATCAGAATTTAGATCATAGTTATCCTCATCTTATAACATATTCTTCTTTTGAATTAACATCTTGTGTATTTTTCAAATTGTTAGTTTTGACACGAGTGTTAGAGGATTGCCATATGATACCCTTTCTTTTTTTTTCTTCCAACATCTCTCGAACATCATCTTCTTGAGCTTTAGCATTTTGAACACAAAAGATAGAGTTTAATTTCATGATATTTTATGAACACATATACATTATTCCGTTCTCTATGTAGACCTTGAATGAAATTGATATTGAGTTCTAATGGATTTCTTTCGACATTGCATTTCTCCATTCTGTAACTCAGACAATTGAACCGATCAAAAGTTTGATTAATTTTTCATTAGTTTTTTGTTTAAAAACACCAAACTCAAAAAGCAATTAAGTTATGGTACTCTTCTTTTTCTTCTCAGTACCTTGAAACTTGCCTTCAGTGTATCCCCAATCTCATTTGAAGTTTTACTGCCATAGAAATAGAATATTCGAGAAATTGATCAAAATCCGAAAATCCGATCCGAAATTATCCAAAAAAGGATATCCGAATTTTCGAATATTCGGTAATGTAAGGGTTATGAAAGAAAGTTATCGACGCCTTTAGGGTTTAGTCGTCACTCTTCACTCTTTTAATTTCCAGTTCATAATTTTTCCGCACTTTGAAGTCGGTCAATCGATTCAAGGCTCGAGCACCAGTGGACGACATTCACCTAATATTATCCTTAAGTATGATGGAATGTGTATCAATGTAGACTTCAAATGACGACTGATAAACCTTAAAAGTAACCACTAATCATTAATCAGTAACTATTTGTGTTGATTACATCATTAAATGTTATGATTTCATTTATTTGTGATTAATGAAATGTTGTGGGTTCTTTTATTTGTAACTTGTAAGATTCATAACAATTTTTTTATTTAAATGGTTTCCATTTTAGACCATATTTAGTATTTATGTTTTCAACTTCAATAACATGTATTATTTCAGATTTTTCACAAAGGAAATTGTTGATGAAGTTAGCACTGAATGCGAACTTGTATCTAAAAATGAGGTGACATGATAATTTATTCTATTTACTTCTTTTATGTAGTTTATTTTTATCAGTTTTAGTCTTTTTATTGATATTGCATTACATATTTTGTCCATACTTTATCTGGGATGGTATCAGATTCTTTCTCATTGGCATATGGAGCTTTGTAGGTTTTTGGAGCCTCGTTGTGGGTGCGGATTATCTTGTTGTTGAGTTGTTGGATTTGTAGACTTTTAAGGAGATATTGGGCTTTATCATATCCATTTTGGAGGGTTTCAGATTGACATATTGGAGACATGGATGGATCATGGATGCTTGAAGAGGGGTTTAGACTATCCATTTGGGTTCAAAAATATGATTTGTTCACATTTGAATAATTTAAGGTGTGAATGGGAACAGAGGAATCTAACATAGTGGAGTGGACTAGTAAAGAAACAACCAACGAGAATTCAGCATCATGTGCGTGTTGGATTAGATGTCTAAGCCCAAATTATTATTTGTATGTATTCAACCCGACTTGGCATGGTCCATTTGGGTTGCTTGGCATTAGAACAATTTGGATAGACTTTTATGAGAAGATGATATTAATGATTTGTTAATATATTATAAGTTCTAATATATTAATATGAAATCATATTATTTAATTAGTATTGATCAAGAATTAATTTGGGATTAACTTTGTGATCAAAATGAGACTAATTAAATACATGGAGATCGATTGTGTAAATCATTCATTCTTATATATATGTGGTCTTATGATCCATAGTTCTTCATGTTGGGCTAAACCCATGGAATAGCCCATAGATACTCCATGGAGGTTTTAACCAATAGAGCATGAAGAATATGGAAAGACATGAGTTACATGGTGTAACCCTAATAGCCACAATATATCAGGACCCCATGGCTTAAGAAATTGGTGCTAGTGTGTGTACACATGAGGGCTAGCTGATTTAAGCATAGGAACCATTTCTCTCAAGTTATTCCAAGATGTTGGTGATGTTGTGTGAACCATTTTAGGTGTCACGTTTGAGGCACTCGGCTCTTAAGCTCCATGGAATCAAGCTACGACAAAGAGGTATGCAATTCTACTACAATTTATATTCTATGTACTTGATATTATGCTAGTTAGAAAAATACCTTGGAATATCATATATTTTCATGTGTAATAGAGAAAACATTAGATCCAAGGTTTATAGGATTGCATGTACACCATAGGAGTGTTAGAATGCTCAAAACCCTTCAGTGGCATCAGAGATTACGCTAGTTTTCAATTATACTTGCTGATATTTGCAGAAAATTGAAGTTTTTTTTTTTGTTCTGGGCTGGGGAGTCGCCAAGTCCACTGATGGAATCGATGAGTCCATGTGTAAAATCATCCAACTCATCGAGTTGGTTTATGCACTCGACGAGTTGGATCCCCAGACAACATATCTTCGAGTTTTAAGGCTAGAATTGGTCTAGAATCATTACCTTAAACTGTTTTAGACTTATAAAACTTGTTTTTGATGTGGTAATGTTCATTCTAATCCAATTCAAAAGATAATTGTCAATAGATTCATGTTTGTATTAGTTTAATGATTAGGCTAATTACATGAAAATTGTTTGATTTGAATTATATTGTTCTTATGAGCTTGCTTAGATTAATAGAAAAATTATGTGATAATATGTTTTTAATCCAAAATGATCTAAAAGTTATTCATAAAATGTGTTTTTGTAATGTGTCCTCAAGTTATATGAAAAGTCACATTTATGATTCTTAAAAACTCATAAGATTTCCATAAGTTATGAAAAATGGAGTCATTTTTTTTAAATGTTTTAAAGTCTTCCATAACTTGTCCTCAAGTTATGGAACTTGAAAAGTTTTTCATTAAAACTACTTTAAACAGATAAGTTATGGAATTGAAAAGTTTTTGAATTGTTCAAAAGTTGCCCTCAAGTTTTGGAATTTTTAAAGTTTCCCTAGTGAATACTTTTATTCCAAGTTAAAGTCTTAGAATTTTAAAAGATAAATTCAACCCTTATACTTTATAGTATTATAAGTTAATAATATATATATATATATATATATATATATATATATATATATGTATGTATGTATGTATGTATAATAACAAAGTCAGTCTTACCGTTCGTAGGCCTCATTCACGAAGTCGGTCTATAAGAGGGGTATATGGTTACTACCTATAAAATGGCAGTTTAATGGGTGTCCACTCTTACCCACTGCTTCCTTGACTCGTGGAGGGTTGTTAGCCAAACGGGTAGGACAAGGACTATAATTCTCCCTTCATTATAAGTATAATGATAAATATAAAGTAACTAAACCTTTTATAATTCCCAATATTAGTTACTTTAGGAAAATGTGAATTCGGTGGTAACCCATGAAATTACACTTTGCACTTTGCTTAAGTCGATTAGTGGAGCGTGTGTGGTTAACCAGCACACTAGCTTGATTTAACAAGGTAGGCAAAGGGTAACTTAATGTTTATCATAGTATCGGTGGAGTGTGTGTGGTTAACTGGCACATCGATTGAGTGATAAATGTTAAGGGTACCAAGTATATTTGCATGGTTATTTACACCTTGTTTTGTGATCCTCGGCATCCCAGTCACAAAACTTAAGAGGGAACAATCAAGATTGAAACATTCCATTGAAACGTTCAATGAATCTCAAAAGATTTAGGAGTTTCAAATCCAATTAATACCTAATAAATTATTTCATTTTTCATGGTAGAAATTGGTGAATCGTCATTCGCCTACCTTCAAATATTTTATAGCATGGATTATGGCATCCCTCTTCCAAGTTGTGAAATATTATGTTGAATCCTAGCCTTAATATTTCATATTGGGTGTTATATTAACGACTTAAATCAACTGACTTGAATATCTCCCATATGAGATGTTTGTTTTAGACATCTATGATCATCGCAAATCCCTTGGAACAATTTTTCCTAATGAAGATTATGTTTCATGGTTGGATAATGGAAATCATACTTCTCTTCCTCAACCTCCTCCAATTATTCTCCCTAACTTACAAGTTCTTGAATAGTTAAAGGTCACTCAAGCCCTATTGGCAAGCAAGGTCTATGTGTGATCACATCTTGGAGATGAAGTCACATATTGACAAGCCGGGAGAGTTGGGTGTCAAAGTCTTGAGAAAGTTGGATGTTCGATCACTTTCTAAGTCACATAGTTTTCTTGTTTGGGACTACTATGACATGACCCTTAATGATCTTATCTATTTCCTTGGTGTTAATGAATCAGCAATGATTTCGAGGACTAGTAAAGCAAATTTGATTAGAAGATAAACTTCCCAAACCTCCATGGAAATTGACAATGGTAACATTGATATCCAGAAAAGCCTTCTCTTCCCAATGGAAAGGGATCGACCATAGTCAATGCGGTTGACCAAATGGTAAAGAGAAATCCTAAGTCTGAGATAGTCCCATGTACCATTACTAAAGAGTCCATATGTTTCTATTGCCAAAAGGAAGGGGTATTGGTTACGAAGCTGCCCTAACTACCTAAAAGATCTGAGAGAAGGTCAAGTTAAAAAGTTTGACTCTGCTTCAGGTAAGTTCACTATTTAACTCTCTTAAGTTCCTATTTGAAGGTTTTTAATACATTTTGAGGCATGGCAGGATCAAGAAAAGGGAAGGAAACTTAAAGAAAGAGTATGTTGAATCTGATTGTGAAGATGGATTTCAATTGCATTGTTCAAAGATCCGATTCTTGAGCTGCTACTTAGGAGTTATGATAGATTGCTAGCAAATATGTAATAGCATAGTTTTTCAATTGAAGTTGCATTGTAAGGAAAAAGTTTTTTTTTCCTCATTTTATAAATAAATAAAATTTTGGTTTTATTTTATTTTATATCTCCTTGCAATGGCTTTTATTGAAAATTGATATTTGTATGTTTACAGCAATATTGGAAATATGAATTTGATTATTTCATTTGTAGTAGTGTCTAAATTTACAAAACAAGGAAATATTCTCATCATCCATGTTTCAATTGGACCGAAGCTTGGAATCATGCAAGTTGTATAGTATACGAATGAGAATTTTCATCTTTGGAAAATTAAGACTAATCCCTTTTTCACATGTATAAGTGAGTCAAGTGAAGGACTAAGGGATCGAGTGCACATTCTTGTGCACTGGTCAAGTCCACCACAAAGATCGATTAGACTATTTTTCATGATTTACTGAAGTTTAGTAAATATGGTTATATTTACCAGTTTAAGTATAATTCTAAAACATTGAAAAAGTTTCAATGCATGGCAGAGCGAATGAGAAGAATCAAATTTAGGCAGAAAGATAAAAGTTTCTCAGATCTGAAAAGATAGGAGAGTACTTTAGTATCATGTTTTATGAAAATCTTAATGATTGCGAGACCATATCACAATTCATCCTCTAAGGACATCTTAGTGCATTCTTATAGCTAAGAAGAGGAGTCATGAACTGTTGAAATGGTAAAATCAAGAAAATGAGTCATACTTCGTTCCAAAACAAGTCTTAGAGTCATACTCCAAGATTATAGTTTGAGTGACACATCTTAATGAAAGTTTATTAACACTTGTCAAATGTAACAGTAAAATGTGCCCCACTCTTATACATTTGAAATTGGTAAGTTGTGATGTATTGGATAAAACAAAGGCCAACTTAGGCTAATTGTGTGAAGTGTTTTGTGTTGATAAAGAATCTGCACTATCTCTTGAATATTTGGCAAGGGAGTCTTATATGTCAAGAGGAAAGTGGGAGTCTAAAAGATCCTGAAAGATTTTCAAGATCTAATCAAGAATAAAACCTATATTTTATCACTAGCTCACGACTTGAGGTTTATAACGTATCGTGTTGACATATTCCTATTTTTGTGCCCATTCCAGTTAAAGTTGGCTTTGCATATAAGTTCTGAGAGTTCTCAATTGGTTTCATAACAACGTGGAAGTAATGGCAGGACCTTGTGCTATCAGGTGGCAAGAATTTAAGATTGCACAAGTTCAGTCCATATGAGTTTGGATTTGTCACTAACCTTGTATTGTAATTATGGTTTTGACAAATTCATATGGATAGGAACACCTACAATATAAAATCTAAGTTTCATAAGGTTTCTCTCCGATTCATGAAAATGATGGTGAGGAAACGCTTTCATTAAGTAGATTTTAAGTAGATATCAATTATGATATTTTCAATCTAAAAGTCGTTAGTGGAGCATGTGTGTGCTTAACCAGCACACTAACATGGACTTGTGAGGAATGGCAAAGGTCTAAACAATTGAGACAATGATTACATTATCCTTTTTCATAGTTCTGAAATTATTTAGACACACATGTGTGCTATCTAAGGAAAGGTGTATGATTTTGATAAAGTTTACCAAAGCATCTCGTATCAGAAATCTAAACTTTGGTAAGAAAGTTAATAAAATATTGATTTATAAAATTGCAGCTGAGTTCTGAGTATATGTCAAAGCTAGTGAGAGCATAAGTGTTATGATAACAATTATCATCTTAGTCGGAGCATGTTAATTATGATAAGTGTTGCAAGTTAGCAATGTTAATTATAGAAAAACAAAAAGTTCAATTGGGAAAAGTTGTTTGCTATAATTAAGGGAGAGAGGAAATTGTACTTCCAATTCTAAATGCTTAGATTGAGGTTTTAATCATCTTTAGTCAAGGATATATATATGAATTTTATGTTGGAATGGCTCAACATAAGGATATTCTATATATGGGTACATGATTCGCGTTCTTAAATTCGATTATGATTACGACATCCCTTTTCATAATCTGAATTATGAGAACATGGCAAATAGAAAGTGAAATATTATAGCAAAAGACTGGTCTAGTATCATGTCTGTATGTAAGACATCGTGAATCGTGTCCCCATATGCTTCGGATATAGGATCGATTGCATGTACTGTAATATTCATTCTTTCTAAATTTTCCAAATGTCCAGGGCATTAAAAGGGGAAACGTCTAGAATTGGATATGACTAAAATGATTAAGCAAATTGTCGAGGATAATCTAAGGTTTACCAAAGATGGGTTGCTCAGGGATAGTTGAAAGTATATTATTAATTTTGGAAGGACCGTATTGACATATTTTAAAAAGAGGCAACTCTTGTTCAGAAGGGATAGTCAAAATGAGAATATAGATATATTCCCATAGGTGGAAGTTATTTATTAAATCTGTGTAAGATTAAGAAACTTAATGCAAGAAGGATGTTCAAAGCAATTTACTTTGAATTTCAGACTTCTTTTCCATGGAATATTCTCCATTGGAATACTCTGTAATGACTGTTGACATGTCTTTGTGACTTTATCCATAATCCTTACGAGAGGATCAGTGCATATAAGTTTAAAAATCTAACAGATTTCAGTAAATGGTAGGAATTTGGAACTCTTGCATTTCTGGTAAGGATTTGGGATTGTGAAATGAGAATCATTGGAACTATGTTCAATCGATCTATTTCACAAAGTAAAGATCAAACACAAACTTAGTGTGCATACATGGTGTATGGCATAACTATTGTTTGGAAAAACATAGTGTGCATACTTGGTGTATGGCATGACTATTGTTTAGAAAACATAGTATACATGCTTGTAGCATGGGACAACTATTGTTTTGATTCAAGTATAAAGTTGATAATTTGAAACAGTATACAACGTATAATTTGTAATCAATATGGTGATAAATAAAAGTTGTTCTGTTTATATTCATAAGTTCTGACACCAATTATTCTTGTGTTGCACTTAGCATGTTTTGACTTTCAGAATAACTAGGTCAATCTTCCTGAATGACTAAGTTATTCAAACCATCCACAATCGATAATACGTTGGAAGTAGGTATTAAGGAAAGACTGTCATGAAGCTGGTTTGTAGATGTTCAAGGTATGGGACATAGCAAGAGGTGCTGCAACATTCATGAGTGCTCATAATTTCTGAGTATTGGATTCAACCCATGCTCATTTGAATCACTTCATGGATTTTATCACGAGTGATCATGAGACGATAATATCTTATATTCTTCAAACCTATAGATATGAGTTGTTGCTTATGAGTTGGTTATACATTGATTGCAAAAAAAAAAAACACATTGGTAACTCGATGTTATAAAACGTGCCTTTGTGTATGATTCAACAAGTAGTAGAACAAGCATATGAGTCAAAGTTTATCCATTACTTTTACCCTTAACGGGATAAAAGCGATATATATGGGCCCCTCGATGATTTATTGATGACACCCCGAAGTGCTTGGCCAAGCCTGGACTGATTTGATTTGTTCAATTAGTACGTCGTCATAAATCGGAAATCGGGAAACAACAAATGGACAGAGAGAATGATTATAATGCATGTTCAGTCCATATGATATCTAGAATGGAGGAATATATAATCCCTTATCTAACGTACGCGTCATTGATTTGTTCCGAGTTCGACATCAACTTTTAAAAGATACGATTGCTAGTTGGGTTTTGGAATCATACGCAATAATAGTTTTAGACTTATCCAAGTGGGAGACTATTGGATTATATGTCTAAGCCCAAATTATTATTGGTATGTATTCAACCCGACTTAGCATGGTCCATTTGGGTTGCATGGCATTGGAACAATTTGGATAGACTTTTGTGAGAAAAGGATATTAATGATTTGTTAATATATTATAAGTTGTAATATATTAATATGAAATCATATTATTTAATTAGTATTGATCAAGAATTAATTTGGGATTAACATTATGATCAAAAGGAGACTAATTAAATATATGGGGATCAATTGTGTAAATCATTCATTCTTATATATATATATATATATATATATATATATATATATATATATATATATATATATATATATATGTGGGATTATGATCCATAATTCTTCATGTTGGGCTAAACTCATGGAGTAACCCATGGAGCATGAAAAATATAGAAAGACATGAGTTACATGGTGTAACTCTAATAGCCACAATATATAAGGACCCCATGGCTCAAAAGATTGGTGCTAGTGTGTGTACACATGAGGGCTAGCCAATTTGAGCATAGGAACCTTTTCTTTCAAGTTATTCCAAGATGTTCATGATGTTGTGTGAATGATTTGAGGTGTCACATTTGAGGCACTCGGATCTTAAGCTCCATGGAATCAAGCTACAACAAAGAGGTATGTAATTCTACAAGAATTTATATTATATGCACTTCATATTATGCTAGTTAGAACAATACCTTGGAATATCATATATTTGCATGTGTAATAGATAAAACATAGATCCAAGGTTTATAGGGTTGTATGTACACCATAGGAGTGTTAGAATGCTCAAAACCCTTTAGTACGTGGGTGAGGTCTCCACTTGTGAAAATTTTCATTGATCCCCATGAAAATGCGTTCATGTGGGTATTTTGGTCATTTGGCTCATCATTTATCTCGAGGATTAGGTATAGCAGCCCATATATTGATTTTAGACACCATTGGAGTAGCTTTAGGAGATTTTGGTGACCATGAAGCACTCATCATCTCATTATTCTAGTATTTGTTAATTCATTGATGTTAAAACACTTTTATGATCACTATCTTGTTCCTATGAGTGGCTAGGTAATTCTTTTTGGTTAACTAGAGCTAAAGCCCATGAATATTTTTGAGTTTTGAAGGATTCAAGTATGTTTGTTATTTAGCTCACATTTATGGTTCCTAGTTCTTCATTCTTATACTTGTTCAATACTTTTGTGCATGAGCTTGGCATTTGATGAGTAATTGTTAGTCTTTTTCTTTGATTAAGTAAATGATCATTAAATTCATATAGAACACGAGGTTCACAATGGTAGAAATCATCTATAGCTTATGGGTCATGCCTCATTTATTGTTTTGTAATCATTGACATCCTCCAGGAATTGGGAATTCCTTCATTCTTAAGACTAATCAATTTTCTTCGGTTCAATTGCTTTAGTTGAATCATTGACTTTGTTTAATAAGGAGTGTTATGGGCTTCCCCAACCTCCATACTACATTTGATAAATTTTGGCATATCATGAGTAATGATTGTTAGAACCAATGTGGGTTGAATATAAGCTTACACATTGAATCATACGGATAAACAAACAAGTAATCATGGTGGTGAATTGTCTTAGCTGACCAATTCTCCTTAATACTTGAGCATTTCATCATCTTGCTTAATCACAAACATTTTAAATTCTTCAAGTCTGTTATTTTTCAAACAAATCACACCTCCCCCTAGTTTAATTTTAGTTGTTTAGTTTTACTTCACTTGTTCAACTAAATTGCATTGGTAACTGAATACAACCATTTCACTAGGATTCGATCCGCTTTTTTACAATTATATTACATTTTATTTACAAGAAAAAGGGTGAACTTTGCTTGGTGGCTTGACATCCCTCCATGACGAAAAATGAGAAAAGTGAAAAAGAAGCAAAAGAAAAAGTCCTCAAAACCGAAAAAATTATAAAAAGAACCCACCTCATGCTCCATTTACAAATGTGTCCCCTTTTATACATATGAAGAAAATAAGCTTTATTAGGTGGGTTCATTTTCAGGATACTTGCTTTCCAGATGTTGTAGAATGTATACATTATGAACGTAGGATCGTATTTACAATTGTAAATGCTAATTCCCCTTTAAAAAACACATAAATTTTGCAAAAAAAAAATATCAACCAAATATTGATAAGAAACAAAAACTTATCGATCTCGAGTCTAGTTCGAATGATGTAGTTGTTAACCATTTGAAAAGGTGTTTAACCATTGGGAAAGTGATATGTTGAAAGGATTTTTCTATATATGAGATGTACGACTCATGTATTAATTTAGTTTTGAAGGATGGTGTACATGATTTGAGTTGATCTATAAAGAAAATTTGTGCACTTGTAAAATATGTAAGGCTTCTCTTACAAGGCTTCAAAGACTTAAAATATTTAAGAGGAAAAAATAAAGAGTAAGAGTTTGGTATCCATGGACATTGAAACATGATTGAATTTGACTTACATGTTGCTTGAGATCACTATTAAATTTAGGAAAGTATTCTAAGCCTTGCTTTTTCAAAATTTAAATTGTGTCAAGGAGCTATAAAAAAGAGTGAAGGTCGTTCCATTGGTCATGTGGATTAGATGAATATGCAATGTTTGTTGTCATTTATAAATATATTTTTGATGCTACATTGAGGTTCTCGGGTGTGACAACCCGATATTTTGAATCAATGTAATGACCTAAAAAGTCATGAATTGTAACCCCTTTTAATATGATGAAATTATTATCGAAAATAAAATGTTCAAAATTCATCTACTATATTTCATAAATGATAGTTATCATGTCAAGGTTTTCAGAAATATAAAGAATACTAAAATCCGAGTTATAACGAAGAAGTTATGACCAACCTAAGATTTCACCACAAAACCGTAAATACGAATAAACGTAAAATGCGAAGTTTTAATAAAATACTCTTAAACCTTAAGTATCTAAATGAAAATCAAAGATATCATTAAAACCGTGAACATACATAAAAAGAACGCCCAAATCTGACTTCGTATTGGGAAGTTATGATTTTTCTAAGTTTTGGATGTAGCAGTAGATAGCTAAAAACTCAAAATAGAGATCGAGGGATTTTTGACATAAACAATCTAAATGAGAATCGAAGACCTCAACAATGGTAGTACAACGGTAAAAAGTCTATCGAAAACAGACATCGGATAAAGAAGTTACGGAATTTTAACGGACCTTTCGTGTCCCGACCTGTTAAACAATATATTTAAAATAAATTCAAAATTAGACGAGGGAGTCTGAATGAAAGTTGTAGAGTACATTCTCATTTACGCATTCATATAAAGAACGTCATAAAAGGAGCTTGTATGTGAAAGTTACAGATTCTACAAGTTCGAGGTGCACAAACCGACATGAGTTAAGCCCAGCGTACCCTCGTACGCCCAGCGTACTCGGGTGCTAGGCTTCAGATCGTCCACGTCGCCCCTCTACACCTCTATTCCCCGTCCCATCCGAAGTTTGGCAGACGAGGATGCGGTCATGCATGACATCTGGTATGCCCCGCGTAACCCCGTACGACCCGCGTACCGAGGGTTCCAGCCCCTATAAAAGGGATGCGAGGGTTCTGGGCAAAAATTGCACATTTCCTCTCTATCTCCTGCGTTTTTACTCCGTTTTACATGCAAGAAATATCCCGAAGCCCCGGTTTTCATACCCAAGTCCCGAAGGAAGTTTTATGCTCCCGAGATTCCCAAGAATCCCGAGAAACCCATTTTCTCCTGTCGAAGTTCTGCTCGGTTTTCATCTCACTATCTTCACTCTGTCAAGTGAGTTCATACCCCTACAACTACGTTTTCAAATGCTTTGTAAATGCTTTTATACACTTTTAAAAGGGGGGGGGGTGAATACAAGTAAACACACGATTATCCTCGTGTGAATAACATAAATCTTTTGCTATACTTCTTGTTATAATCAATCATATGTGATTTATAACTATCATACGTAAACATTGTCATGCAATATATCACGATAATACCTTGTCCATTTTGAAATGAAACATGTTTTTATATAAATATCAAACACTTTATTTATATTTTGAGTATAAATATTCAATGATGTTATTACAAATGTTATACTTTATGTACAAAGTCGACACTACACTAGGGTTTACCATACAAATGACATACACTTTTGGAAAAACTACAATAGGTACAGTTTACGGGGAAATCGTGAGATTTTACATACTAGGTACTAAATCAAGAAAATACTTTCATATACAAGAACAAATGGACTTTTCATACGTAAATCTATTTGATACTAAGTTTAATGAGACATTCCACTTCATGTACTTTTAAGTATGCCGTTAAAGTCTTGTATTATATACCATAATCTCTTGTAGGGAGAGCGTGATACTTGTGTATAGATCTATACGGGATTGACAATCCCGCACCTAAACTGTTAGCTACAGTTAGACCGACAGATTTGGGGTCACAAACGTCATAACATTCCAACGCCTGAAGAACGTTGTTACAAGCAGCCTAAGTCAATAGCATGGGTATAAAACTCACATGGAGTATTAGAAACACGACGATTTACGGGGTTATCAAATGTCTTAGTGATTTTATACATACATAAATATATTATTCTAGGCATGACAACTACTAACGCATAACAGTTTTGGAACTTTTAAACTACCACACACTCATGGAAAAATATTGGATTTTTCGGAAATAAACTCAGTGATTTTATACCAAACTTACAAATTTTATACATAAACGCTTATGAAGTGACCAACTTAATTGTTAAAACTCTTTCAAAACTAATTGTATTTCTCAGGGATTCAGTAATACAGGTAAATCCTAGCTTTTGGAGAAGGGACGCTAAGGCGTTAGTTTAAAACTCATTTTTGTCATAATATTGTAATTTATTTTGAACAAGTATTACTCAAAAATTTAAGTTTTAGATTTTATATATATGATGGTTGTTTTACTTTCTTTACTATGTATTCAATTGTTACGATACCACATGAAGTCATCCGCCCTCGAACGATTCCGCTGTTTTGGTTTGGGGGTGTGACATCGGGTTCCAAGAATGTAACTTCAAATTCTTATGTACACTAAATATGTGGTATCGGTAATGTGATTAGTGGTTTCACCATCACCCCAACAAATACATAATGGAAATGAGAAAAAATGAAATCGAAATAAAAGAACTGTTGGGAGAGGTTACAAAGCTTAATTAGTTTATGTTAATTGGTGTAGTTCTGTACCCAAGGTGTAAATGGCAATATACTCAGTGTGTCATTTAGTAAAAGTTCGAGCAAAATAGTGGCAATACTTTCATTTTCAACGTAGATTACCACATGCGTTCTTTGTTTGATTTTTATCAGTCTTTTATGCCTAAAAAAGAAGGACGTTGAGGTCTCATCTATATCTTCTCCTTCTAATCCTAATTCTCCGTGTGTGTGTGTTGGGGGGGGGGATGTGGTAACGGGTATCGAGGTTATCATGACAATAATACTTTTTTGTAATAGCATGGTAAGTTCGGATACCACCTTAAAGAAAACAAAATTAGATAAACACTTGGGGAAAGAATGTAAACCAATGGACGCCAATTTCAACATATTGTTATGGTGGAAACTTCAACAATGTAGATACTCAGTTCTTTCTAAGATGGTGTTGGATATTCTTGTTATGTCGGTTTCTATGGTTTCCTTGTAGTTGGCATTTAGCATCGGGGTATGAGTGTTTGATTATTTTTGTACCTCCTTATCTCCAAGAATGGTGGAAACCCCCGTTTGTGAACAATATTGATTATGTTCTTTATGTAATCTGGTTGTGATTGATGATATCTTGCTTGAGATAGAAAAGTTGGAATAAAATGGTTATGTTTCTGCTTTTTTTTAACTATTAAAGCTTATTAAGTCTTATGTGTAGTTGAAAGTGATATAACGGAGGAGTAAGTAAACTATTAATGCCTACTAAGGCTTATGGGTATGTTGTTCTTTTTGACATTTATATAATTGTATGTGTATGTTTATGTTTCTATTTTTGTTTCATATGTACTATATTTCATAGTTCTTGGTGTGTCTGATTGTTGCAACTTGTTCTTAGTAGCTATCCTTTGAAAATGAAGTCTACGGGTAGTGAAATGAAGGTTGTTGCAACTAGTTAATCATAAATACAACAGTGCAATATTGGATGATGTAATTAAAGTGTCTTTTGGATACTTGTATTTTTAGATGATGCAATGAAATTATTTTTTGCCTACTTGTCGACTTTATGCCAAGATTGTGATTGTTTTGAACATTTAATATTTATGATATGTAATTTGTAATATTTGATCTAGTTTGAACTTTTGAATTTCTGTAAAAACTAGTTAAAATCTAATATTTATTAGGTTTGTAATATTAAAGTTACATGACTTATTTGTTTTTGCTTAATCTTTACTTTTAATGAGTTTTTTGAATTTCTAATAGATTAGTCAAAGAATTTTGGATATATAATTCAGGTGTCCAAAGTTGTATTCGAATTTTTGGATATCCAAAATTCACATACGGATTTTGATACCAAAATCAGATATATAAAATTTCGGGTATCTAAAACTTGGGTATCCGGTTTTCCCTACCCCTACGCATACACCTCTTATCCAAAATTTACATACGGATAATGATAACAAAGTAAGCTTAGAACTTTCGTCTATGATTCAAGAAGACTTGCATATTTGATCATCACAGAAGTATTGAGATTCTTCAATTGAATTAAATTGCTTAGAAAAACTGAACTGATAAACTTTAAACAACTTCGAAAAAAGTATTTCAATCATGGAAAAATTGATTCAAGAACATGCTTGAATCTGAAATGATATATGAAAGAATTTTTTTCGAAGGGTTTAATGAATCCTGCTCTGATACCACTCCATGGGTAATTCGAGAATAAAAGAAATCAAAATAAGAAACGAATCAAAACAGGATGCAAATAAGTTTTTACGCTCCATTGATTAATAGGGTGTATGATTACATGCGAATAGCTCTAATAACCAAGTTGTTACAAGTTTGTAAAAAATGTTATAATAATTCTAACACAATGCACTATATATATAGACTTCAAATTAGAGTACAACTAATTAGTAAATCTACATAGCCTAAATGCTGACATGTACAAAATATGCCATGTAAAATAAAAATATATGTCAAAATATCTTAACAATAGTTGCTTTGAAATAGATAATACTTCCAATATTTCCACACTCCTTCATCCTTCAATATAGACGAATTCGACATGATTTAGTCTTTCTACATCTTCACAACAAATTTGTTACTCTAATATATATATATATATATATATATATATATATATATATATATATATATATATATATATATAAATATATATATATATATATATATATATATATATATATATATCCACACACACCTACACAATTTATATCATAAATATCTGGCGCTTTTTATATATGACAAGTAACAAATAGTATGAAACTACAATAACTTATACTAAAATAAAGACACTAAAACATATATTTTAAAATACATATTTAAGAAACCAATTAAATACTCATAAAATCATATAAAAGGGATATATATGACTGAACATATGCTAAATATATTTGATACATTGCGAAACATAAGGCTATAAAGAGTGATCCATAAGGTCCTTACTCAAAAAGTGTGTCCCATCAGCGCATCATCAACTTCACTACATACTTCTATTCTTTACTCACATTATAAAATACCCATCATTCCACATCATCTAAATAATTTTATTTTTTATTTATTTCAATTGGATAATTTTAATAAAAACACAAACTTTTTTTAAACTAAATATATTTTTCATTAAACCAAACAGAAATTACGTTACTAAATGGAGAATAAAAGTCACATTAATAACCTAAAAACCAAAAAAATACGTTATGTTAAACATTACAAGATAGAAATTGGAAACCTACTTGTCCTTATCTCTACGGTTAAGTTGCCTCATGTAAATGGGTTCCATAAAATTTTGGCAAAGATTGTTGTGTGTTTCTATGTTTTTAATTTAAAATTTCTTGTGTAGTCTTTCGGGCTACCAACTTTTATTTGGTTAAGTGGATGGAGTACATCATTCGAGTTCTATATACAAATGGCCCGATGTGACAACTCATAACTATTCTGTTACCATAAATCGTTTTCCATTAATAAAACTCGTTCTTATTGAACTTTTCTATTAATATTTGGGATCAAACAAATAAAAATTTATGCTTTTACTATAACTTAATAAGGATCGGAATAAATCAAGAATGCGGGAAACACCCTAAATATCCTTTTAAAAAGCTTTAGTTACAAACGAATTAAAATACGATCATTTAATCGGGTGCGACCATAAGCCTTGTTTAATGTCGGTATCGGGTTGAGTGGTCCAAGTTAGAACTTTTACCCATCAAATCCCCCTCTCTCTCTCTCTCTCTCTACTCTCTCTCTTCAAGGCCCGATCCTCCCGAAATCCGCTAGTTTCCGCTCCAAATTGTAAGTACACTTACCCAGCTTGTTCCACAACCCATGGCATGTAATTATATCTCAAAAATCGTCCAAGAAGGCCAAGATTAAGGATTTTACGTCCCAAGAACACTCTAGGGCCGTAAACCCCTAAAAATGTGCCAAAATGGTCCCAAATCCCTTCCTTAGGCTTAGAGGCTAATTTAGAACATACCCTAGAAGTGTTTTAACCATTTAATCTTTTGTTTAAAGGATTAAAAGAGGTTTTATAGCCCAAGAATATCCTTAGGCCGTAAACTCCCTTAAACCATGCAAAATGAGCCTTTGACCCCTTAATTAGCCTTATACCTTCACCTAGAAACACATATGAGTGAACAAATGACCCAAAATCTAAGTTTAAGGGGTGTCCAAGAGTTCACGGCCGTAAACCATGGGTTTTACGACCGTAAACTCCCAAGGAGTGGTCCTAGGACCGCAAACTCCAAAAGAGTGCTCTTTTGAAACCTTAAACACCCCTCAAGCCTTGTATATTGCCTTGGAATCACTTCTAGAGGCATAAGAGACTTGAAAACACACCAATACACTCCTCCCATGAGTTTACGGCCATAAACTCATGGAGGAGGTGGTCCCTCAGCCGTAAACTCACCTAAGGTGACTTTGTGAGGAGTAAACTCCATAGTGAGGCCTAAAACTCCTTCCTTGCAACCCAATAGCCTTCTAGCACTTAACCATAGAGCTTTTATTCAAATTAGGATGTCTATATGTGTTTAATTAGTGTTAAAATAACTAATTACTTTTAAACATATGCCTTCATATGTTACTAGGGTCATAAAGTGTATAGAAGTCTTTACTTGGCACCAAACGCTCAACCGACACTTCCACCCGATATACTCGCTTCAGGTGAGTTCATACCCCTTAATTAACCTTTTTAAATGTTTTTACATGTTTTAGGGGTGGGGGGTATACAAGTAAATGCAACAAGTTCTAGTTCCTAATCATATGTGATTTATAGCTTACCACCAAAAAGGATCTTTCTATACTTTGTTCTAATTGTCAATAAAACTGTTTTAAATGTTCATCAAACGCATTTTCTCAATTAAATTGTTGTAAACTATTTTCAAATTGTATTTAAATTAATTTTCTTCTAAACTTTATCGACATCCATATATTTATATAAATAAGACTTGAAGGACTTAGGACCGATAGCTCACCTTAATTCTTGTTCTTGTTTGATTGTGGTCTTAGGGTATATATATATATATATATATATATATATATATATATATATATAGTGTTAGATATAAAAGTCTTCATCTTATATAATACCTTTGTGAATGAAAGGTATGTGACTCTACACTCTACATAACTATAATAGGTATAGTTAACACTACTGTTTGACACCTCTATCACTAGGATACCCGTTATAACTACTACTATCACGAATTTAGACATGTTTAAGAGAACCCTCTCTATACTATAACTAAAAGTTACTATACTATAATTCAAGAGAATACACTAATCCAGAATATATCATACTATTCCTCTATACGACACTCTACTACGTAAATACCATGTCACCAGGGCTTCCTGAAAGGAAAGAAACACTACATGTATAGATCTATACAGGACGGACACTACTACATCCCGATTGTTATTTACAGTCCGAGCCGACTAGGCCCAGGGATGGCACTACATCACTACATTGCGGATGACCGGGAAGGTCATTGGACCCTCTATAATCACTCAGTTTAGTTACATGAGAAATCATATCCATATCCAAATTAACACACTAAGAATTAAAGTCTGAGCTAATTCCCAAAGTAAATGAACATACATTGAAGTTGCAACACTACTACAGTAAATCAGCAATACTTTTACTCAGTTACGCTACTTGTATCAAACATACTACCTTATTTTAGCACTGATAGTCTCAATGAAAATACTTTTACACACTCAATGGATTTAACTTACACATATCTAAAACTGGAAAATATAGGATTTTTTAGGGATTTCTACTACTCTCACCATTTATTTCAGCTTTTATATTACTTAATTGTAAACACTCTTATACAAGAAATGACACTAAAATCTTATGAACTCACCAGCTTTATGCTGATACTCGTTTTCAAAATAACTTGTATCCTTAGGTCAAAGATAGACAGGTACTATTGCAGCTTTTGAGAAGATGGAGCATATACAAGACTCATCTTTTATTTTTGTTATACTTTCGGTGTTTATCAACTGTACAGAACACGTTTGTATCTAAAATCACTATATTAATGAAATGGTTGTTGTCACTTGTTTTTACTATTATGCAATTGTTATGATACTGTACATGACATCCTCCACCCCAGAACGTATTCCAACGTTCTCGGTTTTGGGGTGTGACACCTGACCCTTGTCTTCGAGTACCATATTGTATAAAAATGACACAAGAATTCAATACCTTGTATATTTTCTGCCTATCCTGTTTTAATATCGGGTGTTTTATTATGTGTCATTTTTTCACGAGTACACCAAAAAGCCCATTCAACATCCTTTGTTACATATTTTTGTACTAACTTTAATGATTTCCTATTTTCATCTCGTACATGTGTATAATTTATAAAATGTAACATACGCATGATATATCCTATCTCCAAGGTAACGCCCAAACTTGCATTCATTTCCATTCACACCATGTGGAAAATCAGGTGTCTTACCCTGCAGAATACCATTGAATATCGACATCACACCTTTCATATTTAGGTCATTGTTTGACCCAGCTATGCAAAATAAAGTATTTCAAAACCATAGATAGTTTGACACAACTTTTTATAACATTATAGTCGACACTCCATGATCACCCCTTGTGAATTGACCTCGTCATGCATTCGAACAACTTTTTTATTCCAAATGTGTACAATAAATGCAACCAAAAATTACTGGGAAACTGTGTGCCATTCAATGAGTAGTGTACAAATGTTCAACATCACTTCCCATTGGTTTCCACAAATATATTTCATTATACAGATCTATAGCATACTCATAAAAGGTGTATACACATTCTAATATGGTTTTTTCATACATGTTTAAATACTCATCTTGTGCATCATCGACGTACCTGTATGCCAAAATCCTACCGATCATCGCACCTTTTTGTATAGGAATAAAACCTCGTTTACCTCTAACATTGTATCTCCATTGTAAGTATTCACAATTAGCTTCTAAACCATTCATCATATGCAGGAATAAATGTCTATTAAGATAGAAACAACGTTTAAATTGAGCATTTTCATATAGGCAATCATCAACAAAGTAATCGCATACCTAAAGTGTTTGTGAAACCTCATGATTCCTTTTGATTTAATAATTTCTAGTGCTCCTCATGGTGTCTTAACTTTCATATTCTTGAACTATCAATGCCATTATTGTAACTCCCGTAGATCAGGACTAGTCAATTTAGAGACAATAAGCACCCAAAATGACTTTTTGATATAAGATTATTTAGGATGAATAATCCTAACTAAGTTGTAGTATATGTAACAAGGTTTCCGTGCATATAAAGAACGCCAAAATCCGAGTTATAACGAAGAAGTAGGGGTGAGCATTTGGACCGACCCGGACCGGACCGGCTCTTGGACCGGACCGGTTATGGAGAATTTTGTGGACCATGGACCGGACCGGATGAGTCGTGTCCGTGTCCGTGTCCGGGTCCAGGTCCGGGTTTTCCGGTTTTTGGACATGTTTGGACCGGTACAACTTTAATTGCATAGAGTATATGTAATCTAAATTGATGTATAATATTATAACTTGCAAAATTAATATGTTTCCGTTTCATGCCTAACTAATCTACATTGATGTATAATATTATAACTTGCAATTTGCAAAAATTAAATTTCTAAATAAAAACAACTAACATATAAATCAAGTTCACCAACGAAAGTTAAACAATTTTAAGACAAACATATAAAAGTATTACCGTAACAACAAAAATCATAGTTTAAACTTTAAAATCAATCAAACTAACAAACTTTATAAACTAATAATCTAATCTTCCACTAGCCTCTTCCCCATATCATTATCATCCATATTTTTTTCTCTATATAAACACAAATGAAAAATGTTGTTAGTATTTAATAAAAAGTAATAATTGTATAAAAAAAAGAATAAAGATTGTAATTTTTTTACCCAAAGCTATATAATCATCGTTCAAGATGTCATCAACGTTGTCAACTATCAGATTTGTAGACTTTATCACCCAATCTTGGGTGCATAACAAAGCTTCAACTATCAATGTTGATATACTAGTCTGATACTCACTTACAACTCTACCACATGTGCTAAACGCGGATTCGGAATTATAGTATAAAATAATACTAAAAAGCTGAAATATTTCAGCTTTGATAGCTCTATTTTGAAGGATTGTAACTCAGTGAATAAAATACCAAAATAAACAAAATTATAGTCTAAATTCATCTACAAACTGAAAACTAAATGTTGGAAAAAACTGGAGGTCAATCCGACTTAAAACGAATGAGTTATTGGTGTTTAAAAAACGTCACAGATTACAAAATCTTGCTAAAAAGCTGAATTTTTTCAGCTTTGATAGCTCTACTTTGAAGAATTGTAACTCAGTGAATATGATACAAAAATAAACAAAATTATAGTCTAAACTCATCTACAAACTGTAAACTAAATGTTGGAAAAGATCTCTGGTCAATCCGACTTAAAAGGAATGAGTTATTGGTGTTTAAAAAATGTCACAGATTACAAAATCTTGTTGAAAAGCTGAATTTTTTCAGCTTTGATAGCTCTACTTTGAAGGATCGTAATGCGGTGAATATAATACCAAAATAAACAAAATTATAGTCTAAATTCATCTACAAACTGTAAACTAAATGTTGGAAAAAACCGCATATCAATCCGACATAAAACGAATGAGTTATGAGTGTTTAAAAAACATCACAAAAATCTTAATCGTGTCCAACCGGTTCTAAACCCGGTAAAAACCGGACCGAACCGGGAAAAAAACCGGACCGGACCGGAGAGAAATATGAGAACCGAGAACCGGCCCGGGGGTTCAAAAAAATGGTCCGGTCCGGTTCACCGGTCCGGTCCGGTCCACCGGTCCAAATGCTCACCCCTACGAAGAAGTTATGACTTGTTAAAGTTTCGCGACAGAACCGGCTCAACGCTGAATGACGTAAAAAGTGAATTTACGTTAGAGCGATATTTAGCCTTAGTGATCTAAACGAGAATCGAAGATCTCGTTGTTAGTAGCGAAACGACGAAAAGTTAGGCAAGAACGGACGTCGGACGAAGAAGTTATGAATTTATAACGAAATTTTCTGTCCCGGCCTATTAAAAATAAATAATAAAAATAAAGTTAAGATTAGCCGACAGAATCTAAACAAAAGTTGTAGAGCGTAGCCTCACCTTCGTGTGGATATAAAGAACATCGAAAACGGAGTTCGTATGAAGGAGATATGAATTTCCGAAGTTTATTAAATAATTAATAATTAAAATTAATTATTAAACCCCGGCATTATCCGAAGAGGAGTCAGCGGTCCGATCCGAAGTACGCCCCACGTACGGCGAATATGTCGACACTCGCACTCGAGGACTTCGGATGACGAACGCAGTGACGATTTCGGACCCGTACGCCCCGCGTACTCCGAGGCTCCAGCCTCCTATAAATAGGATGCGAGGGCAGCCGGCTTCTTTGCTATTTTTCTCCATTCTCTCTCCCGTTTTGCATCGTTTTGCATGCCAGAAATACCCCGAAGCCCCGGTAATATTCCCGAGACCCGAAGCAAGTCCCGAGATCCCGGAGATCCCGAGAGGTGCGGTTTCCGAGCCGAAGCTCTGCCCGCGAGAAGTTCGATTTTTGTGGAGATCTTCCAGATCTACCGAAGAATACTACTTCTGCAAGTCGTAGTGCTGTCCGATCATCTTCTGATCAAGTGAGTGTATACTACCTTTCACAAACACGATAATAATACAAGTATGGTTTGAGTATATTAAGTTTATTGTTGTTTATATGTGTGAGTGTGTAGTTACTTTCTTCTAACACATAAATATAACGTATTTGCTATGAGATACGTGCTATGTGTTTATATGTTATTTTTCTATTTGAGATGGGCATGGAAATTGGAGTTTTATACAGGATTTAAATGATTTAAACTGTGTAACTATTTATATCTACAAAACTGTTGGGTAGAACATAGGTAGATGGAATAGTTGGTGACTATGGAGTTAGCGCCTGTTGTATAAACCTTGGCGACTATGGAGTTAGCGCACGTTGAGTAAACTTTGGCGACTATGGAGTTAGCGCTTGTTGAGTAAACCTTGGCGAATATGGAGTTAGCGCTTGTTAAGTGAACCATGGTGACTATGGAGTTAGCGCCAGATAACTATGGATTTAGTACTTGATAAATAAAGCTTTGGCAGCAATGGAATTCGTGCCAAATTCCTTACGAATAAATGAATGAAGGATAGTTGGTTCTTAGGGTAAAACCTTAAGAAGATAATAGGGATGGGTAATTGGGTTGATTGTTTGCTGATTACATATAATAAGTATATTATTGTGGGTTGAAAACCCTATATGCTCACCAGGCTCCGAAGCCTGACCCACTCAGTTTTCTTTTCATTACAGGTAATGGCACAAGGGTATAAGTTGGTGGACTTGACGAGAGATTTTGGATTATAGATCAGTAGTTGAATAACTATTATAAGGTCTATTTTATATTGTTTATGCTTTTGGTTTGTATCGAACATGACATCCCAAGGTTTTATTATTTAATGAAAATACATTCTTTTTGAGAAATGTTTTGATAAATGGTTATCATATTTTATTCTGGGAACAAATTCCGCAACTCTTTTAATCAAAAGATTACTCTGATTTTATAAAACAAAGCATAAACAAATCGGTCTTTTCTGGCCGTGAAATTGGGGATGTCACAGTTGGTATCAGAGCATTAGTTTAAGCGAACTAGGAATATGGATTTATTTCTAGACTTAAACTTAGAATGCTAAGCAATGATTGTGAGTTGAGTGTGTCCATTATATTTTAGGTAGTACACTTAAATTGACACAGGCACTATTTTATTTTAGGAAAATTGCCTAAAATGCTATTATGTGCTAATTGTTATATGTTTGCCATATATGATGTTAATTGTTCGGATCTATGGTCTGTTGCCGACCGGATCTAGAAACCTTATGTGTTTAGGATTCTAAGCGTGCGTCTACGATATTAGAACTAACATGTAAAGGTTTCGGAGTGATAAGGATGATTTGAATATCTATCGTAACTAAGGATCTAATTTCACCTTATTCGGTGTATAGATCAAAAATGGTGAGAACGAGGAGTTGAGATGGAAATGCTGATGAAAACAGGAATCAAATACCAGTAATTGAACAAATACCTGTTGTAGCAGCAGTGCCTGAACCAATAACAATGGTCGGAGTTCAAGTAATGATCCAGGCAATGTTGAATAATCAGATGGAAGAAACCAGACGTCTGATCAGGCAGAATTGCGAGGAATTGTCAATTCAAGTTGAAGAGCCCGAAGTAAATGGAGGGAAGTCTGAAGGAGGAAACTACAGTGGGACCGTTGGTCAAGCCAACCCACCAATAGTTCGCCAAACCAACCAGGATAGAGGAAATGATGGACTTGGATGTAAGTATAAGGATTTCATGGCATCCAAACCACCATGTCTTTCTGGGAGCCCGACACTGGTGCAAGTCATGGATTGGATCTCCGAAATGGAGACAATGTTTGAAAGTTGCGAGTGTAGCAACAGACAGAAGACCGCTCTTGCAATCCCTCTGTTAAAATCTGGAGTATTGAGCTGGTGGAAGTTACTGGCTGGTTCGAAGCCCAAGGGGGGAAGCTAGCAAGATGTCTTGGGAAGAATTCGTGGTGCAACTGAAATTGCAATACTGCTCTGAGCAAGATCTTCTGGAAATCAACAATGAGTTCCAGAATCTGAAGAAAGGAAAATTGAGCGTTACTGAATACGCTACGAGCTTTACGAAGAAGATGAAGCTTATTCCACAATTAATTCCAACTGATCTTTCCAAGGTCAACAAGTTTGCCAATGGATTACCAGCGGACTTTGGTCCGATAGTCAAACAAGCAACCACTCTGAAGGCCGCCATCTGGGCAGCCAAGAATGTTGAGACCCAAATAAAAGAAAAGGGTCTGGAAAGAGCTGAAGTTGGAGAGAAAAGGAAGCGTGAAGGATCTTCAATAATCGACAAAGAAAGTAAATTCTCGAAATCTGGGGGAAGAGATGAAGCTAAGTGGTGTGGGAAGTGTAGGAAGAAACACTTCGGGAAATGTAGCGAGGAAATGACTTGCTACAAATGTGGGAAGACAGGGCACTACGCCAACAAGTGCGCACCTATCAAGAAGGTGTGCTATAGGTGTAACGAAGAAGGTCATATTTCTAAAGACTGCCCACAGAAAAACACGCCTCCACAGCCAAGGGCATTCAACATGTTCCTCAACGAAGCAGAAAAGGATGGGAGGATTAAAAGATGAAGACTTCACATTAATATATAAAGTCTGTATCAGGAAGCATAGCCTGTTAGAGGCATAGTATAGGGTGAACTTGAACTTTTGTGTAATAGTTTCAAGATTTAATATAAACCCTGGGTTTTTTTATCTGATGTGTTGAATGATTATATGATTTATGTATGGTGACTTGGTTAACTGCGAGACAATACTTGGGACGAGTATGAGTAGGTATGAATGATAGTAGAGATCTATACTACCGGAAGCACAGGACTCACGCTTGGATCAGGGGAAGTCACAAGGTTATCAAGAAGCTAGTAATTGATTTCGTTTTATTCAAGTTTTTCATTTCCCTTGTTTCGGAAATGACTAGTAGGATGATGGTTATTCCAACCCTAGTGGTCATACTAATTGAGTCCGACCGCGATGAGAGGTCATCGGGGCACGAGCCATCGGTTAGTTACAATAGATAAATGAATGTATTTATCCTTAGAAGAAGAAGGAGTCCACAATAAGGATTTATTTTGTAACTTAAAGATGCCGATCTAAAGTCCAACGTAGTACGAAGAGCAGATCCAGGGTTGAGCATCAAGGTTATTACTTAGAATGGAGAGATAACTTATGGAGTCAGTATACAAATCCTATTTTGTTGATGATTTCGGGACGTAATCATCCTAAGGGGGAGATAATTGTAATGCCTGTAGATCAGGGCTAGTCAATTTAGAGACAATAAGGGTCAAAAATGACTTTTTGATAGAAGATTATTTAGGATGAATAATCCAAACTAAGTTGTAGTATATGTTACAAGGTTTCCGTGCATATAAAGAACGCCAAAATCCGAGTTATAACGAAGAAGTTATGACTTGTTAAAGTTTCGCGACAGAACCGGCACAACACTGAATGACGTAAATAGTGAATTTACGTTAGAGCGATATATAGCCTTAGCGATCTAAATGAGAATTGAAGATCTCGTTGTTAGTAGCGAAACGACGAAAAGTTAGTCAAGAACGGACGTCGGACGAAGAAGTTATTAATTTATAACGAAATTTTCTGTCCCGGCCTATTAAAAATAAATAATAAAAATAAATTCAAGATTAGCCGACAGAATCTAAACGAAAGCTGTATTGCGTAGTCTCACCTTCGCGTGGATATAAAGAACGTCGAAAACGGAGTTCGTATGAAGGAGATATGAATTTCCGAAGTTTATTAAATAATTAATAATTAAAATTAATTATTAAACCCCGGCATTATCCGAAGAGGAGTCAGCGGTCCGATCTGAAGTACGCCCCGCGTACAGCGAATATGTCGACACTCACACTCGAGGACTTCGGATGACGAACGCAGTGACGATTTCGGACCAGTACGCCCCGCGTACTCCGAGGCTCCAGCCTCCTATAAATAGGATGCGAGGGCAGCCGGCTTCTTTGCTATTTTTCTCCATTCTCTCTCCCATTTTGCATCGTTTTGCGTGCCAGAAATACCCCGACGCCCCGGTAATATTCCCGAGATCTCGAAGATCCCGAGAGGTGCGGTTTCCGAGCTGAAGCTCTGCCTGCGAGAAGTTCGATTTTTGTGGAGATCTTCCAGATCTACCGAAGAATACTACTTCTGCAAGTCGTAGTGCTGCCCGATCATCTTCTGATCAAGTGAGTGTATACTACCTTGCATAAACACGATAATAATACAAGTATGGTTTGAGTGTTTTAAGTTTATCGTTGTTTATATGTGTAAGTGTGTAGTTACTTTCTTCTAACACATAAATATGATATATTTGCTATGAGATACGTGCTATGTGCTTATATGTTATTTTTCTATTTGAGATGAGCATGGAAATTGGAGTTTTATACAGGTGTTAAATGATTTAAACTTTGTAAGTATTTATATCTACAAAACTGTTGGGTAGAATATAGGTAGATGGAATAGTTGGTGACTATAGAGTTAGCACCTATTGTATAAACCATGGCGACTATGGAGTTAGCGCATGTTGAGTAAACTTTGGCGACTATGGATTTAGCGCTTGTTGAGTAAACCTTGGCGACTATGGAGTTAGCGCTTGTTAAGTGAACCTTGGTGACTATGGAGTTAGCGCCAAATAACTATGGATTTAGTACTTGATAAATAAAGCTTTGGAAGCAATGGAATTCGTGCCAAATTCCTTACGAATAAATGAATGAAGGATAGTTGGTTCTTAGGGTAAAACTTTAAGAAGATAATGGGGATGGGTAATTGGGTTGATTGTTTGCTGATTACATATAATAATTATATTATTGTGGGTTGAAAACCCTATATGCTCACCAGGCTCCCAAGTCTGACCCACTCAGTTTTCTTTTCGTTACAGGTAATGGCAAAAGGGTATAAGTTGGTGGACTTGACGAGAGATTTTGGATTATATATCAGTAGTTGAATAACTATTGTAAGGTCTATTTTATATTGTTTATGCTTTTGGTCTGTATCAAACATGACATTCCAAGGTTTTATTATTTAATGAAAATACATTCTTTTCGAGAAATGTTTTGATAAATGGTTATCATATTTTATTCTGGGAACAAATTCTGCAACTCTTTTAATCAAAAGATTACTCTGATTTTATAAAACAAAGCATAAACAAATCGGTCTTTTCTGGCCGTGAAATTGGGGATGTCACAATTATCGCTTCCAGCAACAAGTGGATAATCATATCATCGTTGTTGGACGAAGATGGAGATGAAGATGATGATGCCAATTGTTCATCATTTTTGGATGTGTGGTGAATAACATGAGTGTTTGTGGGGTATGATTTAAGTGGTGTAAATAGTGTTTATAGAGTTGGATAGGTTTTTTTTATTCCCAAACAGTCATCAGATCGTTACATTTTTTTCTATTACTTTAAATACATGTAAAAGCCTTGATACCACAATATAATCACGATGCACGGGGTGGTGTTCAAAATTGACTCGTGTGTGACTTGGCTATGCCAAGTTACCTTACGCGTGGGAAGATTACCTATTGAGTATGGAAAAATTCAAACCGATGTTGGCATTTGTGAAGGTTATTTAGAAAACTCATCTTTTCTGTTAGTGGTTCATTTACTTATTTGTTATGTGACGTGTTTCACAATTATATATACCCTTTATATTAGCTTGTTAGAGTAAGCTTCCCATAAATTCCTAATCTACATCAATATCAAATTAGTTGAGAAAAATCCCATCTTCTTTGTATGTTTCTCTCTTATTCAATAAGATACAAGAACTTTGACCAAACTACTAACATTTCATAGTTTGATTCATGACTTTGATTACTAACATTTCACTTTTCTATGCAACAAAACTTATTTCTTCAACACTTCATATCTCTTCAACTTTGGATATTTGAATCACAAATCATATCAAATATCTGACATTTTTTGAAAAAACAAAAGTCTTATTTAGAGTATATGGTATGAGCGATTTAAAGTGGTGTTGTAACAAGAAGCAATAAGAAGAAGGGCTGGTGTTCATGGTGTTATCACACCATGTTAAGAGGAGAGAGATAGAGAGAGAGAGAGAGAGAGAGAGAGAGAGAATTTGTGCAACCAATAAAAAATCAAGTTGCATTTAGTCATGGTCATAACAAGAAGCAACACAACTAGATACAACAAGAAGGGGGAGGGGGTGTTGATGCATCTTAACGGTGTTGAGGATGCTCCACCTCAGCAACAATGAGATGCAACATGCCCCATACGTTATACTCTTATATAATGGCTAAACTATATAAATGCAACAAAAATAAAGAGTTATCAATAAGTGAGCTTAATTTTAGAAACGTAAAAAGCTCAATTAGTTAACCAACTACAATATAATATATATATATATATATATATATATATATATATATATATATATATATATATATATATATATATATATATATAAATACACACACATGTGTGTGAATGTATGTTTGTTTGTGTGTGTTAATGTTGTAAAAATCTCTATTAGGTCCCGATTAATCTTCGATTACTCGCTATGCGCTTATTGATTAATTCCCACCAACAAAATCATCGAAGAAGTAAAAAACGATAAAATTTTGAAACGTTGAAGAAGTTATGTCTCAATCAAAACTATTTAAGAAATAATTATTGTTTTATCAATCATATTAACATTTTTTTAATTTGATATTAATAATATATACGAACTTTTCTATGATATATATATATATATATATATATATATATATATATATATATATATATATATATATATATATATATATATATATATAATTCAACGAATAGACAATTTAAAGTTTCCGACTTAATCACCTTATTAATCGTCATCTAGCCAATTAATGCTTGAGCTTCGTTCTACCGAGTAACCAACGTCGAACGTTTTTAGAACCTTAATATATATATATATATATATATATATATATATATATATATATATATATATATATATATATTAAGGTTCTAAAAACGTTCGACGTTGGTTACTCGGTAGAACGAAACTCAAGCATTAATTGGCTAGATGACGATTAATAGGGTGATTAAGTGAGAAACTTTTAATTGTCTATTCGTTGATATATATATATATATATATATATATATATATATATATATATATATATATATATATATATATATATATATATATATATATATATATATATATATATATATATGAGAACCAAAACATTTGTGAGAAATTACGAACTCGTAATCAATTTATAATTTTTCAACACCAAAAACATGATTTTTCTCAAAATGGTGCATCTAAGAAATATCTATACTCAAAATTAACTTTGACTATTTTTTTATAACTGTTGATGAACACAATCAACAGTCCATACGACTATTGATTGTGCATGCATGCAATATTTGAATATATGTAAAAAAAAATTATCAAATATTTTTTTTAGCGTAGGTATGGTTTAGACGCACCATTTGTAAAGTTGATGATATTGGTATTGAAAAATGATTAGTTTGATATTAGTTCGCAAGTCACACGTTTATTTTAGATCTCACAATAAGTCGGTCATATATATATATATATATATATATATATATATATATATATATATATATATATATATATATATATATATATATATATATATATATATATATATATATATATATATATATATATATAAAATGTGAGTGCTATTTTTTTTTCAGTGAGTATTCATTAGGACATCAAAAAAATTGAAAAAAATATAAATTAGAAATTTAAGCATAGTACTAAGTTGGAGAGAAAAAAATTGGAAAAAAAATTATTGATCATAAGAATCATATATTGTTTTTATAATCCATTATTATATTTTAATGCTCCATAATTTTTTTTCCATTTTTTTTTTATCTCCAAAACAGTATTATGCTTGATTTTATGATTTATATTTAAAAAAAAAATTCATTTTTTTAAGGTGTAAAAGTATATATTCAATGGAACTATATATATATATATATATATATATATATATATATATATATATATATATATATATATATATATATATATATATATATATATATATAACTTTTAAATGTTTATTATTAATAGGTTGAAAAATGAACAATACTTAAGTTTCAATTTAAGATAATACAAATATATATCATATCTTAAAACTCTATATTCGTTATCAGGGCTGTGTCAAACATATTTTTGGCTCAGGATAAGAGAAGAAAAAATTAGCTTTTAAAATACTGAAATGTCGAAAAGTTTTTAATAATAACGGAATAATTGAAAGAAAATTAAATGAGTGCTATCTTCGAAACATAACAATTTCTATAAAAAAAATTTGTCTTTTTCAAAAGAAATACCCCAGACGGTCGTCGCTATCATCAATCCTCTAGGACAGCGTGTTCGTTATTATTTAGATGAACATTTTATAAATTTATAAAAATTAGATAAACATTTATCACAAACCTTTTCATGTAAGAGAATTAAAATGGGTATCATAGACAACGGGGAAAAGAAACATATACAATTAAGCAAATAAAAATAACTAATTCGAAAAATCAAGAATTGCATTGGAAGAAGAGAAGTTCCTTAATTACTCCCTTGTCTCAAGGAGATTGTTATTCCCGTTGTTCTTCTTCGAATCTTCAAAAGCTGCATGCTCTTGTCTCTCTAACAACAATAAAAAAATCAACTTTAACATAATCAACGAACAGATCATCTCATATATAATGTGATGACAATCCCCATGTTCATTTAAGTCTCCCAGAGATATCCTATCCCACAAGATTTTAAACAACTCCTTAATCTCTAGAAACCTTCTGTCAATGTCTACTATAATCATAATCCTATTGTACTTAACATGTTTTGTTAGCACTGTAGTACAGTATCCACGGGTATATCCTCTCTCTCTTTTTATATATATATATATATATATATATATATATATATATATATATATATATATATATATATATATATATATATATATATATATATATATATATATATATATTCAGTTTATTTGAAATCATGTTAATTTTGTGAGACCGTTAGATCAAATTTAAAAATAATTTTAAAATGCGATATAAAAGGAAAAAAATCCAAAAAATCTTTTTTCAATTATTATTTTCGGAACTTTATTTACCTAAAAAAATTACCATTTTTTTTAAATAAATGAAATATTCTAATAAAATATTATACTGTACATATTCTAATGTAATTTATAGAATGTTATAATATTTTACTAAATTTGCAAGATATGTCTAATATTCTACTACAATATGTAAGAAAATGTATTTTTTTTTTTTTTTTTTTTTTTTTGGTGTTTTTTTTATTTTTTTTGGAAAATATATATTTCGAAAATAATATTGGAAAAGAAAATTCTGAAAATTTTCAATTAATTTACATTTTAAAAATGTTTTTGTTTTATTACTAAATAAGTGGTTAGGATGGCGTCTCACGGTCTTATAAAATTAGGACGTCTCACATCACATGAACTAACTATATATATATATATATATATATATATATATATATATATATATATATATATATATATATATATAGAGAGAGAGAGAGAGAGAGAGATTTAAAGAAAAGGTTAAGAACAACAAAAAATAATTTTAGGCCAGTCATTTGGAATATGTTGGTTAAGAGTTACGGTGTATCGTGTCGAATAAACAGATCGTATTCATATATGAATAATGGATATATATATATATATATATATATATATATATATATATATATATATATATATATATAGAGAGAGAGAGAGAGAGAGAGATAGAGAGAGAGAGAGTGCTAATTCATATATAAGATAGCGTCGATGGTTGGTGGTGGAGGTGGTGGTGGTTGGTGGTAGAGGTGGTGGTGGTTTGTGATGGCTGGTGGTGGATGTTGTGGTGGTTGGTGGTTGAAGATGCAAATATTGTAAAATCCCAAAATTAGAGTAATTTAAAATTTTCAAAAAAACAATCCAGTATCCATAATGTTTTACAAAACTATTCTTTCAAAATTGTTAATAAACTAGTGGAAACACCTTGGCTTCGCCCTAGGCCGTTTTTGTGTTTTTTATGAAAAAATGTAAAAGTTTTGATTATACGGACAAAAAGTGTCAAAATGGCTAAAAAATTAAAGGGGTTAGAATTTGGAAGTTTTTACAAAAAGGACCATAGTTGTCAATTCCTTAAAGTGTTGTGACCAAACTTCGAATATTAAAAGGTTCCTAAAAAATATAAAATTTTTTATTCTAATGACCAAAAGTGTCAAAATGTTTAAAAAAATAATGGGCAAAAGTGATAAAAAAAACATACAACTTTATTATTGATAAGGAACATTCTTTTAATATATTATATAAACTAGCAAAGAACTCACGGCTATGCCGCTTTTGGGGTAATATGGGAAAAATCGGCAAACTTTAAAAAATATGTGTTGAAAGTGTAAATCTATTGGGGTGCAAAGTTATTGATGTTTGACTTTGTAATGGTTTGACTTTTGTAGACCCACTTGCATGTGGTGCATTAGCCTTGTGACATGAGAGTTAAAGAGTGAGAGAGAGACATGTAAACACCTCTATATAAGGTGGGTTTAGTCTACTTGTAGATGTGCGCTTGAGAGATGTAGTTCATAGTGATTAGTGAGTGAGATATTTATGAAGTTCTAGACTAGTTTCGTTTTTGTACTCATTTACTATGATCGAATATATCTTTTAGTACCCAAATCACCATGTTCATTGTGCAATCTTTAATTCCGCATGCCAAACCATATTCTTTTGTCACTACAATTGGTATCAAAGCAGGTCTTCAAGATCAAGGTGATTTTTGAACGATTCTCGGTTTGGCAACTTTTGTCACAATTGAAGCAATTTTGGCGAGTCTCTCTCTATGATCTCTCTTAATCTCATTGAATTGTGCGTTGCGTTCTTGATTTTTGATTGTTTTGACTCATTGGATCAAATTTTCTTTGAAAAACCCATTTGTTGTGATCCAATAATTTTTTGTTGATCAAGGTCCAATCCAATCTAATATCCGTTCGTTCGATTCGATTTTATAATTACAATTATTCTTTTGAATGAAAATATGACCCAAAAACATAATCAATCGTATTAATGGTCATTAATTCATGTTAAGCCTAATTAAAATTTGGTACTATTCATCTTGAGTGAGCCCAAAGGTTAAACAGATAGTGTTCAAGTATTGTACATCCTCGTTTGTTCTTCATTCTCATTCTCATGTTCTTTGATTTGAAAATAACCAAAGTTGAAATAGAAATCAAATGTTATTTCGATTTAGATTTTTGAAAAATCGTGATTTTCATGTTTATGTTGACCGGTATCGAAAAGTTATTTGGCTTTCGATTTTCTTTTAAAATCGTAAGTATCATTTGAGTCGATTATTCAAAATCGAACTTCATACTGTATGAATCAAAACCTAAAATCGAATGATTATGAAATCAAATCTGATTTCCCTTGATTGTGTTTAATTTCTTGGAATCAAAATTTTCTTCATCTACTCAAACTCAATTTCGATTAATGTTTGATGATTTTCAAGACAAGTATCGATGTGTGATTTTGATTAGTATAGATCGATTGTTCTTGAAGTCAATGTCAAATTTTTTTAAATGAAGAAGTTAATCTCGTTGTTCAACAGTTCAATGTTGTTGATATTTTGATAATCTTGACATTTGGAATATTCTTGGATTGATGTCGAACGAAGCTAAGTAGGTCTTCACTATCAATCGAATTTTGGGGTAAAAGTTCAATCCAGGTAGTTACAATCGATGATTGGAAAAGAAATCGAAGCCGATTTAAATTGAATATTTAATTAATTTTGAGAATCGAAGGATCAAGTTTTGGTTGATGTTAACGAACTGATTAATTGATGAAGTATAAAAACGAAGATTCAAAGAATTTCATGTACGAAGGGTTCTTGTATGGTCAATTTTTTGGATTGTGATAACGAATTAGGTTAGTGATCGATTTTAATTTTCAGGAATCGAAGAGGTTCTGATTTTGATTTTGGAAATTATTCACTTAGGGTCGATTGACGAACAGTTTGTTTTGGGAAGGATATGGAGTGATTGGAAAGGGAAAGTATGATTTTGATGTCAACGGATTGGAATCATTAACGAAGGGTATTCAAATTTTGAGAATCGAGAATCAATTAACGAAGACTTGATTTTTAAGTAACGAATAGCAGAGAAAAAGAAGATTTCGTATGAAGGGTCTTTGAATTTCGTACGAAGGGAATGAAAAGGGGCAGTTAATTTTGTATGAAGAGAAGAAGAAAGATTAAAAGTTTCGAATATGGCCCTTATACTTTCGACAGGTTGACAAATTTTAAAAGCCTTCGTATGATTGGCAAATGTTTCGTATGTTTTGAATACAAAAGGAAAAGTTTGGTAAGAAGTCCCTAAGCCTTAGAATATTTGATAACTTCGAGAATTGACTGAAGTTTCGAATTTTTGACATTTTTCACCCAACTTCGAAAATTGGTTGAAGTTTCGAATTTTGGGGTACTCTTTGTATGTTTGGAGAACAAAGGGCATAATTTTCAAAAATCAGTCCCTGAGGTTTCGAAAAATTGGTTGTTTGTAACCAATTTTGAAAAAGGACTGATTCTGGTGAGAATTTGAAGAAAATGCATTTCAGGCCCCCGCAGTTTATGCAAATAGACACTTTCTACCCAAGTTTGGAAAAGGGGGAGAGTTTTGCATTTTTACTTATTTTGGGGGCATTGGGTCACTGCAGAATTTTGAAATTGACAATTTCTACACATTTTTAAGAAATTTTGTCAAAGACAGTCCGTGAACGAAGCTAAAAATTGAATCTTTTTTTGAGTTTTTCGGATTAAAGCACAAAGTTTATACCACATGTTAAGGGGGGGGGGGGGAGGGGGAGGGGAGGGGGTTTGAAACAAAAAATTCCGAATAGACCATGGTCTCCTTCCTTGAAGGTTTTATAATCAAATTTCGATTATAAAAAGGAGGAGATATTTATATGGAAATTCGAACTTAAATTTTTCATATTACGCGTATTTGAAGACCGAAATGACCTTGAATTTTTGAAGCTTACGAAATGATGCAATTAGAAGTTTGGAAATGATTTATTTTTGAAATGGGTTTGAAATATTGAAGATTTTTGGGGTGTGTTTTTATGCTCAACTTTAGGGTGATTATTTGGAGTTTTAGAAGCTCTTAATCATTCGTTGATGCTCGGTTTGTATGGTCTCACATCCTAGAGCCAAAATTGAAGGATCATGGATGAATTGAAGATTGAAGTTTGTTTCGATGTGTCACCTTTGAGGCTCGAATCTCGTATTTTCTCGATTTTGGAAGATTTGAAGTGGGACATCCATTCCTAACTTAGAGGGGGAGTATGTTGGGGTGCAAAGTTATTCATGTTTAACTTTGTAATGGTTTGAATTTTGTAGACCCACATGCATGTGGTGCATTAGCCTTGTGACATTAGAGTTAGAGAGTGAGAGAGAGACATGTAAACACCTCTATATATGGTGGGTTTAGTCCACTTGTAGATGTGTGCTTGAGAGATGTAGTTCATAGTGATTAGAGAGTGAGATATTTATGAAGTTCTAGACTAGTTCCCTTTTTGTACTCATTTACTATGATCGAATATATCTTTTAGCACCCAAATCACCATGTTCATTGTGCAATCTTTAATTTCGAATGTCAAACCATGTTCTTTTGTCACTACAAAATCGCCACAAATAGGAGAGAAAGTCGACAACCCCTAAAATTAGATGTCAAAAGTGTACTACAACCAAAAGAATGGACATTAGTGTAGAAAATCCAAAAATATTATGGAAATAATTCGAAAGTTGCCAAAGTTAGGAAAATATTGTGGCAAAATTCTAAAGGATGTTTTTTGTGTTTTTTATGTCAAAATATAAAAGTTTTGACTACAATGACAAAAAGTGTCAAATTCATTATAGATTTGAGGCAAAAACACCAAAATATAAAACTTTTCACTGCAAGGATGAAAAGTGTCAACGTTACTAAAGATTTATGGCAAAACCCTAATAGCACAAAAACTTAATCAAAACACAAAAATGTAAAAGTTTTGACGTTAAGGACTAAAAGTGTCAAATTTACTAAATATTTGTGGTAAAAACCTAAAGACATAAAATTTACTATTGCTAAATTTCTTTAGATTTAATATATATATATATATATATATATATATATATATATATATATATATATATATATATATATATATATATATATATATATATATATATATAATGATCAGAGTATCCGAAAATTGAAATATCATAAAACCGAAGGATATGCACGACCATGCCTTTGCCTTTCCACAATCATCTGAAATACCTGAAATAATAAATTGAAACTGTAAGCCAAAGCTTAGCGAGTTTCCCCAAAGTACCACCACAGAAACATGTAACCAAACAGATATCGGTGATGGCTTTCGAGCAATACATCATTCCTATGGTGTACATGCAAACCCTAATAACTTTTGGATCTAGTTTGTCTAATGAACATGCAATTGAATATCCAAAGCGATAAACCCTAGATCTAACATATTATGAACTGAAAGAAGGTTTATAGATTACCTTTGATTGTTATATAGCAATAACAATCAATTCCTTCGCTTCAGAAAGCTTGGTGCCTCAAGTGTTGCACCTCTAATGGAGTCACAAACACCACTAAGCAACTAGATGAAGAAGAAGAAGAAGAGAAGAGGCAGCCAAAAACATCTAGAAATCCTAAGGAATCAGTTCCACATGTTTTTGGGGCTTTAGGGGTCCTTTATATAGTTGTGTAGGCTGCTAGTGTTTCAGTCTAAACCATAATGGACAACTTAAACTCTAAGCAGCCCATGGAACCTTCTGGAATAAGCCCATGGACGAAAATATGATGGGTTCCCATCATAATTCCGTTCACCCCTTGTTCCTTTAGCATTCCTTAGCCCAATAACTCAATTATCCAATAATTGCAGTTCAGTCCCCTATATTTAATTAATCTCTTTTAGCCAAAAAATTCATTATCAATTAATTCTTGACTAATATTAATTAAACAATATGATTTCTCCTTTAATATACTATTCTTATAATATATTGATAAATCATAATTAATCATTTCTCTTCTTAATTCATCCTACAAGTTGCTATGGTGAAGGCAACCCAAAAGGACCATGCTCATAATCGGGTCAAGTACATACCACCATGCTCATTATTGGGTCAAGTACATACCAAAATAATTATCGACTTGGACAATAATCCAATAGTCTCCCACTTGGATAAGTCTAATAACTATTTTGCATGACTTCAGAACCTGATCAGCAATCGTAGCTTTCAAAAACCGCTGTCAAATACAATCTTATCAGATAAGCGTGTCCTTTAGACAAGGGATCATATATTCCTCCATTCTAGATATCGTATAGACTGAGACATGGATTTTAATCATTCTCTTTATATCGTTTCCCGACATCCGATTTATGACGACTGACAATAGGCTATAATTGAACACATCAACTTAGTCCCGGCTTGCCCAAGCGCTTAGGTGACATCACTAAATCATCGAGGGGCCCACATATATCCCCTTTATCCCACTTTGGGTAAAAGGAATGGATAAACTTTGACTCAAATGCTTGCTTGCTCTCACTCATCAAATCACACACAACAATATATTTTATAACACCAAGTTACTGGTGCGTTTACATATTATCAATGTGCAACCGAATTGTAATTACAACTCACAAGTCTCAGTTTCAAGAATACACAATATTATCATCTCACAATCACCCGTGATAAAAACCATGAAGTGATTCATGTGAGCATGTGTTTAATCCAATACTCTAATCTTATCAAAGCACTCATGAACTCTGCAGCAAACTTCTGGAAGTCAAAACATGCAAAGTGAAACACAACGATAATACTTAGTCCTATATGGCCTCAAAACTTTTAAGCGTAAATAAACACCTTTTTATTTAGACACCATATTGATTACTCATTATTGATTGTTTAATTTTTCGGATAATCAACTTGACACTTGAATTTCAACAATAGTTGTCCCATGCACAGAACATGCACACTATGTTTCCTATGGTCCATGCTTTGTGAAAATAGATCAATTGAAAACTTTTCCAATGATGCTAATTTCACAATTTCTAATCCTCATTATTAGTGTAAGAATACAAAATTCTTGCCACCATCAGAATATGTTAGATTCTAACATTTTATGCAATGATCATTTCGTAAATTCATAGCACAAAAGTCACCAAGACTTGGCCAATGAAATTACAAGGTTCTCTATTAGAAATTGTTACAAAAGAATTTTATAGATCTGATGTCTCTCACCCAAAGTACATTCCTTTGAACATCCTTTTGCATAAAATTTTCTAATTTATACAGAAATTCTTAATTTCCAACTTCCAAATATGGAAACAGTCAATATTTGTCATATGACAAATCATTCTAAATAGAATCTTATCTATAATTTCGATATGATCCATCCAGTACTATACTTCTAACTACTCACAAGTGACCAATTCTCAGCGAACTTTGGATCGTCCTTTGATAGTTGTTTATTTATTTTAGTCAAAACCGATTCTACTTCCTTTTCCCTCTAAATGCACTAGGCATTTGGAAAAAATTTAGAATGGTCAAATATTACAGCATATGCAATCGATCCTATACCCGAAGTGTATTGGACACGATGCTTAATGTTTCACATAAAGGCATATGATACTTTATCATCCTTCTGCCATAATATTTTATGTGCCATGTTCTCACAATTCGAACTATGAAGAGGGATGCTGTAATCATAATCGAATTTTGAGAATGCACTTATCCTTTCCATATATAGAATTTCCTCATGTTGAACCATTCCAACACAACATTCATATATCTTTGACTAAATTTGATTAAAATTCCACAATCTAAGCCTTTAGATTTGAAATGAAGTATAATATTCTCTCCCTTAATCATAGCAAAACAACTTTTCAACCCTTCCAACTTTTCAAATTCAATCTTTGTTTTTCTATAATTAATATTGCTAACTTGTAATACTTAAAACAATAATCATGTTCCCACTAACACAATAATTATTTCCTTTATTAGCATAATACTTATGCTTCCACTAGCTTTGACATGTATTCAGAAAACAACTGAACTTCCAGAAAACAATGCTTATTGAATCCCTTAACCTCATACTTCTAATACTTAATGCTTTGATAATCCTTTATCTAAGCTTCTTAACCTCATACACATTTTCCTTAGAAAGCTTACACGTGTGTCTTATAAAAAAATAAGAACTTATGTTACTAAGTCCCAAATGTTCAGAGTAATTGCCAAATCTCACAATTTGAACTATGAAGAGGGATGCAATAATCATAATCGAATTTGAGAATATGATTTACAAAACTGCTATCTCCTTAAAATCTCTCTTAGTGAAAGCATTTCCTCACAATCATTTTCATGAAGGAAGGAAACCTTGTGTCACTTAGATTTGATAGTGTATGTGTTCCTATCCATATGAATTTTGCCAAAACCAAGGTTCGCGACAAATTCAAGCTCATATGGACTGAACTTGTTCAATTTTGATTCCTTGCCTCATGGTAGGATGAATGCCCACCATGTCTTCCAAGAAAGTCACCCATACATATCAATGTACTTTCCATTGATCAAGGTGCATTGTCTTTATGCCTTCAAATGAGAACTTATAGAACTTACATGCATAATTAACTCAACTGGAATGGCACAGAAATAAGAGTATGATAGGTTATAAACCTCAAGTCACATGCTAGTAATGATCAACTAGGTTTGCTCTTGATTTGTTCCTGAACCATTTCAAGACCATTAAGACTCCCACTGAATCATTGACATATAAGATTCTCTTGTCAAGAAACATTCCTTGACAAAACAAAGATTCAAGTGCTAGTGTAGCTTTTTATCAAGTTTAACACTTCACTCAATTGATCTTAGTTGGTCTTTGTCTTATCCAAGACTTCACAACTTACCAATTTCAAATGTACAAGAATAAGAAACTTTCTTATTCTACATTTGATAAGTGTTACAAACCTACTTAATACTTGTCACTCCAGTTACAATCTTGGAGTATGGCTCTAAGACTTGATTTTGGAACGAAGTATCATTGACTTTTTGATTTAATCATTTCCACAATTCTCGATTCCTATTTTTAGACATACAAATCACTAAGACTCACTTAGACGGTCAATCGTGATATGTTTCTCAATCATTAAGATGATCATAAAACTCAATAAAAGGTACTCTCCCTTCTTCTTAGAATAGAAAAACTTTTATCTTTCTGCCTACTTGATTCTTCTTATTCGTTCTGCTATTCATTGAAACTCTTCCAATCAACTCAGAATTTCACTTATTCTTATAAGTATAATCATATTTACTAAACTTTAGTAAATCATGATAAATATCTTTATCACTCTTGTGGTGAACTTGATCGACATACAACCTAGTGTACTTGATCTCCTAGTCCTTCAATTGACACATTGTCAAAGAATTAGTCTAATTTCCAAATATGAAAGTTTTTCATTCATCATACAATTCATGTTGTATGATTCCAAGTTTCTGTCCAATTGAAACTTCGGCGATGAGAATCTTCCCTTATTTGGTAAATTCTCGACATTTCCACAAATAGCAAAACAAGAAACATATCCAACTCAACATTGCTAAAATACAAACATCCATTTTCACACACGCCATCGCAAGGATAAATAAATAAGATAAAACTCAAAATTTATTTTATTGTGGAAATACTTGTCCTTACAATGCAATTCAACTGAAAACTATGGTATTACATATTCCTAAGCAATTTATTCTAATTCTAAAGTAGCAGCTCAAAAATCTGATCTTTGAATCTATGCTATTCAAATCCATTTCTTCATGATCAGATTCAACACACTTCTTTCTTAAGCTTCCTTTCTTTTCTTCGATCCTGCAAAACATCAAAATGTAATCTTATCACATCATGTATTAAGAATCTATAATAGGAACTTAAAAGGAGCTAGATATTAGATTTACCTGAAGTAGAGCCATATGCCATGACTCCACCATCTCTTAGATCTCTCAGGTAGTTCGGGCAGCTTCGTCTCTAATGCCCCTTCTCTTGGGAATAAAAGCAAATGGACTCCTTTGGCACATTACATGGGACAATCTCATACTTAGTCCTTTCTTGACTTCCAATGTTGCCAGTGTCCATCGAATTTTGGGATTTTGATTCACCAGACAAATTTTCTTGACCAGCACACCAAATCATTGCTGATCCAGCAGCTATAAGCAAATAGGTGAGATCAATTAGGGTCATGTCATGTTCCATCATATAGTACTCTCTTAAGAACTCACTATATGATTCAGGAAGTGACTGAAGAACCCAGTCAACAACCAAATCACCTAAAATGTCGACACTCAACATCCTTAACCTGTAAATGTGTGACTTCATCTTTAAGACGTGTGCACACACAGGTTTCCCATCTTCATGTTTACTTGCTAAAAGGGCTTGAGTGAGCTAGAAATTTTCAAGCCTTCAAACTTGTGGGTTAAGGAGAATAATTGGAGGAGGTGGAGGATGTGAAGCATGATCTATTGTTCCTTGATCATATCGTGGAATATCATCTTCAAAGAATTCAGGAAGACCGTGATTATTAGAACTAGACATCTACAAAACGGGAGAAAATTCAAGTTAAATTGATTGAGTCGTTAATAAAACACCCAAATGTGATATTAAGGGTAGGATCCAACACAATATTCTACAACCTAGAAGAGGGATGTCGTAATCTAGTTGTAGAATATTTGAAGGTAGGTAAATGACGGTTTACCAATTTCCACCATGAAAAACGAAAAAGAAGTTTAAGTTTTAAATGATTTGAAATTCCTAGACCTTTTGAGATTCATTGAAACTTTCAATGGCCTGTTTAATCTCGATTATGCCCTTCAAGTTTGTGACAGGGATACCGAGGATCACAATCAAGGTGTGAATAACCATACGAATCCACGTGGTGCACTCAATGCTACTATCACCTAATCAATGTGATGGTTATCCACACATGCTCCATTGATCTATGATAAACATCGAGCCACCCTTCATAGCGAATGTCAACCCCAAATTAGTGTGTCGGTTAACCACACACACTCCACTAATGTTTGACAAGGGTATGAAGGGTAATTCCATGGATTAGCATACAATTTCACATTTTGCCTAAAGTAACTATGATTTGGGAATTTGTAAAAGAATTTAGTTACTTTGTACTTCATTATACTTATAATGGAAGGTTTCGTCCTATCCTACCTGTTCGGCTAACGACCCTCCACTAGTCAATAGTGCGGTGGGTAAGAGTGGATACCCATTCAATCGCCATTTTATAGGCAATTTCCTTAAGAACCCCTTATAGACCAACTTCGTGAATGAGGCCTACTAACGGTAAGACTGACTTTTTACTCATACATATATATAATATTAGACTTTTTAATGTTACATATAGCATAAGGGTGTATTTTATACTTTTAAAATATCAGGTGGTCTAATTTGATAAACTATACATTTAATTTAGTTAAATGTAAACCAAAACTTTATGGAATTATTAACTCTCTTTAAATTATACATTTAATTAATTTAATAGGACCATAAGGATGTAATTTGAACTTTTTCAAAATTACTGGGGTTTTAGAATTTAATATTTCAAAATTAAACTTTTAATCAAATTTTAAATTCCAAAACTTGAGGGCAAGTTTTGAAACTTTTCAAAACATTATGGTTTAACTATTTAAATTTCAAAACATAAAACTATCAAGTTCAAATTTAAAACTATAAAACTTCAAGGGTGTAAGTTGAAACTTTTTCAAACTTTATCAAAAACATTTTAGATCAACAAGTCAAATAAGGCAATTAACAATTAATTGGTGGTTATCTAATTTTGACATACTCCAATTATATGCAAGACAATTCACCAAATAACTTAAATATTTAAACACTATCTTATAAGGCAAAAAATATTTGATTAATTGGTAATTATCTTCTACTTTGGTAAGCATATTCACCCAAAATCAATAAAAATCGGATTTTATCAATTAAAAATGTTTTGGGTAATAATCCTAAGCCAAAAAAGGAAGAAAATCGTGAAAACCAGCTGGCAGACTCGCTGACTCGTTGAGTCAGCACTGGACTCGTCGAGTACATAGTGGACTCGACGAGTTTAGTCATGCACTCGGTGAGTCCAGCCCTAAAAACTCAAAATTTTCGATTTTCAGTTAATATTCAATCCAATAAGCATCAAATTCATCATCAAACAACCTTAGGATCTGATACTACTGATGGGTTTCGAGCAATACATCATTCCTATAGTGTACATGCAAACCCTAATAGCTTTTGGATCTAGTTTTTCTAATGAACATGCAATTGAATATCTAAAGCGATAAACCCTATATCTAACATATTATGAACTGAAATAAGGTTTAGAGATTACCTTTGATTGTTATATAGCAATAACAATCAATTCCTTGGCTTCAGAAAGCTTGGTGCCTCAAGTGTTGCACCTCTAATGGAGTCACAAACACCACTAAGAAACTCGATGAAGAAGAAGAGAAGAGGCACCCAAAAACGTCTAGAAACCCTAAGGAATCAGTTCCAGACATTTTAGGTGCATTAGGGGTCCTTTATATACTTGTGTGGGCTGCTAGGGTTTCAGTCTATACCCTAATGGACAGCTTCAACTCTAAGCAGCCCATGGAACCTTCTGGAATAGGGCCATGGACGAAAATATGATTGGCTCCCATCATAATTTCGTTTACCCCTTGTTCCTTTAGCATTCCTTAGCCCAATAACTCAATTATCCAATAATTGCAGTCTAGTCCCCTATATTTAATTAATCTCTTTTAGCCACAAAATTAATTATCAATTAATTCTTGACTAATAATAATTAAACAATATGATTTCTCCTTTAATTTATTATTCTTATAATATATTAATAAATCATAATTAATCCTTTCTCTCCTTAATTCATCCTACAAGTTGCTATGGTGAAGGCAACCCAAAAGGACCATGCTCATAATCGGGTCAAGTACATACCAAAATAGTTATGAACTTAGACACTAATCCAATAATCGGGTCCACAACCTTCTGGTTCGACTACCTCTGGCCACAACCTTATGGTTGTAATGCCTCGACCCACAACCTTTCAATTCGCTTGTCCAATACATAATGGTTGCACAACCTTCTAGTAGGATTATCCCTTGCCCACAACTATACGGTTGGAATGCCCCATCCTGCAACTTATCGATTAGAATGTTTAGGTCTGTTGACTGACATCACAAAGCAATATAGTCTCAACCCCACCATACGATTTCGACATATACATAAAAAATAACATATATCCAAAAACATATAACCATATAACTAGTCAACAGAAAAACATGCAGATCTACAGATCACTACCGTATAACAATATCCTATAATCCAATAGACATATTTAACAGATCACTACAGCATATCAACATCCTCTATACCAGGATACATAAAATAATGCACTGACATTGGTGCCTTCGACCCAAAAGAACAACAGGCAACTCATCTCTCAGTCCAAACAAATAGTTGAACAGGTCCTTGCTCCGAAAATCTGCTTAACTCGTCACCCATTCATCAAATAGTGACAGCTGTCAAAAACAACTAAATACCTAAAATCAATTTTGGTTAAACTTGTTAAAACTCTGGTCAAAGTGAAAGAGTCAAACTTTGTCAACAAAGCTAAATATGGCCAGCGTACTCAACTTATACTCTTAGCATACATAATCTTCACCAGAAATCGTGAGGGTTAACCTCGAACGCAAAGCGTTCCTAGGTTATACCCAACTTTCGCAACCGGGTTCTTTTCCATCTTATTAAGAGCTTAATCCTTAAGCTATTTTCCCCATATTCCAAATCTAGCCTTAAAATGTGACAACTCGTAATTTTTATATTGTAAAAGTCAAACTTGGTCAGCTAAAGTCAAACTTATCCAATAAAGGTCAAACTTATTTATGTATTTATCTTAAATAGAGTTAGATTAATGAGTTATAGGTGTATAAACCTTGTATTCAAGTCTGTTATGTGTTTTGGAGGGAAAATCATTTGGGAATGAGAACCCTCGGAGAGACCTAAACCTTCGCTGGGAAATAAACTCTCGGACAGCAAACAAGCCTTCGCAGCCGTAAACTTCTTTCGTTCTCGGCCGTTAACTTCTTCGGGCCATGAACCTCCTTCGGACTGCAAAACCTCCCTTATATATATATATATATATATATATATATATATATATATATATATATATATATATATATATATATATATATATGTTTGACCGGAAAGCTGATTACTTCTACTCTTCTGGACGAAAACTCAAGCCCTTTTCTCTCAAAGTCTTAAACCGAAAACCAAGCTTTTCTCTCCTCTATCATCCGAAGATTATTCAATCCACATCTGATCCTTATTAAAAAAATCTAGTGTTCTTCTCTTCGCAATCAATCAATCTTCAATCCTGAATTTACGGCCAAAAATGCTTGATCTTCAGAGGCTGCAAACTCTTTGCGGCTGTGAACACAGAAGGCTAGCCGTAAACACCCAGCAGCCACTTTATTTCGGTTCTAAGACTTCTTTTGTAAGTAATTCATACATCTTAAGTTGTTTCCTTAGAGCCTTAGAGGTTATATGTTCGACAATTGAGTCTTTTCTACAAATCAGTAACAGTTTAAACAAACATACTAGTAAACTAAAATAGGTATAGTTTAGAGGATCACTACATACTATTACTAGAACAGAGAAACAATACATGAGTCATTACATGCATACTATTACTATTCACTACAAAGCATATTATTCATTTACAAGAACAAGAAGGAACATACATACTATAACAAGAACAAGAAGGAACATACATACGATAACAAGAACACGAAGGAACTTACATACTATAACAAGAACAAGATAACTAAAATGTGAGATACAATTTCATGGCATAATAATACACTTTCTATGTCACGTTTTGTAACCAGAGTCTCCTAGAGGGAGAGCGTGAGTTTGTGTATAGATCTATACGAGATTGACCATCCCGCACATTGTTGCTAGCTATAGTGGGACCTATAGGTCTACGGGTGATAAATGTCATACTATTTTCGACGCCTGAAGAATGTCGTGTTTTATACTAAGGTGGTGTTTGTTTTTTTATAAAAACCTCTTCAAACCACTTATTGCTGCGCGGCGCAGCACACGTGCAACACTTTCCCTCTCAAAACAGTTTGTTTTTCGGAAGACTTCAGACTACAAAACATCTGCGCGTGTGCTGTGTGACGCAACACTTGACTTGTCTCTTCTAACCTCTTCAGCTTTCATTTTTTCTATGTGTTTTTTAAGAATTTTTTTATAACTTTTTTTAAATTTTTTTTTTTTAAAACTTTGATTTTCTTAAATTTTTATTTACGGATGTGATACAATTTATTTTTATAGTTTCCACGATTTTTTTAACTTGATTTTTTTAATTATTTTTACCGTTTTATTAATAATATTTTCAATTTCAGTTCCATCTTTTTAACGTGTGTAATTTTTTACAAACTTTGTAGACAACGATTGCAATATTTTTTTTTCTTTTTTAATGTTTTTTAAAATTAGTTTTTTTTTTCTAGAATAAAACTATTAGCTTCTTTTATATATTTTTAAGTTTTTTTTTTTTTTAAAAAAAAAGTTTTATACTTTTATTTTTTTACATGCTCTTTTTATTATTATTTCAATGTTTTAAGACTAGAACTATTAAATTTCGGTGTTGATAACTATTTTCAGTTTATAAAATTAGTTTATTTAAATTTCAGTTTACTGCAGCAGTGTGAAAATGTTAAAAAAACAAACATGCTTCTTATTATAGGCTGCAACCGTTTGTTCTACCTCTTCTGCTACAGAGGATTGTAGAGGTGGTCCGCAGACTTCATGAATTTTCGCTTCGAGAAAAAACAAATAGCACCTAAATTTATCAAGCATGGTTACAACCTTATCAAAGTTAAAATTAATTAACCAGTTGGTTTTCAAGGTATTTAATGCATCAGTAGTGTATTTCATACCATACTACTGTAAATCTTCATTTTTACATTACATTCATATAGTTATATTCTCACATGAGAAATGCATACTTTTTTCGAGCAAATATAGTTTTACAAATATGGAAAATATACAATTATACTATTTCAAATACAAAAATACATTTTACACTACTTTCAAGAAAACATGTCATACAAACAGTTGAGTCTTGGTAGAAGACTACCTCTCATTTAATGCAAAAAATATAGGATTTTCTGGGAAAGATACAAACATTTTTACTAAACAAATACAAATATTTTCATGAAACAAACGCAAACACTTGACACTAAAATACTTATGCACTCACCAACTTAAATGTTGATACTCTCTTTCAAAATAACTTATATTTTTTGGAACCCAGTAGACAGGTACTCGAGCACAGGTTTTTGAGAAGATGGAGCATGTTTATACTCGTCTTTTATTTTGCTTTACATTTTTGGTGTTATTTTACTTTACAAAGAACACACATGTATTAACTGTTTTATTCATGTAATGGACGTTGTTGCTTGTTTTACTATTATGCATTGTTATGATACTATACATGATGTCGTCCACCCCCGAATGTTTCCACCATCTCGGTTTGGGGGTGTGACATAAAATAACATCCTTAACCATATAATTTCCAACATTATGGTCTTGCATGGCCATTAAGTGCCCAAATACAAAGACTCTAACTACATAACTATTAATACTATGTCACGGGCTTATTAAGTAAATAGAAATTCACTGCTGGTTGCAATAATATTATAACACATGGAAGCAGGGTCAAATTCTCAGGGGCACAACCTAACAGTCGATGCCTTTTGCATTAGACACATTATAGTCAGTTAAAAAAATTATAAAAAAAGGGAATCATTATTAATAACTAAACTAAACTAGCATTGAAAATAAACTAAATAAAACCTAGTAATAAAAACGAATTCAATTATATTGAGACTTTCCTAATCATGCAATCAACATAGATCTGGTTATTCAGAATTTGTTCTATCTAAGCTGGTACAGAGAAAGACTAACAAGCTCTTGTATAATTTGTTTTTCCTAGTTAGTTAACCAAAACAAGCTCTTTAAATTGAACATAACTTTATACTATTCAATTAAACAAACTCTTAATTAAATCAGAAAAGTTGCTATATGATCTATGTAAAATTCCTAGAAATACCTAATACTTCTCACAAGCTTGGAAGCATAAATTTATGATATTTACAATATATATTAGAGTTAAATCCCTAACATGGAACCAATCTACTACTTGTTACTTATTACTAGTTGATAAGAACAATTACGAATTCTATTAACTAATTAAATGGAATGATAAAACTCTATCTCAGTGATCAAACAAACAAGAATTAAAATCAAACGTTCATTAAGTTCAAAATGGAAAAATCTAAAAAGAAACACAAAAAGAAAACTAGATCTCATAAAACATCACATGAAAAGTACTAATCTAATTTAGATCTAAAAACTAGAGATCTAGCCAACCATAGCTAAAAAAGAATTAAAGCTAATAGAAAGATAAACTAAATAATCAATCTTGCTAAGTAAATGTGGTAGATGATCTTCAGGTTTTAGATTCTCCCACCTTTATTTTGAAAAAAAATTGCCCCAGAAAACGTCCTTTTCATCGTATGGAGCTTCAGGATTGTCCCACCTTTAATCTGATTTGAGAGGTGACATATATATATATATATATATATATATATATATATATATATATATATATATATATATATATATGAGCAAGAGTCTCCTAAACCAAAAAACCCAAAAATTCGATCAAATTTTTGGGTCACAGGATCGAATGTTTTGAGTTCTGGTCAAAATTTTCAATTTTCTGATTTTTGGACTTTCTGAATTGCGAAGTGTTTATTTGAAAGAATTTTTACATTTTCTCCTTTTTCACAAACATGGAAGTCATAGAAAAGTTTTTCTAGTTTCTGGAACATTTTGAATCTCATCAATTGGAGTTACGAGTCAAGAGATATGATCAAAATACTGACATGGGATCAAAGCTCTCAGCAACATTTGTAACATCGAAAAATTTAACACCAAAAATTTCATTTTTAAATATGTAATAAAGAAACCATTGGTATAAAAACATCCATCATGTCATCCCATAACAAAACCAAAATGTCAATAATCAAAACATGTCATAATAAAACATCATTAGAGTATATGTCCCAAGAATCTCATGTGCGGAAATCATGGCGTGATGTGCTATAAACATGTCGCCTCCTTTCCCTTCAAAGAAGTGGTATCTAAAACTAAAACTAAAAACTGTAAGCACATAGCTGAGTGAGATCCCCCAGCATACCATATAATCGTATATTGCCCGACATATCTGGGTGCCCAGCCAACCCTATCAGGCATATTTGGGTGCCCGACCTACCCTATCAAGCATATCTGGGTGCTCGACCTATCTTGCTAGGCATCTTTTGGTGCCCGACCTACCCTATGGTTTACTTCAACCAGTTACAAGGACTATTTCACCCTTACCACCACCACATAATAACATAGCATAAACATACTGTTAGACATATATGGGTGCCCAACCTACCCTCCAGTGTATTCGAATCGGTTACGTGGACTGTTTCACCCATACGACTACCACATATTAACATAGCAATAAGAAGATAAATCATAACATATAGTGGCATACCAAACAATTACCACAAATACAATCATTTATACTATAAAAAACTACTAGTGGGCCGAAATTGGTGCCTTCGATACAATCATTCATACAGGAAGGTAACTCATCTCACAATCGACAGTCAAATACTGCTGCTCACGCTATCAGCTATACCAGACTACTTCACACCAAAGAAAACATGCAATGAAACCTTTAGACTTACCCTCCCTCTCAATAATTGACAAAAAGTCAACTTAGGTCCAAAATTCAATGCCTCGGGTCAATGGTCAACTTTCTTATCATTATGTCCTTACGCCGTGGCCTTCCTTGGCTCATGTTGTTAGAGTTAACTCAACTTGGGTCGACATAACAAGTCAATTCGGTTCACTAAACTTAGGGTTTCAGATCGGGACAGTTGCCATGCTCACATTGTGAGACTATACTTCTCACGTCGTGAGAAATGTTCCGTGAGAATTAAGTCCTTAATTATTTAAGATATGCATTGGGATTTTCCAGATCGAATACCATATCTAGCCTAATAGACCATAAAGATCATATCTGTTTAGTAATGCATGACCCATGCATGACTTAAACACTAGTTAGGTCAAAGGATGGGTGTAAACATCAAGATTCAAACTTGGAGTCCAAAACTTGCACCAAAATCCAAATCCAAGCGATCTAATACAGCAAATGACTCAACGGTCCATAAAGTTGCCAACTTTATGGACTTAATGCATGGGAACCCAAGATCCCATGCAAGGAAGGCAACCATGCATAACATAAATCTAGCAAGCTTAACTTTAAAAGATAGGATCTTTATGACTAACACAAGCTCATAAGCTCAGAAAATCCACAAGGAGGGGTTTATCTTGCCAAAAGGAACCACCACAAGAGCATCTTCTTCTTCTAGGAAATCAAAATACCAATAACAAACCAATATAACCAGCAATGGCTCAAGGGTTCAAAAGGGTCGAATCTAGGGTTTTTTTGTGACTTGGGAGCGAAAAAGGATGAGGATGGGCGACCCTAGCTTCCTCATTCTGTTTTATACTCGATTTTAGGGTTTGGAACCATTAGGCCTGACTCACTTCCTGTGAGTCCCCAATTTGCTTCTATATCAATCAGATCCGTTTGATGGTGCGGAATCCCAATCAAACGGTTGATGCCAGATCAAAATAGAAGAGAAGAAGAAGAATAAGATGAATCTAATGTATTGATTATATCAATTATGTTCCTTACAAGAGATTCACACACACATTAGTTCTTCTCTCTAGTTTCTCTCTCTTCAAGATGCTCTCCTTCTCTATCCTTCTAACCGTACACTCCTCAATTTATAGCACTCCCATCAGTACACGAGTGTACAGCCACACACTCGTGTACGGCCGTATAGAGTCACACAGCAAGCTACAAACACTATTACACTAATGAAAAATACAGTTGTCTAGAAAAAGCAAAGTATAAACCATAATTTTAGACCTAACAATCTCCCCCCTTGGTTTATTGCTTTCTTTTCTAACTGACCCAACAAACTCCCCCTAAAAGGGTAGCTGGATTTTCTTGTTAATCTTCATTGGGAGCTTGGCTTCAGCTTTAATATTCAAATTCTTCACAACTTCAAGACGAACTTGATGAATCTTCAATGAATGAATTTATCTTGAGCAGTTAGGCTTTCCTTCATAATTTGGCTCTGAACACCCATTGGTTGAGGAGGCTTTTTGAAAAGATTCTTGAAAGATAGCGCTTTCAACTTGAGAATCTTCAGAGAGAACATTAGAGACAACAAATCTTCTGGATCACTTCAGCAGGTTCATACACAGCAGCAAACTGATTGAGGTGGCTTCAATGTAATCCGACACATAATCTTCATATGCAGCTTCTCCTTGCTTCTGGGGTTGAAGGATTGAATGTTTAAAGAATAATCTTCATTTCTTGCTCCTTCGAATTAAAATTCTTTGATGATTAAAGATAAAGCTTCAGCTCAGAAATTCTTGATACAGACTCCACGAGTCTCATCTATATCTGAATTCACTTTTCAAGACAAAACAAAACTAAAAGATAAAAACAAAACTAAAAACAAAGTTAGCACATAATAACAAGAAATAAAACAGAAATAACACTATTTTTGGATTTTTTTTATTTTTTTTATTTTTGTTTATTGTTGATTTTTTATTCTCCCCCTAAATTTTTGCATAGAGGAAAACTATGAACAAATGTAATAAAAACAAAAACAGAAGCTAAATTTAAGACTATTTTAGGATCAAAGTTGTTAGGCAATCAATTATCGTTTATCTGCACACACCTACATTTTTAGATATGGTCAATCACCGGTATTGTGATCCACTTAAACACAAAGAATATTGACAAATTGGATAGGTTATAAGTGACAAGACTATGTGATCTATATTCTTAAATGGACATTTAGCTTACGACGACCAAGGATATTGTTATCCACTTAAATTAAGCAGCAAGATCTACAAACAACCTATTAAATGGTTCAATTTTAGATGTACTAGAACGTGCTTCCCACTTCCTGATATACCCCGGTGATCAAGAACTTCCAAAGAACTCCTTACTTTAGGCGAGTATTCAATCATTAAGAAAGAATTCAGATATAGAAGTGCATATGTTGTATCCCAGGTCGGATGTCTTCCAATCACACAGAGGGAACAACATATGACTAACATAGATAGTGGGTTAGAGGGATAGAATGTAGCATATGTTGTGTCCCCGGTCAGATCTTCCGATCACGCAGAGGGGACATCATATGGCTAACAAATAGAAAGAATTTCATAGATACGGAGTTGCATAGAATTAGAGTTGCATGTGTTGTAATCCAGGTCGGATCTCTTCCAATCATGCAGAGGAAGCAACATATGACTGATAGATAGAAAGCAAGAAAATAATTTCCTACAGTCCTACTTTATCAGAACCCCCAATCGCCCTATCAGAACAAGAATTAAGGACATAAGTTCGTACATCAAGGAAATGTTGAGCCACTCTTCTAGATAATTAACTTTTAGTGTATCTCGCAGGTTCCCATGTTTATCTCACTGCCCAATCTACCCGAGCGTCGTATTGTTAGTCCAAATGAAACTATCTAAGTCTATATTGTATACTCCTTTCATGATCAATAAATTTCTAGTCCTTTTGAAACCTTTGTGCCTACCAACACATTAAATACAAAGTCTAGACAATTCGGCTTTAGTGCATTACACGAATCATGAATTTCCCTTTAGCACTATACTTCATATCACTTCCCAAATAGTACCTACTTACGAAAAACTATAAGAAAATAAAATATTGTCTTTAAAACGAATCTGTTTAAGATAAACTCAGGAGTATCAAGAAGAAAACTCAAACCGTAAGTCACCAATTGAATTTGCATCCAGAAGGTCTGAGAACAACACACATAATCTTAAAACAGATCCGAAAATTCTTCATGTCATTAACACTAACCCCATGTGTGATCCCTCCCTTTCTTCCTTTCCCGTAAAGGACACATACTCTTAAGCAAAGATTTGAGTGTTGTACAGTTGAGAGATGCATCCTATCATGTGCCTGGAACAGCTACTACCAACAAATCGAAGTCCGATGATATGCCTCCATAGTTGCTCCGATACAGATCAGGATAAGTTGGTCTTTGGAACCCAGTCCATTTTGAAACCAGGTTGACCTTTTTATCCTTGCACGATACTCTCTCCCATGACATAGCCTGCTTATCGCAAACAGAAGATGTAGAAATATTATAATCATTAGAAGATTTGGCAGATTGAACCTTTGGTACCCATCTATAGTTAGGTTTAACCCATTTCTTTTTTGAGCGGATGCATGCCTCGACACTAGATTTTGAACTTGAAGTCGTCCATTGAGATGACTTTGACCTAAACGGTCTTGGCTTCACTGGAGCATCTCTTGGATTCTACTTCTCGACTGGCATTCCCTTCTTAACCTTGGGATTTTGATTCTTGGTTTTGGGAGTTGGATTCTTGGCCTTGTTTACATTCTTATTTCCATTTTAGAATTTTGACCTTTAAGGGCTTCCTTTGGAGTATCTCCTTCTTGGTGCATTTTTCCATCATTGTGCGTAGTAGGTAACGTATGCACGATTTGGACAATTTTGGGCAATGTATCCAGGTGTTCCACAGTGAAAACATGTCTTTTTCTTCATTGGGAAGTTGTTTCTTCCTTCCCCCTAGTGTCGTGTCCTTGCCTCGTTTGTTATTGTTCCCACAAACACAATTGCAGCAAGCACTCTGTTTTGCTTGTTTTGGTGGTCTGCATTTCTCAATAGCAGGTTGATCAGAAGCAACTGAGTTCAAAGCAACAGATTCACAGTTCAATGAGACATTGGTTTGTTCAATAGTTTTCTTTTTGTTCTCATCTTCCGTTACTTTACTGTACACGGAGTAGAAGCATTAGTATGTTTCATCTTAACAACCTCAGTTATCCCTGATTGTTCAATCTTAACTGAAGCTGGAGTAGGGGTTTAACCATACTGAGCAGGCATTTCTTCCTCATTGGTCTCAAGGGGTGGGTTTTAGTTGTGATTAAATGGAGGAGGGACACTCTCATATCCTATATCTACTTGTTTATGGTTCTTCCATTTCATTTGTTTTTCAATAATGTTTGCAACCCTCTGACTTGACACATCGAATTTTTTGAAGTTAAAATCTGCATTTTGAACGTGAGTTTTCAATGTGTCAAGTTCTACAGTTACAACAAGTTTGCTTTTGATGTGATCATAATTCTCACACTTGTTCCTGTAATCTTCTGGCAATTTCTTGAAATCTTTAATTTTAGACTCTAATTTTTCTTTTAATGGCTTTTGCTCCTTCCTAATAGTGTACCATTCATATTTTAGGTCCTCCTTTTCTCTCTTAATCAACTCAATTAGGTCACGTAGTAACTTTATAGTTTTAAGTCAGGAGTTAGAGCAAGCAATTTCACTAAACCATGAATGTGAAATGGAGTTCCATCATTTTTACTTCTGGGTATATTTCCGCTTCTCCTTCAGCAACATCAGTGATTTGGGCGAGATGAGCATTTTAAGCTCCTGAGATACTTAGAGCCTGAATTTGATCCTCCCAGTCAAATGATTGAGCCACCATGGTGAGATTTGTTATCAGATTGTTGATGTTAGCTCCTCTGCTGCTATTCACTGGCACCATAGTTCTTTCACCATTTTCCCTTTCTGTCAGGCTTTGGGCACTCTCTGGCAAAATGATCGGGTTCATGGCATTTGAAACATCGAAGTTTTCCCTTTTTGAATCCAACCTTCTTTTATGCATTCATGCGCCAATTATTTTTCCCTGTTTTCTTGGAAAACTGTTTAGCTCTGAACACGACCATAGCGATTTGCCACGTTAAGACCATTTCTTCAACATCTTCTGGATGAATTTGGTCCAGATCAACAAATAATAATTGAGGGGGCAACTCACCAGCTACAAAAGCATTATAAAAATTTACAAGACTAGTTGTAAAAGCCAGATTTTCATCATTTTCATTTGGAGCCAGGGTTGGGGCAGGAACTGAAGTAGCAACTAGAACATATGTCTTTGAAGTGGAAGCAACTTGCGTGTAGGGCATTGAAGAGTGAGCACTTTTCATGGATGGAGTGACATATGATTATGGTTGAGAAGCAACAAACAGCTGAACTTGAGGAGTAGTGAAGGATGAGCAAGCATTGTTGGATTGAATTCCCAGATTCATAGTAGAGTATGAATTGACATGGTTGATCTCTCTCTGTTTGTCATCCAATTCACAAGCTTTAATGATTGCCATTGTTTCTACTAAACTTAGACGATTGGGATATTTTGTTTTCTTGATCACAACAACATTCATATCCCAAGACCTTGGTAGAGAATTGAGTAGCTTTTGTTTATTTCAGATTTAAGCACAAAAATTCCGGATGAACTCATTTTAGTAGTGAGTGTAGTGAATCGCTACAATTGAGATTCCAAGGTTTCTCCAAGGACATAGTTGATCATATTGAAGTTTTGTCTTAACATATCCTAACGACTTTCTTTCATGTCTTCGTTTCCTTCATAGACTTCAATCAAAGCTTCTCACAGAGCTTTGGCTGAAGTGTATTCTCTAAAACCTTGTGCAGTCTCTGGAGATAATGCCACTCTGAGTGTAGCCAATGCTTTTTCTTGCTCTTTATTTTTTTCAAAGTCATCATCCGTGTAGTTTTCAATTTTCTTGTCAGTGATTGTTCCATCTTCAAGTGTTGTTGTGATATGAATTGGTCCTCTTAAAATACTTCTCCAAAATTTGAAGTCTTTCATTTTAATGTATATTTCCATTCGATATTTCCATTCTGGAAATCCTTCGGCGGATAGCAACCAAGGAATTCGAGTGGTGGTTCCCATTATGGTGTCTAATTCATGATGAGCTGATGAGACTTGTGAGTCCATTCTTATGTTGTTTTTGGCTTTTTAGAAATGAACAGATCAAAAACTTTACAATAGAAGAGGTTCATGTTGCTAAAGAGTTTGCGGACGCACACTCAACCGTACACACTTACAACCGCACACTCAGCCACACACTCAACCGCACACTTAGCCGAACATTCATCTGTACACTCAGCCGCACACTTAGCCACACACTCAACCATACACCTTCAACTTCAACCGTACACCTTCAACTGACTTCAACCATACACCTGAAACTTCAGCCGTACATATTCAACTGACTTCAACCGTACACCTGCAACTTTAGCCGTACATTCATAGGAATCCAAATTGAAACTGATTAGGCATGCCACCAATTGTAAAGTCACAAATTCTGAGATCCAAATCAGTGATCAAATGATATAGCAATCAATCGAAGTGTAGAAAGAGTAGAATTAGAATTAACCCAAGAATGCACACATTTATATCATATAAACGTCACATACATCTTGTAAAACACGCACATACGTCACCCTATGACTGACGCTTACACCTACTATTTATAGCACCCCAACAACACACAAGTGTACAGCTGCACACACGAGTACGGCCGTACACAGGGTGTATGGCCGTACACAGTTACAAGAGTTACAAATACCATGATGAACCTCAGGACCCTACCAAGACCTATACAAAATAAATGCCTAGCCCAAATCATTAAATTATGACCTATCAGACTCGCACTCTCTTCTTCAAGGATTTCAGGGAATGTGGAGCGCCAAACTTCAGCTAGGTGAAGGACCCCATTATGGCGAGATAAGGGATCACAGACATTGAGTCTTCACAGGTGACGAGCTTCTGCCCTGAGGGGTCAAAGATCAGGTTTGATGCTGGTTGTTTGAGAGAGAGGGCTAGAGACTGGTGGAAAGCAGTTAGTGTTTCCTTGGGATCCCCAACCATTGAGGTTATGAATTGGTCGGACTTTGTGACCAGATTTCGAGTCAAGTTTGCGCCAGCTGTGGAGATCCAGCAGCTAGCCAGGGAGTTCTTGGATATGATACAGACTACTAAGTCAGTGCTAGAGATTGCTGCCAAGTTCAGAGAAAGAGCCTTACTGGTGCCTCAGTATGCGAGTGATGACGAGATGAAGAAGACCCAGTACCATGCTATGTTGGGAGCTGACATTCGGAAATATGTCAGCTACTTGGCATGCGCGACCCTAGATGACATCATAGCGAGGGCGAAGGAGAGGGAGATTCATATGGAGCACATTAGGAAGAGGAAGGCGGAGACTTGGCAGACGATTGGGGTTTTTGGTAAGAAACCCAAGGGATTCGACTCTAGGTCGAAGGGCCAGCAGGGCTGGAGTTGTTGTGAGAAATGCAGCAAAATACATGATGGATCTTGCAGATTAGGGAGATCAGGCTACTATAAGTGCGGCAAGCTTCGGAAATATGGAAGGGATTGTACTGCTCCTACCCCCACCCTTCGAACATCAGATCTAATTTGCTTTCATTGCAATAAGAAAGGCCATATGAAGGCCAACTACCCGAGATTAGTATTAGCAGCTCCAGTGGCGATGTCAACTCCAATGACCTTGCGGATCACGGATGGCCGACATGGGAAGATAGATGCTCCAGTGGTGACGAGCCGAGCCTTCCAGTTGACCGCTGATGAGGCGCGTGCTGCACCGGATGTGGTAACGGGTATGTTTTCTTCTCCCTAACTCTTATTACATGGTAGTTATGATATTTATGTTTTAAGTGTTTTGTTTAGGATCGTTCCATGCGAACGGTATCCCAGTTCAGGTGTTATTTGATTTAGGGGCTACCCGATGATTTGTATCTCTTGCACTTAGCAAGAGGTTTGCTAAGTCTTTGGGTGTGTTGGACTGTCCGTTGGAGATTGAGATTGTTGATGGCTGGTCCGTCCGAGCATCATAGGTTTATAGTGATTTTGTCTTGAGGATGTATGATGAGCATTACCTTGTGTATTTGGTTCCCATTCCTTTGCGTGAGAACAAGGTCATCATAGGCATTGATTGGTTGAGCCCTAATGGGGTGTTGATCGACTGTGATCAGCAGTTGGTTCGGGTCACAACGCCAAGTAGGGGAGAGTTGGTGATTCAGGGCGAGAGGCCGCAACATGGAGCAATTACGTGTTCAACAGCAAGATCTAGACGGTACCTACAAGCTACAATAGGGATGCGCATGTTTTGCAGCCTATGTTATCGATCCCCGAGAGGAGGGTAAGGCGACAGTGAGCACTGTACCAGTTGTATGAGAGTATCCAGATATATTTCCCAAGGATTTGTCAGGGGGTACCTCTAGAGAGACAGGTGGAGTTCAAGATTGACCTGACTCGGGGTGCGGCTCCGATAGCCAAGGCCCCATATCGGTTGGCTCCTCCCGAGACATAGGTGTTGTTTACATAGTTGCATGAGCTATTAGAAAAGGGATTCATCAGACCGAGCAGTTCACCCTGGGGAGCCCCGATTCTATTTGTGAAGAAGAGTGACGGATCCCACCGGATGTGTATAGACTACCAGGAGTTGAATAAGGTAACGGTGAAGAACCGTTACCCACTCTTGAGGATTGTCAATCTCTTCGACTAGATTTAGGGAGTATCTTGGTTTTCCAAGATCAATTTGCGCTCAGGCTACCATCAGACGAGATTTAGAGATGAGGATGTGTAGAAGACTATTTTTTGGACTCGTTACAGTCACTATGAGTTCATGGTGATTCCATTTGGGCTCACCAGTGCTCTTGGCGCGTTCATGGATCTCATGAACCGTGTATGCAGACCGATGCCAGATCAATTTAAGATAGTTTTTATTGATGACATCTTGGTTTACTCAAAGATGTAGGATCAGCACGTGGAGCACTTGCGAGAGGTGTTGGATACCCTAAGGAAGAAGAGCTTGTATGCCGAGTTCTCCAAGTGTGAGTTCTGGTTGCGCGAGGTGCAGTTTCTAGGGCACCTTGTCAACCAGAACGGTATTATGGTCGACCCGGTGACGGTGGAGGTCGTGATGAGATGGGAGGTTCTGAAGTCACGATCTGAGATTTTGGAGTTTCCTCGGTTTAGTAGGCCATTACCAGAGATTCATACAGGATTTCTCCAAGATAGCGGTACCACTAACCCGACTGACGAATAAGGCTATTGTATTTCGCTGGGGGCCTGAGTAGTAGGCAGTGTTTGAGACTTTAAGGTAGAGATTGTGCGAGGCATCAATCTTAGTCCTACCAGAGGGTGTTGAGGAATTTATGGTGTATTATGATGCGCCTATTTTGGGATTGGGCGCAGTATTGATGCAGAGAGGGGTGGTCATTGCCTACGCCTCGAGGCAGCTGAAGCCTCACAATGCAAACTACCTTAAGCACGATATCGAGTTGGGGGTGGTTGTTTTCGCTCTCAAGATTTGACATCATTACCTTTATGGGGTTCGTTATACCATTTAAACAGACCACAATAGTTTGAGTTACCTTATGGGTTAGCTGAATCTGAACATAAGGCAGCGTCAATGGTTAGATTTGGTGAAGGATTACGACTGTGAGATCCTTTATCACCTGGAGAAGTCCAATATTGTAGCCAATGAACATAGCTGCAAGGCAGCCCCGATCAGAGACATCTGCTTAAGGATGACGGTGGTAACTCCATTTTTGGAGCGGATCTGAGAGGCGTAGGTCGAGGGTATGAAGGTAGAGCGTCAGAAGTGTGACCGGATCATAGGCCAGGTGGCCTCATTTGATTATGAAATTCATGGGTTGTTGACCACGCATCGGTGGGTCTAGGTCCCTTATTGGGGTGGGGTATGCCAGGTACTGATGGATAAGGCACACAAGTTGAGGTTCTTCATCTATCCCGGGGCAATGAAGATGTATCGGGATCTTCGCCTTAATTATTGGTGGCCCTGCATGAAGCGAGACATATCTTGGTACGTGGAACGGTGCTTGACCTGCAAAAAGGTCAAGGTCGGGCACCAAGACCTTACGGAAAGAGGTAGCCATTGGATATCCCTATGTGAAAATGGGATAATATTACTATGGATTTAATCATGAAGCTTCTTAGGACCGCACAAGGAGTGGATTCGATTTCGGACATCATAGATCGGTTGACCAATACTGCCCATTTTATTCCAACCCAGAGAGCCTTTTGGTCGAGAAGTTAGCTGACATTTACATCAGGGAGGTAGTAACTCGGCACGGGGTGCCGGTTTTTGTGATTTTAGACCGAGAACTACGGTTCACTTCTCGATTCTGGAAGAAATTTCATGATGATTTGGGAACTTATCTACACTTTGGCATGGCCTTTCACCCACAGACGAATGGTCAGAATGAACAGACCATCCAGTCATTGGAGGATATGTTGTGGAGGTATATTCTAGACTTCGCCGGTAGATAGGATACCTGCCTTCCTTTGGTATAGTTTTCTTACAACAATAGCTATCGTTATACCATCGACCTTCCTCCCTTCGAGATGCTTTATGGGAGGAAGTGAAGAACCTTGATATGTTGGGGTAAGGTCAGTTAGAAGATCATGAGGAGTACTGAAGTGGTACTCAAGATGACAGAGAGGATCCACCAGGTCTGAAGTTGACTCCAGGCAGCCCAGAGTTGGCAGGAGAGTTACGCCGATAGACGTCGATCGAACCTAGAGTTCTAGTTCTTGGATATGGTCCTTCTGAAAGTGTCACCTTAGAGAGGTGTCATCCGCTTTAGAAAACGGGGAAATCTGGGCGCCAGGTATATCGGACCTTTCAGGGCTATAGCCCGGGTAGGCAAGGTGGTGTATAGGTTGGATCTACCAGCATAGCTTAGTCAGATCCACAACACCTTTCATGTCTCCCAGCTGTGAAACTTCTTGTTAGATGACTTTGCAGTGGTGCCTCTAAAGGATATTCATGTAGATGATAGCCAGAACTACATCGAGTAATCGGTATCCATCCTCGACAGGAAGCCGATGGATCTGAGGAACAAGATGGTGGAGTTGGTGAAGGTGCAGTGGCAACATCGCAAGGGCTTGGAATGGACGAGGGAGTCGGAGGATGAGATAAAGGATGACTACCCCAAGCTATTTCCAGACGTAGCAGACTTCGAGGACGAAGTCTAAAATAGGTGGGAGAGATTTGTAATTCTCGATTCCTGGTATGTATTTTAAATAAAAATTTATTCACTTTTATATAGGATCTCGACGAGTTGGAGGCCCCAAACTCGTCGAGTAGGAATTATTTTGGGACGCGGGTTAAGAAACCTACTCGACAAGTTGAGAGCCCCAAATCGACAAGTATGGCTGGCAGAGTCAAACCCTAATTTCAGGGTTTTGCACCCTATTCAAACACATTAACCCCCAAGGGTTGGCCTCATTTACAGTCTCCAAGTCCCAAAACCCTAGCCACAAAACCATAGAGCCTTGTGTGAGCTTGTAAGAACCTTTTGAGAGAAAACTTGTGGTTTTGAAGCTTATGGAAGAAGAGGAAGCTATAGGACTCAATAAGGAGAGAATGGATCCAAAAACTTCACTCCATTTGCAACATTTTCGGGTAAGCAAGTCTTAAACTTGCTCAATGATTTCTTAGATCTCTTCTTTCACTTTTATGGGGTTTTTGGTCCAAGAATGTTAGCTTTTGGGAAATGGACGTCCTGAGTGGGTATTTTTTCGGATCTAGGACCTTGGACGGCTGTTATGGCATAGAGGTGCAAACTTTATGGCCATTGGAGCCACATGCAAGCTTTAAGATGTCATTTTGGCCTTTTAAGCCCCCAAAAGCCATGCATGGAGAGAAAGGTAGAAATTTTACATGATCAAATGATGTTTAGGGTCTATATCTCAGTTTGTGTGTCGTGGTTTGAATTATATATGGCTTTTTGATCAAGATCTGGATCTTAAAGATTTAGGGTTTGAGCTAAACCCGTTAAAGGAGGCTATTAACGGGTAAAGTTGGAAACTTTACCCTTAAAATGTCATTTTCAGTGTGTACAAGAAGTGTGGAGTCCAAATCTGAAGTATAGGAGCTTAATCTATTAAGTTGGCTTATCAGACTAAAGAACACGTCGACTCCAAAGAGGAACTCAATGAGTTGGGTTAGAATGTCTCGATTCTCTACAGGGAAAAACTTGAAGAGTTCAAGGATGACTCGATGAGTAGAATGTGAAAGTCCCGATGGTATGGATAGGAGGAATTCAATGAGTTGTGAAAGAACACGACAAGTTGGATCGCGGTTTCTGAGTTTTATGATTTATGGAACTCAACGAGTTGACGCGTCAACTCGGTGAGTTGTGTCAACTCGGAACGTTGATTTAACCAAGAGGTTAACTTTGACCAGGGTGTTGACCTTGACTTTGAATTTGACAAAAATTCGACCCTTAAAGGGTTATGAGCATGAAAGGGGAACTAAGGGAAATCTTTATGTGTAGGATTTTTAGTGAGGCAGATTTCAGAGCCGAGGACAGTTCAACTACTTCACAACATTTGAGGTGAGTTACCTTCCAAAAGATGTGGGTCAAAGGCACCAATGTCGGCCCGCTAGTAGCTGATTATAGTTGATATGATTGTCTGTGATAGTTGTCCAATATGACACTATCTGTTATGCTTGATGTGCTAGTATGCTATGATACTATGTGATAGTGGGAGGATAGGTAGGATAGTCCCCAGTTACCAGTTGAAAGAGACCGAAGGGGTAGGCTAGCACCCATGTATGCTAGGCAGTTACCGATTGAAAGAGACCAAACGGGTAGGCCATGACCCAAATATGCTAGGCAGTAGGAGAACGATATGTATATGCTATGATACTATTATTGGATTAGTGTCTAAGTCTGTAACTATATTTGGTATGTACTTGACCTGGTTATGCATTGTCCTTTTGGGTTGCCTTCACCAGAGCAACTTGACAAGGTAACCTAAGGAGAGAGAGAAAGAGGATATTATGATCTATTAATATATTATAAGATTAATATATTAAAAGAGAAATCATATTTATAATTAATATTGGTCATAGTTTAATTATGAATTAATTTGGTGACTAGAAGAGATTAATTAAATAAACGGGTGTAAACTGTCAAATGTATGATAGTTAAGTTTTGGGCTAAGGAAACCTAATGGACTAAGGAGGAACGAAATTATGATGAAGGATCATAATATTTTCGTCTAAGGGCCTTATTCCAGAAGGTTCCTTGGGCTACTTTACGGCTAAGTTATCCATTAGGTTTTTGACTGAAACCCTAGCATCTAGTAATATAAATAAGGACCCCTAGCTCCCAAATTCGCCTACTTGCTTCCAATGAAACCCTAGGGCCGAATTTAGCATCCTCCTACCTCTCTCATATAGTTTCCTTCTTGCTTGTGGTGTCTGTAAGCCATTAGGGGAGTTACAATTGTGACTCTAAGCTCCAAGAAAGAAGAATCAAGCTTTCATTGAAGAGGTAAACATCTAGATCTGGTTCTATATGTTAGTTTTTGATATATGTATGCTAGATTAGGGTTTATAATTCTTGGATTCATCGCATGTACAATAGATAAACCTAGATCCAAACATTAGGGTTTTTATGAGCACATAGGATTGTTCTTATGCATAAATCCCATTAGTGGTATCAGAGCCATGATTGGTTTCAATCGTATGTGATGCTTTAACTGTTTGATTTAGAAATCATTTTTGAAAAATCAAAAACTCACGACGTGACACTCTGTAATTCACGACGTGAGTCTAGTCTGTGAGACAAACTCGACGAGTACAGTTTGCTACTCGATGAGTCTGTAGATCAGATGGCTCAAAATTCGGATTTTTGGCTATTTTTGTGTTAGGATAATTTCCAAAAATATTTTTGAATTATAAAATCCGAATTTTATACATTAGCTATGAGTATCCTTACCAAATTAAAAGATAATTATCATTTGTTTAAATAATAAATTAATTATGTGATAATATTTGATTATTTAATTTATTTGATGAATTATCTAGTAAATAAAATGGATTAAGTCAAATTTAGATAATTATGAAATTAATTGTTTAATTTAAATTATTTTTTATTTGATCCCTTTTGTTTTGAAATGTTCAAAACTTGTCCTCAAGTTTTGAAATTTAAATTTTATCATTAAAAGTTTAATTTTATGTAATTTAAATTTCAAACCCTTAGAGTTTTACAAGTTTAAAATTCAACCCTATACTATTATATTATTACTAGATTAATACATATATGTATAAGATTAAAGCTAGTTTTATCGCTAGTAGGCCTCATTCACGAAGCCGATATATAAGGTGGGTATAATGTTGCTTCCTATAAAATGGCGCTTAATGGGTGTACACTCACACCCACCGCTTTCTTGATTGGTGGAGGGTCGTTAGCCGAACGGATATGATAGGGAACTTATTACCTCATTATAAGTATAATGAATATTGGAAAGTAACTAACATGTTTTTACAAATTCCCAATCTTAGTTACTTTAGGGAAAAATATGAAAATGATGCTATTCCATGGAATTACACTTTGTACCCTTGTCAAACGTTAGTGGAGCATGTGTGGTTAACCGGCACACTAATTTAGGATTGGCATTGGTCGCAAAGGGTGGCTCAATGTTTATCTTAGATCAATGGAGCGTGCCTAACTAACTGACACATTGATTAGGTGATAGAGACATTGAGTCTTTGTGTTTTTAGATGATTTTAATTCCAAACCATTTTATGTGTTTCGAGACTCAATAGTTTGCCAGAAAATATTCTTTCGTGCTTTTCTTTTTGAGATATTATTATCTTTCAAAAATTTGTCTATTTGTTCTTTGAATTCTTTTGAATTTAATTTGACAACATTTTCATCATCCACAACAACTTGTTTTAAAACCTCTTTCACAACTTTAGCTTTCTCAAACCATTTTTGTTGAGGTTTTTGTCTTTGAAAAACATATGAATTCTTTGTTAGATTATTTTCGATAGTGCTTTGGTTTGAAAAGAATCCTTCGTCTGTTGTTTTCTAGTTGTCTTCTTTAATTAATTTCTTAAATTCCGGTTTGACATTCTCAACATTCCCAGTGGTAATAAATACTTGATTTGGGAATATAACATCATCAGTGCACATAAACTTCAAATAAACTATGGTGTTGGTTTCCAAATAATGAGCACCTTTTTCAGATAACACTTTGTCGAATTTTTCAGTGACTCCAAACACTAGATCAACTACAATTTGTGGAATTTCAGTTCCGTTTGAACCTTTGTTGGATGTAAGTTCGTGTTGAATTTTTTCATCATCACTATCATCTTTTTGACTATCTCGAACATCAACCAAATCAGGATCACAAAATTTCGAAGTTGAAGGTTTTTCAGTGTTAATCTTAACATTCGAATCCTTACAAATTTATTTTCCTTAAGATTTTGATGCAACATTAATGACAGATAAATGAGAACAATCAACATCCTCAAGCTCACTAATTTAAATAATACTATCAGAATTATCTTCAATATCATCAAAATTAGAATGAGAATCAGATGTCAAATTCTCAGTCTTTTTCAGAATTTTGATATGTTCAGATTTAGTTAAAGTTTTATTCACAATGTTAACCGATTCATTCGAATCAAGACATTCATCAATTTGCACTATATGATAAGCATATCTATCATCTGGAATTTTATTAAACTCAACAATATTTTTCTCACAACCATATGAAATATTATCTACCATCTCTCCTTCGTATGCTAGAAAAGGCAATAATTTTCTATGTTGTTCTTTCCTAATATCACTCGAATAATGCAATACAGTACGTTTCCCATAAAGATACGTATAGAGTTACAGTAATGTTTCTTTGAGCTAATAAGAGTTTTACATCAATATAAAGAGAATCTCTATAACACATGATGTTTGTAACATGTATTTATAAACATTCTATTTTAGTTATTTTCCAATCTAACTTCTTCTGTGTCTCTAACAATTGTCTGCTTAGTTTCTTAGCTTCGTTACTAGCAGACACCACAATTGAATCGAAGTAAGCACCAGTATCATTAAAAGCAACAATTTCAGAATTATATGCACTCAAAGGAATATTAAAAGATTCAAGAATAGAACGTACCTTGGTAGTCATCGGAGACTTATCAGCTGATTTAGATACGAAGCATCGACCAGTAACCTCTTCGTCAGAATTGTCTTCAAACATTGCATACATGGCACCATGCGTTGGATTACGCATTTCATCATCATCTGAGCCCGAAGACCAGATCTGATAAGTAATGTAACATCCGGATTCCCAGGTATATTATTCTAATATTTTATTTTTGGAATTGCTGAAGGAACTCGACGAGTTGATGCTTAGATTCACAAAGTAGGGTCGCGGATTATCATTCGGGTTCGCGTCTGGACTCGGCGAGTCCATTAGTGGACTCATCGAGTCCACGCTGTTTAATGGAACCCTAAGCCCTCGGGGTTGGAGCCTATTTAAGGGTACTCATAGCCTCCCATTGCGGCTACCAGTCCCTTGAGAGAACCCTAAGTGAGCTAAATCGTTTAGGAGGAAGGAGAAGCCATATTTGATCTTTCTATCTTTTGTTTAGCAAGAAGAAGGTGATCAAGAGCAAGAGAAGACTGAAGGAGGTTGGATTTTAGTGATTTAAGAGTCCAGAGACTTCAACTTGAGGTATTTATTCGGACCTTCTTCAGTTTTGGTATTGATTCTTAGAGTTAGGGTTTTCTAACCTATTTTGAGGATGATTATGTGGAGCAATTGGTCCCTTATCGAGTTTATGCTTTGTATCGGGACTCAAAGAGGTCCAAAGACCTTAACCCTTGGAGCTTTATGAATTATCTTGGGAGTCATGAGCATAGAATGTCATTTTTGGGGCTAAATCACCAAATGAAACCATCTAGATGATATATGAGTGTCATGGTCTGGACTTTACATGATTATTATGCTTGGGAAGGCCAGATCTATGGATTAGAGGAACAGATCTGACCTCAGGAGGTCAATGGAGTTTGTGCATGGCATGTACTCGCCAAGTTGTTCTTGAGACTTTAGCGAGTTGAGTCGGGGTGTCCCCGCGATTGTTACGTGGGGATTGGTCGAGTAAAGGGAGGGACTCAACGTGTTAAATGGGACTAAAGAGTTAAGTGGACACAGGTGGACTCGCCGAGTTACCCAAGTGCACTCGACGAGTCGGGTCAAAGTTTGACCATTGACTTTGGTTAACTTTTAGGGTTTGGTCAACAATGAGGGCCTTTAAGCCAAAGGACGGGTAAAATGGTCTTTTACCCTTCTGAGGGTTCCTAGAGAGGATGGAGTCTAGTTCTGAGAGTTATATTTATGAGAGTATTACTTTATGTGTTTAGGCGGAGGCTAGATCGTATTTCTACCGAGTTAGTGATTTACCGGGACATCTGAGGTGAGTCTTCTCACTATACTTTACCTGGAGTGGTAATTAGAGTTATGTGCCAGAGTTATCATATGCTATTATGTGATGTGTTGCACTGCATTGTTTCTATGTGGTTTATATCATGTGTATATCAGGGTTAGAACCGAAAGGTTCATAGAGTTAGGACCAGAGGGTCCACAGAGTTAGGGCCCATGGGCCCACAGAGTTATAGCCTCGAGTGGCTAGTATGTGTTATGTATGGTATTTTGGGGAACTCACTAAGCTTTATGCTTACAGTGTTACATGTTATGTGTTTCAAGTACCAGTGATGATCGTGGAAAGGCGCCGGCATGATTCGTACACACGCATGGATTTTTATGTATTTTGATCTTGGGTAATATTTTGTGAAACAAAGTTATGATACAATGGGATTTTGTTGTTAAATGTGTTTGGTAAAATGTGTTTAAAAATGTGAAAATTTATTTTAAATTTTACGGTGTTACAAGTACTATCTTCTTCCTGTTCACCTTTTGCCACCAAAGACATTCCCTTCGCCTTTACTCTCACTTCCTCCAGCCTCTCCATGTAATATGCCTCATCCTTCACCATATTCTTCCTCTCATCTTTCTTACGAAGCATGCAATCATTTCCAAGATGATTTGCTCCGTTTCAGTAATGACTATCTACTCCTGAATCTCCTTTCAACTTCTTCTCACTTTCACCTCATCAACTTTCCCTTTTTTTTCTTTTCAATCTTCTTCTTCTACTCTCCAACAGCCTTGTTCACAAAATTTCCTTTTCCTTCATTCTACCTTACTTTCGGCTTAAAAGGTTTCTTGAAGAACTTTTTTGTCACACCCCAAAACCAGAATGGCGAAAACGTTCGGGGGAGGAGGAATCGTATGTAGTATCACAACAATTGAATAATAAAAATCAAAGCAACAACATTCTTGAATATATATATATATATATATATATATATATATATATATATATATATATATATATATATAAGTAAAAGAGTTTACATCAAGATCAAAACATTACATGTGATTATAGTATAATACTATCAAAAGATAAGACGAGAAACTACTACTCCGTCTTCACAAAATCCAGTTGGATACATGTCTTAATATATTCCTGAGAATACATGTATTTTGAAAGCGAGTATCAGCTATAAAGCTGGTGAGTACATAAGATTTAGTTTAAAGTAAGAAACTTCTTTGACATTTGAACAAGTTTGAAAGACTGACAAAAAAACCCTATGTTTCCTTAAATGTAAAGTAATATTGAAACAGTTGCTTCTATAATCATTTAGTTTATACTAATTGCATATAATCAATATGAGATGGATAATCGGTTGTGTAATTCGGTCGTACCCCCATATCCAAACAAGGAAAAAGGAAATTCAAACTGGGTTCACATAATCTCCAATCTATCTACTCTTCATTATATATAATCTTTCGTATAAACTGAAGGATTATAGTTATACTTAACAGTAATCTATACTATTTTGATTCTGACTAAGAGATGAGTTATTATCCATGAAAACTTAGCTTATACACGTTATGATATAATCAAGATGGGGCAGATAATAAAACGTGTGGTTCTATCCTAGTTTCACATCAAAACAAGGAAAGGAAACTAAGTTAGAAACCTCACCTTCTATTATCTACCAGATCTTCATTATATATAACTCGGGAATGTATAATCAAGGGAATCATAATAATAACCTTCTTACGAATCCTTTTTAGTGAACTAGAATGCCTAGTAATTGTTACTAGAATACCTAGAAATGTTACCATTGAACCTAGGAAAACCCATATTCCCTAACTGTTATTGAACTACAGTTTTATCCCCTAAAACCGTTATACTGAAGGATGGTGTACCGTGATATGGAATAGTTAACTTGTAACCCTCCAAAAGTACGAGTTAATTAATGTATAAGTATGCTATGGAATAGCATACTTAGTTTTATATCTCATAAAACCATTCCTGAATTGGATATTATGTTATTGGAAATAGCAAGTTCAGTCTCAGTTCATAGTATAATAAATATACTACAAAAAGACTATAGTATGATCGTTATGTTCTGCTGAATAGTACTCTAAATACACATTGAAAAGATTGTCTCGTGATTCACATAGTATATACTTATTATACATAATCAGAAAAGGAAGGACAATGGATTGTGCGATCCTATCGGATCCGCACATCCAAACAAGGAAAAGGAAAGCAAAATAGAGTTCACCTATTCAACCGTCTATCAGTTTCTCATTGTATATAACTTCTGGGTATATACTAGGAAATTACAGACACTACTACCTATGTGCGTTTTATGTTAGGGTGTTGGTGGTATGCACGCATACCCACCTATGTTTGGTGTCGTGGTACAATGCTCGCATACCCATGTTAAATAAGGGTACAGTACCATGCACGGGTACCCCTTTTATACGTGTGGTACATTGGAATATGTACCGTTTTGAGTTCCTTAAGTTTAGTTCATATTATTTTTTGTACTTTTTGAATAGATAACTAACAAGTATTATATGTCTATGTATAGCTATGACTTCCATGAACTACCAAGTGAAACGTATTGATCTACCAAGTAATGAACGTTGACTCTCTAACTATACTCCTTATAGTTACTAGTAAGTTATTTGTATCTAACCGACTGAACTAAGCTGAAAGAATACCATTGCTACCCAAGGTATTAAATGACTTCTAGAACTTTTATATCTACATACATATACATGATATACTAGTAATATTTAAACGACATTTGGACAAACAACCTTACTCTAAACCCAAATCCAAACAAGGAAAAGGGATTAGGGCTGGTAGTCAGTCCTAAGTCCTTTAAACACTACTTGTATAACTATATCTATATAGACATCAATTTTACACAACATAAGTTAAAAAGGTTTTATAAAACATTCAAAAGCATTTTCTAATACTAAAGGAGTTAAAAACCATTTTAAAGCATTTTCCAATATTTAAAAGAATTTTGATGACTTGATGTCATTTACAACATTTAAAGAGTATTATATATTATAAACACAAATTCTTGTGTTTAGACTTGTATTCCCCCCCCCCCCCCCCCCCCTTAAAATAGTGAAAAGTGACAAAATGTAGGGGTATGAACTCACCATATCTTTGGTGACCCAAATGGTTCAAGTAAGGATTGAACAGATCCACAATTGAAGTCCCGATATACAAATGAGTCCTAATGACATATATTGATACATATATGTGTATAATTAGTGTATAATACAACTAATCATGAAGGAAACAACCTAAGGGACTAAGGAACTTGGACATGAAGAGATCAATCACATGTGATTGATAAAACGGAAGTGTGTGGCCACACTTAAGTGTGTTTACAGCCAACACACATGAGTTTACGGCCAAACAAGGATTTTATGGCCGTAAACTCATGGACATAGTGCTTAGTTGAGTGATTTAAGGTCCTGGCAACATCCATTAAGAGTTCAAGGTCAATGGATTGCTTGTTGGAAGAGTTTAAGGCCCAAAATGCAATAAACATGGAGTTTACGGCAAAGGATGTTCTTGGGCCGTAAACTCAAGATCTTCTTGGGAAATACATGTTTCAAGGGATGCAATTCAAGGATTCCTAGTAGATATGAAGTATAATGAAGACTACTTACGATATAGAAGCTTCAAAGGGCTGTTTTTGGCCAAGATCACTAGTGTATGTTCTTGGTGTTCGTGGTGTTTATTGAACATCTAAACAAACATGATTTTTATGGATGAAATCAGTGAAGGAAGTTGGTTAATAAGGTGTATCAACTAATCAAGGGATAGAATACTTACATTTTTGATGATCTAAGGATGGAAAGTTGGATGATAGTTGAGAGAGAATGAGAGCAAATCGACCAAGGAAGGAAAGAAATGAGAAAAATGGCCAAGACTTGCATATATAGGGTGAGTTTACGGCTCACATGGAGTTTACGGACGTAAACTCCATTATGGTGGTCGTGAACTCCTGACGTTGGTGTTTGAGGCTCGATCATTGTTCCATGGTTCTAGCTAGTACTTCCTAGCACTAATTCCTTGACTGTATTGGGCTCAGAACACTCAAACAGGCGCTAAACAATGTGTAACAACATGAATTTTCAAAACAAAATTTTCATTTCTTAAAACATGTTTTCAACCAAATCAAGCCATAAAAATCCAATGTATCATATCATAATACAAAACATATCAAATCCCAAGATCATAAAATAAATCCTCCGTCAGTGTGTACAGATCACGTCGGCGCCTTCCCATGGTCCTCGCTAGTACCTGAAACAAATAGCACAACAACTGTAAGCATATATGCTTAGTGAGTCCCCCAAAATATTACTTACGCACATACGCCTTTCCAGGTCATGACCTTCTGGTCCATGTGTCTCAGGGGACATCCGTCCCGACCCGGTAAACCTTCCGGTCCTACCCGCGTCGACCTTCTGGTCCACATCACAATGCCTTCCGGCCCATAACATAAATGCCTTCCAGCCCATAACACAATGCCTTCCGGTCCATATCAAGCATAGCATACATAGCACATACAAACGGTTAACCTAATTACATATAATGCATACAACTCATAACATATCCGACCTTCCGGTCACACATAAATACCCTTCCGGGTACAGTATAATGAGAAGACTCACCTCGCAGGAAGTCTAGAATCTCACATTCTCACTATCTTCGAATCTCGAAACGAAGACTCAACCCCGCTTAATCATAACGAAATATCATTCTAATTAATATAGGCTTCCAAGACTAGGCTACAGCCTTTTCATTATCCCACATAGGGGTAAAAGACCATTTCACCCCTCCTTGACTCAAAGTCCACATGTTGACCAAAACCCTAAAAGTCAACAGACCACAGTACGCGGGGCGTACCAGCTACTGTACGCGAGGCGTACATCGATGAACCACAATCGGGGGTCTCAACCCCTTACACTGCACGTAGTAGGAGTTACGCCCAGCATAAGTCCCAGATTCAGCCATACCATATTTTTGGTGTTAAATGGTTAAGATACTTCTTCAACTTGTAGATCCGACTCTCTTTAAGTCTCTTAACCCATAAAGTCGGAACCTTTAAGCCTTGGCATGGCTGTAAAGGCTCCTACACCCTCTAATACCTTTCTTTTCACCTCCAAAGATCTAGATTTCATGCATGGTTAAATATTTACATCCAAGATTACATTTTTATGAACATACAACTCAAATAGACCTGGAATGTGATAGATCTAAGCCAATGGAGACTACTTGCTCATAAAGTCTCCGTCTTTGGGACCAAAACCCTAAAAATTGGTCCAAGAAGCATACCATAAGAACTACAAGGAAAGATCTGAACTTTTTACCTTAGGAAGAAGCTCCAACCTTTGTTATCCACGGATCTACACTTGAACACCAACTTCTAGCCTCCACAATGGACTCCTCTTCTCTTTTGCTACCTTGAAATAACACCTTGAAGCTTAGAACACTCACACCCAAGCTATAAATGAAGGAACAACTCTCTTAGGGTTTCTTTCTAAAGGATGGTGGCTGAGGGACAAGGCCATCTCATTCCTTAAATAGTCATCAAGACAAATTAGGGTTATGGGTCTGGACCAGTTACGCACGGCGTAACCTTAGGTACGCCCAGCGTACTCGGGTGACAACGCGTTCAATAAGGCGAGCGAGTACGCGCAGCGTACCCTTTGTACGCCCAGCGTACTCGCCCAACACAAAGGCCAAAATGGAAATTATTTAAAAGATGAAGGGCTAATTGGTTGTACCTGAATTTCGGGCTGTTACACAATGCCAAATGTTAGCAGGAGTGAGTCTGACTTAAGGTTGCTTGGACTGGATTTTAAAGTAAAAAAAATTTGGTTTGTCACATTTTTAACCTTGGTGTTCGAATAAAAAGCTATTACTTCATCATCCGAATTCATTAAAAGCCCCTCTTTAACATCCAAATCACCATTTTCAACTGTTTCCTTTTCAGTTACTTTCGATACAAGTGCCAACGGACCACCTAGATTAAGCTTTTATTCTTCTGCCATCGCATTAACCTCGCTTTCATGAGTTTGCAATTGATTATACAAATCATTTAAAGAAGATGTGTTGAAACTCTGTTGATTCTTCACCATCATGCTCACACTGCTCCATTGTTTATGGTGTCCCATAACAAAGGTAAGATTGAACTCCATTGCAGACCTTGTGATTCCATATCGATTGCATCGATAAATCAGCTCATTGAAATGATCATAATAAACTTCAATTGATTCACTCTCCTTCTGTCTGAATTCTTTTAGCTCCACAAAACATTGTTTCACAGAGTTGATTTTTGTCTTCTCGCTTCCCTGATACTTCTCCTTGAGAGTATTCTAGATTTCCTTTGCACTCTTACAACCACGAACATAATTGTAAACCACTGGTGGTAGTGCACCTCTCAATTCTCTCAGATAGCGTTTTTCATTTTTCTTCATTCTTGCATATTGTTCATCAATAGCAGTAGTGGAATTCGAAGATCCAATGTTTTGAATATTTGATGGAGGTTGAGCAGTTCCTGAGATGCAAGTCCAATGCTCTCATCTAAACCATTTAGATAATCCTTCATACGATCAGCCTGTTGGTCGTAATATTCTGGAGTCAGCATAGGAATCTTAGTGGAAGATCCTAACAGACGCGAGAAAGAAGTCAAAGTGTTCATATTGAAATTCGTCATTGTTGTATGGATATGAATTTTCAAAAAACTTGAAGAAATTTGAATTTGACTGAACGAATTGAACAGAAACTCAAAAACAAACACTCGATTAAGAAAATCCAATGCAAATTCAAATCAAAACTGATCAAAGATGATTTTCTGAATCTAACAGTGTGGAAACTTTTGAACCAAATTTTACAATTCAAAAAAAAAAAGATTCAACTGAAAATCAGATCACAGTAATGATTCCTGCTCTGCTACAATTTGATGATGTGATAATCGAGTAAAGAGAATCAAATCAGAGTAATATCAATATGAAATGAACACGAGGAGTAAATATAATCTTGTTTCAGCTCAGTTATACTTCCACGGTTTTACAGAGACTAAAAAGGCAAGTATTGTAAAGACTCTTATCTAACTATAAGCAAAGTCCCTATTTATAGGAGACAATAAAGCATACAAAAAATACTAAGCATTAGATATTAAGCTTCGAATATTAGACACCTTAGTAAATACATTACACAATATATGAAGGGTACAGACTTCAACTCATTACAACATAATTTCGACACTTACAGTGATGTCATTGTGCAATATCATAACACTTGAATATAATTGAATCATAGCAAACCCATACATCATACATTAATAGTACAAGCTTACATTGTTTTACATCATGTTTATTGCTTTCAAGTGTACACAAAAGAAACATCGGTAAGTAAATATACAAAATACAACAAAATAATCTTTAGTCCGCGATCCATAACCTGCTTATTGATTTCCTAAGAATACAAGTCGTTTGAAAAGCATCAACATAAAATATGTTGGTGAGTTCATAAGCATTTGTGTATAAAAACTTTGATGATAATTTTGAAATCGAGAAAATCCAATATTTTCTTATCAAATAGTTGTAATTCTTATTTTAAATCGAGTATAGTTGCATGTGTGTCTTAAATCATTTTTCCGGAATCGTGCAAATCGTTTCCCCAGAAAATGCTATATTTTCTGATGTGTAAAATAGTAGTTTTTGGTAAAAACATAACACCTGTGTGGAAAGTCTCATTGAGATAGTCACAAAAAAAAAAAGAATAGTTGATTATCAATCGACGGTGAAATCTGTATAAATACATTTCTGGTGTATTCTAGTGAGTCGTTATACCCATACTAATATGACAGAGTGCCTGTTATGACGTTCTTCAGGCGTCGGTTTTATTCAAGACATTTCCCTAGACTGGCCGGTCTAGCTGTAGCGAACAGCGAAGGTGCGGGGTGTCAACCCCATATATATCTATACACAAATTCTCGCTCTCCCTCCAGGAGACTCTAGTTATAACTCTTAAAGGACTTAAAATGTACAATATTGTATTAATATATGTATTGTGAACATTTTGTCTGACTAGAATGCTAACCGATCTTTAAGCAAGTCGTGAAAATCATTATTTAATAAAAAAATGATTATAATCATTGTAGTTGTAACTAGATATTTCGTTACGTTTGTTTTGTTTACTGGAATCAATCCGGTTTGAAATGTTTATCAAAATGACTCAATATTATCAAAGCCGGCAAACAGCCCCATTTTCTTTATAAAAGACTATGTGCGACTCAAATTATCGGAAAATACCAAGTTGTTATATATATATATATATATATATATATATATATATATATATATATATATATATATATATATATATATATATATATATCTTTGACTTGTGTGCTTTTATGATAGCAACTTTATGACATACAAATTTTTCTATCATAACCACTCTATTTGCATATTTTCTTGCCACAAATACTAATGTCAATTATTTACGAAATACCCTTAATAGTTTTCAAAAATAATCATTGATGGACATAAAATCCCAAACATTGAAGATCCTAGCAATTGTATCATCTTATAAGTGTATTTCAACAACTTTTTATCTTAGATATAAAGATATGGAGTAAGAGGGTATGGATGTACACATTCAAAACCTTGGGAGGCTCTTCTTGTACATAAAGTATTCTCTATATGGTGGTTTTGTAAACATTGCTAAGATTTTCATATAATCTGTGAACTCACGTTCATGAAAAATTTGTTATAATATAATAACATCTCAACACACATACTAAACATACAAATACATGCAGTTATCCAAGGATTTAGACAAGATTTGACTTGCATTCTCCCTAAAAACAATAAAATATTGAAAAAGGTGGGGTATGAAGCTCACTTTGGTTTGTTTGCTAGGTGGGTTTGAAGAAGTATGAGGAAGTTTCCAACTCCAAAACTTGGAGGATTCTTAAATCTCTATAGTATTCTAAGAATGATTTTTATGTGTAAATATAATGAAATCTTAGAGTAATGTAAAGAATTATTATTCAAAGTGGGTAAAATACTCACCAAAGATATCTGGTAATTTCCATTGAATGGATGGACTTGAAGCTTGAAGGTGTTGAGAGGATTTCTTAGGAGTTTGTTGAGTATGGAAGTGAGATGTGTAATGTGGGGGAGGATATTCACGTATCTAGATGGGGAGATAAAAGGAGACTTGACATTTTCTTGGAAAGCTGGTGGGTAAAGCTTATTTTCTTATAGATAATGTGTGTTTATTTAGGATTTGCATGGGAAATGAGGAATTAGCATCACATCATAAAGTCAAACCCCTTTATTTTCCTTAGAATATCCTTAAAAATCTTGGGTTCTATTTTATATAACCGTGTTAAAAATAACAAATTTTGGCATAAAAGAGTGGTTTAAGGGGTCTAAGATATGAAAACTATGATTTTGGTGCGATTTCCGACGTCAAAATACCTTAAAATGATGAAATGGTCCGGAAATGGCACAAATCCGAAGTCGAAAGGTGAGGTCCAGAGTCAGGGTGTAGCTTCCAGATTAATGGAGTAAATTATGAAGCAAACATGAACTTCTAGAAGGCTTTTCTTAGATTCCGATGTCAGGAGAGGATCAATGGTCCGGACCGACCAGGTGCTTCCGAACCGAAGCGAGGTATGGGAAATTCCAGAGCTACGAACTAGTTCGGGTAGGAGGCTTCCGAGATGCGAGAGGGTTCGGTACTAAGGCCTTCCGGAGCTTCTCTCTTCCGGTGTCGCTTCATATGTTCCTAAGGGGGGGGGGGGGGGAGAAGGTTCCGAAGATGCTTCCTCTTGGCTGCTTAGAAGGCATTCCGGACAAGAGGCTTAGGACCTAGAGGATTCCGGACGAGAGGTTCAGGACCAAGAGGATTCCCAACCAAGAGGGTCCTTTTGGATTTTCTCCTTCGTTTTTGGGCTGTTTTCGACTGACGAAGGTACATAGAGAGATTTGGGAGATATTTCACATACTTGGAGAGGTTTAGGAGAGATTTCACATACTTGGAGAGATTTAAGAGAGATTTTACATACTTGGAGAGGTTTGGGAGAGAATTCACATACTTGGAGAGATTTAGGAGAGATTTCACATACTTGGAGAGATTTGGGAGATATTTCACATACTTGGAGAGATTTGGGAGAGATTTTGCATACTTGGAGAGATTTAGGGGAGAGAAATATAATGGAAGAGATGAGAGAGACTTTATTAGGAGCCCTTATTAATGTTTTTCTTCGTAGAGTAAGGACTTTAGACGTAGTTATATATCTCATTTTGAGTGCTTTACACCCCCGAAGGGTACTTAATAGTACTTTCTAGAGCTGTTAATTTCCCAAATCAAATTACGGTGTAAATTTTGAATATTTCGGACTTTCAAGTATTACATTGCATTAAGATTTATAGTTGTACATTAGTAAAAATTAAGAAATCCCTAACACATAACACTAGTTGAGTTGACCAAGTTGATTTGTTGACCTTGACTCAGCTTTGACTTGACCAGAAGCTTGTCGGTTGTCACACTCATGTCCATACGATATCTAGAATGGAGGAATATATGATCCCTTACCTAATGGACGCATTATTGATCAAAGTTGACAGCGACTTTTGAGAGCTACGATTGCTAATTAGATTTTGGAGTCGTACTTTCAATAATAGTTATTAGGCTTATCCAAGTGGGAGACTATTAGATTAGGTGTCTAAGCCCATAACTATAATTGGTATGTACTTAACACGATAGTAGCATGGTCTATTTTGGGTTGCCTTCATCAGAACAATTTGATAGGATGGATATTTAAGAAAGAGGTTAATTGTGATTTATTAATATATTACGAGTTTAATATATTAATTGAGGAATCATATTATTTAATTGGTATTGATCAAGAATTAATTCGAAATTAATTTAGTGATAAAAAGAGACTAATTAAATTAACGGGGACTGATTAAGTAAATCAGTGATACTTATAGTTTAGGCTAATGATCCATGTTGATTATGTGGACTAAATATTTGTGGAGTCCATGAAGATTTAGTCCAAAGGGCTTATTATATGAATTATTAGATTAAAGGCCCAAGGAAGTGGATTAGGGTTTACAAGTTGAAACTCTAGGAATTCCACACTATAAGTGTAACCCCTTAGCTCCAAAATCGGAACCTAAGGTTTCAATAACAACCCTACATGAATTTGTGCCTTATAGACTCTCTCTCAAAGTCCTCCATTTGTACACTGTGTTTGTGAACCATTTGAGGCATCACACTCAAGCTGCTAAGCTCTTGAAAGGCCAAATTCTACATGCTACAACTAAGAAGTATTCTTCTAACTAGGTTTTTATGTTTCAAGTATCCAAGTTGTATGCTAGTCATAGGTTTCATGCTTTGGATAATTTTTGTTGCATGTATAACTAGAGAAAAATTAGATCCAAAGCATTAGGTTTGTATGTGCACCATAGGAGTGTTATAGTACATAAAACCCAACAGTAACTAGGTGTTATAAAGTATATTTTCATGCATGATTTGATGAGTAAAATATATGATTATATAGTCAAAGTTGATTCCTTCTTTTTTCCTTAATAGGAAAAGTGATATCTTTGGGCTCGATGATCATTTTTTGCCGACATCTGAAGCGCTTGGCCAAGACCGGAATAAATTGATGTTTTCAATTAGTAGTCTAAATTCAGTTGTCATATATAATCTTGGACTATAAGATTAATTCTAATCCATGTCTCATGTTCGTATGATAACATATAGAACAAAGGGATAGTTGATCACTTATCTTAGGACCAACGTCTAATCAGAGTTTGGAATTGTATGTAGAAAACACTCTTTACTGGTTATTCGGAGTTATACTTGCAATTGTCGTTAACGACTTATCCAAGTTGTAGACTGTTGTATTGAGGTTTACAAGATCCTAAATAAATTGGTATAATGTTGATGAATAAAAGTAAAGTCCTTTTGGGTTGTCCTTATTGTTGGATTAGTGTCTAAGTCCATAACTATAATTGGTATGTACTTGACCCGATTTGGCATGGTCCATTTAGGTTGCATAGCATCGGAACATTTGAGTAGACAAAATGAGAGAAAGGACATTTATGATTTATTAATATATTATAAGTTCTAATATATTAAAAATATTATTTGATTAGTATTGATCAAGAATTAATTTGATGATCAAAAAGACCCTAATTAAATATATGGGGTTGATTGTGTAAATCATCCATTCTTAAATAGTGGGCTTATGATCCATGGTTTCCTGAGTTGGGCTAAAACCCATAAGATGATCCATGGATGCTCCATGGTTGTTTTGAACCCATGGATCCAAGAAATGGAAATCCATGTTAATTAGGGTTAAGCCTAATTTGCACACTATAAGAAGGCCCCATAAGCTCAAGAAATCGGCCCTAAGGACTACACATGAGGGCATAGCCGATTCGGAGCCAAGAACCATTATCTCTGAAGTTATTCCAAATGTTGGTGATGTTGTGTGAACCATTTGAGGTGTCATACTTGAGGCACTAGGCTCTTAAGCTCCATGGAATCAAGCTACAACAAAATGTATGTGTTCTAACTTGTCTTATCTCCAAAGTATCAAGTTTTGTATGCTAGTTAGGAGAATACCTTGGAATGTTCATATTTGCATGTATAATAGTGAAAACATAGATCCAAGGTATTTAGGATTTCATGTACACCGTAGGAGTGTTAGAATGCTGAAATCCCATCAGTGGTATCAGAGCCAAAGCGTGTTTTCTGTTATACTTGATGCAAATTGATGAAAATTGAAGATTTATGCTGTCTGGATAGGGGACTGGATGAGACCATGAAGGGACTCGACGAGTCCAAGTACAAACTCATCCAACTCGCCGAGTTGGTGCATGCAATCGACGAGTTGGACCCCTAACAGCATATCTTCGAGTTTTAAAACTCAAATTGGTCTAGAATCATTACCTTAAGCTGTTTTGGACTTATAAAACATGTTTTTATAGTGGTAATGGTTATAGTAAACTAATTTCAAGGTTAAAATAAAAATTTCAAGATTTATGTATGTTGATGGAATTCTTGAAATTGTTGATATGGATTGTTCATGCTAATGAGTTTTGCTAGATCATAGGAATTATTTACAAAAGTGTTTGTTAGTTAATTCTTGATCTAAATGTATTTTAATGGAGTCCATAATTTGTCCTCAAGTTATGGATTACCAAAAAAAAATTGTGTTACCTCGTTTTATGAGTTATTTTAGATTAATGAAAAATATATGTTAGTTGTTTTCAATCCAAATTAATCTAAAAAATTTCTCATAAAATGTGTTTTTGTAACTTGTCCTCAAGTTATATGAAAAGTTACATTTATGAATCTTAAAAGTCATAAAATGTCATAGGTTACAAAAATGAAGAGTCATTTTCTTATAAATAGTTTTATGGCTCCATAACTTGTCCTCAAGTTGTGGATGTCAAATAGTCTCTTCATTAAAAGTTTTTAAAACTTTCATTAAACTCATTAGTTATGAAATTCCAAGAGTTTTGAATAGTTTCAAAACTTGCCTCAAGTTTTGGAATTTGTAATGTTTTCCCCATGAATACTTTAATTCCAAGTTAAGCCCTTAGATTTTTAAAAGTTAAATTTCAACCCTTATACTATTATAATATTAATAGTTAGTAGTTGTATATATGTATAAGAACAAATTCAGTCTTACCGTTAGTAGGCCTCATTCACGAAGCCGGTCTATAAGGGGGTATAAGGTTACTGCCTATAAAATGGCAATTTAATGTGTGTCCACTCTCACCCACCGCTTCCTTGACTAGTGGAGGGTCGTTAGCCGAACGGGTAAGACAAGGACTATAATTCTCCCTTCATTAAAAGTATTAATGATAAATACTAGGTAACTAAACACTTATAAACTCCCAATCTTAGTTACTTAGGAAAATGTGAATTTGGTGCTAACCCATGAAATTACACTTTGTACCTTATCAAGTCGTTGGTGGAGCGTGTGTGGGTAACCGGAACACTAACATCGACTAGTAAGAGTGGCAAAGGGTGATTTTATGTCTATCATAGATTGGTGGAGCACGTGTGGGTAACCGGCACATCGAATAGGTGATAAATATTAAGGGTACCAAGTCAATTTGCATGGTTATTCACACCTTGTTTGTGATCATCGGCATCCCAGTCAAGGGCACAATCGAGATTGAAACATGCCATTGAAAAGTTCAATGAATCTCAAAAGATCTAGGAGTTTCAAATCCAATTAAAACCTAATAAATTATATCGCTTTTTATGGTGGAAATTGGTGAATCGTCATTCGCCTACCTTCAGATATTTTATAGTTTGAATTACGACATCCCTCTTCCAAGTTATAAAAATATTGTGTTGGAGCCTAGCTTTAATATTTCATATTGGGTGTTATATTGAGGACTTAAAATCAACTAACTTGAATATCTCCCATAGTCGATATCTGGTTCAGACAACTATGATCTTCCCGAATCTCTTAAACAAGCTTTCTCCACCTCATCCAATTATTCTCCCTAACCCAAAAGTTCTTGAATAGTTCAATGCACTTGAGCCCTATTGGCAAGAAAAGTCTATGTGTGCTCACATCTTGGAGATGAAGTCACATTTAGACAAGTTGGGAGAGTCGGTTGTTAAGGTCTTGAGGAAGTTGGTTGAGTTCTTCAATCACCTTCTAAGTCACATAGTGAGTTCCTTTAGGACTATTATATGAGATACCATGACAATAACCTTAATGATCTTGCCTATTTGCTTGATGCTGCTGAATCAACAATGATTTGGAGCACCGGTAAAGCGAATTTGGTTGGAAGATCGACTTCCCAAACTTCTGTGGACATTGATAATGGAACATTGGAAATCTAGAAAAGCTTTCTCTTCCTAATGGATAGGGATCGTCCATAGTCAACTCGATTGACCAAATGTTAAAGAGAAAGGCTAAGTATGAGATTGTCTCATGTACCATTCCCAAAGGGTCCATATGTTTCATGTTGCCATAGGAAGGGGCATCGGATGCAAAGCTGTCCTATTTACCTGAAAGATCATAAGGTTGGTCAAGTCAAAAAGTTTAACTTTACTTAGAGTAAGTCCACTATCTAACTCTATTAAGTTCTTCTTTGTAGATTTTTATTATATGATGTGACTCGGACACATGTTGATGTTTTAAGAATCAAAAGAAAAGAGGAAGCTTAAGGGAAGAATATGTTGATTCTGATCATGAAGATGGATTTCGATCGCATGGTTCGGTGATCAGAATTTTGTGTTGTTGCTAAAGAGTTGTGATAGATTGCTTAGGAATAGATGACAATAAGTTTTCATATACATTTTCATTGTATGGATAAGTTTTTTCTCAAGTTTTGAAATAAAAAGGAAAATTTTTAGTTTTATTTATTTTAAATATCCTTATAATGGCATTTGTGAAAAATTGTTGTTTATATGATTCCATTGATAGCAATATTGGAAAAATGGATTTGATTCTTTCGTTTGTGGTAGTGTCATAATTTACCAAATAAAGAAAGATTCTCATCACTCAAGTTTCAATTGGACCGAAACTTGGAATCATGCAAGTTGTATAGTATGATGAATGAGAACTTTCATCTTTGAAAAATTAAGACTAATTCCTTGTTCACATATATATGTGAGTCAAGTGAATGACTAAGGGATTGAGTACACATTCTTGAGCACTGGTCAAGTCCACCATAAAGTCTATTCATCATGATTTACTAAAGTTTAATAAATATGGTAATGCTTACAAGTTTAAGTGTAATTCTGGAACATTGGAAAAGTTTCAATGTAAGGCAGAACAAATAAGAAGAATCAAATTAGGCAGAAAGATAAAAGTTTCTAAAATCTGAAAAGATGGGAGAGTATTTTAGTATCTTGTTTTATGATTATCTTAATGATTGTGAGACCATATCACAATTCATCCTCTAAGGACATCTTAGTGCATTCTTATGGCTAAGAAGAGGAGTCATGAATTGTTAAAATGGTTAAATCAAGAAGATAAGTCATACTTCGCTCCAAAATAATTCTTAGAGTCATACTCCAAGATTCTAACCTAAGTGACACATCTTAAGAAGGTTTAAAACACTTGTCAAATGTAGAATGAGATGGTTCTTATTCTTGTACATTTGAAATTGGTAAGTGGTGATGTTTTGGATAAAACAAAGACCAACTAAGGCCAATTGAGTGAAGTGTTTTTCTTGATAAGAATCCACACTCTCTCTTGAGTATTTGTTTGTCAAAGAATAACTCTTGGAAAGAGAGTCTTATATGTCAAGAGGACAGTGGGAGTCTACAAGATCTTGAAAGGATTTCAAGATCTAATTAAAAATAAAACATGTAGTTTATAACATATCGTGTTGACATATTCCTATTTCTATACCCATTCCAATTAAAGATGGCTTTGCATATGAGTTCTTGGAGTTCTCAATTGGTTGCATAACTACTTGGAAGCAATTGCAAACCCTTGTGCTGCCAGTGGCAAGAAGTTAAGGTTGCACAAGTTTGGTTCATATGAGTTTGGACTTGACAAATTCACATGGATAGGAACTCATATACCATAAAATCTAAGTGTCATAAGGTTTCTCTCCGATTCATGAAAATGATGGTGAGGAAACGCTTTCGCTAAGTAGATTTTAAGTAGATAGCTATTGTGATATTTACATTCTCAAAGTCGTTAATAAAGCATGTGTAGTTAACCGGCACACTAACATGGACTTGTGAGGAATAGCAAAGGCCTGAACAATTGAAACTATGATTGCGGCATTCTTTTTCATAGTTCTAAAATTGTGTAGACACATATGTGTGCTATCTAAGGAAAGGTGTATTATTTTGATAAAATTTTATCAAAGCATCTCGTTTCGGAAGTCAGAACTTTGGTAAGAAAGTCAATAATGTATTGATTTCTAGAAGTCCGGCTGATTTCTGAGTACATGTCAAAGCTAGTGGGAGCAGAAGTGTTATGCTAATAATGATTATTATGATAGTGGGAGCATGATTAAGTGTTAATTATAGAAAACAAAAAAATTTCAATTGGGAAAAGTTGTTTTGCTATAATTAAAGGAGAGTAAATTATATTTCATTTCAATTCTAAAAGCTTACATTGATATTTTAATCATCTTTAGCCAAGGATATATATATATATATATATATGAATTTGATGTTGGAATGGCTCAACATAAGGAAATTCTATATATGCGTACCTTATTTGCGTTCTAAAATTCGATTATGATTACGAGATCCCTCTTCATAGTTAAATTTTGAGAACATGGAAAATAACAATATTGTAGCAAAAGACTGGTCTAGTATCATGTCCATAAATTGTGTCCCATATACTTTGGATATAGGATCGATTGCATGTGCTATAATATTCATCCTTTCTAAATTTTCCTAATGCTCAAGGCATAAAGAGGAGAAAAATCTAGAATTGAATATGACTAAAATGATTAAGCAAATGTTGAGGACAATCTAAGGCTTACCAAAGATTGGTTGCTTATGGATTGTTGGAAGTATATTGTTAATTTTGGAAGGACCATATTTACATATTCTGAAAGGAGGCAACTCTTATTCAGAAATGACAGTCAGAATGGGAATATGGAAATGTTTCCATAGATAGAAGTTGTTCAATCTATGTAAGATTAGAAAACTTAATGCAAGAAGGATGTTCAAAGCAATGTACTTTGAATATGAGACTTCGTTTCCATGGAGTTGATCTCCACTTGAATACTTTTTGGGTTGTCCTTACTGTTGATGAATAAAAGTAAAGTCCTTTTGGGGTTACTGTCTAAGTCCATAACTATAATTGGTATGCACTTGACCCGGCTTGGCATGGTCCATTTGGGTTGCATGGCATCAGAACATTTGGGTAGACAAAATGAGAGAAAGGACATTTATGGTTTGTTAATATATTATAATTTCTAATATATTAATAATATTATTTGATTAGTATTGATCAAGAATTAATTTAGAATTAATTTTATGATCAAAAAGACCCTAATTAAATATATGGGGTTGATTGTGTAAATCATCTATTCTTAAACAGTGGGCTTATGATCCATGGTTTATTGAGTTCGGCTAAAACCCATAAGATGATCCATGGATGCTCCATGGTTGTTTTCAACCCATGGATCCAAGAAATGGAAAGCCACATTAATTATGGTTAAGCCTAATGTGCACACTATAAGAAGACCCCATAAGCTCAAGAAATTGGCCCTAAGGATTACACATGAGGGCATAGCCGATTTGGAGCCAAGAACCATTCTCTCTCAAGTTATTCCAAATGTTAGTGATGTTGTGTGAACTATTTGAGGTGTCACACTTGGGGTACTAGGCTCTTAAGCTCCATGGAATCAAGCTACAACAAAAGGTATGTCTTCTAACTTGTCTTATCTCCAAAGTATCAAGTTTTGTATGCTAGTTAGGAGAATACCTCGGAATGTTCATATTTGCATGTATAATAGTGAAAAACATAGATCCAAGGTATTTAGGGTTACATGTACACCTTAGAAGTGTTAGAATGCTCAAATCCCATCACTTATAACCAGAAAATTACTTGGATTGATCGAATGAAATAGATAAAATGATTTGTTAATATATTATGTGATTAATATATTGATTAGAAATTGCTAATTAATTATTTGTTAATTTAGTATATGAATAATAATTTAATTAGAAATAGTTAATAATTAATATGAATTGATTAAAGATAGTCAAAATTGATTAAATATTAATCCGGAATTAGTTGGGGATTAATTGGAATTAATTAAAGGTGCAAGGGATGAATTGTAATTGTTTAATAGTTGAACAAAAGAAGCAATTCTAGAACCATCTGTAGGTTTATGGAAGCCTCCTGGTTGATGATAAGGAAATGATTTGAATCGAGATTAAATCGATTATTTAATCAATTAAATATGGCTTTGTCTACAAGTTACCTAGACTATAAATAGGACCCTTGAGCACCAAGATTTTGTGGCTTTCTCATACCTAAAGGTGAAGCACGAAATTCTCCTCCTCATCTCCCATCTCTCATTCAATCCTAGGGTTTCTTTTGTTTTATGTGTGAACCATTAGAGGTTCGCATACTATCGGAGCTAGGTTTTCTAAGGAGATAATAAGATTTTGATTAGCTTGATTGAAATCAACAAAATGTATGTATTCTTAACCATGAATTTCAATTCATAGGGTTTAGTTTGTGTTTTTCATAAGTATGCTGCTATTAGATGTGAAAAGGACACAAAGCCATTTAGGTTTGTGTATACCCTTAAGTGTTAAGTGAAATCAGAGTTGTCCCAACCAGTTTGGTGGCTCTAAGCGAACCAAAAAATTGGGGCCCTTTCGTTAATACAATTTCAATCATTTTACTTTTGTTCATTATCAATTTCAACATTAGTTTGTTCATTATCAATTTTAATATTAATTTGTTCATGATTATTATTGTTAAGATTAGTTTGTTCTTATTAATTATTAACGTTTTTGTTTGTAATTAAAAATTTTAAAAATGACCTTTTTTGTGATTCCATAAAAGCTTTTTGTTTCATGTTTCTTTTCCTTTTTTAAGCTCCTAATTCATATTTTCTATTAGAAATAAATTTTCATTTCCTTTTAACAACAGCTATGAGCAAGACAATAAAAAAAGCCAACAATGAAGTAAGTAAATCAGTAATGGATTATAGACTGGAAATACTTACTTTGCCTCATTGGCAAAGTGAGTTCTTGATAGTTCTTGAGTCTTGACAATTGAAATTCGTTCCAACAATCCAACCAAAAACGTTCCATTATCCAAAGTCCAAACTTGATTCCAATACCCAAAGTCCAAACCAAATTCCAAAATCCAACTTGACACAATCAAAATTAAAAAAAAAAAAAAAATTAAGTCATATTAACCTTAATAAATAGTCTAATCGAAAAAGAAGAATCAACAATGGAGTTATCAGTTATTAGTTATGTAATATGGAGAAACGGAGAATGAGAGGACGAACATACCGTTACAGATTCAAGAATGGATTCATGGATAATCGATTTTTGAACAATCAAGATTCAAGAAGCAATTTTTTGATTTTTATCAAATCAAGATTCAAGAATCGATCACTCTTCAGACTTCAGAGCCAAGAAGAAGAAGAAAATCGAGAACACAGAAGAAGAAAAATTGTTCAAAAATCAATTCGGAATGAGGCGTGCATGTCTGCGAGAATGGAGAATCCGCAATCGTCATTCGTCCCTTAATTAATCGACATTTGGATTAAGGTTAAGTGGGGCCCCTTAGGATTGGTGTTCCTAAACCCTTGCTTAATTTCAATCAATGTAGAGTCAGGCTTGAGTGAAATTCTACAAGTACATTGTTATTGTAACTTAAAATCCCCATCACAAACATGGCAATCGAAAAAATTAAAGAGAGGAAATTGTCTGCGTTGAAATTTGAGAGGGTAAAAATGACATTTTACAAAGTAAAGGGATCAAAAATATCATTCTACAAAGTAAAGGGTGGAAAGTTTCATTCTACAAAATAAAGGAAGAAATTGCCAATATACAAAAATTTAAGGATAAAATCTTCCAATATAAAAAGTATAAAATAAAGAGACTTTTACATGGAATTATAAAAACATAAAAACTATATTATTGATAATGTAATTTTTTTTTTACTATATAATAAAATAACTTTAACCCAACTTAATTGTCCGGCATTGGAAGTTATTTTACTTTATCTTATAGGGTTTTATATGGAAAATCTCCTTATTTTAGGAAAAAAATTTATAAAGTTCTAAAAGTTTTTTTTAACAAAAAAATCGTTTTTTTTTTTTTCAGAAAATTACATAATCTGTCATTTCTTGTTTGAATATAAAAAATGATTTTTTTTTCGTTAATTTGGATAAAATGTTAAATAATCGAGACTTTTCTATTCAAAAAAAAAAAAAAAAAAAAAAAAAAAAAAAAAAAAAAAAAAACTTTATTAAAAGTTTTCCTAAAATAATAACTTTTTTCTGCATAAAACCCTATTTGATTCTGGTCCTGATCCAAAGGCTCAACTCACAATTTAATTTAACACTTTTTTGGTACAACTTTGGAGCTGGTATTCTGTTCATTCTATTTGAAATTTTTTTTTTTGTTTGTACCGATTCCATCAATATTGAAATATAGTATTGTATGGTAAGTTGCAAATTATGAATACCAATCTTATATAACTCAAAAGTAAAAATTAGACATTAAAAAAATGACTATTAACTCCATTTGGGTTTCAAGTGAATAATCTATAAATGAAAACAAATTTCTTAAGCTTTATCCTATATTGTGACATAATAATATAAGGAACTATATATATTGGAGTTTATACATATATTTACATAGTCAGTGTCTCATATCTTCGGGGCTCAGTACATTCCTGTTTATCCTCATCAAATCTCCAATTCTGAGGGGACTATTAATGCATCCATATCGATATGGTATAGCTATATATATTGGTGTCTCCATTCTTTCCACAATGACTCATTTGAAGAGTTAATCTTAGTCTCAAAGACAAACACAATATTCTCTTTGCAATTATAATATGCTTTAGTTAACTTTCAATTTACAATATTCCAACGCATGAAATCAATACAACAAAATAAAATATGAAATTTTAAAAAAAAATCAAAATAAAATATCAATTTACAACTTTAGTTAAACTATTAAAAAAATAAAATATGAAGAAAAAAAAATTCAAACACAGAATTTAAAACCTTTACCACTTGAGGTACAAAAATGCTATTTTTCATTATCAATTTACAATTTCTCCAACGTATGAAATCAATACAACAAAGAAAAAGTAAAAACTCGGTGCATTAAAATTTACAACACATCCATGAAACCTTTACCAGTTGGATGTGTATTTTAATATGTTGATTGAATCTGTAGAATCTGAATAATAATCTTATGTTTCCTGGATGTCTTGTAATGCACCAAGCGTTAATTTTTTTATTATTTATTTTTTATTTTTTATTTTTTTCTTGCCTTGATGGGCTCTTAATTTTAACAAATAATGTGAATCAATTATCTTATTATGCTAATATGAAATCATATATGCAAACTACATTAGAATGAAAATCATATCTATTTATTCAATTGACATGTTTGACCACCTCATATGATAGTATATGATAGTATGATATAACTAATGCTAATATAAAATCAATCATATTTGTAAATCATATATATTCATTCAAGTAGGCTTGATATATTTGACTACTTCATACAACTAGTCCACTACGTGAAACCATAACGTGATACTACTATATATTGTTTGTACGCCCATCGTTTTTGGTTCAAATAATTTATAACATAATCTCATAATCAGATTCAACTGTAAATTAAAAATCACTGGACAAAATATAGGTTAAGAATTCAACTTATGTAGAGTTCCTAAACGTCCGCACTTCTGTTCCCACTTTCGAATAACGCTTTGTTTGCAATCAACCAAATAAGGCCAAAAGATGGGCTTATTTTAGGCATTTGGTCCAATGAATCGAAAGTCAAGCGTCAGGCCCGACATTCCAAACAAACGTAAAAACCAAAAACCTAGGTATATTATAGATTTATTTTAAAGATAAATATCACAAAAGTCACTAAGTTTACATGAAAATTCAATTTTGATATCGAGTTATTTTTTATTTTAAATTGGACATTATGTTTTCAATTTTTTATAATAATTAACCGGCCAATCCAGTTGTCTGCTGATGTGATATGATGAAGTATCAGATTTGATGACGAGTTGGAATGGTATGTTAATGTGTCAAAATTGAAAAACAAAATTTTGCGAAAGATACTAAGTTTCACTTTTTTCAATTTTTACACTAAGTTTTATTTTTTTGTATTTTTTTAATTTTGACACTCTATTTTTTGTTTCAAATCAAACATCATTTTTTTTCCTATTTTTTTCAATGTTGACTAGCATGACTCAAATCTTTGGGATCTCTTCAGTTGGGTTCTGGTGGCAGTGATCTGTAACATCAAAATAGAAAGAGGTCGTCTTCCGTTCTCCGATAGACGATCCCGGGAAATTGCTTTGATGGTCAAGTAAGTGACTTGAAAAATGTTGTATAGTGAGAGTACGAGTGTGTGTGTGTGTATGTGAGAGAGAGAGAGAGGGGGAGAGAGAGAGAGAGAGAGAGAGAGAGAGAGAGAGAGAGAGAGAGAAAGAGAGAGAGAGAGAGAGAGAGAGAGAGAACCTAGCTTTTTCCGATAGGTGAATGACGCCTTTTATAGTTAGGCCTCATTGTCACTTCGTATGGTGGACAACGTCATCAGTTTCGTTAGGGTTAGATGCGTTAATTGAAAGATCGTGCTCTTTTATCTATCAGTGCTCGGGATTGGCTTAGGAGGTAATGCTTTGAGCATTACCTCTATCGCTTGGAGCCGTTACCATTTGTTTCAAGGTAATCGTGCGTTGGATAGTAGTTACCCACGTGAGCTTGCTAGTACGGATCGGATGTCCACGGGTGCAGAGCTTAGTCACTTGCCAGCTGTTGTTGGGAATGATCTAAGCGACCTAACGGTTGCCAAAGCGTCTTTTCTAGAGAATTATCTGGTGCTCCTCCGCGCACACCCTCAGGTTTTGTGTGTACTTCAATCTCTTTGGCAACGTGACCGATTTTTCACGTTGTCAGTTATGCCATTATGGCATTGTATTAAGTTCCCACTTCTACGGTTTTTTCCTTTTATAGCAACCTCTTGCCATTAAATACACCAACATTATAGATAACAAACTATGTATTAATTATGTTATAACCCTATTTTTCATGCATTTATATTACGATGGATGTAATGGTTAGTTGTATTCTGCCTTTTATTTCCTTTTTATATCCGAATTTATTAGACTAATGACATTCAATTTAATAGGATACTGTTAGATGCTGAGATGGATGTCCAATGTGAAGGCCTCAAAACATTGATGGCATAAAAGGGAAAATAGGTAACAAAGTAACAAATATTTGTTTATTTCAAAATATTCATTCTACCTAGCTTCTTTACTTATGAATCTTTATGTTTTGGGTGTCACGTATAATATTTTACATGAAGCTTTACCAAATTACCTAGGATGATCCTACTTATTTCATAGAAAATGTTTTATTTTGTGAAGTTTGCATTTTTTACCACTTCCATTAGACATTCTTAGATATTGGTGCTTATGAATTTTATGAATGTACATAAAAGCTTCTGAACCTTTACCTACAATGGCATAATAGGTAAAGTTTTTAAATAATTAAAAATATTAATGCATTAATGTATCATAATAAGTAAATTTACAATTTTGGATGTTCAACCGTAAGATAGTTATTTTGAACGGCCCAATTGTTGGATCTTAGACTTGGTTTATAAATATTCTGAAATGAATATACCAAACCACAAGTTATTTCTTTGATCAGATCCATGGTGGCAAAATGTTCAAAGTAATGAAAGTAAAATGGAATTTTGGAATGGGCAAATGCAAGAAAGTATGATGTCATTTCCTAGGTTTGTTTGTAAGGGCAAATGCAAGAATTCAAAGTATAGTGATATTTCCTTGGATTATTTGCTGTTATGGGCGAAAAGTATATTGCATATGTAGTAAAAATAATAAAACATGTTGGTTTCAAGTGTTAAATTAATATTACAACAAATTTTTCTTGCTTTCCTTTTAGTATTCATGAAATGTGATTAAGATATGTTGGATATTCGACGACGAGGTGTGGTTTAAGGCTGGTGGAGCACTTCTACACATCTAATTGGCGAGTGGAACCGGTTTAGTTGTGAGTGAAGTGTGGAAATGGTTAAATTTTACCCTTTTATATGACATCCTGAACAATAATTGATATGTTATTTTGAAGTTGATGCTTATACAGTCGTAGAGGTATTTTTGTAACACACATAAAAACATGCCAAATTTAAAGTTTTCCAAAACACTTAAAACCATTCAACATTACATAATTTGTTTTCAAAATAGAAAATATCAGAGTATCCCAGTATCAAATCATGAAATCATAACAGCAGGAGGAACGGTACGATCATGCATTCGCCTTCCCACGATCACCAGAAGTACCTGAAACAACAAACTAAAACTGTAAGCCCGAAAGCTTAGTGAGCTACCCCCAAAATACACATGATAATATACATATAATCATAAACAGCATATTATGGGTCTAGTCAACCATCGGGTTGGAATACCCCAGGCCCACAACCAACAAGTTGGAATGCCCACATACTATGAGTCCAATCATCCTCGGGATGGAATACTCACAGACCCACAGCCAACAGGTTGGGATGCCCAGGTCTATTGGCCTCCGTACAAAGCAGATAAACCTCAACCGCCAAACAAACATGTGCACATATATAAAAGATAATCACATAACAGTCTATAGACAACAATTGATCAAAACAGACCATACCACATAACACATAATATCATCTTTTCTATCAAGATACCAGTCTAACAAATCATACTATCATATCGCATAATACCACCCTATAACCAGGACATTGACCTAACCAGGTGACTAAGCATAACATAAACTCATCTTAACTACCAGGATGCAAACCAATAAACATATCATGCCATAACCATATACAATCAATAAATGGCCAGCCTTGGTGCCTTAGACCCTATTGATATAGTGAGGATAACTCACCTCGCTAGTAGTGTTGAAATACTACAAATCTCTAACTGTTGTCTCACTGGGAATCCCAAACTATTACACATTAAACACCAAAATTAATACCCAGAATAACCTTCTTGACTAAATGTCCACACTATTCATTAAGTCCACTCTCGTTATTGGGCCAAGGCCCAAATACCCAATCCTTGACTTGAAAGTCCATATAAAAGCCCATTATCGGTCCAATTTACCAAATTGGGCCAACCTCGTAATTGGGCCTAATCCCATGATCCACTATCACTACCTGACCCAAAATATTTTATTTACAAAGTCTAGCAAAGGTCCAATTCCCATTAGTCCATAAATAGCCCAAAACCCGAAGCCTATTTCTCAAAAGCCCAACAGAGGACGTACGCGGGGCGTACTCCTCAGGGTACGAGGGGCATACTCATCCAATCGTTGACCACCATCTTGGTCGTTGACTCAGTACGTTGGGCGTACTGGATTTGCAATGGGTATACAAGACAATTTGTTAGAACCTCATTAAGCGCTTAATGGCTTAAGCACTTAAGCCTAAACTTCAGATCCAGAGACCTATCATGTCTAGGATCCATAAAGCTGTGAACTTTATCACTTTGGACATCTATAAAGTTCTTAATGCTTGGTATTAATCTAGTAAGACATTATTTTCCACGCATGGGACACATTCAGCTAATGGGACCTCATTTTTATCATTCAAGGTCCCTTCAAGAGTCTAGAAGGACAGTCCTTTTCATCCAAAACACAACATGTACCACCTTGTGGTTTTTTGGACAAGAAATGGGTCTTTTAAGGAAAAATGGAGAGATCTAATCATATAAGCATTAAGTTTGGAACTTTATACCTTCTTGAGCTTCTTGAGAACGAGATAACTTCAGATCTACAAGCTTGGTCTCTTCCTTTAACTCTTTGATGAAATGATTTCCTCTTAAAGCACTCAAGAACACACAAATGAGCTTAAACACACAAAAGGGAAGGCTAGAGTTTGGGAAAGACGATTTTGATTTGCGGAGGCTGAGATAAGAGGGGTATTGGTGCTCATTATGTTGCTTATATAGGCCCCAAACCCTAAATATTAGGGTTTCACCCAGACATTAGTACGCCCAGCGTACACAAGTGTACGCCCAGTGTACACAAGTGTACGCCCAGCGTACTAAGGCGGGCCTTAATATGCTTAGTGTACTCTTATGTATAGGGATGAACATCGTAGCCGGGTACCCGCTTTTGGAACCGGAACTGCCTCGGAACCGCCGGTTCTGGAACCGAAATCGCCTTAGGCGGTCCCGGTTCCGGTTCCTAAAGTTTTGGAACCGCCTTATGCAGTTCTGGTTCCGATTCTCATTTTGTTGGAACCGCTACCCGTCAGGTATCCGCCGTAACCGATATATATATATATATATATATATATATATATATATATATATATATATATATATATATATATATATATATATATATATATAGCAAAGTTGAAAATACAAACACATTATTAATCTCTATTTTAAAATTACATACGTTTGTCATACTAATTAATTGTAATGGTTATTGAAGATATATTAAAATTATATGCAAAATTTGTTAACAAGCAAGCTAAAAGGTCGATGTGGCAGAAGTTATATTAATTCCATTTCATTTCGATTTACGTCTTTTTTAAGATTTAAGGAAGGCATGGTTGTGGATTTAATGCTTACAGGCAAAAGTGGGAGGAGATTAAACTTCACCTTTATTCTCATCCCATATTTCCATCCCACATCGCTTCTAAACAAAAGTCTATTCCTCACCATTGTTATATAAATGAACTTCATGCTTCATATCCCCTTAAGGCCTCTTCATTTCCTTTTTCCAAATAAGGAGCTTTCAGTTAATACGCATGCTTATGTATTTAACCGAATTCATAGTTAATATTTTTATAAATGGGTTTTACCTAGTTCTTGTTGTATTTGATTTGTTCTTGATTATTCTAAAACAAATAACTAAACCGGGAACCCGGTATTGGAACCGGAACTTCCGGTTCCAGGACCGGTTTCGAAATTTTGAGAACCGATATAACCGGTTCCGGTTCCGGTTTCATATTTTCAAGAACCACCGGTTCCAGTTCCGGTTCTGGTTTTTATCAAATTAGGCGGGTACCCGCCTATGCTCATCCCTACTTATGTACGCGCATCGTACTCCCTTTTAGCCCAAGTTTGCAAACTTGGTCCTTAAACTTATCTTGGCTCTTCACTTCCAACCCCAAGATGCACCATGTAATTGATCAAAGATATCATGAATCCTCGGGAGTGGATAACGGTTTTTTCACCGTTAACTTGTTCAACTCCCTATAATCAATGCACATCCAGTGCGAACCGTCCTTCTTCCTGGCGAAGAGGATCGGTGATCCCCATGGAGAACTGCTAGGTCGAATGAACTGCTTGCCCTATAGTTCATGTAGTTGTGATGACATCTCCTGCATCTCGGGTGGCACCAACCGGTACAACACCTTGACGGTAGGGGCCGCACTAGGCACCAGGTCGATTCGAAACTCGACCTGCCTCTTCGGAGGTATCCCTGGCAACTCCTCCGAAAACACATCTGCAAACTCCCTGACTATTGGAACCTCTGGAACTGAAATCTGATCCCTGACTCGCATATCCACCACATACGCCAGAAAAACCAGCACATCCGTGTTGAATATACTGTCGAGCCCTGGCAGTTGAACAGAACCCCAATCCAACTCTGGTTCCCTCGCCATATACCATAAGTTCTCCCCCACTTGGGGTTCGAACTACCACCTGTTGGCCCTCACAATCTATCATAGCAGCGAATCGGCTAAGCCAATCCATTCCCACAATCACACACACCTCCCCCATGGGAATAGGAATCAAGTCTATCAGAAAGGATACTTTGAATATCTCCAACTTGCACCCTCAGTAGACCGAAGAAGCAGAAACCTCGTGTTCATTGGCGATAGAGACTCGCAACGGAAACTCAAGCTAATCTACCGGCATACTAAACTCCATACTGAAAGTCTGAGACACAAATGACCGGCTCGCCCTTGAGTCAAATAAAACCAATGCAAGAAAGGAGTTCACTAAAAACGTACCTAAACACAGGTACAGCAGGTAAGCATAACACATATATAATAAATGAGATAAAGAATAGAAACATACCAGCAACCACATCTGGTGCTGCCATGGCCACCTCGGCCGTAAGCTGGAAGGCACGCCCCTGAGCCTTCAAAGGCTCGGCCTTAATTGGCCTCCCATTTGCAATCCTTAATATAGTCTGCGCTGGAGCCTACGCCGGCTTAGCAGCTAGAAGAGGGAATTAGGCCTTCATATGGCCCACCTGCTCACAATGATAACAAATTCTGATTCCGGAAGCAGGAGTATTGTTCCTGCAATACCTGGGCAGATGGCCCTGCTTGCCACATCAGTGGCACCCACTCCCTGATCGGCACATCCCTGAATGAGCCTTTCCTCACTTCCCACAAGTGCGGTCTGGTTGTCCCCCAATCCTGGTATCAGCGGTCTTAGACCACTGCGGCGCCGGTTAATACTGTGTCAGGGCCTGACGCTGCTCCCTCAACTGTAGCTGACTCTCCAACTCAAGCTGCCTAGCGGCCTCCTATAAATCCAGAAGAGTATCACACCATTGTGTGGCAACAAACTGACGGATGTCCATCTTGAGCATGCTCAGATAACGAGTCATCTAAGCCTACTCTAAAGAAAACTCTGGGCAGAACATCGCTCTCTCGATGAACATACGAATGATCTCCGACACCGACTCCCCATCCTGTCTCAAACTCAAAAAATCCAGAGACAATCATTCCCACTCAACATGTGGAATGTATCAGGCACGGAACATATCCCTAAACTACTCCCAGATAACATCAACTCTCTGATCATCAGTGTACGATCCTGTCGTCAACCTCCACCATTCCTTGGCCCTGGACCTTAGCAGGTTCAGAGGACACCTGACCTACTGGTTAATAGGACAAAAGAAAGTAAAGAAACACCCCTCCACATCAGAAATCCACCTCATAGACTTGATGGGATCCTGAGTCCCATCAAAAGTAGGGGCTTCGTGTTATTGAAGTCCCAGTACTGGAAGCCCCAAGTGGCTCCTACTCCTCCATACCACTGATACAACCGATGTGGATGCAGCGGTAGCCGTCTCCATAAGGGCTGCGTATTTGTAATTGAAGTACTCCATCATAGCGGTCTTGATAGACCCAAACAACTCCAAAATATGACCGCGGATAATCCCGACCACCTCCTCGCAAATGATCTCCCTGACTCAATCCTCTATCAACACTTGCCCTTCCTAGACAATAACCTCAGGCGCTGCTGGGGACTCCTGATCACCCTGCACTGATCTCGATCTGGATTCCAGACACAAAACGCCTCGTAACTGCCATACTAAAAATATATGTAACAACCCAATTTTCACGTCCGAAAATTTCGTTTTGAAATATTACTTTAGAAAACATTAATAGATAAAAACATTGTTTGACCACACCATAACACATCGTAAACCATGTTTTAAAAGTCAAACCATACATCCCATCAAAATATCAGAGTACAAATACCAGTGAATCTCGTAAATGCGGAAACCAGAGTGTGTGCATGATGTGTCGCTACCGCGCCGGCTCCTTCCCCTTCGGTGAAGAGGTACCTGAAAACAAAACTGTAAACGTAAGCACAAAGCTTAGTGAGTTCCCCCAACGTACCACATACCATACAAACACATAACATACGTACTGCCAGGCTATTCTGGGGTGCCTGACTACCCGGTACGGCCATTCTGGGGTGCCGACTTACCCATACGGCCATTCTGGGGTGCCGTCCTACCCGTGTCAAGCCATTCTGGGGTGCTGACTACCCATGTCAAGCCATTCTAGGGTGCTGACTACCCATGTCAAGCCATTCTGGGGTGCTGACTACCCATCGGTCCTAACAACCGATCCTCGGGGACTGGTCCCCTCCCGCTACCTCTATCGCATAACATAACAGACCAACATACAAACATATCATCACATACTGTCAGATGTTTATGGGGTGTCTGACTACCCTGCGGTCCTAACAACCGAACTCTACTACTATCGCATATAACGTATCATGATAGCATATAACATATCAGTTAATAGCAAACCTAGATGATATCACAAAGACAATCATCTATCATACGTCTCCTACTGGTGGGCTGGCATTGTGGCCCTAGACCCACCACTACTGGAAGGTAACTCACCTGATACTGCTGAACTGCTGCTGCTAATCCCTTTGACCGCTACCTGACCTCTGTCTTCGAACTGCTGCTCCACTAGCTCCTCGAGCTACCAATATCAATACAACACTTAGTCTAACTGACCTCCAATGGTCAACTAAGTCAACTATTACCAATGCCAAAGTCCCGGTCACAGTCAACCTTCCAGGCTAACCCTACTCGCCGAGTCACCATACTGACTCGCCGAGTTCATATATTTAGAGTTATTCCTGTTCGCGACTCGACTCGCCGAGTCATCCACTGACTCGCCGAGTCTACTGATTTCCGAGTCTTGTCCTGTCCAACTCACTGAGTCCTGGCTCGACTCGCTAACTCAAGTCTTAACTCGAAGGGTTTGGGACCACGCGACCTGACTCGTCGAGTCCAAGAACAGACTCGCCGAGCACAAGGCAATCTCCAACCAACTCGCCGAGTTGTTCATTCAACTCGCCGAGTTCCTGCCCATCTTCATTCGACTCGTCGAGCTGTTCATCCCACTCGTCGAGTTCCTCCTCATCTTCAAGCTACTCGCCGAGTCCACTCGAAGGACTCGTCGAGTCCATTCGGTTCTACATACATGCAGAGGACCTTTGAGTCATGCATGGACTCCAAACTGTGGATCCACTCTTCTAAGGTCTATTCCTTACGTAAAGTGGCAAACTTTACGTGTGGCTGAGGAGATCTAGGCTCAAAACACTATAAACTAGGGTTTAAGACAAAGGGGCTCAACAATCAACCCAACAACTGATGCTTTATGAGTCTCTAGGCCATGATACATTTAGATCTGAAGTAGCAACTTCAGATCTGAGCTTCCCACTCGAAATGGGTCTTAATCAACCATAAAACCCCCAAAACTCATAACAAAATAGATCTAGATGCAAGGAAGGGAAAATGGCAGCTTAATACCTCCAAGAAGAACACAAACTGAAGTAGATCTCGGATCTACACCTCTCTTTTGAAGCCACCTTCCAGATCTTCAAGTCCCTTCCAATATTTCCTTCCCCCAAAGCTATTTCTCTCAAATGATGGAGGCTCCCACGAATCTAGGGTTTACAGTTTCTCTAGGATGATATGGAGGCTGAGGGAGGGGCATAACTCCCTTTTATATAGGATACAACTCCCAGAATTAGGGTTTTCCTCGCATAGACCAGACTCGCCGAGTCTCCTTGGTCGACTCGTCGAGTCGGTCACTTACTCCCCGACCCGGATCCCGCTCAGACTCGTCGAGTCCCTCCTTGGACTCGCCGAGTCGACCCCTAAACTTAGGGTTTTCTTTCCTTTCTTGGTCTTCGAAAATTTGGGTGTTACAACTCTCCCCCACTTAAACTAAACTTCGTCCTCGAAGTTTGCTATGGCCCACTGCCTGCGAGTTGCCTCTAAAACCCAACCAACTATTCCAACACCAGCTGCCTACCCTTGCTGGCTTTTTGCTCGATCCTTTCGATTAACCTTAATCCCTGCAGATAACATCTCGGGTCAACCCTGACCCTGAACATCCTGGAGACCCAACTTACTTAACCGGCAATCCTTATGGTACTCACCGAATACTGAACTGAACCTATAGGGGTTCACCCCCTCATGTCCTTGCGCAAATCCCTTGCCTTCCCAAGGCAAGGTTCTATAACCAACTATTTCTCTGTAACTGTGAAGGTCCTATACTTCACCAACTCCATCACCCCCGCCAATTCCAGTACGGGTCAATACCGCCAACAACCACCGACGCCCCTATCTGACATAACTTGGTTCCGAGCACCCCACAATTTCAACTAACTGAAAACCACCATAGGCTGTTTACCCGCACTAATACTGACCGAAAGTTTCTGTTGTTCCTCATTCGCCTTTCGGATGAACCGGGCCACCCCGGTCCTTACTGACGTCTCCATATTTGGGTTACCGAACCCTACCGGTTACTACACCCCCTCGCAATCTCCCAGTTGCTTCCAACGACTTCTGAAGATACCTCGACTATCTATAATTGTTCTCTCCACTCTGCCACTCATACTGAAACTATCCGAGACACTGAACTGGCTGAAACGCTGAACTGACTGAAACACTAAACTGACTGAATCACTGAACTGGCTGATTGGCTGCTTCCGAAATCTTCCTCTGGAACTAGTTTCCACCATTCATCCTGGCACTGTATCTCTAATAACCTCCCGATCCAACCGACCGGGTCCATATGTCACATCCTGACATCGTCAATTCCACAATTAACAACATGATGGCCCCCAAACTGACTGTAGCCCTTAACATACACGAACCCAAATGGTCCACTGCTACTCTGATCTCATAACTGAGGTGACGATCTACTAACAAATCGCCGACTTAACTAAAACTGAACCATTTGGGAAATCCGAACTCTAACACGTGGAATCCCATATCCTCACTACTGCACCCGAACTGGTGGGTACTACTGCTTCCCCCTCCCCCCCCCCCCCCCCCCCCCGCGCCTAACAATGCGCTCATGTTGTGTTCTAACCTGGCGAATGCTACGGCTACACCCGTAGACCTACAACTCCCTAATACTGTCTGGTTACTAGTGAACGCTACGTCTCCCCTCGCAGGCTTACATCACTCTACTACTATCTGACTGCTAGTGAATGCTACGACTACCCCCGCAGACTTACAACACTACTACTACTATCTTACTGCTTACCAATCACTAATCCGAGGACTTCCTGACTATCCCTAGTTCTGCTAGCAATTCCTCATCCTGACTTCTCAAAATCAATCCTCAATCATCAGATGCTACATCAACCTTGACATCTTATATCCTTGATGAAATTAGCGTTCCGTTGAGGAATTCTTCGACTTGGTTCCCAAACAAACCGTCTACTAATCCAGAAACATGAAACTAACATTGGGAAGTTTCCAAACTTCCAACTCCTGAAATCACACAACCCTACATGTTGTCTCTACCACTGACTACTAACATAGAAACATCTCTTGCTAACTGTTCTCAAGATCCTCCTTTCCGACTCACACGAGTCTTACAGGCGACCCTTCACCGGAATCTGAACCACATTCTCACCATTACCATCTGTTGGGTTATGAGCATTCTAACACTCCTAAGTGTACATGCAACCCTAAATACCTTGGATCTATGTTTTCTCTATTATACATGCAAATATCAACTTTCCAAGGTATTGTACTATTCTAGCATACAAAACTTTGAATAACACAAGTTAGAATAACATACCTTTTGTTGGTGCTTGTCTTCATGAAGCTTGAGTGCCTAGTGCCCCAAGTGTGACACCTCAAATGGTTCACACAACACCATAAGCACTTGGAATAACTTAGAGAGAAATTAGAACACTTCATGAAATCGTCTATCCCTCATACACACACATACACATAGTGTCCGATTTCTTGAGCCATGGGATTCTTTTATATGGTGGCTATTAGGGTTACACTATGTAATTCATGACTTTACCCATTCCTTATGCTCCATGGATTTTAACCTCCATGGAGCATCCATGGGTCACCCCATGGACTTAGTCCAACATAAGGAATCTTGGATCACAAGCCCACATATATAAGAATGAATGATTTACACAATCAACCCATATATTTAATTAGTCTCATTTTGATCACTTAATTAATTCCAAATTAATTCTTGATCAATACTAATTAAATAACCTTATTAAAATATTAGAACTTATAATATATTAATAAACCTTAAGTGTTATTTCTCTCATTTTAGTCTATCCAAGTGCATGATGCCATGCAACCCAAATGGACCATGCCGGGTCGGGTCAAGTTTTATCAATTATAGTCATGGACTTAGACATTAATCCAACACCATCTACACGCACGGACTGATGGGGAGTTTCTCAAACTCCCAACCCTGAACTATTCAATCCATCAAACGCTGAACTACTTCTTTTCCTTCTCAGAAATTACGTACTCGTTCTAGATTTGCGTGCTCTTACCCTTGTACACTCGGAGAATTCTCCCCCACTTCGATCCTGCTTACACCTCAATGCTCAGTAAAGAGAAATCCTAATCCTTACTACCATTCCAAAATCAATTCGTTGATGAATCCCAAGCTTACCATAGCTAGGGATCTAACCTGTCCATTCTAAAACTTATACGGCTCCGAACTAGCGAAACATACCGAGTCCCTCCAAGGCATGCTACACTTACTGCACCCTAAGTAACCTTTTTTCGATAAAACCCAACCCTTGACTACTAACCAAAAATCCAAGGTATGCAGATGGCATATAACTCGATCACAATCAAACCGTTCAAAATGAAATACTCATACCGATAATGATGCAGAACCATAACAATATAATCATAACATAAGCTGATAGAAAGAGAAAGATTCGTACCCACATCCTGCTCTAAAGAATCCCCAAATCCTCCTTCCTTCCGAGGCCTCCGATGATACTGAGGCTGCTTCTCCCGCTAAGCGGGCAATTTGCCCTGACATGACCAGGCTGATGACAACGATGGCATAACTCTACTCTTATTGTGCATTCTTGGCGTCTATGACCCTTCCATCCGCATCTGCCACACTTAGACTTGCTGCGCACGCCAACCCATGCTCCCTTCTTCCTCGTGCAACCATCTCGACCCCGCGGGCCCCTGACACCAACTACGACAGTGTCCGACTGCCCATCCTGCCGAGCTAGACCGGAAGACCGCATCCTCTTCCTTAGCTGACTATCCGAGTCAATCTCCCGTTCATGGGTCATAGTGACCATTTCACCCACTGCCTGGACAGTTGAGGTCCGCCTTTCAATCTCGACGACCACCCTATCGGTGATACGCCCAATGGTGTTTGGTAACTCTTCCTGGAGTGCCCGCGAAACCTCTGCAGCAATCCAATCTTGTAAATGACCCTCCTGAAAACATGATGCACCATTCACTTTTGATCCCAATCTACAAAAGCTAGTGGTAGGATCCTCCTTCCAGAAGGATCCCAGAGACCCACAAGCTTCGGGCTCCGGATGAGTCCCCACCTTCTCTGCTACAATCTCGGCCTGGAGGGCCCCGAGGCGGCTATCCAAAAGCTCCATAATAGCCTCCTTAACCGAATCATAAATCACAGGAGTCTGATCAATGATGTTGCGCATAATTTCTGCTGAAATAAACTTTCTCGTCCAATCATCAATCTGTCTAACTCCAGAGTCAGAGCCAGATCCCTTTCCGGCACTTGAACTGCCCACTGGTATCTCTCGCAACGTCACCATGCTGAAAATTTAACACAAGCACTATCAAAATACTTATCACTGCTGCGAGACCAAACACACGCACTACCAAGTTCCCAGTCTTGTCTCGGCCTTTCCGAATCGAGTACGGATCCTCTGCTTTCAGTAGTACGGGCCCATACTACCTTCCACATCTATCCGTACTTTCCTCAAGAACCGCCTTAACTCTACCACGTCCCTTTCTACTACTTCTGCTCCAACACTACCTCATCCTAGGCTGACCCTCGGGAAACCTCTGACTCAACTCAAACCAGTCCTCAGCTGCTGAAGGCCTCCTCGTGATGCCAATTAGCCATCACCTGGATACCATCACATGTGATGAGGCTCAGATAATCCTTCGAGTAACAAACTCGTCCCTACAACAGTTAGACTTAAACGATAGTTGCGCAATAGGGCCAAATCCAGCACTCTGAGATTATTCAACCCTGATCACATGTGACATAGCGTATCCACTTAATGGCTAACTCCCATCACTCAAAATCCCACAATTCACAAAGCAAGCAGCATTCGGATACAGGAAACTACTCAAGCAAATCTATTCTCATAACGAGATACTGTACTAGCATACAATGCTAAGCTCATACTATCAGGCATAACCCTAACAGGCTATCCTACTATTGTCTACTCAATACTAGCATGCAAATCTTGTAAAGCTGAAACACATATAGCAGGCACATAAGGCATCCTCCTAGATCCTTAGTCCTATACTAGCATGCTGTTCTACTGAAACTGAAACTGAAACTGAGACTGATAATCATCACATAAACTTGCATGGGTAATTTGGGAGTACTTACTTGAGCTCAGCCGGTCGCGCACATCACACACACTTTTGTTCTTTCTTAAACTCTTTTCTCCATTTTAGAAAACATTTTCTTAAAAAAAAAAATCTTTTAATCCCTCGATTTGAGTTCAGACACCCCCGAAGGTGAGTCTGAATCCCTCAAACCAGGGCTCTGATACCAACTTGTAACGACCCAATTTTCACGTCCGAAAATTTCGTTTTGAAATATTACTTTAGAAAACATTAATAGATAAAAACATTGTTTGACCACACCATAACACATCGTAAACCATGTTTTAAAAGTCAAACCATACATCCCATCAAAATATCAGAGTACAAATCCCAGTGAATCTCGTAAATGCGGAAACCAGAGTGTGTGCATGATGTGCCGCTACCGCGCCGGCTCCTTCCCCTTCGGTGAAGAGGTACCTGAAAACAAAACTGTAAACGTAAGCACAAAGCTTAGTGAGTTCCCCCAACATACCACATACCATACAAACACATAACATACGTACTACCAGGCTATTCTGGGGTGCCTAACTACCTGGTACGGCCATTCTGGGGTGCCGACTTACCCATACGGCCATTCTGGGGTGCCGTCCTACCCGTGTCAAGCCATTCTGGGGTGCTGACTACCCATGTCAGGCCATTCTGGGGTGCTGACTACCCATCGGTCCTAACAACCGATCCTCGGGGACTGGTCCCCTCCCGCTACCTCTATCGCATAACATAACAGACCAACATACAAACATATCATCACATACTGTCAGATGTTTATGGGGTGTCTGACTACCCTGCGGTCCTAACAACCGAACTCTACTACTATCGCATATAACGTATCATGATAGCATATAACATATCAGTTAATAGCAAACCTAGATGATATCACAAAGACAATCATCTATCATACGTCTCCTACTGGTGGGCTGGCATTGTGGCCCTAGACCCACCACTACTGGAAGGTAACTCACCTGATACTGCTGAACTGCTGCTGCTAATCCCTTTGACCGCTACCTGACCTCTGTCTTCGAACTGCTGCTCCACTAGCTCCTCGAGCTACCAATATCAATACAACACTTAGTCTAACTGACCTCCAATGGTCAACTAAGTCAACTATTACCAATGCCAAAGTCCCGGTCACAGTCAACCTTCCAGGCTAACCCTACTCGCCGAGTCACCATACTGACTCACCGAGTTCATATATTTAGAGTTATTCCTGTTCGCGACTCGACTCGCGGAGTCATCCACTGACTCGCCGAGTCTACTGATTTCCGAGTCTTGTCCTGTCCAACTCACTGAGTCCTGGCTCGACTCGCTAACTCAAGTCTTAACTCGAAGGGTTTGGGACCACGCGACCTGACTCGTCGAGTCCAAGAACAGACTCGCCGAGCACAAGGCAATCTCCAACCAACTCGCCGAGTTGTTCATTCAACTCGCCGAGTTCCTGCCCATCTTCATTCGACTCGTCGAGCTGTTCATCCCACTCGTCGAGTTCCTCCTCATCTTCAAGCTACTCGCCGAGTCCACTCGAAGGACTCGTCGAGTCCATTCGGTTCTACATACATGCAGAGGACCTTTGAGTCATGCATGGACTCCAAACTGTGGATCCACTCTTCTAAGGTCTATTCCTTACGTAAAGTGGCAAACTTTACGTGTGGCTGAGGAGATCTAGGCTCAAAACACTATAAACTAGGGTTTAAGACAAAGGGGCTCAACAATCAACCCAACAACTGATGCTTTATGAGTCTCTAGGCCATGATACATTTAGATCTGAAGTAGCAACTTCAGATCTGAGCTTCCCACTCGAAATGGGTCTTAATCAACCATAAAACCCCCAAAACTCATAACAAAATAGATCTAGATGCAAGGAAGGGAAAATGGCAGCTTAATACCTCCAAGTAGAACACAAACTGAAGTAGATCTCGGATCTACACCTCTCTTTTGAAGCCACCTTCCAGATCTTCAAGTCCCTTCCAAGATTTCCTTCCCCCAAAGCTATTTCTCTCAAATTATGGAGCCTCCCACGAATCTAGGGTTTACAGTTTCTCTAGGATGATATGGAGGCTGAGGGAGGGGCATAACTCCCTTTTATATAGGATACAACTCCCAGAATTAGGGTTTTCCTCGCACAGACCAGACTCGCCGAGTCTCCTTGGTCGACTCGCCAAGTCGGTCACTTACTCCCCGACCCGGATCCCGCTCGGACTCGTCGAGTCCCTCCTTGGACTTGCCGAGTCGACCCCTAAACTTAGGGTTTTCTTTCCTTTCTTGGTCTTCAAAACTTTGGGTGTTACAATATAACAGAAAGATATCACATAATCCACAAAAATAATTGGGAACCAACTCCCTACTAAACCCTAGGGGTTGTGACATCCTTGTTATGCGTGTGGGTCCTATGCTTTTAGTAGTACGGACCTATACTACCTTCTGCACTGATGTTTGCAAATCTCACTTAGTTTTAATCCTACTTTAATTATCAAATAACACACAAAAGGCAGTAAACCTATCAATTGTGGTATAGCTAAATAAGCAGGGTATCGAACACAGGGAACGACAAATTAAATTAAAAACTAATTCTATCTAAGTTGATTAAGCGAATATGGGTTTTTCTCTAGTTTTACAAGACTAGAAACTTACTAACTAAAACTAATTAAATACTAGAAAATGAGAATTTAACTAGATATAATAATGGGAAAGGAACTTCTGTTTAGTTCAACTCGGTTAACTTTATGGTTGATTTTAAGGTAATAGTGCAATGGATTAATTCTTTCGTTGGTTACCGATTCAAGTGATTAGGTTTATGTTCACTACCATAATCCTTAGCAAATAAACTAATTCAAACAGTGGCCAATTGCTTAATTTAATTATATTTACTAGATTAATTATTCGGGTTAAGTTAGACTTGCAATAGCTAATTAATTTATTATTCTTAATTAACCTCTTGTTTGATGGTCATCTTACAAGCTTGCACATGAATTTACTCAATTTCCTTATTAATCCTAGTTTCATATTCATTAATTCTAGACATATGGTATAGTGGTCACATATCATATGAGGTTGATAATCAATAGATGTTCATGCTAATCAATTATCTTCCTATTCACAGAAAATTAATTATCATTCATACACAAGGTTCTTTAGCAAGCTAAAATAACAATTATTCACCAACTTGGAATTAATCCTATCAATCAATCAAACCATATTGTCAACTTTGTATTCCCAAACAGAAGTCTAAACAATTTAGTTCATAACTAAGGTAAATAACAGCAAACAAATAAGTTCAAGTTGCTTAATCATGTTGACAAAACAAAAGAAATAAGTAGAATGATGAAATTATGCCTTAATTACTCCCGGAATTGGATTCTAGCTTCCTTGGTCGACTTCTAGGGTTCTTCTGGCTTCTTATTTGCAGCTAAGCACTTCTGAAACTTCCCAGAATTCTCCCCTCTCGATTTGTGGAGTTATCTTTATATATGTGTTCCGACTCGTCGAGTCATATGGTGACTCGTCGAGTCCCTCTCACATTCTTCGCATTCCGATAACTATCTTGACTTCCAAATCATTATCCTTCTGATTCCGCGACCGGACTCGTCGAGTCAAGGCTTGACTCGACGAGTAGAAGCCTTTTTATGGGTGTTTTCTTTCTTCATTCCACTCTTGAGCTCCTAACCGCTTCTCTTGCTTCCTTTCGCTTCCGAGCTTCATCTTTGGACTGAAAAAAATAATTTAACACTTTTAAGTACCTTTTGTCCATAATATGCAACAATTTAGCTAATATATGAATAAATAAACTACACTTAATACACACTAAATATGCACATATCAAAATACCCCACACTTGTCTTTTGCTTGCCCTCAAGCAAAACTGCATTTTAACACATTAGAATCATATATAATAACTCCAATCTAACCCAGCCATTATGCCAAGACCGCAACGCATGCATTTGTGTCTAAAATTTTTCCTAAATAACCCCCCATATTCCAAATACTCACAATCCTCATAAACATTCACCCACTCACCCCGAACTATGCTCATTTTATGCAACCCCCCGAATCCATCCTCAGAAAACCTCTTTACCCTCAAGGTATTTTTAATTGAGCAACCCAAGCATACATATTCTAGAATTACAACTTTTTGATACCATTATGGAATTCTTTGAATTCTTCACTTCCTTAATAATTTGATCTTTGATATCTTTGAATTCACCAACTTGTATTGACTTTTGGCATCTTCAACTTTTTGGATTTCTTGGAATTTTGATCTTTAGATCTTCACTTCATTTGCTCCAAAATTCCTATAACTTTTTCTAGTAATTCTTTTTTTTTTCATGTATTTCTCAATATGTATAAAAAAAAAAATTTCACTCAAATCCCTACATGCTTAAGCAAGGGCGCTCAATCTCAACCTTTATTGGCTAATGATAAAAACTTTCCTGGATACATTTCAGGTTTAGGCTGCTAAACATATTGCATCCCTCAGGCTGAGCAAGGTCGTGTTTTTGTCCCATGATTTCACTGGAATAAGGAAGCCACAAATGCACTAGAACGTATATAGGCTCAACTAAACATTTGGGTCTTCATGCAATTATTAACACAATTCTAATATGGAATCCTAATTTTTTACCAAAATTTTCTAAATTAAATCCTAAATAATACTTTTGGTATGCAATTTTTTTAAAATTGACTATTATGTAACCAACCCCCTACCCCACACTTATGTGATGCAATGCCCTCATTGCATATGATGCATAAAAACAGAAAAATAAAGAGGGAATTGGAACAAACTTCCCTGGGATAGAAGTGGATAGGTTGATCACTCTCATTTAAGCTCCAACTTCAATAAACCTTAGACATGGGAACATCCCATCCATGTCTCGGGTGTTTCGTCTCGTGTGGGTCGCTCCAAATATGCGAAAATCGGTGTAAGATCTTCAAGAATGGATATGGAATAATAAGGAAGCAAGTGATACAAGTATTAGCATCAAATCAGCAGTCTTTCGGCATAAAAAATGAACGACTCGTCGAGTCATATGGTGGACTCGTCGAGTAGCAGCGCGCCTTCTCAGAATTTGTGGAAATACAAGGCGACTCATCGAGTCAGCTTAGTGCACTCGACGAGTTGGCCACTGAACGAAAAATCTTGGTATTTTGCAACTGTTTTAGCCTATAAAAACTTCTTTAACCCTTCCTCACATTCGGACTCAATTGCTCATACCCCTAGGACCGGACTCGACACCTTGAGGTTAAAAACCCGCTTCCTTGACTCGCTCTCACTCGCGAAAACATCCACGCTTTACATCTCTAAACCATCCTAAGCAAGCAATCATAATTCAATCCTGAAAAATAAATAAAGCAAACAACCATTAAACATAATAAAATCTCAAAGCATACACACCAAAAAAAAACAAAAAATGAAAATTGTTTGATTAAAAACACAAAAACATCAAAATCAATCTTCATCCTCCTCATCATCATTGGCGGCTCCACTTCCCCCGGCTCCACTTCGTCGCGCACCAATCCTCTCATCCCAAGATGGAATGAATAGGTGATTCCCACCATCAATATGTGGAATATTGAAGTGGTCAAAAAGTCATATGTGGGATTGGTTGCTAAAGTTCAGCCCCCTCGCCATTTGATCCTGCATCCGCCTCATCTCTACATTGTACCAATCCATTGGTACATCTTCATTCTCGACCGGAATCACTGGTGGCTCGTCCTCCACATCCCGTTCTCTTCTTGATCTCACCCTCCTTCCCGGTGCTTCGGGACCAACAACTGGGTCATCATTTGGGATGGCATAATGGCCACCACCATAGTCTTCAATTATTCGTGCTCTTCGGAAAAGAATGGGATTAAACGGGGGTGTCGGGATCAATGTCATGAAGTTCCAGGCACCGCGGTTCATCAACCCGAATGAATTAGCCAATCGAGTGACAAACATTCCTCCATTGATACGGGAGGTTTTGCGATCTTTAACCGCACCCTCTGAAAGGTATGAAGCAATACACCACGGGATGTTGCAAAAGACGTCAGGTGTTATTATGCTCCATAAGTAGAAAATGTCAAGGTTAGAGACCTTGTCATCGTCTTTCCTTTGGTTGATGGTGGAGGAAATAAGGCGGTGAGTTGGGGATCGGATGCTCCCTTCTTGTGCAGACTTTGGGATGTAAACTTTATTTCCTATGGTATTCGACCAACCCGTGCTTGTAACTCCATCGGGGAACACCATGTGAGTGTTTGCCAAAAAGGCCTGAAAGATGTTTGTTGACACCAAGGGTTGATCATAGATCCCTAGTCGGCAGGCAAGGTCCACCACCGAGCATTGACGATACTCGTCCCCAAGACAAAAAGTAAAGCTCGCCGGGTGATACACATCCACTCCCCCGGTAAAAGATATTGTGGAGAAAAACTCCAAGCAAAGCTCTAAATAGACCGGCTCTTGTATGCGGAAGACCCGGCTCCACCCATCGCAGATCATTGTCTCGCCTTCATGTTGGAACTCCTTCAAAAGGTAAGGAGCTAATTCTTCTTCATATCTAACACTTTGCAGCCACTCCCAATCAATTCTGTTCGGCACATACACCACCTTCTTTTTAATGTCGGAGAGCTTCTTCTTCCACTTCCTCATTGTTGAAGCGGATTCAATTTGCGGGAAGTTTAGCCATGGAAACTCCCCTTGGCTACCACTTGACGATTGTCCTCTTCTGAACATGATTTCTGCAAAACATATAAACAAAACCCAGAAAACACAGAATATAATTAAAAACTGGATTGTATCTGTAAATCGACTGGACTCGTCGAGTCCATGCCCGACTCGGCAAGTCGCGCAACCTGCACGAGTCGTTCGATGGGTCTCATAAAATTGGACCATTAAACCTGTAAATTCTTTCAAGGGTTTTGTCTCAACACTTAATATTGATGTATTAAGGCCAAAATAAGCATTCAAAACAACTTAATTCATGAGAAATCAAAACCCTAGAAATTTAGAACTTCTCAAAAACGGGTTTTTCATGCAATTTCTACCTTGGATAGCCTTATAATCATGATCTTAACATAAAATAGGAAGAAATTTGATACCTTTTTGGATTGTGCTTGAGAATTTTGGAAGATCTTGAAGAACTTGATGAATGCTTGAGAGAGAAGTTGCAAAAAGCGGCCCGTCGAGTGTAGATGTGAAACTGATTCTTTAGGGTTAAAACCCTACTTACCCAATGTAAAATTAATTTTGAAATTTTTTTTTTTTCTGTAAATAAGACCGACTCGTCGATTCGGGGTCAGACTCGGCGAGTCTGGTTGCGAAGTCAAATGCTTTTCTGAAATCCATGTAGACTCGTCGAGTCGTGGTCAGACTCAGCGAGTCATTTAAAAATTTGCATAATTTTCAAAAATTTTCTGTTTATTATGAATCATTTCACCCCACACTTAGGCTATGCAACTCTCAAGCAGACATGCCCGATGATTTGGAAGATTATGAATAAAAACGAAGGGAAAATAAAAAGAAAAATAAAAAGAAGACTAAAAGTAAAAGAAAGCAAACTCTATATAACGGGTTGCCTCCCGCCAAGCGCTTCTTTTTGAGGAGTCATGAGCTAGACTCCTTCCCATCTACGTTTTGTCACCTTCGAGCATCGGGAACACACGCCTAACTTTTTATGATTTGTACTTGGTCTTGTAAGCGTGGTTCATTTTCTTGTAAGCCCTTTTTAATTCATCTCTTTTTCTTTTCATTGCTTCATCTTCAGCTGCTTGGGCTTGCCTTTTCCTCTTTTTCTTCTTCACCCCCTTCTTTTTCACCGTCTCTTGAACCTCCTTTTCTTTAAATTTAATAACTTCACATTCCATGATGGTCCGTGCTCTAGGTTTAGTGGTGAATTCGTGATCAACTTCCTCCTTCCTTTCCTTTATTCTTGGATCCTTTCCCGTGCTTAACCCTTCCTCGAATTTGACCGTATCAAGACATGCAACATTGGTGTATTGAACTCCCCTTTCCTTTCCCTTTTCTGCTGTTTGTTCTTCTAAAAACTCCTGTATATTGCTGAAAGCTAAGGTATGTGAAGGACTAGTAACAAGCAGATCCAGGTCGGCCAAGTGTTTGCCCAAATCGACTGGACTCGTCGAGTCCATTGAAGTGACTCGGCGAGTCGGTACGAATTCCCTCGAATCTTGGGTTTCTTCTGAGTGGGTTCCTTCCAGTAGCTTTTCCAGTTCTTCCAAGTCCTTGTTAACATCTCCTTCTTCTTCAGAGTGCATCACAAACTTGCTTGGATCTTCTTTCATCAAATGTGCAAGCTCTTTTTCTAATATCTCATCATCCAATTGGATCATTGAGACTTCTCCATTCTTTTTCTCTTCTTGCTTGATTTCTGGAATAGCTTTAAACTTCACGGCCTCATCACCCACTCTCAATGTCAATGTAGACTCACTTATATCAATTAAGGCACACGCGGTGTTCAAGAAGGATCTCCCCAAAATGATTGGAATTTCGGGGTCTGCTTCCATATCAACAACCACGAAGTCTACTGGGAATATGAATTTGTCAACTTTTATAAGGAGATCTTCGCAAACGCCTTTTGGATGGATTATTGTCTTGTCCGCCAAATGGATCTTCATATGCACCGGTTTTGGTTCTGGTAGATTCATCTGCTTATAGAATGACAAAGGCATCATATTGATGCTTGCCCCCGAGTCAGCCAATGCTCGTGTGAAGATCTTATTACCAAATTGGCACGGAATCACCATATTGCCGGGATCACCCTTCTTTTTAGGTAGTTCACTCATCAAGACTTCTGCAACTTCAGCCAAATCCTTCCTAGCAGCAAAAAGACCCTTAAGCAAGTTGAAGTATTTAGGCGTTTGAAGTATTGTTTCCAAAAATGGCACATTAACTTGTAGAGCGTTAACATGATTCATGAAGGTTCTGTATGCTTCAACTTTTTCTGCAGGCATGGCTTTGGTTGGGTATGGCAGTGGAGGCTTATAAGGTTTCGAAGAATTGATGGGTTTCTCTTTTTCGCATGGACTCGTCGAGTCCACAGGAGTGACTCGGCGAGTCGGGTCGGGTTTAGCTGGCTCCGGTTCTTCTACCTTGTCTACCTTCTTCATGGAGATCCTTTGTGCTTCTGTGCATTTTTCTTCACTTCTGGAAGTTATTACGCTCACGTTCTCATTTCTTGGATTGGGCTCGGTGTCGCTCGGAAGTTGGCTCGGTCTTCTTTCGTTCACTTGGTGTGCAAGTTGTCCCAGCTGTTTCTCAATGTTGAGAATGGAAGCTTGCTGATTCCTCAACATGTTTCTGGTTTCTTGCATTGCCACATCATGATCATTATGTCTTTTCTCAGACGCGGTTATGAATCTTGTAAGTATATCTTCTAAGGTCGCCTTCTTTTCCGCCACCGGCTCTTCCTTTTGATAATATCCCCTCTCCCTCTGTTTGTATTTCTCCTCCTTAGCCTTTTTATACTCTTCGTATGGGAGCCATTCCTTTTTCGGTTTCCTCCAGTCTTCATCGTATCTATCGCCACTGGAATAGAATACTTGAGCCTTTTTATTTCCATTTTCGTCTCGATCACAATCCTTGGTAAGATGGGGACCGCCACAATTTTCGCATCCAACTCTAATAGCATGGATCGTTTGATCCATTTTCGTCATTCTTCGGTCTAGGCTATCGAGTTTAGCTATCACCGCCGCCATGCCATCGTTTACCGAGTTTACTGCTCCACGACTCACTTCATTCCTCGGGTTGTGGTATTCTCTAGAGTGCCTGGAGAATTCTTCAATTAACTCCTTTATTTCCGAAGGCGGCTTTCGGGTGAGCGGGCCTTGGGAATCGAGTAGTTGCCTTGTGGTGACATTGACTCCATCATAAAACATAGAGACCTCTTGTTGGCTATTAAGATCATGGTGGGGGCAATTTCTAAGTAGGCTCTTGTATCTTTCCCAAGCTTCATAAAGAGATTCGTCGGGTTGTTGCTCGAAGTTGGCAATAGCTTTCTTTAGCTTAGCTATCTTGGAAGGTGGGCAGAAATGATCTATGAACTCTTCTTTCATTTTGGCCCATGTGGTAACCGATCCGGGAGGGAGTGACTTCAACCAATCCTTTGCAGCTCCTTTAAATGTGACAGGAAGCATGCGTAGTAGCTGGATCTCGCGGGGTACATTAGGTACATTGAAGTAATCCGCCACATCATTCACTTCATCCAAGTGCTTATAGGCGTCTTCATGATCTCTCCTGTGAAAAGGTATCTCCTTGAGTTGAGCGAGAATATGGCCCTTTAGTTCAAACGTAGCGGTAGCGGGAATTGCGGGTTGCACAAGTCCCGGGCCGGTGTCATCACGCATCCTTTTCTTCCACTCCCCCATGGGGATTTCGTCAATATTAGCCATAGCGGTGGCTAAATTGCCTTCAAACTCGGATGTGTTCTCGCTTTCTTCCTCAGTCTCGTAGTCGGTGTCTTTTGGGATCGGGTCTTCGGTTGTCAACGATGCACTAGATGCTCCTGAATTGCTGCTCCTCTTCTTGCTAAAAACGGATTTGAGGTTTTTGAGTGGTGAGTTCTTTGAAGAAGCGGTTTCTCCAACGGTTTTGCCCTTGTTTCTTCTTAATGCGGTTTCCGGATCTTCAAGAGGGGGAACTAGAGGCGTAGCAGATCCTCGGGTCATGAACCAACTGCAAACAAAACAAAACAAAACGCGTAAAAAAGAACAAAAATTTTAATCTGATTCAGCGTTGTACTCGCCGAGTCGGGGCGAATGCACTCGGCGAGTTCAAGTTAAAATCAATTTTTTTTAAAATTTTTAGACCTAAAAACTTAAACAAAAAATATTAAACAGAAATTAACTTCGTGTAAGATGAATCTTACACAAACGATCGATTGAATTAGAATTTTAATGCTAATTTTAGAATCGTTCCCCGGCAACGGCACCAAAAACTTGATGTGTGTAAAACTCACTTAGTTTTAATCCTACTTTAATTATCAAATAACACACAAAAGGCAGTAAACCTATCAATTGTGGTATAGCTAAATAAGCAGGGTATCGAACACAGGGAATGACAAATTAAATTAAAAACTAATTCTACCTAAGTTGATTAAGTGAATAGGGGTTTTTCTCTAGTTTTACAAGACTAGAAACTTACTAACTAAAACTAATTTAATACTAGAAAATGACAATTTAACTAGATTCAATAATGGGAAAGGAACTTCTGTTTAGTTCAACTCGGTTAACTTTATGGTTGATTTTAAGGTAATAGTGCAATGGATTAATTCTTTTGTTGGTTACCGATTCAAGTGATTAGGTTTATGTTCACTACCCTAATCCTTAGCAAATAAACTAATTCAAACAGTGGCCAATTGCTTAATTTAATTATATTTACTAGATTAATTATTCGGGTTAACTTAGACTTGCAATAGCTAATTAATTTATTATTCTTAATTAACCTCTTGTTTGATGGTCATCTTACAAGCTTGCACATGAATTTACTCAATTTCCTTATTAATCCTAGTTTCATATTCATTAATTCTAGACATATGGTATAGTGGTCACATATCATATGAGGTTGATAATCAATAGATGTTCATGCTAATCAATTATCTTCCTATTAACAGAAAATTAATTATCATTCATACACAAGGTTCTTTAGCAAGCTAAATTAACAATTATTCACCAACTTGGAATTAATCCTACCAATCAATCAAACCATATTGTCAACTTTGTATTCCCAAACAAAAGTCTAAAGAATTTAGTTCATAACTAAGGTAAATAACAGCAAACAAATAAGTTCAAGTTGCTTAATCATGTTGACAAAACAAAAGAAATAAGTAGAATGATGAAATTATGCCTTAATTACTCCCGGAATTGGATTCTAGCTTCCTTGGTCGACTTCTAGGGTTCTTCTGGCTTCTTATTCGCAGCTAAGCACTTCTGAAACTTCCCAGAATTCTCCCCTCTCGATTTGTGGAGTTATCTTTATATATGCGTTCCGACTCGTCGAGTCATATGGTGACTCGTCGAGTCCCTCTCACATTCTTCGCATTCCGATAACTATCTTGACTTCCGAATCATTATCCTTCTGATTCCGAGACCGGACTCGTTGAGTCAAGGCTCGACTCGACGAGTAGAAGCCTTTTTATGGGTGTTTTCTTTCTTCATTCCACTCTTGAGCTCCTAACCGCTTCTCTTGCTTCCTTTCGCTTCCGAGCTTCATCTTTGGACTGAAAAACATAATTGAACACTTTTAAGTACCTTTTGTCCATAATATGCAACAATTTAGCTAATATATGAATAAATAAACTACACTTAATACACACTAAATATGCACATATCATGCACCTACCCATATTTTTCTCAAGTATCATCACAACACCCTAACACTATACATGCATATGGTGGTCGCTCGACCTCAGTCATCCATGAGACTTCCACTAACCCCTGCAGCACTAGTGTATGATAACCGTACATAACGTTGGACCCTATAGACTTTCGAATATCGGATCCTACCCTAAGACCTAATAAATAATAACAGAACATAAGGCTAAATCAAACATTCTCGGCCTATAAGATCTTAATTATGTATAGCCGTGATACATACACCAACAACTACAATAATGATGTGAATCTCATATAAGGAAAACCCTAGGCTACCAAGCATCATGTAATCAGTAAATTCTATCATGCAATTCCTGAAAATCCCTAGCCAAGTACTAGCATGTTGTTCTAACATATCACATAGTCAAATAACTGTATGGTATTTTGGGGTTTACTGTAACGCCCGTAGATCCAGGCTAGACAATTTAGAGATAATAGGGGTCGAAAAGGAATTTTTGACAAAATATTATTTAGAATAAATAATCTTAACCACGTTTTAGAATACATCTCAAGGGTTTCGTACATATAAAGAATGTTGAAATCCGAGTTATAACGAAGAAGTTATGGTCCGTCGAAGTTTTACGGCAACACCGACACGACACCGGGAGATGTAAATAGTGAATTTACGATGGAGGACTTTTTAACCTTAGTAATCTAAAGAAAATTTGTAGAATATGTAAAACTAAGAGCGTCCATAAAAAAATGCCCAGATCTGACTTCGTATGAGGAAGTTATGAATTTTCTAACATTTGGCATAGCAGTGCACGACCCGAAAATCGAATTTTAGTTCGAGCGGATTTTGGCCTACGCGACCTAAATGAAAGTTGAATATCTCATTAAAAGGAACTCAGCGGTAAAACGACAGATGAAAACGGAGTCTGTATGTAGAAGTTATGAATTTTACGCCGACATTTAACAGTATAATCTCTCCGCACTTTTAAATTTAAGATCGGTCGATAATTAGCCAACGAAGTCAAAATGAAAGTTGTAGATATTATTTTTACCTACGCGTGGATATAAATAACGTCAAAAATAGAGGTCATATGTGAAAGTTACGGATTTTAGAAGTTGGAAGTGTGTTGTGCGAAAATGGGTGATGTGGCACAATCTTGGTCATTGCTTTCTCCCCAAGTTTTGCCACTAGATGATGACATGTGGCACCAACTTCAGCCATTTTTCACCCTATAAATAGGACCTCTCTCACCCTCATTTTCTTCACACCTTTCCCATTGTTTCTTCTCTTTACTCTCTCTCTCTAGAACCTCTCTCGAGCCCCGAAACCCCCGAAAAGCCAAAGGAACCTCCCTAGCACGAGGCGGAAGCCCCAGAGTGCTCGACGGCTCCAAGAAGAAGAGCTTTTCGGATCGGGAACGCTGCTCCAAGAAAAGCCCGTTTTTCTATAAAATTTGTTGTCAGTGAGCTACGTCTACGCTATTTTTAATATATCATTTATTTAATTATAGTAACGTTATTATGAACTTATAAGAAGTATTTTGACTATTATTATGGGTTATATAAGTATTGTTTAATGCTTATATAATAGTAACAATAGCTAGACTATTAATTAGTCTCGGCGAATAAAAGACTAAACTCTAGTGGTAATAATACTAGGTTTCGTCGAGGGAAATTATTTTTTTTAGGAAGCGAAGCGCTGTCTGAGTTCGGAATCACCGCCTTTTAAAGTGAGTGCATGGTCCCTTTCATCTTACACATAGATATGAAATATTTAATATAAATTACGTGCTATGTGTGCATATTGTTTGAATACTTGTTGTCTATGTTGGGTGAAATATTTTTATACACGTTTTAAATTATTAAAATTGTATATGTATTTTATATCTACAAAACGTGTTAGGTAAAATATGGGTAGATGTAATAGTTGTTGTGTGACCAAATAAAATAATGAGAGGCCTGGATATAGATGTTATTGATGATCCAGTCATCTAGCGGAGTATAGATGATGACCACAAACTATTCTAGACAGTCTAGTGGAACGCTAGCAAGCTCGCAACCTGTAGGTGTTTATTTGAACTGTGTGCTCACCAGCAGTACTCCATCCCCACATGGTTGCCTTATTTGACATGAATTGCTGAGGAACTCCCGAAGCATGTGTTGTCACACCGATGAAAGTCCCTTAGACTAGGTCCCTTGTGTTAGATGTTTTAGGTACATAAAGTGAGGATAACGACAATGGGTAATCGGGTTTGTTTGGTTTGATAAAGTTAATAAACTTATTTATTGTGGGTTGAAAACCATATGTACTCACCAGGTTTCCCAACCTGACCCACTTAGTATTTATATCACAGGTGTTGATATGAAGTCACATTACATTGAGAGATTAAGGAGATATAAATCACTAGTGATAATGAATTTAAGTTCTGTTTATGCTTATGTTTTTGTATTGACGATGACATCCCAAATGTTTTAAAATGAATAAAAATAATTTTCTTCGGAAATGCTTTGATAACGTATTTATCATGTTTTACTGGGAACAAATTCCGCAACATTTTTATTAAAAGAGGCACTCGGATTTTTATAAAACATAAATAAAATCGATCTTTTCTGGCGGTGAAAATGGGGATGTCACATTTACTTACTGGCTCTGGCTAATCGTACACCCTGCATCCTCCTTTACTTATTTTCAAAACCATTTAAAAATCATTTTAAAAAATCTTTCCTCGATTTGAGACTAGATACATACAAATGTTCCTCCAATTCACTCAAACCAAGGCTCTGATACCAACTTGTAACACCCATAAAAGTCATGCCAAATTTAAACATTTCCAAAACACTTAAAACCATTCAACATTACATAATTTGTTTTCAAAATAGTAGACTTCAGAGTATCCTAGTATCAAATCATTAAAACATAACAACATGAGCCACCGCATTGAAAATACGATTAAATTTTTTCGAGAACAAATTGATTTATTAAAAAGGGAAGTTGAGGACCTGAGATATAAAGGATATCAACTCAGGAAAGGACAGAAACCCCTGAAGGCTGAGTTAGAAGCTAAAACCAAGGACTTTAGGAAACTTCAGGAAGACTACAGTAACAAATGTGAAAACTATGATTATGTAGTCAAACAAAATGCTGAGCTAGTGGCTGAAGTTGAATCTTTGAAAGGAAAGTTTGAAACTGCCAAACTTTATGTTAGAAAATATGATTTCTCAAGTGAGGTGGTTGCAAATATGATAGACCAAAGCATGCAGTTTAAAAGGAATCAACACAAGGGTCTAGGGTATGATAGTGTACCTCCTCCTTACAATCATAACTACACATCCATCCCTATGAAACAAGAAGAAATTGATAGGGAGGCACATCTTAAATACGGAAAACCAGATGGATTTGTGTCAGGGGGAGTTATTAATTTTGAAGATACTAATGTTGCTGCTTCATGTGCAGGTAAAGTAGCAGAAGATGAGAACAAGGAGAACACTATTGAACAAACCGACGACTCCTTGAACTCTGAATCTGTTGCTTCGAACTCAACTGCTTCTGATCAACCTGCAGTTGAAAAATACAGGCCACCAATTCCAACGCAACAGAGTTCTTGTGGCAAGTGTGCATGTGGGAACAAAAATAGACAAGGCAAGGATACGCCACCAGGGGCAGGAAAAGATAACTTCACAGTGAAGAAAAAGACTTGTTTTCACTGTGGAACACCTGGACACATTGCCCGAAATTGTCCAAATCGTGCATACGTTCCCTACTATGCAAAAGGATGGAAAAACGTGCCAAGTGGGAGATACTTCAAAAGAAACCCTTCCATGTCACGTTCAGACAATGGTGATTGGAACGCGCACAAGGCCAGGAATCAAACCCACAAGGCAAAGAATCCGAATCCCAAGGGAAAGAAGGAAATGTCGGCCAAGAAGTCCAATCCAAGAGATGCTCCAGTGAAACAAAGACCGGATAGGTCAAAGTCATCTCGGCAACCGACTTCAAGTTCCAAATCAAGTGCCGAGGCACCCATCAGATCGAAAAAGAAATGGGTTAAACCCAACTACAAATGGGTTCCAAAGGCTCACTCTCCAAAATCTCCTAATGCTTCTAACGTTTCTACATCTTCTGTTTGTGATAAACAGGATATGTCATGGGAGAAAGTATCGTGTGTGGATGACAAAGGTCGACCCAGTTTCAAAATGGACTGGGTTCCAAAGACCAACTGATCTCGCTCTGTGTCGGAGCAGCCATGGAGGCATATCATCATACTTCGGTTTGTTGGTAGTGGCTGTTCCAAGCACATGATAGGAGACATCTCTCAACTATACAACACTCAGAACATTGTTTGGGAGAATGTGTCCTCTGCGGGAAGGGAAGAAAAGAAGTGATCACTCACGGGGTTAGTGCTTAATGACGTAAAGAATTTTCGGATCTGTTTTGAGATTACGCATGCTATTCTCAGATCTTCTGGATGCAAATTCAATCGGTGACTTATGGTTTGCGTTTTCTTCTCTATACTCCTAAGTTTTTCTTAACTTGATTCGTTTTAAAGACTAATTTTTGTTTTATGATAGTTTAAATTTGCGCATTTACTTTCGTTTCTCTCCTATGCACAAATTTAGGGGGAGAAATAAAATAAAAAAAATTAGAAAATTAAAAAAAAATCCAAAAACATTAGAAAATCAGAAAATAAAAAAAATAATGTTGGTTATGAAATGTGCTTGAGGGTGATGTTTTGGGAAGTGATATTATCAAGTGATAACAGGCACCCTGAGTCTGCGTAACGTACCCGAAGTTGAAGGGTCTATGCTCTGACTTGATGCGTCGGTAGGCACGGAAAAATTTTAAAATGGACTTGACTAGGGAGAGTTGAACTTAGGAAATTTATAGACTTGACAAATCTTGACCTAGTTAGATCCGTTCAACCTGAAAATACGACGCTCGGATAGGTTGAGCAGGGAGATATATATGGGAATCTACTCATCACATTAATTGAACCCGTACTTGGAACCGTGGCTTAACTTTTCCTCGATGTGCGGATTATGTCCTTAATTCCGGTTGGATGGGACGACTGGTAAATTCCGATAAATTAGGTCTGTAGAAAATCGTTTTCTTTCTTTCTGTCTGTTAGTCATATGTTGTCTCCTCTGCGCGACTTCTAATCCGACCTGGTACACAACATATGCAACTCCATTTCTCTGCAGGCTATATATAAATGTTTGAAATACTTCTTATCTATTAGCCATATGCTGTCTCCTTTGCGCGACTTCTAATCCGACCTGGTACACAGCATATGCAACCTTCTTCTTCTCAACCCCTCTGAAGTAGTTAGCAATAGAATTCTGAATCTTTTTTCTCTCTAAATGGTTGTTTGTTCACCCGGTGTAAGGAGTACTCTGGAAGTTCTTGATGGCTGGGGCATATCAGGAAGCGGGAAACACGTTCCAGTACACTTAAAATTGAACACTCAAAGATTGTCTATAGATCTCGCTGCTCAATTTAGGTGGACAACAATATCCCTGGTCGTCGTCAAATGAATGGTCCTTAAGATATAGTATCTAGGAACTTAGGGTTAGATATAATATCTAGGAACTTAAGTTCACCTGTCTTGTAACAAATAGTATGTCCTAAATTTGTCACAATTTTTCGTGTTTAAGTGGACAACAATACCGACGATCGACCAGACAAAGATGTGAATATGAAAGGTACCGACAAGTGGATAAAGGCTGTCTAAAAACATTGATCCCAAATCACTCTTAAATATAGATATCAATTTTATTTTTGTTAAATTTGTCATAGTTTCTTCTAATTTAAATATTAGGGAAAAATTAAAAATAAAAAATAATGAAAATAAAAATAACAAAGAAAAATCAGAAAAATTAAAAATCCAAAATAGTGTTATTTCTGTTTAGTTTCTTGTTTAGAAAAATAATAAAAAATCCAAAAATATTTTTTTTTTCGTTTTAATTTGTGTGCTAAGTTTTCTTTTAGTTTTCTTTTGTCTTGAAAAGTGATTTCAGGTGAAGATGAAGCTCATGGAGTTTGTGTTGAAGATTTCTGAGCCAAATGCTTCGTCCGTGAGCATCGAAGAATTCACATTCGAAGGAGCAAGAAATGAAGATCATTCTTTCAACATTCAATCCTTCACCCCAGAAGCAAGGTGAAGCTGCAATTGAAGATTATGTGACAGATTGCATTGAAGCCTCCTCAATCAGTCTGCTGCTATTGTTGTACCTGCTGAAGTGATCCGGAAGATTTGTTCTCTCTGATGTTCTCTCTGAAGATTCTCAAACTGAAAGCGTTATCTTTCAAGAATCAGTACGTCAAGCCTCCTCACCCGACGTGCGTTCAAAGCCAAATTCTGAAGAAATGTCCAACTGCTCAAGATGAAGTCATTCATTGAAGATTCATCAAGTTCATCTTGAAGTCGTGAAGAATTTGAAGATTAATGCTGAAGCCAAGTTCCCAATGAAGATTATCAAGAAAGGCAGCTACTTTTTAGGGGGAGCTTGTTGGGTCATTAAGAAAAGAAAGCTATAAACCAAGGGGGAGATTGTTGGGTCAAAATATGGTTTATACTTTACTTTTCTGGGCATTGTATTTTTGTGTAATAATTGTGGATTTTTTGGTCTAGTTTACGGCTGAGTTTACGACCGTAAACACCTTACGACCGAAAACTCATTTACGACCCATGTGTGTCTGGCCCATATCCAACATGTATAAATAGAGGTGTTAGGGTGAGGAGTAGAGATTGATGAACACGAAGTAGTTTACGGCCAGAGAGAGACAGGAGCTTTTATTTGTGTGTGAATCTTGTGTAAGGATTTTCATTCATATCATTAATACATCTAAGATTCATAATATTCTTCTTCTCCTTCTCTTCTATTTTTACCTAACATCATCCGTTTGATTGGGATTCCGCACCATCAAACGGATTTGACTGATACACGGGCAGATTAGGGAATTACACAGGATCAACAGAAGTACATGAAACAACAAACTGAAACTGTAAGCCCAAAAGCTTAGTGAGCTACCCCCAAAATACCCATAACCATGATAATATACATACAATAAAAAACAACATACTATAGGTCCAGTCAACCATCAAGTTGTAATACCCCAGGCCCACAACCAACAGGTTGGAATGCCCACATACTATAAGTCCAATCTATATATTTGCCTCCAACGATTGCACTTGCCCAATAAATTTTTTGAACAAAAGTATAAGGAATATGGTCTTAGAAAATTTTCTATGATTTTTACGAATCTTTTAATAGGGGTTGGATCCATTAGATTTGACAGAGTGGGTGTTGTAAAGGAGCATGATAGTCACATGTGGCAGTAGGAAACATCGTCTCCACCTTGCGCTAAGGAAGTTCGGTTTCTCTCTCTCCACCTAAAATCTGCTACACACACACACCCTCTCTCTCTCTCTCTCTCTCTATATATATATATATATATATATATATATATATATATATATATATATATATATATATATATATATATATATATAGTTAGGATTAAACATGAATCAATGTGTGACAAAATTATAACCATTAGATTAAAAATAATGAAGAGATGTGATTGTAAGGAAGATGGTATTAACATGGACTAACAATTATTATATAACTAGTTTATAACCCGTGAGAACCACGGTTATAAAATCAATTAAACTTTTATAGTAAAAATTCAAAATTATTAATCAATTATTTTAAATAAATTATTAATTTAAGAGATATTTTTTTTAGTTACGCAAAATTAGAATCGTTGATTCAAATAAATGTGTAAAATTAATTTTTAATATATATTAGACATTTTTTATATGTGAATTAATGAAAACATTAAGATAAAATTTAAATTTTAAAATAAAGAATAAATATATTGACAAATAACATCACATTAATGAGGAGGTGTAAAAAATTTAAAATGGAGAACTAATATATTGACAAGTGGCAACACATTAATTAAGAGGTCTAATATGATGACACATGGCAAAAAAACTACTCTTTTATTAGTATAGAGATTACCCTTAATTAATTGTAGAGAAAATTAAGATATTTTATTAAGAGAAATAAATGAAAATTACATATATTTTAGGCAACTAAGTCACATTAATTACTAAAAAGCTAAATTTAAAAAAAAAAATACAAATTAATATTTTTAAATGTTTTGAAAATTCAGTTTTTATTCTTATCATTTTCATTATGAAAAAATACGTTTTTATTAAAGATCGATTTGAACGTCTTAAGGATATAATTCAACTTTATTCTTATCATTCTCATTTTGAAAGAATAAGTAATAAATTATAAGTTCATATATCTTATTTTTTAAGAATAATAGTTACATTCTTTAAAAAAAATAAAAGAAATAAAAAATAAAAAATAAAAAACCTTTCGTAGAGACTAAAAAATTAAATACAATTGGGCAAATTCTTGAAGAATAATATAAGATTTTGAAAAATAATAAAATACATTCGTAGAGAAAAATATAATAAAGAAACCCTCTTACTCTTAAAGTATTGTACGTGCATTCTTTAAGAATATGATATAATAAATTATGCATATTAAAAATTCTATAAGAACACTTTCATGTTTATTGGTTGATTTTGTATATTAAATGTGTGCATTCTTTAAGAATACAAATTAATTGTTTTGAAATTTCACTTTTCCGATCACTTTTTTTAAAGATTCGTTTACCCGTTTTCCATGTCACAATTAAATTTTCATTCTTAAATAATAATTGTTCTTACATAGTCTTTCTTTTTTGACAAACAACTTTTGGTCTTGAAATTTTGGTCTGAACTTTTGGAATCAAAATCATCAAATTCAAAAAGCGGCTAAAGATATAAAGTTTGTAACCGAAACAATTATTTAAGGAAAATATACGACTTCATTTTTTGGTAAGTAAAATAATTATATGTAAACTTCCAAAATTAACTTTTATTTGTTTTATTAATCATTTATTGTTTTTCTAAATTCTCATTGGTTCACACATTTACACAATAATTAAGGTTTATATATGAACCTAACACACACACACACACTCTCTCTCTATCTCCCTCCCTCTCTCGCTCTCTCTCTCTCTCTCTCTCTCTATATATATATATATATATATATATATATATATATATATATATATATATATATATATATATATATATATATATATATATATATATATGAGTAAATTACGTGAATGGTCCCTATGGTTTAGGGTAATTTGCATGTTTGATCCCTAATTTATTTTTTTAACTCAGAAGGTCTCTACTGTTTGTTTTTGTTATGCGTTTGGTCCCTATTTTAATTAAAAATATTATTTTTCCCTTGATTTTTTAATTTATTTAAATAAATAGACCCCAACCACACCCCCTCACCATACTTTCCATATCCCACCATTTTTTCCTATTTAAATAATATTCTTTTTAGGTAAGACAGGAACCAAACACATAACAAAAACAAACATTAGGATCCTTCCGAGTTAAAAAAATAACTTAGAGACCAAGCACGTAAATTACCACAAGCTATAGGGACCATTTGTGTAATTTACTATATATATATATATATATATATATATATATATATATATATATATATATATATATATATATATATATATATATATTCCCCTCTCTTTCTCCTCTTTTTTTTTCAATTCTCTTTCTTTCACTCTTTCTCTCTTCTCTCTCTCTTGCAAGGTTTCTACACCTAGTGTGCGGCAAAGAACCACATTTTGTGTGGTATAGATACATGTCGCACCTACATGACAAAGGAAGGAGTGTGATTATTATGACATCACTCCCCTTAGCCTTAGGATCACTAACACCCTATTCTCAGTTTTTTTTAAAAGAACAAAATGAGAGGAAGGAAAGGAAAGAGGTTTTCTTGAGTTTTTTTAAGTAGAGAAAGGCAAGGAAAGAAAATGAGTGGTGTTTTCGAGTTTCATTTAAGAAGGAAAAAGGAATGAAATGAAGGGATTGGAAGGGAAAGAGAGGGATTGTTTTTTAAGATTTCTTTACTCTCATTTTTTGGATGATTGGATGGGAAAGAAAGAGAGAGGAAAGAAAAGGAAATGAATAGGAAGAAAGGAATTGTTACTCCTTCCCCTTCTTTTCCAAAGGTTACTCCTTCCCTTTCATTTTCTTTTAGTGCTTTACCCTTTCTTTTTTTTCTAAAAAAACTCAAGAACAAGATTTAACTTTTTTTGGATCATTAATAGGATAACTTTTTCAACATTCATTTTCTAGCTTAGAGCATATCTAATGCAAGTTTGTTTTTTAATAGTTTTTTACTTTTTATTGAGCATTTAATATCATTAACACCGTTGGACATGATAATTTTTTCGTTTTTTTTAATTGACCACACAATATATAGAGGTCAATATACTATAAAGGTTTGTCTAATGTAACTTTTTCTTATAATAATATTTCATTTTATCTTCTCTTTTCTTACCCTCTCTTTCCTTCTTAAAAAAACTTCATGCCTAACTTTTTTGAGGATCATTAATAGGATAACTTTTTCAACATTCATGTTCGAGTTTAGGGCATCTATAACGTAAGTTTTTTTTTATAGTTTTTTACTATTTGATTGTCCACTTAATATCATTAATAATGTTGGAGATGATATTTTTTTTGTTTTTTTTAATTGATCACACAGTATATAATGGTCGATATACTATAAAGGTTTGTCTAATATAAGCTTTTCTCTGTAATGATATTTCATTTTGCCTCTATAATTTTATTTTAGTTTAAATAATATTTATTTTTTTAATAAATATTTATTTCTATTAGATGTTACAAATGTTTATATATTATAAACTATAGTAAAATTTAATACAAACCATATTTTATAAATATGATGAGTTTAAGAACAACTAACTAAATGAATGATTTTTATTAAAATATTTTATATAGATGATGATCAATTAGTTAAGTTTCTAAAAAACCTATTATACAGGTTAACTATTAGGGATGTAATTTAATTAGAACTTAAAACTAATAGAAGATAACTTAACCATTGATGATGCTCTTATCTTGTACTTAAAAAATAAAAAACAAAAATTTGTAAATTTATCATTTTTAATCTCTTTCCATATTGACATTCATAAAAAAATCTATAACATGCACATCACATGAACATTATTTGGAAAAATGTTTATTTAGAGCTTATTTTCTATCGAAAAATAACTAAAATTATGTAAATTCGTCATTTTTTTAACATCTACTCATACTTACATTCGTTTTTTTTTTTTTTCATATTTACATATAACGTAAAATGTTCACCATATGCATATAACGAGAAAAATGTTTATTTTGATTTTTTTTTAAATCACTATGTATAACAATGTCCTCACTTATTAATATGGTTTTCATCCGCACATTAATGTTCATATATGCAAAATTTTATTTTGTTTATACGTCCATGTGGTGCACATTTTATGATTTTTTTTAAATATCAATATGATTTTTTATTTTTTTATATAAGATAATCTCTAAAACAAAGGTTGAAAAATCATGCACAATTGAGTTTGTGCGTATGTGCATATTTTTTAAACTTTTTATAGATATTTTTTCAATGCCTTAATTTTCTATGATGTTAATATAAAAGATGATTCGTTTAAGTTTTTTTTCTAAAAAATGATTTTTTTTTTTTACGAAAAATGGGAATGTGGTTCCCATTTTTTGTAATTTTTTTTTCTACGAATACTAATATCGAAAGAGGTTGAAAATGATGAATTGCATCTTTTTAAATATTTTTCGATAAAAAATAAACTCTAAATGAGGATTGAAAAAGTGATCTTATTGATACTAAAAAACTTAGTGATCCTATTTAAACTTTATTCTCTTTGAATATATATATATATATATATATATATATATATATATATATATATATATATATATATATATATATATATATATAGAGAGAGAGAGAGAGAGAGAGAGAGATAAAGAACTAAATTAACAGAGAGAACCAACAAATTTTTTTATCTAATTTCTGTATCAAATTTCATATGTGCATGCAAATACATATATCTAAGAGAATTGCAAAAAAAATGAAAAAAAAAAAAATTAACATCTGGATTTCCAGGTATATTATTCTAACATTTTATTTTTGGAATTTGTGAAGGAACTCGACGAGTTGACGCTTAGACTCGACGAGTTGACGCTTAGTCTCGCCGAGTAGGGTCGCGGATTATCATCCGAGTTCGCGTCTGGACTCGGCGAGTCCACGCTGTTTAATGAAACCCTAATCCCCGGGGTTGGAGCCTATTTAAGGGCACTCATAGCCTCCCATTGCGGCTACCAGTCCCTTGAGAGAACCCTAAGTGAGCTAAATCGTTTGGGAGGAAGGAGAAGCCATATTTGATCTTTCTATATTTGGTTTAGCAAGAAGAAGGTGATCAAGAGCAAGAGGAGACTGAAGGAGGTGTGATTCTAGTGGTTTCAGAGTCCAGAGACTTCAACTTGAGGTATTTATTCGGACCTTCTTCAGTTTTGGTATTGATTCTTAGAGTTAGGGTTTTCTAACCTCTTTTGAGGATGGTTATGTGGAGCAATTGGTCCCTTATTGAGTTTATGTTTTGGATCTGGACTCAAAGAGGTCCAGAGACCTTAACCCTTGGAGTTTTATGAATTATCTTGGGAGTCATGAGCTTAGAATGTCATTTTTGGGGCTAAATCACCAAATGAAACTATCTAGATGATATATGAGTGCCAAGGTCTGGACTTTACGTGATTATTATGCTTGGGAAGGCCAGATTTATGGATTAGAGGAACAGATCTGACCTCAGGAGGTCAATGGAGTTTGTGCATGGCATGTACTCGTCGATGTGTTCTTGAGACTCGACAAGTTGAGTCGGGTGGCCCCACGATTCTTACCTGGGGACTCGACGTGTTAAATGGGACTAAAGAGTTAAGTGGACACAGGTGGACTCGCCGAGTTGCCCAAGTGCACTCGATGAGTCGGGTCAAAGTTTGACCGTTAACTCTGGTTAACTTTTAGGGTTTGGTCAACAATGAGGGCCTTTGAGCTAAAGGAGGGGTAAAATGGTCTTTTACCCTTCTGAGGGTGCCTATAGAGAGTGGAGTCTAGTTTTGAGAGTTATATTTATGAGAGTATTACTTTATGTGTTTAGGCGGAGGCTAGATCGTCTTTCTATCGAGTCAGTGATTTACCGGGACATCTGAGGTGAGTTTTCTCATTATACTTTACTTGGAGTGGTAATTAGAGTTATGTGCCAGAGTTATTGTATGCTATTATGTGATGTGTTGTACTGCATTGTTTCTATGTGATTTATATCATGTGTATATCAGAGTTAGAACCGAAAGATTCACAGAGTTGGGACCAGAGGGTCCACAGAGTTAGGGCCCACGGGTCCACAGAGTTATAGCCTCGAGTGGCTAGTATGTTTTATGTATGGTATTTTGGGAAACTCACTAAGCTTTATGCTTATAGTGTTATGTGTTATGTGTTTCAGGTACCAATGATAATCGTGGGAAGACGCCGGCATGATTCGTACACACGCATGGATTTTTTTTTTATGTATTTTGATCTTGGGAAATATTTTGTGAACCAAAGTTATGATACAATGGGATTTTGTTGTTAAATGTGTTTGGTAAAATGTGTTTAAAAATGTGAAAATTCGTTTTGAATTTTACGACGTTACAAAAATTATATACATGTAGATATTCATTTAAAAAATATGTGTGTGTGTGTGTATATATACACACACACACACGTATATACATACATACATACATAAAAAAAATATGAATATGCATTAAAAATGAATTCTTTGCAAATTCCTTTTTTAAATCTTAATTTCGAAATATGAAGTATCTTTTCACTTATGTGAAAAAAAAATATTTTTTAAATTAGCAAAAATATTTATTACATTTCAATGTAATGTTGTAAGAAGATTTTTTCAAAAAAATACATTTTTAATGTATATTCATATTTTTTGTTGTGTATATGCATACTTTTTAAAAAACATATGCATATACTCATGAACATTTTAAAAAATATATATATTTTTAATGTCTCTATATATATAAGAGTAAACATATACATATACATATGAATAAATATATGCATATGTATATAAATACTTCATGTACATATGTATAAAAATAAGTATATACATAATACAATTTAGTAAATATGATTATTATGCATATATATACATAAGAATAAATATATGACATATGCATATTCGTAAGTATATACATATGCATATGAATAATTATATGAATATTTATAAGTATATGCATATGCATATGAATAAGTGTATGCATATGCGTATGAATAAGTATATGCATATGCATAATGATAATTATATGCATATGCATGAATAATATATGTGCATGAATAAGATACGCATAAGAATAATTATATACATAATAATAAGCATATGCATATGCATATGTACAAGAATAAGTAGATGCATATGAATAAGTATATGCATATCCATATGCATAAGAATAAATCTATGCATATAAATAAGTAGATGTATATGGATATGCATATGCATAAGAATAAATATATGTATATACATATGAATAAGTATATGCAATTGTGGTTAAAAATGAAATTATAATGTTAATATGGGTTAAAAATGAAATTATAATAGACTAATTTGGGTTAAAAATGAAACTTTGTTGCAATTATGGGTTAAAAACGAAAGTATGATGCTAATATGGGTTAAAAATGAAACTTTTCTGCAATTGTGGGTTAAAAACGAAAGTATGATGCTACTATGGGCTAAAATTGAAAATTTGTTGTAATTGTGGGTTTAAAACGAAAGTATGATCCTAATACGGGTTAAAAATGAAACTTTGTTGTAATTTTGGGTTAAAAACGAAAGTATAATGCTAATATAGGTTAAAATGAAACTTTGCAACAATTACGGGTTAAAATGAAAATATAATGCTAATATAGGTTAAAAACAAAAAGTGTGATGCTAATATAGGTTAAAAATGAAAGTATGATGCTAATATAGATTAAAAACAAAAGTATGGTGCTAATATGGGTTAAAAATGAAACTTTACGATTATATGCGTTCATAATATGAAGATGGTTATTGAAATAATTGCATTAGAATGTGTAGATGATGACATGGTTATGGTCAACTAACAAAACCAATAATGATGTTTAAAAAAACTAAAAAAACAATAAGTTTCCATATTACCCTTTCTCCCACCTGGACGTCTTGTTACTTTCTAACATTTGAAAGGGCAGGAGTATGAGTTATAAAATAAAAACTTTACTCTCTCTTCTTTTATCACTTAATGTTGTATTAGACACAATTCTCAAATTGTCAAACTACATAGGTTAAGACCACCATTTTCCTTGGTATTTTTCATTCAGTTTATATGGTCAATAATATATTACCACAATGATATAGAATTCACAATTTAATTGAGTCGATTAAAATTTCATGTTAGAGGTAATGTCAAACCTTCATTATAAGTCTTTAGAGCTAAACATGAATTGTAATTATTAGTTTTTAGTGTTAAAATATGTGAATGCATTTTGTCGAACACCTGGTGGGTGGGCTGCATATACCATAATTGCAAGTGAGAATTATAAGCCTGTAGTGATGTTGATTTCACCATTAAACCTAAAACACTCTAGACACAATGTACAAGTGAAATAAGAAATAAAAATATGGGAAAGGATTATTTTGGATGGTCACGAGCTACAAAGAATATCCAAAAAATATTGAATACAAGAGTGAAATTAACGAACCTGGTTGGAAAATAAAGCTACAAGAGTGATAGATGCTACACAATATACACATTCAATACAAAATTGATATTGTAGATGAATTAGAAGCCGATATCAGATTAGTATTCGTGATTAATTGGATTCGGAATCAAAATAGTTGTAACATTGATCAAGTGATTAGAAATCATCTGAAATCTTGATTGATATGTAATACCCTGGTTTTCAGGTATTTTTCACATCCTTCCTTTTGTTTTAAATTGTGTCATTTTGGTCCTTGGATTATAAGGATGTAGCCTTATGAAGCCCTAGTGGCAAAATGGTAATTTTAAGGCAAGAGGTGTACGCTAAGCGTACATGTGGGTACGCTAAGCATACTAGGGCGCGTCATAGTATGTTGGGTGTACACATATGTATGTTAGGCTTACTCGTGTATGAGTGAAACCCTAATTTTTAGGGTTTGTGGAGTATTTAAGCATCTTTATGGACAATTTACTCCCATCTTTTTAGCCTCCAAGACCTTAAGTCGTTTTTGGAAAACCCTAACCCCATAAGAGAGTGTTTTAAGTTAAATGTGTGTTCTCTGTGTGGATAAAGAAGGAGTTGCATCAAGGAGATTAGAAGTGGAAGCAAGCTTGTTGTCACACCCCAAAACCGAGAACAGCGGAAACGTTTTGGGGCGGACAATGTCATGTAATGTATCGCAACAATGTGAAGTAGTAAACAAGCAACAACATCATCCATTGCATTAATAGTATAATTTTGAATACAAGTGTGTTCTTTCATTGTATAAAACAGCATAATGAATAATCATAATAAAAGACGAGTCTTGACTGCTCCGTCTTCACAAAACCTAGTCATCGTACCTGTCTATTTGTGACCTGAGAATACAAGTTATTTTGAAAGAGAGTATCAACAATAAAGCTGGTGAATTCATAAGTATTTATGTGTCTTTGATTTGTAAAACTATAAAGAAAGACTTGTAAATGTTTGCAGAAAAGTTTGTATCAATGAACATGTTTGTAAGTAGTTGTAAACGTTTGAAAACTCTAGAAAATCCCATATTTCCTACTAGTATAAAAAGTAGTCTTCTACCAAGACCCAATTGTTTTGAAAGTATGCATCACTGTAAATGTGACGGTTTTTCCTTTGTATAACTATTATTATTATTATAAAACTATCGTCTACCTCATCTTTTATGTTTATGTGTCACAATATAAAGGTAATAAGGAAAATAGTCTATCTATATCAAATATATTCTACCTCGTCGTTCATGTGAATGTGTCACAAAGTAAAGGTAAGAAGGAAAATAATACAATAACCAAAATTGTATCCTTTTGCGCTAGGACATTCACTGCGTGGTAACTTGCCGAACAGTACAACCGTAGACACCCGTCGATGAGCATTTTCCCTACTGTAGCTAACAGTCTTGGGTGTGGAATGGTAAGTCCCAAAACGTATGTAATAGATTCTATGTAATAGTATCTATGTAAAAGTATATATGTAATTGTATCTTTAAAGGTATCTATGTAATCGTATCTCTTGTAATTGTATCTCTTGTAATTGTATGTCTTGTAATTATGTGTAATGTATTAGTATAGACTCATGAATGAACTAACTCTTGTGTGATTCCTTGTACCTGGAATAGTAAGTAGTATCTCCTAACTATACCTATTATAGTTACTATTAATGTATGTGTATAACCAAAAGTATGCCTTTGCTACCCAAAGGTATTGAACTGATTGATGGAACTTTTATCTCTATATATGTATACATAATATATAACTAATATTTAGATGACATTCGGACGAATAACCGATACCCTAAGGCCACATCCCAACAAGGAAAAGGAAAAAAAGTGAGCTAGCCGTCCTAAGTCCTTTAAACATTACTTATATAACTATACATATATAGGCATGCATTTGACAATATAAAAGTATAAGAGAAGTTTTGTAAAACCTTTGAAAAGTTGAATAACTAAGAAATGATATCTTGATGTTAGTTTATAAAACGATTTGAAAGTAGTATGTTTGATAAGACAGTTTTAAGTATAAGGAAAACCTTTGTTTGAAACACAATTGTAACAGAGTTTGAAAGGAAACATATAGTATGTAATACAACTTGATAAAGAGTTTTAACATGTAAAAACGTTTGATAAAGTCATTTGAAGTAATCTGTTTGGTAAAACAACTAAAAGTATAGTAAATCTATTTGTATGCTAGTTATTAATCACATGTGATTGATATAATAACTAGCATGGTTCTACTTGTATCCCCCCACCCCATAAAAGCATTTATAAACATTTAGAAACATTTAAAAGTTTAATTAAGGGGTATGAACTCACCTGCAGTGAGTGGATCGTATGGAAGTGTCGAAAAAGTGCTTAGTGTCAAGTGAAGACTTAAACACACACAATGATCCTAATAGCATATAAAGACATATGTATATATAAAATTAGTGATTATAACACTAATTAGACAAGTATAAACATCCTAATATGTGGAAACCACTTTGGTCAAAGTGTTAGGAGGCCATTGGGTTGCAACAAAAGATTGCAAGGCATTGTAAGTGAGTTTATGGTCAATGGACCATACTTAATGGATTTTACGGCCCAGGGGAGTTTACTCCTAGCCATAAACTCTCTAATGGGTCTCCATTTGAGGCTTAAAGGTAAGGTGTCTTATGTGGTTAAGTGTTCCAAGGCTTAAACAAGAGGCTATGTGAGTTTAAGGTCCAAGAATGACCTTTACATGTGTTTACGGCCTGGGGGCCACTTCCCCATGAGTTTACGGCCGTAAACTCATGGTGTGAAGTACTAAATCGATGTTTGAAGTCCCTAGTTCAATATTGTATGGTTCTAGACTAAGTTCCAAGGTTTGGTAACGGACTAGGGTGCATTTTTCCCCACTTATAGGGGTTTACGGCCCAAGAACATGTCTTGGTCGTAAAATCATTTGATTTTGTGTTTCTTTGTGATTTCTAAGCTTTAAACATGTTAAACCTAGTGTACAATAAGTTAGAACAAGAGTACTTACGGTCTAGGAGCTTGAATGGGTGGTTTTGGCTAAGAACAAGTGTGTGTTCTTGGTGTTCTAGGTAAAACTTGAAGATCTACACAAATGGAATGATTTTACGGATGAAATCATGTAAGATCACTAGTTCATCTAAGATATCAACTACTTAGCGCAAAAAACCTACGAGTTGTGAAGATCGGGGACGAAGAACGGGATGATACTTGAGAGGATTTCAGCCAAGGGAAAGAAAGGAATGAACAAAATAGCCAAGACTTCATCATATAGGAGGAGTTTATAGCCCACATGGAGTTTACGGCCGTAAAATCCCTTGTGGTGGTCGTGAACTCCTTGTCAAGGGGTTTCAGACTTGTTCTTTGAGCTATAACTTTAGCAGATAAACCCTGACACTTATCCCTTAAGTGTACAAGGCTCAGAACGCTCAAACGGACTCCAATTTGTGCTAAATGATTACAGGAATGAGTTTGACTTTCAATGAAGTGTTTACTATACAGGATAGAAAATTTATGGTTGTCACACTTGTGGATCTTGGATCATCACCTTCTTGGGAAGCTCCTGAAGGTAAAAAGTTTACATCTTGATGCTTTGTTTGCTTGGATCTCATTTTGGTAGCTGTATGATGTTCTTTTTGTCTCAAAAGTCATATTTCTATGCATGTTTGGTTTTGGATGTTTTGGGTTGTCCTTTCAGATAGTAGGAAGGGTTTTAAGCCAAAAAAATGAGGTCCATTTAGCTAGTTTCGCTCCATGCTTCTTGTAAAAGGTCTTAATTGATTAAGACCTTGCATTAAGGAATTTTTGGATGTGGAAAGTCATAAAGTTGGGAACTTTATAACCTTAGCATGCCCTTGGACCTTGGATCTGAAGTATGAGCTCAAGTGCTAAAGCCATTAAGCACTTAGTGAAGGAAATGGATTTGCAAGGGTACGCCCCGCGTAGACTGGTGTACGTCCCATGTACCCAGTCAGCCACTCCGATGATGGTTTCTATGAAACCTTGTGTATGCTGCGTGTACCTCTGGAGTACGCCTTGCATACTCATATGGATCAACCATTTTCGAGTTAACTCGGCTATGTTGACTCAGTTGAGTTGACTTGGCCAGGTTAACTCAGTGGGTTTATGGACTTTGACCATGTTTGACTAAGTTTGGCCATGTTTAACTTTTGATGGAATTGGTTGCTTGGTGGTTGTAGCCATTTGAGTTGAGAGCTGAGATTTGAAGTCTGGCCTTATTAATTATGTACTGTGTATGAGGTGAGTTTTTCCTCATTGTACTTTCAGATCGAAGGCACCAAGGTCGACCCATTGGTTTGATAACCTGATATTGTTGATATAATGAGTATGGAATAAATATGTATGCTAGTTTTGATACGATAATCTGGTAAGTCTATAGGACTGCCTGTGATACTATCTGTTTATATGTATGTTATATTATTTTTTATATATCGACATATTTTGTAGGTTGGTATGAGGTTGTACTACTCCGTGCTTTAGCCAACAAACCCTGGAGCACACCGGATATGAGCTGAGGGCCAGGGAGGGCATGCCACACTCATACTGACGGCTCATGAGCATTCCGAATACGAGCTGAGGGTCGGGAAGGGCATGCCAGACTCGTACTGAGGGCTTAGTGGTATTCAGTCCGAGGACTGATACGACCGGGGAGCAAGCGAGACATATGTTATGGGCCCATGGCATAAGCCAGACTTATGCTGTGGGACTACCTGTGATACTGTCTATTTTAAATAAATTATTAACTAGTTTATAACCAATGAGAACAACAGTTATAAATTAATTAAACTTTCATAGTAAAAATTTAAAATTATTAATCAACTATTTCAAATAAATTATTAATCAAGATATATATATTTTTTAGTTATATAAAATTATAATTGTCGATTTAAATAAATACATGAAATTATATCATTTTATAATATATATTAATTTATTTTATTTTTTTTATTCTAATGTTATTAATTTAATGTAATTAGAGTGTGAAATTTAAAATTTGAAATTTGAAATGACGAATCAATTATTAATTTAATATAATTACAGTGAGAAATTTAAAACTTAAAATGGAGAATTTATAGGTTGATATGTGACATGATATGTGACATCCTGTTTAATAAATGAATTTTTTTTTACCACATGCTAATCTCTCATGAGTTTTAACACTCGTCATTTTGTGGTATTTTTGAAAAAAATATTACTCACTTATCAATTTTTGATTTGTTTCAATTTTTAAAATTAAAGTCATACTTATATATGTAACATATTAAATATCATATATATTATATTAAATTGCAATAAATACGTTTCTTCATTTCTTATTTTAAAGTGATACATTAAATAATATTTTTTGCTTATATTTTAATTTATTGTTTAATGTTTTTTTTAATCAACCCGTATAATACACCGGTGTCACAGCTAATATAATATTAATTATGATTTTTAATATATTGACATTTGTCAATAGAAAAATAAACTTATTTATTTATTAGAATTAAAATAGGAAGATCTAACTCATGTTTTGATTAAGTTTGTGTAATATAAGAGTACTTTCATTAGTCCTAATGTGTGCTTTTTTAATGATTGATCATGATTTTTATTGGAAAGTATGATTTGAAAAAAAATTGTGATATTTTTCCTGATTTCTTATTATACAATATGAAAAAAAAAAAAAAAAAAAAAAAAAAAAAAAAAAAAAAACCTTCGATTAAATGATGTCTAGTATTTGTATTTTTTTTACTGAACTTCGTTTGACAAGAAAAGCAAGAGTGGTGAATCAAGTTTATGAAGAGATTCAAAAAAACACTATTATACTATCCAAAAATTACAAGTTATTCCTGATTATAGAATTAAACTTTCATTTAATGACATTACTCTAATTAGTTAGATAATTTTATAGTACAAAGATACAGAATTAAGATTAAGATGTTATAATAAAAAAAAATCAATGGAAATACATTGCCGTTTTTTTGGTGTAGATATGAAGAGTTTGTAGGTTCTGATTTCTGAAACATGGTAAGGTTAGTAAAGTAGAAATACAATATTTATAGGTGTATTTTACAATTCTTTTAATTTTGGTTTTAGTTGTAGCTTATGGAAAAAGAATTCTATTTGGTGAATTATTTGCAAGAATTGATGTTATCACTATTAAACGTGTAGCCAACATAGATTGGGTTTAATGCAAAATTAATTGATTTGTATTCGGAAATAAATGCTGCTGGACCGAAGCCCAATCTTGGCCAAACATTTTAGGCTTGTATTGCATTGTGGTGCTTTTCAAATTGAAATTCAAATTAAGATACATACATATATATCATTACTATTAGTTTATCATCATAAAAGTGGTGTTATAAATACACAATTATTTGGCTGAAACCATCTAAGATACAAGAGTATTTTAAGATTATTATTATCATTATTATATTATTATTAGTTTTTAAGTTTGATTTATGATAATAGTGGACCTCTCAATGAATTAAAATATATATAAACTCACTTTGTTCATATATTCATATACCATTCTGCTTTTACAATTGATGGACTTTGTGTTATTACTGCACCAAACAAGTGATTCAGGTGAAGAACAAGCTTTCCTCAAAATCACGTTGTTTAGATCGGATGTTGCTAGGGTAAAGTATAGTGCCCTTCAAGAGAAAAGCCCAATAATGCCCCAAAAATATTTAAAAAAAAAAAAAAAAAAAAAAAAAAAAAAAAAAAAAAACCAGAATGGTGAGTTCAAGGGGTCAATATTCCGGATTTACCAAGTCGATACATATGCTATAAGTTTCTCATGAGCTTTTAGCACAAAATCTATATGAGGTGGTGATTTTCTATCATATAGAGGTATCCATATGGGTGTAACAGTGGGTTTTGGTCCACTCCACACAATTTTAAATGAAATATTATATATATATATATATATATATATATCTATATATATATATATATATATATATATATATATATATATATATATTTCTTGTGAATAAAAAAGGCTAAGGCTGAGAATTGTGATATGGCCCATCTGATTTAAAACATAAATTCACAATGAAAGAAATAATTTATCTGTTGAGGTACATCGATTAAAAAATTGAAACAACAATTTTTTTAATAGATCAAGTTGCATTTCAATCTTCACAATGAATTCCTCATTTATCAGGTTCATATATTAATATTTTTTTAATCATCTTAATTAACCAATTACTTCCAACTTAAACGAACAATTTAATTTAAAATCATACATTGTTATATATGTTTTTTACCATTTGAAGTATTTTGCTAGTTGTTAATATTTTGTAAATTATTTGGTCTATCCTAAAACAAAATCCTAGCAATGTCACTATTATCATATACTACTAATATTAGCCATAACATAATCATGAAGGGTAATTTAGGTATACAAATAACAAAGGCTAATTTTTATAATTTAGTGAATTTTTCTAAGTGCAAAATCCTAATAAGCAAAAATGAAACTACAATGTTACAATAAGGAAAAAATAAAACTATAATGTTATAAGTGGATAGATTTATCAAAGTATAATACCGTAATAAGAAGTTCAACTTTTTTCTTTGCATTCACCTTTTCTACTTCACAACACTCGATTTAAGGTGTAAGCTCGTTTTCTGCCCCCCCCCCCCCCCCCCCCCCCAATAAGTCCTGAAGAGGCCCTCTCTCTCTCTCTATATATATATATATATATATATATATATATATATATATATATATATATATATATATATGTGAGAGAGATCTTTCCAAACTCATATACATAAGCAAACAAGCACCATTAACAACTTTTTATATATATATATATATATATATATATATATATATATATATATATATATATAAATATATATGTGAGAGAGATCTTTCCAAACTCATATACATAAGCAAACAAGCACCATTAACAACTTTTTATTTTATTCTATTCAAAGTAGGAGTGAAACTTTCATTTTTACAATTTTTTGGGGGATGATCCCTTATCAGAATTAGCTACATATTGATCATATCAATTTTATAGACTAAAAATGATTACATACGGTTTGTTTGTTTTGTTTTGTTTTTTTGTTTTTTGTTTTTTTTTTTTTTTTTTTTTTTTTTTTTTTTGTTTTTTCCCCTGATAGAATATCGTAGAAGTGTACTAATTGAAATATAAAAAATCAATGTAATCAATAACTACGTGACTCAGAAATAGGAACATGTTTATTGATTACATTGAATTTTTGTTACAAAAATGAATACATTGATTTTTGTTCATGAATTGGTATAATAACAATGTACTTATTTAGTTACTTGATTGGAAACAAAATTTTATGAATAGGTGAGTAATTATAGATGAAAGACAATGCATATTAAGCTTTGGGCTTATAGTTGTTGATTATGTTTCAGGTACTTTTGATGATCGCGACAAGGCGAATGCGTGATCGTGCACCTCCTTATATTTTTATGATTTTATTCTAGGATACTCTGGCATGAAACCATTTTTGAAAACAAATTTGTAATAATTATTGGTTTTTGAATGTTTTAAAAAGTTTTAAATTGGTTTGATTTTTATGGGTGTTAAAACGAACCTGCCAAATTGCTATTCAGATACCTTAGGGTCCCGATCGGTGCAAGCATGAACCAAAAGAAACACTGGAAGTCATTGATTGATCGGTTTCAGGCAAAGCTTAGTGCGTGGAAAGCAAAAACTCTATCACTTGGTGGGAGATTAACTCTCACTAAATCTGTGTTAGGCAGTCTTCCATCAATACTACTTCTCACTCTTTGTTGCATCTAGTAGGGTCATCATTACGTTGGAAAAAATAAGAAAACGTTTCCTTTGGGGGGAGGGGGTATGGAAGAAAAGAAAAAAAAATATGTTGGGCAGCATGGGAGAAGGTAGTGTCTCCCAAAGAATCCGGAGGACTTGGTTTGCGATCGCTACGGGCTTGTAATTTGTCTTTGATAGTTAAATGGTGGTGGCAACTAAAAAAGGGAGAAAACGAGTTGTGGTGTATAGTCAACAAAGGCATCCACAATTTGTACAATAAACCTTCAGATTATATGGCCAAAAAGGCATACACCGGAGTATGGAACAACGTGGTAAAAGTCAATGAGATATTAATGAAGAAAGGGGATAGACATTACGGAGATAATTAAGAAAAAAGTTAGGACGGGTGATAAAACTCTGTTTTGGCACGACAAATGGTGTGGGGACACAAAACTTAAATAAGGGAAAGATGGGATTGGAAAACTAGGCAGATTGAAGACAATCAAACTGGTGACTTGAACAGACTAGTAACAAAAATTAGGGTATTCCAATCAACCACGAGTTTGGATTGTTGGTACTGTAGCATCTCAACTGACGGAATTTAGCACGTCGATGCCTTAAGAGAAAAAGTCGATAGTCCAAACATTACACCAAGGGAGAAATCCATAAAGTGGATACATGAGGTTCCAGTTAAGGTGTTGTGTTTCATTTGGAGGATGAACCTTGATAGCATTCCCACCAAATGTACGCTTTAGAAAAGGAATTTTAACATTGAATCCATAACATGTCCACAATGCAATTCCAGTGATGAAGATACCAATCATATTTTATTCCATTGCCCGTTTGCAGACGAGGTGTGGAGGTAGCTCTTCAGATAGTGCGAAATCAATAATCCCGAAGTTAACAACATCTGAGAATTGGTGCAGTTTTACTCACAATGGGGAACTTGTATGAAAAGTAGAAGGAGCCTATTAGGTATATGTTATGGGGATGCTTGGCTAATCTGGAAAGCTAGGTGTGACTGAATGTTCAAACAAAGGAGAGGGTCACCAACAAAGGTGACTGATGATATAAAATCTCTGGTATATACATGGTTAAAATATAGGCAAAATGATTGTTCCTATAGCTAGTCTGAGTGGTGTGTGAGTCCCAAAGAGTGTTTGTAATCATTATGTTTTTATCTTTTCCAACTCTCTTCTAGTCTCTTGCTAGAAGAGAACTTTTGTTTCATTTTTGTTATTAATATAATCATTTGTCCGTTAAAAAAAAAAAACTAAAAATAATTCATTATATCTAATGTGAAAACATTATTTTAAATATGATTACACCAAATTTGGTTGATTGTTTTCAATTTGATTACTCTCTAAATATTTTAAAACAGATTGAGCTTGATGTTCAGTAGAAACCATATCTTAAAAAAAAAAAAACTTTATAACACTTATATATTGAGAAATGTAGGAATTATTACAAAGTTATTAATTTTGTAAAAAAGTTATAACAATCTCAAAATAAATAAAAGCAAATTGACATGGAATTAAAATAATATAATAGATAAACTTCACTGGAGTAAACATATATCAAATAGACATGGAATTAAAATAATACAATAGATAAACCTTGTTGGAATAAACGGATATCAAAAATTGTTTACACCAAATTTGGGGCAAAATAAAAAACAATAGTTGATTTACATTATTAAAATTGGTGCAAAACATACAAACTAAAGTACAATGTTCTGTAATATTTTGATAGATTCAGCCGCGTAACTAATTTAATCAATATAAAAAAAATGAAAAGACGTTGTTATTGTTCTCTGTATTGACTATTGACCGATAACAAAGGAAAATGAGAATTTTAGTAAGTCAAAAAGTATACGTTGAATAAAAGAAAGGCATACCCCATGTTTGTTAAAAAATGATTGCAGAATTTACATCAGTTTCATTAAATTAACTTGGTTGTAACTCAAGCATTAAATTGTGCATCATTATTTGATCTTTGTTGTGAAAACTTTAACATGGTCAACAGTTGGTGATACCAAGGATGGAGTTCAACGATTACTATATATCAACAACCATTCCCGTCTTTTGCTCTTCGGCTGCTCTTGATGGTGAAAAAAACTATTTATTGACAGGATGCTTGGACTTTGACCATTAGCAAGTTTGGGACTAGGACGATACAAAAGTATGATAAACTCCCATTTGGTTTATCGTCTTATGGAACATGGCAGGAGCAATTGATGAGATAGAGCTTTTGGAAATGCTTAAAAATAAACATATGTACATAGCAATATCACCATGTATATTTATAACTTATGGATCTTGAAAAAATGTAACATTTGCATAAGACCTTTCAAGATGAATAACATCTCGTGGTACTTGACTTACACTCGACCCGGTTTTGTTGCTTTCGGTCATTCTACTTAGTTGGTATATGCAAAGATGAATGTTATTACGCATGCTTGGGGTATGAAGTCGTGTCCAACATGGAGCACTTAGATCAAAATGGAGCACCTGGGGTTCATGGAGCATGTGACAAATGAATGGATCATCTGATAAAGGAATGGATCGTTTGACAAAGGAATGGATCAAGTGCCAAAGGAACGGATCGTACAAAAGGGGGTTTGGAGCATTTGGAAGAGGATTAGAGCACTTGGAAGTGATATGGCGCAACAAGGGGACCTTGTTGCGCCATCTGCTGAAGACTTGAGCCAAGAAGGATGCTGTTGCGCCAAGGGCACTCCTTTTTGGTGATTTTAGTGTCACCATGTCAATTTATGTAATTGGAACTAATATGTGAGCTGAGGGACTTCATAATTTGTACTCTAATATATGTGCAGATATGTGCGGAGTGCACGCATATATAAGATCGAATTAGAAGCCGGTTCGACGACAAGTCAGGGGTCCGAGGGCAGCGCTCCTGGGTCTGGGATTTCCAATGGGGCAATGCCCCTTTAGCAGGGTCTAGGGGCAGTGCCCCTAGTGGGATCCAAGGGGGCAGATCCCCATGAAGACCAACCCTAAGAGTCAAACCCTAAATCGTGTTTATTTTATAAACGACTCTTCTCTTTAAGAAGAGGGGCACAACTATTAGCATTTTTTCTTCAGACGAACATAGAATCCTTCTAGCAATTTGGCTTACGATTTTTGTGCCTAGATTCGTAAGTGTCCTCTTGGATTATCCTAGCTAAATTTCTTGCAACCCAGGCATGGGGTATAAAATAAATTCGGAAAGTGTTCACACGATCCAAGGGGTATCCAGATTTCCAACATAAACCCTAATTCTTCCAACACTTCTTGCGCTAAGATACTACCTCTTGCACCATACAGTATCCCTTTTGTGCCTTAGGGTACTCATGTTGCGCCAAGCATGGCCTTGTTGCACCATGCATGTTATTGTTGCGTCACGATGGTGATGTTGCTCCAACCTAGATGCTCTTGTGCCACACTTGATGCCCCTTGTGCCATCCATATTCCTGTTATGTCGTGATGACGCAAGATGGACCATCTTGGTCCTTAATGATCCAAGTATGCTATGAAGTCCTCTATGATGCTCAAGATGAAAGAATGTTCTAGAAGATGCTGCATGGCGGAATATGATTGTTGTCACCATTCATGGGCTTATAGGCTAATGGGCTTGGCCCATTAGGGTTTTCATTTTGATCTATCAAGTATAAATAGGCTCATACCCCAATCATTGTAAATTGTTAGATTTATGTGAGAGCTCAAAGTGATATACAATTTTAAGTGCTTGTAATTGTTCTAGAAAGTTAATAAAATCGTCTTTCTCTCACTCTCTCACTCTCTCTCTCTCTCTCTCTCTCTCTCTCTCGTTCGCCCGTAGACGTAGGTCACCTTGACCGAACCAAGTTAAATATCGTGTTCTTTTGATTTACATTTTTCAGAATCATGTTAGTTCACCGAAGTTTGTTTTTGATATTTTTTTGAAGTGCTTAACTTGTTTTGTTGTCACCCAACAAACTGGTATCAAAGATATGGCTGAAGACGAGAGAGTTAAGATCAAAAAGTTCAATGGAAAAGATTTCGGGTTCTGGAAGATAGAAATTGAAGACTACCTGTACCAAAAGAATTTTCGTGAACTTTTATCAAAAGATAAGCCATTCCTTATGAAGCAAAGAGGATTGGGAGTTGTTAGATCGGTAGACACTTGGTGTGGTGTGCTTATCATTAGCAAAGAACGTTGCTTACAACATTTTCAATGAGAAGACAACTTATGGTTTGATTAAAGTGCTATCTAACATGTACGAGGAACCTTCAACGGCGAATAAGGTTAACTTGATTCGATAATTGGTAAACTTGAAGATGAAGGAAGGTGGCTCAGTGACTAATCATTTCAATGAATTTAATTCACTCTTGTCAAGGTTGACATTAGTTGAAATTAAATATGAAGATGAAGTCCAAGCACTGCAACTATTATCATCATTACCTGAAAGTTTTCCAGGAACAGTGACAACAATCAGCAACTTAGCTGGAGGTCCCTAGTTGATATTCGAAGACATACACGAATTAATCCTTAGTGAGAATGTACGCAAACGAAGTATAGGAGAATCTTCTAACATTGTTCTTAGTACTAAGGAAAGAGGAAGGAAGTCCAACAGAGGGAGTGGGGTGTAGAGGAAGATCAAAGTCGAGGAAGAGAGGTGTATCAAAAAACAGGAAGGACATCACTTGTTGGAACTACAAAGAAAATGGTCATTTCAGGAATCAATGTCCGAAGCCTCTTGCAGACAAAGGCAAGAATGAGGTGAACATTACATTAGACTCTGAACGAGATGCTCTTATCTGCGGAGTTGAAAACTTGGTTGAATCATGGATCATGGATTCTGCTGCGTCATTCCATGCTAGTTATTCCAAAGATGTGATGCAGAATATCAGGCAGTGCCAAGGGAACGTCAGACTTGCAGATAACAAGAGCCTTGATATACATGTGTTAGGGATATGGTCCTCAAGACTAGATTGGGTATGAAATGGACTTTAAAGAATGTGAATTTCATTCTAGAATTGAAAAGAATGTTGATATCAGTGGGGCAACTTGATGATGAAGGTCACTATGTTACCTTTGGTGATCATCAGTGGAAGGTGACAAAGGGAAACTTAGTGGTTGCTAGAGGTTAGAAGCAGGGTACACTTCACCTAGTGGAAGTTTCTGATGATTAGGAAAATGTTGTTGAAGAAGTTCGGGTATCCACTTTATGGCACTAAAGACTTGGATATATAACTAAAAAAGGAATGAAAATGCTTGCCTCTAAAAGAAGAATTCCAGATCTGAAGAACATGACAGTAGATTTTTGTGAGCCATGTGTTCTTGGAAAACAGAAGAAAGTTACTTTTGTAATGATAGGACATCCACCCAAGATAGGGAAATTAGAGCTTGTTCATTTAGATGTTTATGGTCCCACTTCAATTGCTTCAGTGGGAGGATCCTGATATTATGTTACCTTCATCGATGACTACACTAGGAAAGTTTAGGTCTATTTCTTGAAACAGAAGTCGGAATTTTTCAGTGCTTTCAAGAAATGGAAAGCGGTGGGGGAAAACAAAACTAAATTGAAAATAAAGTGTTTCAGATTTGATAATAGGGGTGAATACAGTAGCAAAAAATTCATTGATTTTTGTGATGAACATGGAATTAGGATGCAGAATACCATTCCAGAAACACCTCAGTAGAATGGAGTACCTGAGAGGATGAACAGAACATTGAATGAAAGGGCGAAGAGCATGAGACTGCATGCATGTTTACCCAATATGTTTTGGGAAGACCTAGTGAACCCAACTGCATACTTAATCAGCAGAGGACCCTTAATCCCCATAGGGTTCAAGATTCTAGAAGAAGAATGGAAAGGTCGAGAGGTTTCACTCAAACACATGAAGGTCTTCGTTTGTGTCTCTCATGTAAAAGTCAAAGACTCTGAGAGAGACAAGCTAGAAACTAAGTCAAGGAAGTGCACCTTTATAGGCTATGGGTTGGACAACATGAGATACTGTTTCTAGGATAACGAGCACAAAAAGGTTATCAGAAGTCAGGATGTGGTGCTTAATGAGAATGTGCTATACAATGATGAACATGCTAAGGGCTCGAGCAGTAACAAACAATTAGAAAAGGAAGAACAAGTTGAGTTAGAAGAAACTTTAGAAGACAAAATTATAAAACCTATCAGTACTCCAGAGATAGGTGAAAGTTCAGGAAGCAGTGGGAGCTCCGATGAAACTAGAGAAAGTGGGAGCATGGATGATAGTAGTTCAGAGAATAAAGGTGTAGAAACTGAAATTTCTACTGCATGTAGATCCACTAGAGTACGAAGACCTCCAGTTAGGTATTCTCCTTCAGCAAACTTCTTGTTGCTGACAGAGAATGAAGAACCTGAGTCTTATGCAAAAGACTTGAGGATGAAAGAATCCATACATTGGAAGAAGGCTATGGAAGAAGAATAGAGCTCACTTGACAAGAATCACACTTGGTCCGTGGTCCAGCTGCCAGTAGGGAAGAAAGCACTGCAAAACAAGTGGGTGTTTCGGGTTAAGGATGAGTTTGACGGCACCAAGAGATACAAGGCAAGGTTAGTAGTCAAGGGTTTCCAATACAAGAGGGATTTGATTATAATGATATCTTTTCTCTAGTTGTGAAGATGACTACAATCAAAATGGTTTTGGGAATTGTGGCCTCTGAAGATCTCCATCTAGAGCAACTAGATGTGAAAACAACTTTTCTCCATGGCGACCTTGAATAAGACATCTACATGGCCTAACGAAAAGGTTTTCCCATAGTTTGCAAGGAAGATATGGTGTGCAAACTAAAGAAAAGTATGTATGGTTTGAAGAAGTCTCCAAGGTAGTGGTACTTAAAGTTTGATAACTTCATGCAGAGGAATGGGTACAACAGATGTGAGATGCATCATTATTGTTATTTGAATAAATTTAAGTCCTCTTATATCATCCTATTTTTATATGTTTCTGATATGTTGATTGTTGGATTCGATATGTAGGAGATCAACAAGCTAAAAAAGCAGTTGGCCAGTGAGTTTGAGATGGACTTAGGGGCTGCTAAACAAATATTAGGCATGAGCGTATCCAGGGACAAAGTTATCGATACACTAAAATTTCTTGATGTACTTGGCTTGTGAACGTTTAGTGTACTGGTAACTCTGTCCCTAGCTATGCTCATGTCGAATATTTGTTTAGTAGCCCCCAAATGAACAAACTTTCACAAGCCAAGTACATTAAGAAAGTTTTAGAAAAGTTCCGCATGGAAGATGCAAAAGCTAGAAGTACACCATTAGGGAGTCAGCTGAGACGTACCAAAAAGCAATCCCCAAAAAACAAAAGAAGACAAAGAATACATGGCTAAAGTTCCCTATGCATCTGCAGTTGGTAGTTTAATGTATGCAATCGTATGCACCAGACCAAATATTGCTCATACAGTGGGAGTTATGAGCGGATTCATGTTAAATCTAGGAAGACAACATTGGAAAGGAGTGAAATGGTTGATACGCTACTTAAAAGGAACAACTGAGTGTTCCTTGTGCTTTAGAAGAAAATGAGTAGTTTTAGAAGGGTTCAGTGATGCCGAATTAGGTGGATGAGCAGATTCAGGAAAGAGCGCCACATGTTATGTGTTCACAATTGGAGGTACAATAATAATATGGATGTCATGGTTACAAAAGAGTGTTGCTCTTTCAGCCATAGTAGCAGAATACATGGAACTTATAAAAGTTGCCAAGAAACTCATATAGTTGAAGAGTTTTGTACCAAAACTTGGAATGAAGTAGGAGGATTGTGCATTGCATTATGACAACTAAAGTGCAGTTCACTTATCAAAGAATCCAGTGTTTCACAGCAGAACGAAACACATTCAGATGAGGTACCATTTCATTCGAGAGTTAATCAATGAAATAACTCTAAACTTGAAGAAAATCCTTGGATCGAAGAATCCAATTGATATGTTCACCAGGGTGGTTACCACTGAGAAGTTGAAGCTTTGCATGGCTTCAACTGGCCTTTTAAAAGTTTGAAGAAAATGGCTTAGCAGAGAGAGGGAGTACTTTGAGGAATGATAAAATTTAAATGGTAGATGAAGTTGTTCCAGCCTTCAAGTGGGAGATTGTTAGGGTATAAATTCTTGTCCAACATGGAACACTTCGATCACAATGGAGCACTTGGGATTTATGAAACATGTGACAAAGGAACAGATCGTATATGAAAGTAATGGATCGTCTGATAAAGGAATTGATCAAGTGCCAAAGGAACGGATCGTACAGAAGGGGGTTTTGGAGCACCTGGAAGAGCTTTAGAGCACTTGGGAGTGATATGGAGCAAAAATGGGACCTTATTGTGCCATTTTTCGAAGAATTAGGCCAAGAACGATGTTGTGGCGCCAAGGGCAATCCTTCTTGCACTAAGATACTCCCTCTTGCGCCATGGGTTATCCCTCTTGTACCATGGGGTACTCTTGTTGCACCATGGAGCATGTTGTTGTGAAGCATGGCCTTATTGCACCATGCATGTTATTTTTGTGCCAAGATGGTGATGTTTCTCCAACCTAGATGCTTTTGTAGCACCCTTGATACCTCTTGTGCCATCCATATTCATGTTGTGCCATGATGACGCAATATAGACCATCTTGGTCCTTGATGAGCCAAGTATGCTATGAAGTCCTCTATAATGCTCAAGATGAAAGCTTGTTCCTGAAGATGTTGCATGGAAAAATATGATTGGTTGTCACCATTCATAGGCCTATAGGCCAATGGGCTTGGCCTATTGGGGTTTTAGGTTTGATGCCTCAAGTACAAATAGGCTTATACCCCCATCATTGTAAATTGCTTGCTAGATTTATGTAAGAGCTCAAAGTGAGATACAATTTTGAGTGCTTGTAATTGTTCCAGAAAGTTAATAAAATGCTCTCTCTCTCTCTCTCTCTCTCTCTCTCTCTTTTGCGTCGGTGGACGTAGGTCACCTTGATCGAGCCACGTTAAATATCGTGTTCTTTTGATTTACGTTTTTCAAAATCTTGTTATTTCACCGAAGTTTGTTTTTGATATTTTTCTGAAGTGCTGAACTTGTTTTGTGGTCACCCATGAATTCCGACCCAGACAATATAGTGGATGTTGTACATCCCGACCCAGATAATATAGTGGAAATGGGTAATATTGACTCAACCAAGTCAAAATCAGGGAAATCTTCTAAGCATACGAAACTGAACAATATCTATCGCTCAATCGAGACGAAGATCATATATCCTCGGAAGCTTGTGGACAAATTTGACCTTAATATTGCTATCCATAATTCTAGTACAAGCGAGAATTTTGATGATTGTTCGCCATCTTCCTGAATTGAAGTCGATAAACTTATCCAAATTAGCAGTCAAGTGGGTTTCAAAATTGATATTGGAGCAAAAGGAATCGTCGATGATGTCCTCGGTAACATCCCTATTGGTGGTGTTGTTAATGATGATCTCCAATGATTACTTTAAGCCTAAATATTAGGGTTGTTGGTGAATCCAACAAAGTGATTGGGTGCGACAACTCAGACACACTCACAATTCTGATTTCTTAAGCCTAAAGGAAACTAGATTGGCCGATTTCAACAATATTGACTTCACGGGATGTTGGGGATCTAATGATTTCAACTTTGTTACAATGAATCCTACCGGCAAGTCTGGCGGGCTAGCTTGCTTATGGGATCCCTCTATCTTCTCTCGAGTAAGCCATATCTCCTCCTGTACTACATTGATGTATCTGGCAATTGGAAAGGTCTGCATGGTACTACTACCATGGTTAATGTATATTCACCACAATCAATTTTGGAAAAGAGAATTCTTTAGAAGTCTCTCGTTAATTTGAAAATGAAGATTCTAGGCAATTGGGTCTTCCATGGTGACTTTAATGTAGTAAGGAAACCTAAGGATTGCTTCAATTCGAGATTTTGTAGAAGACCTGCATGAATTTCAAATGCGAGAAAGAAAATTTACATTTCTTCATTATAACGGTCTTAAACTTAGTAAAATCGATTGATTCATGGTGTGTTCCAACATCATAAACTTCCATGCACTTTCATTTGTCCTAGCTCTTCCTAGAGAACACTCAGATTAATCCATTCTTCTCCTTAAGCCCTCAAACACAGATTATGGGCCACCACCTTTTCAGAATTTTCAATTCCTATCTATTTAGGAACAATTAAAGCTTGGGAGTCTTTCGGGGGTTTCGGCACAACTGATAGGCTTCTTCGTGCTAAACTCAAACATACAAAAAAATTTCTTTGTGAATGGAGAGGGTCAAAACATGAAAAAGAGAAAGGCTTGTTAGATCAGTTAAAAAAGAAGGTGGATGTGACATCCCCAAAATCTCGGCCCGAAAAGACCGATTTCATTTATGCTTTTTAAAATAATTTTCAGAGTAAATCCTTTTAATTTTAAAAGAGATGCGGAATTTGTTCCCAAAAACAAAACATGATAAAATAGATATTTATCTAAACATTTCATAAAGAAATATGATTTCATTTCATAATCAAAAGTCGGGATGTCATGTTCCGATACAGATCATAAAGCATAAACGATAGCATTACAAGTCATTCGATAAATATATACATTACAGACTTGTAAACAAAACAACTTGATGTTCGCTCATCTTAAGCTCTTGCGCCACTTCCTATAAAATAAATCAACTGAGTGGGTCAGACTTGGGAGCCTGGTGAGCATATAGGGTTTTCAACCCACAACAAATAATTAAATTAATTATTATCAACCAACAATAACCCAGTTACCCATTCCCGTTATTCTCAGTTTATGTCCCTAAAATAACTAACACAAGGAACCTAGTCTAAGAATATTTCATCGGGGCGACTACACATGCTTCGGGGGTTCCTCAGCAATATAAGTCAAATAAGGCAACCATGGGGGGGGGGGGGGGGGGATGGAATACAGCGAATGAACATCCAAGTTCATTAACACCTACAGGTTATGAGCCTGCTAGCGTTCCACTGGACTGTCTAGAAAAGTCCGTGGTCGTCATCTAAATTCCGCTAGATGACTGGATCAAAACAACATCGAGGCCTCTCATATGTTTATTACACACCAACTATCTACCCATATTCTACCCAACATATTAGTAGATAAAATATACATTTTTATACGTAGTTTCAAAACCTGTATAGCATGCTCAATCAAAACATTTTTCACATAACAGATGAGGCACACACACATAACACGTATTTCATAGAGAAATAATCAGATCTATAAGATATAAGAGAGTGAGTATACATTCACATATATAACAACAAAATATATACACATAGCACGTATTTTATATAAAATACTTCATAATTTTGTGTTGGAATGAAAGTAACTACACACTCACTTGATCAGAAGATGATCGGGCAGCACTACGGCTTGCAGAAGAGGTGTTTCTCCGTAGATCTGGAAGATCTTCACAAAACCGGGCTCCTCGCGGGCAGCGTTTCGGCTCGGGAATAACGCTCTTCGGGATTCTCGGGGCTTCGGATCTTGCTTCGGGGCTCGGGAATATTACCGGGGCTTTGGGGTATAAACGGCACGCAAAACGAGGCAAAACTTAGAGAGAGAGAAGAGTTTGAACAAGAGAAAATGGCTGAATTCGAGTTCTCTTTATAGGCTGCAGGGTCTGGGATTACGCGGGGGGTACTCTCAAATTACGCGGGGCGTACTCGGGTTACGCGGGGCGTACTTTGACGTCACTGCGTGCGTCGACTGGTGGCACTCGAGTATTGGTCAGACAAGTTGCATCCGACTGAGTACGCGGGGCGTACTCCAATTACGCGGGGCGTAATTGACTTGTCAATTTTCTAAATTGCGTAACTTTCGCATACGAGCTCCATTTTCGACGTTCTTTCTATCCACGTGAAGGTCAGACTATACTCTATAACTTTCATTTAGACTCCGTCGGCTAATTTTGACTTCTATTTTTATTATTTATTTTTAGAAGGCCGGGACAGAAAAACTTCGTTATTAATTCATAACTTCTTCGTCTGACGTCCGTTCCCGCCTAAATTTTCATCGTTTTGCTACTAACAATGAGATCTTCGATTCTCATTTAGATTGTCTCGGCTAAAAACCGCTCGATCTCAAATCGAGTATTCGGGCTGCACACTGCCACGTCGAAACTTCAGAAAATCATAACTTCCTCATACGAAGTCAGATTTGGGCGTTCCTTTTATGCACGCTCTCGGTTTAACGAAATCCACGACTTTCGTTTAGATTGTTAAGGCTAAATATCGCTCTATCTTAAATTCATATTTTACGTCGCTCGGCGTCGTACCGATTCTGTCTCGAAACTTCGACAGGTCATAACTTCTTCGTTATAACTCGGATTTTGGCATTCCTTATATCTTCGAAATCCTTGTTTCAACCACTACAACTTTATGCAAAGATGTCGAGCTTATCTCACACTTTAATTTTGACGCTTATTTTATTCTTAATTCATTAAATTATAAAAATCAAGAAAATAAACACATAAATCACATAATTCACATAATTCACAAATAATACATTTTTATTATTTCAAATTTAGTTACAAAGGTTAACCTAGACTATTACATTGCTAAAAATGGCAAGCCCAGAAACACAAGTGTTACAGTGGACAAGCTTGAATTGGAAGTGAAAAGGAGACAATTGTCTGATGATGAAAGATCCCATTGGAGTGAGGATACAACATAAATTCTTAAGTTAGAGCAATTCGTTAAGCTTGATCTCCATCAGAAGGCTAAATTTATGTGGTTGAAAGATAGGGATAAGAATACTCGGTACTTTCATGGTACATAAAAAAAATGTAGGAAAACTAGAATCCATGATCTCACCATTGACGGGGTGTGGGTATTTGACCCAATAAAAGTAAAATCGGAAGTGTATCGGTTTTTCTGTGATAAGTTTCTTGAAAAATAGCCTAATAGGCAAAAAAACTTATTAGCTCGAATTTTTAAACGGCTCTCCTTGGATCATTCAATGCTTTTAGAAGCTCCGTTCACTATAGATAAGATCAAATCGGCGATATGGTGTTGTGGTAGCGAGAAGATGCCGGGATCGGATGACTTCACCTTCAATTTCTTCAAAGCTAAGTGGGAAGTTATGAGGAAGCATATCGTTGACTTTCTTAAGTACTTTGAAAGAAAAACTCCCTTGTGCCTGGATGTAATTCTTCTTTTGTAACCCTGATCCCTAAAGTCACTGATTTGCTTACTATTGGGGACTACCGTCCCATTAGCCTCATTGGGAGCCTAAACTAAATCATCAAGAAATTGCTTGCTGCAAGACTAAAAGTGGTAATTAGGGATGTGGTAAGTTAGGTAAAATCTACCTATATCAAATGAAGGAATATTATGGATGGCCCGCTTATTATGAATGAAGTTTTTTCTTGGGTTAAATAGCGGAAATAGAAAGCATTCTTACTCAAAGTGGACTTCGAGAAAGCTTTCGATTCCATCAACCGGAACTTTCTCGTGTCTATTATGGAACAGATGAATTTTAGATTCAGATAGAGGAGATGGATTAAGGGTTGTCTATCTACCTCTAGGGCTTCTATACTAGTGAATGGGGCACCAAAGGATGAATTTCTAATTGTGTTCGTTAAGGAGATCCACTCTCACCGTTTCTTTTCATCCTTGTAATGGAAGGATTAAACATTGCAGTCAAGACTGATTGCGAGAAATCATTAATCTATGGAATCAAATTGCCTCGTAATGGTCCAATTCTCTCCCATATTGTAAACCCTATTTTTTAAATAAATTAATGAATGTACAGTAGCCCTAAAATCAATAATTATATATAGTAAGGTGTTGGTCTCGAGGAGCTAATTGTCATAATTTTAGAAGGCGGGGATTAAAATGTAAAATCCAGACTTAATTTGTAAGTAATATTGATGACAGGGGCTACTTGGTAATAGTTAGGTCTCAATATGAAAGGAATTATGGAAGCAAGGGGTAAAATGTAAATTCTGGATTTATATTGTAAATATTTATGGAATCAGGGGTTAAAAAGGTAAATTTTGGATATGTTTCGAAAGAAAAGGGAGAAGGAGGGACTGTTTGTGTAAACATGAGAGGGAGTTTAAATGGTGCGAAATATATAAACCTGTTACATGCTGAAATTCTAAACCTAAGGAGCAACCGCCGGGTGATCTTCCAGGCGCCACTCTCTCATCAACCACCTCCACTGAGGTCGCCAGCCACTGCTCTTTCGTTGTTGCTTCTTTTCCATTGTCGCCGCTTCTCTCCACTACAGCCGCTACAACTCAAGTCGCCGGAATCATGCAGATCCGTCGACCGCTAATTCGTTGTCAACAAAACGGCAAGCTGTGTAGTCAATGTCCAGTTATAGGCAGTGGAGGTTCGAGATAGCTTGGTTGTTGATGTTGTTCAGATGACAGAAGACCACTCCCCTACCGTGTTCTTCTTCTTCCTCATCGTTTCTACCCGGTGCTACTACCACTGTGAGGTGGTGGCTGCCACCATGTACCATCGTGTCTGGGTGTACTTTAGTGAGTGTGTGTGTGTCGATTTGGTATCTTTTTTCATTGTAACATTGTAACTAGAGCTAGAACAATAAAAATAAAACTCAAACCACCACAGTGAGGTGGTGGCTGCCGCAGTGTCGGGTGGTGGTGTGCCTCATTTATATTGTGACTCATTTGGGATGTGTGGATAGAATGCGCCCAATGAATTCCTAGTAGGCCTAATAAACCCTAATGGATCTAAGGACTTGACTTTTGGGCCTATTGGCTTATGATTAGGTTGGAACCCTAATTAGGGTTTAGAAAACCCTAATTTTGGATATATAGCCTTGGACTTATTGGGACCCACATTTGGGCCATTGGAATGGAATTGTGAATTACAGCTAATAACATAATATGACTTATCTAGTAGAGTGATGGACTTAATGGATTAAGTCCTTAATGGGTTAAGTGAGAAACACTTAACCCTAATTGTCATTTTATGTGAAAACCTTAATTTCTCTTGGGCTTTGTGTGGAGCCTTTTTATTTGGCTTTGGGCCAATAATAGGCCATCCAAGAATAATCATATAGACTAGAATATGTTGATGGGCTTTAAGGTAAGGCTCGTATAAGGGTTTGGGCCCAATTTGGAAAATTCGACCATAGATGGGTCATAGCTTGGGCCTTCATGATTATGAGATATTGGGACATTAGAAATGCCAAATGTTAGACTGGACTAAATGGTTTGGCCTTTGAATAAGATTATGTAAAGGTCTGGGTCGAATTTGGAAAATTGGGCCATAGGTTGGGCTTTGGTCGATTACTTGAATATTGGGCTTTTGGAATGTGAGTTGGACCTTAGGCTTGAAACCAAATTATTAATTGGGTATTGTTTGATGTTGGCAGTTGGGGAGCCTGTCAACCAACAGTTGGAGTTGCATCCGCATGACTTCAGCAGTTCGAAGTGAGTCTCCTCACCATACCAATGGGTCGAAGGCACCACGGCCGACCCATTTTGTATTATACAGTACACTAGTTGATGTAGAGATATGTGGTCTGCCAGTTGGTTATATGCTATATGATATGTTGTTTGTCTATGTCATATTTGCATGAAAGACCATGTGAGGTAGCCCATTACAATTGGATACAAGACTATGTGGGGGAGCCCATGACATTCCCAGGTAAAAATTATGTGGGTAGCCCATGGCAATTGTATATAAGACCATGTGGGGGAGCCTATAACATTCCCAGGTAAAGACCATGTGGGGTATCCCATGACATGATGGTATAAGACCCTGGGGAAGCCCACAACATCCTTATATTTTTATATGCATTGTTTATGTGATATGTAGTATACTAGTTGTTTATACGGTATGTGTTTTTCTAGTTGTTTATGTGATGTGTGATATGCAAGTTTTCTTTGTGATACTTGCATGAAAGACCCCCGGGGGAGCCCGTGGCAGTTGGATATAAGACCATGTAGGGTAGCCCAAGGCACGAAGGTGTAAGACCCTGGGGGGAGCCCACGACATCCTTACATGTTTATGCATGGTTTGTATGATTGATATGGTTTATGTAGTTGTTATAGCTAGTATGGATTATGTGGTTATATGGATTGTGTGTGGTATGCTCTTGGGAACTCACTAAGCTTTGTGGTTACGGTTTACGGTTTTGGTTTCAGGTCTCATCGATTTGGAAGAGGATGGCTCGTATTGATCGCAGTGCACACACCTATGGTTTCTGCAATGAATGATTTTGGGATGAAATCTGATAAATATTTTACTTAATGATGACTTGAAATGTTTGTAGTAAATGGTATCAATATTTTATCTATATTAAAAAAGAAATTTTTACATTTGATTTTTGGGTCGTTACACATTTAGTCTATGCGTATGATGATATTTTTGTAGGTGATTGGAACCTTGTTAGCATTAAAACCCTTTCAGCAATGTTCAAATGCTTTTCATATTTCATCTAGTTTAAAAGTTAATTTCTTCAAATCTCGTTTATCTTGAATAGGTGTATCGAATCTGGAACTTCAGTCCATTGGCTAGATTGTTTGGGTGCTTAGAGGGTTCCTTCCCATTCACATATCTAGGGGTCTCTGTTGGGACTAACATGAGATTGAAGAAACATTGGCAACCTATGATTGATAAATTCCGTTCTAAGTTGCCTAATTGGAAAGCCAACTCTCTCTCGTTTACTAGTCGAATTACTCTCATCAAATCAGTCCTAAATTGTCTTCCCTCCTACAACATGTCAATTTCTAAAGCTCCACAAGGCATCATTGATGCATTGGAAAAAATAAGGTGCAAATTTCAATGGGGGTGGTAGTGAGTTACAGAGAAAAAAAAATTCGTTATGTGGAGTGGTCCAGAATCTTGCACCCATTTTTGATGGGGGAATGGGTGTAGGTATCTTAAAAGCACAAAATATTACTCTACTTGTCAAATGGCGATGTTGACTATTGAATGAGAAACATAGTCTATGGAAAGTTGTTATTTCGAGCATTCACAACCTCAACATTAACCGAGACACATTACATTGCAAGGAAATCTTCCACGGGAGTCTGGAATAACATTTTCACGGTTGTGCATTACCTTCAAAAAATTAACATTGACCACAAATCTTTATTCAAGCTCATACCGGGATGTAACATGAAAACTCTTTTCTGGAAAGATCTGTGGTGCAACAGTGATCCGTTCCAGTGAGATTTCCCCAATTATATCTTTTAGAATCCACCAAGTGTTGCCCTTTTGGCGATTGTATTTCTAAGATTGGCTTCACGTGGAATTGAATTAAAAAAAACTCATGCAAGTCTTGAGGAGTTAGGTGACTTGTTGTTGCTGCACATTGTTATCATAGACTTAAACATTGAGGAAAGCTATAAATTTGGTTTTTGGTTTGTTCCATTGCCAAATGGAGACTATGTGGTCAAATATATGCATAAGTTAATCAAATCCAAATTTATCACATCTTCCGGTCCTAGTATTTGTTGGGAGAAGGAAATCTCTAAAAGCTAGATGCTTTGTTTGGAGAGAAATGTTGGATAGAATCCCAATAGTTGTGTCATTGGTGGTTAGGAGTGTAATGATGGCCTTCTCAATCTTGCCATTTATGCAGTAAAGAGGTGAAAACAGTTGATCACCTACTACTTCATTGTGAATTTACGCACGAGGTCCAACATTTGATTTTTCGGTGGTGTGGGATCCAACCTAGACCATTCTCTAGCATAATGGAATTTATTGAATGTGCATCTTACTGGTACAATTACCCGAGGAAAAAAGATGATAGGAAATTCCATCCTTTTTTTTTTTTTTTTTTTGTCTTCTATAGAATTTTTGGCTATCGACGAATGAATTGGTCTTCAAACAGATCAAAGCTTCAGCAATAAAGGTGGCTGATACTATCATTTCCCAATCATTTGCGTGGTGCAAGCATAGGAGCCTTATTGGGTGTGGAAATTAGGCGGTTTGGTGCTTCTCACCATTTGATCATCTCCATATTTAATCAGTTTGTATTTTCAATTTTCCCTTTTCCTATTTGTTTATTTCATATTCTTACTTTTTTACTTCTCTTGGTTGCGGAAGCCCCTTGCTATTTGCAATCCTTTTAATGATATTTGTCGTTTCCAAAAAAAAGTTAATTCTTAGGTAGTTTCCCATCCCTAAATCATGGTGATCGGTTCTTGTGGATAGACTCATTCAGTTGACCATGCAAAAAAAAATAAAAAAATCTTCACATCTTTTTTTAGAAACTGCCAGCCATATATTGAAAAAAGAAAACTCTAGCAAGGAGCTAGAAGAAAAAGACAATTACAAATTGTTCAAAGGATGCTACAACCACTCAATCCAGGTAAAAGAAAAATTAGTAAAACTATTGCTAATCAAAAAAAAAAAAAAAGAAAAGAAAATACCTAATAGAAAGAAAAATAGTGTCTTTTTGCATCTTGCCATCTCCAAAAACTTTATTATAGCGAAACCTCCATAAATACCAAACCGAAATAGCAACCACCACATCCATGTCCATCACATTCTTGTTATTTGTGTCACACTTAATCCCATCCACTAGGTCAATATAACTTCATAATAGAATCAAAACTATTAAAAGTAACCTCCAACCATTTGAAGATACCACCCCAATTTTTGGCTCCCACCTCACAACGGATGAACAAATGCTCTTGTTGTTCCACCCCTAAATGACAAATTGGGCATAATAACAAATGGACTTCTATTCCCCAATAATCAAGATTTCTAAGACTATATATGCAAGCGATCAAGGAGAACTCTCTAAATATGTATATTAAATTTACCAGGTATGAAACGATTCCGTCTAGTTTTAGTCTCACTCGAAGGAAGAATATGCCATTTCTTAGACAGGGAAATGCTTAAGACAGTTTAGATCATGGCCGATATAATACGTACCCAAACTAAAATTCTCATCACAGTCAATGCTCCAACGTTGGCTTTTACAATTAGGAACCAAACGTGATTTGTAGCTCTTGAGTATCCCATATGCCTTATATTTCTTTCGAAATAACCACATAGAACGAACAATATTAGCCTATGGAGAGTGTCAAAATCCTTCACAGTAAAACCATATGGGTCAAATTCAATGAAAGCAAGATTATCAAGGGTAAATCAATGAACATAAGTTAAAATTTTAATCATATTGCGAGTAACTGGTGCGAGTAACGGGTATAGAATAACCATTTTAAACAAAGACATATTTAACATGACTATTATTATAACAGACAAGAGTATACCTGTATTGAAGGCAAGGTGAAATATAGCGCCCGTGTCTATATACCATGAAGCATCTGATCTGTCATTGAATTTCATGGTATTGAATGCATGTGTGAGGTCTGTTAGTTGATCATGCATGTGCCTTCGGAGGGAACCACTGCTGCGGAGGAACAAGATCTATAAATATAGGCCATGCAGATGGGAAAGCCCAGGGATAGGAGACCTACAATGGAGGAACGAACCACAGATAGGTAGACCCGGCGGGATTAGAACTGTTTTGACGGTGTTGATTTGAGGAGTTGCCTCCACGATCTCCTCTAGATGACCGACTACCAAGCTTACCATGAGAACCACCCGATTATGATTGTTGGGATTGATCAAATGTGTAGAGAATAGTAGGCGCAGATATGTGATCAACATGAGAAGGTTACTGTGGTTGATGTCTTTGTAGGCGATGTTCATCTGCAACGATGGCGGAGCGGGCTTTAAAGAAGTTCATGAATAGGTCTTTGTGTCTTAGAATCATGGCTATAAGTTCATATTATGGTGAGAGGTCATTGAGGATATAAGTAACAAGTGGTCGTTGTGGTACTAGGTTTTGAAGATTGGCTAAAAGGTTAGAGATTGTTGTCATCTTCTCATAGTATTGGGCGATGGTTTGATCATCGTGTGTCATGGAACGAAGATCGTTGTCTGTTTCAATAAAGCGAGTGTATTTATTGTCATGAAAAAGGTTTTAGTCACGCCGTAGGGTTTTTGGTTCGTTGAAAGGGGTAAATTAGAGGAGCCAGATTCCACATTGGTGAACCAACGATGAATAAACAAAGATGTAGAAGAGAGGTTCATGGAGGAGAGATATGATTAGTTCTCTGGTAGCGTATTATATATATATATATATATATATATATATATATATATATATATATATATATATATATATATATATATATATATATATATATATATATATATATATATATATATATATATATATATATAGAATACCTGATACATGCGCTAGGTATTTACTAATCTAATTGGACCAACTAATATGGGCCTATATAGAAAATACATACATAATACATATATACACTAATAGATCTTGGGTATGTGAAAGATGCAATAGATCACGACATCATAAATCTTTAGAGTCAAAGGAGCATGGAACTTGTGAATTTTTCGGATAGTGATCTAGAGACATTATGGATAATAAAAGCATTATTTTCAGAGTTTCCTTTTATCTCGATGAAAGTGTTTCATGTTGAATTCGAGTATATCAGTAATCCAAATATAAAGGAGAACCGATGAAAACTTTTTATTGTATATCAAACTAATAGGCAAGCAAGGAAAACGACAAATAATATTGAGAATTCTATGTAGATTAGTTGCGAATAATAGATCCAGTTGTTATTAATATGATGAACAAGTTTCGTCTAAAAATCATATTAATCCTTCTTGATTAGATCTGATTATAATAAAGGTAGAAGGAGAGTTTTCTGTTGTTGGACCAGATTAAAAAACAAACTAATAATGTAAAACTGACATGTTGATGGTTGATCTTGAATGTGGAATAACTGCATGGATCAGATTCTTGTCCTTACAGGTTTTTACATTGCTTCTATTAGCTGCAAGCAACTGAGTAAAACCCCATGATTTAATGCAAATATATCGATTATCCAAAAACACTGGAAATTGATAAACACAAAGTGAATACTCATAAACTGGAAGAAAATCTCAAAGAGAGGGAGAGAACTTTGAATTTTCATGAGTGTTGAATACGGCTTCTAGGGATAAGTATTTATACGTTTCGAAACCCTAGAAGGCATGAAACGGGCCCTCATAGGCCGCCCCCTACAAACCCTAGGGCGACGACTTGCTCTCCAAGCAAGTCGTTTCATGATCCTTCTAGAATATCCCAACTTGTCCTCCATGAAGTCAATGGCGGTCAACCATTGACAGGATTGGTCAAACTAGCTTGACCCGAACTCGACAAAAATAAGAGATCCTCGGCTCCTAGCGGCCGATGCATCGTGCGAAGTGCAAATTTTGCCTAAATCGTACCATTTCTCACACTCGTGTTGTCGACTATTGCTAGGCTAGGCTAGGCGTGTGCTTGGGTTGGGCCCATTTCTTTGATTCACTAAAGGTGTTGATGGCCTATCAAGGGAATAAACTTATAAGCCCACAAAGATTTATTCCTCCCACTAATGTGGGGTACAAAGGAAATTACCAACTTGCATCTCATATATATATATATATATATATATATATATATATATATATATATATATATATATATATATATATAATTCCAACAATCCCCCACCAAGTTAGGAATTTTCTTTTCACTCAGAAAAATGATGTCACTTAGGTGTCACGCCGATTAAACCCAAGTTTAATGAGAACAAACAAGAAGACACCGATTCGATGGTATCCTTATAGGTTAAACCACAAACCTCAATGACTTCCCCAGTTTACCCCCACACATCACAAGTCATCTTTGCGTTCCTTTTTAGCGCTAATATGGCCGTGAGCTATAAACTCTTTTCATGAACCTCTAGAAGATAAACCACTAACCTTCACCTGAGGCGGCACCACCTTTAGATCATATAGGCAGAGTTTTACAACATCTTTATTGCTTAGATGTCTCCAAACTTTGTTAAGAGTCATAACTCAACGTCGTTCTTGGCAATGATGTACTATCCTACCTCACATGGATCTATCATTAAAGATAATAGCTTCTACCATTAGTGACTTTGTTGTTACCCTTTAAACTTGAGAATTAGGAGCACTAATGTCAAGTTGGGTTTCCATCACTAAGCGATTCTATTATGGTTTTAGACCCATGACTCTCGTGGTAGATGTAACCAAATCTCTCTTCAGAGGTTTGGTAAACGGATCTGCCAAGTTCCTACTTGTCTTAAAATAGATAACCTTGATGGTACCACTTTCAATTAGTCGTCTCACAAAATTATCTCATACATACATGTCTCGACTTCCTATTATATACGCATTATATACTTTAGACAGTGTGGCCTCACTATCACAGTACATGGGTATTGAAGGCATTGGAATATCACACTGACGAATATCCATAAGTAGATCTCGTATCAACTCTGCCTCTTTACCTATTGCTGCTAAGGCAATTCGCTTCACTTCCATCATTGAATGAACTGTCCATGTCTGTTTCTTGCTCGCCCAAGAAATAGCACCACCAGCTAGAGTATACATCCAACCACTTGTTGATTTTAAATCACTGGTGTGATCTATCCAGCTAGCATCAGAATAAACTTCAAGTATTCCGTTAGATGGCGAATATGTCAACTCAAAAGTACTTATCCTTTTCAGGTATCCCAGTACTCCACCCACTGCCTTCTAGTGCTCCATCCCTGGATTGACAGTATATTGAATAAGTTTGCTTACAGTGAATGTGATGTCAAGTCGAGTGCAATGTGTAGCATACATCATACTTCCAACCCCTCTTGCATATTCCAGTTGAGCCAATACTCGGCCAAAATTCACATTTAGTTTCACACTTAAATCAAAGGGAGTGTTGAACTCCTTAATGTTCAAGTGTTGAAACTTTATCAGAATTTTCTCTATATAATGAGATTGACTCAGAGAAATCTGACCGCCTAATCTTGCTTTTATAGGCGAATATGGATCCATCTGGGGTGATATTTTCTCTTGAATATCCATTTGGATCCTATAGATCTCCTCCCCTTGGGTAGATCAGCTAACTCCCAAGTTCCATTACGCATAATTGAGTCCATTTCATCATTGATGGTTTCCTTCCACAAAGGAGCATATCTAGACGTCATGGCTTCAGTAAAGGTCTTAGTATCATCATCCAAGTTAATGGCGAATATGACCTCTCATGTCACTTTCTTTTGTGTTCCTTCAACCAAATAAAAATAGAAATCATCTCCAAAACTTTTCTATATTCTAGCCCTAGTACTTATCATTGGTTCCTCCATAATAAGAGGAGGTGGGAGTATTTCTCGAGAAGTACTTATAGGTGTTGTATGACTGGAGTTTTCTTCATCCCTACAAAACTTGTCCTCAAAGAATTCCACATATATGGATTCCACAACAACACCTGATTCAATATCTAATAATCGGTAAGCCATGATATTATGAGCATATCCAATAAATATACTCTTATTAGCTTGTGCTCCCAATTTGGTTCGCTTAGGATCGAGAGTCCAATAATAAGAAACACATCCACACACTTTCAAATAGTCTAGGTTAGGCTTTCTACCTTTCCACAACTCAGAAGGGCTTGTAAGAATCACACAACTAGTGATCCTATTATGAAAATAGTAAACAGTCAATAGTGCTCCCCCCCCCCCCCCAGATTGTTTGGTTGATCCATTGGTTCAACATATAGTTGACCATCTCACAAAGGGTTCGGTTCTTTTTATTAGCCAAACCATTCTGTTAGGGAGTATATGGTGAAGTTCTCTCATGTCTGATTCCATTCTCTTCACAGAATGTCTCAAAATCTTTGTTGAAATATTCTCCGCCTCTTTCCGAGTGAAGAATTTTGACATGTCTTTCAAGTTGATTTTCGACTTCAGCCTTATACCGTTTAAATGCATCAAAAGCTTCATCTTTTGATCTCAGCAAATAAACGTGTAGATATCGACTAGAGTCATCATAAAAAGTGATGAAATACCTTTTTCCTCCTTGACTAAGTATTCCATTTAATTCACATATATATCATAATGAATCAAGTCAAGTAATGATGTATTTCTCTTAACTTATGGAAATGGTTTATTTGTAAACTTTAATTTCACACAAGTTTCATATATTTCAAAATCTTTTGAGTTATATTTTAACATTCCTTTAATTTGCTTTTTTTTTTCAATATTTTTGTAACACCGTAAATTTCAAGACAAAATTTTCATTTAAAATAATCATTTTATTCTCAGAAATGCTTGTTTAAAATCTCTGGTGTGTACAATCAAGCCGGTGCCGTCCCGTGATACTGAAAGAAACCTGAAAAACATCACACAAAACACTGTAAGCACGAAGCTTAGTGAGTTCCCCAAAATACTACACATATCACATATTAGCCACTCGAGGTTATAACTCTATGGGTCCGTGCACCCAAACTCTGTGAACCCTCAGGTTCTAACTCTGGGAACCTTCCGGTTCCAACTCTATAAACATGCACAACATAAATCACATAGAAGTAATGCAGTACAACACATCACAAACATATAGCATACAAATACTCTGATCACATAACTCTGGTTACCTACTCGAGGTAAAGTATAGTGAGAAGACTCACCTGGCAAGCAGAAAGCAGATATCCCCACACTTAAATCTCAAACTCGCCACCGCCTAACACGTAAGGGAAATACTCTCATGAATATAACTCTCGAGACTTGAATCAATCCTCTCATGGCACCCTCTTAAGGGTAAAAGACTATTTTATCCCTCTCTTAGCCCAAAGGTCACATCGCTGACCAAACCCTAAAAGTCAACGGCCAACCCTTGGTCAAAATCAAAGTCCTCAGTCAAAGTCAACCCCTGACTGACCCTACTCGCCGAGTCAACCCTGTGACTCGTCGAGTTTCCATAATCAGAACTTCACTCAATCCGCGACCTAACTCGCCGAGTCACCCCGAGACTCGCCGAGTCCAACAACTCTGAGTCCACTCGCACACAACTCACCGAGTCATCCCTCGACTCATCGATTCTCGACTCAACCAGAGAATATCGGGACCCTTCGACAAGACTCACCGAGTCCAAGAACAGACTCACCGAGTCTAAGGCTATCATCAACCTACTCGCCGAGTTGTTCTTCCAACTCGCTGAGTCCCAGCTCATCTTCAAGCAACTCGTCGAGTACACCCATGTGACTCGCCGAGTACCACCTGTCTGAATCCATTCAGAAGCATTCCAGGCCATGCAACTGCTCCAAAACATAGATCTAGCCTCCTACCACTCATCCATCACGTAAAGTGGCAAACTTTACGTGAATCCAAAGAGATCCAGGCCGTTTGCACATTGGGATAGGGTTTGGGACATGTAAGCTTCACTAAACACTCCAACACAGGGACTTTCATGCTCTCTGATTCTTCTCCCTTCCAGATTTGAGGTAGCAACCTCAGATCTAACCTCTAGACTTCCCATTTCATCCATAGACAAATTCCCACAAACCCCAAAATGAAGAAACAACATAACAACAGCCCAATAACGAGATGTTACCTCTAAGAGATGCCCCAACTGCAATGTAATTCGAATCCAAGCAAAGCCCCTTACTCCAAGCCTTCAATCTCCCAAAATTCCTTCAACAATTACTTCTCCAAGCTCCAATCCACTCAACAATGGAGCTTCTCCGCGATTTAGGGTTTTCTGGGGCTCAAGGGGAGATAAAGAGGCTGGGAGGAAAACATAATGATCTTTATATAAGGCTCAACCCCGAGAATTAGGGTTTTCTCCACTCAGCGCCTACTCACCGAGTCCATCTCACTGACTCGCCGAGTCGGCCACTTAACATGCGACCAAGTCGCGACTCTACTCGCCGAGTCCGCACATGGACTCGCCGAGTCACTCTTTCCCAATTTACTCTTTTAGCCCTTCAACTCTACTCTTGATATTTCGGGATGTTACAATTCTCCCGCACTTAAATTAGGCTTCGTCCTCGAAGCCTACAGTAACTCAACTACAGAAATACCCCCACCACGTGCCACCTGGCCTTAATCGGACCAGGTCTCACAAGGCATACCCATCGAAACTCGAACACACTTTCCCTTTCCTTACGGTGTCCTGACCACTGTCTCGAACCGGGCACCGGATGTACCCTCTGATAACCACACTCAACGATCCGAGAATTACCCATGAAGCATCACTGTCCCAAATCTCAACAATCACTCGACCCATAAGGGTTAGAAGCCATGAACCATCGGATCCCCAATCTGAATCCCATTCTATCCAATTCGTGACGACGGAAAGACCCACTCTTCAATCCCAGAGCTATTCCCATGAGTCCTCTTCTTGCAATCACACACCCATGCCGCACCAACCTTCGCACTCTCGGGTTAGGAAAACCCGTCACACTGATGACATCTCTAACATCCCCAGGAGAAACCACCACTACGCACACAGCCCTTGATCAGAATCAAGCTGGGAGTCCCAGACTCCATCCCTGCATCCATCCTGAGACTCTTGGCTCTACACCCGCGGAATCCCTTCCGCATCCTCAACAGACATCCCATCATGATGTCATTCCATACCACTGTCACAGACACGGTGTTTGACCACCATACTCCAAATCATCCATTCTCACTACAACTTCCACTTCCGCGAATCAACACTTTCCCCAGCAAATGAGGGTCCGACACTTCCTCTCATACAACAGCTCAAAGGGTGGCATACCAATGCACTAATGATGGCTATTGATATAGGATAACTCAACCAACGATAAATACGTGCCACAACTCCCTCCGAAATCTAATACACATGCACGAAGCATGTCTTTGAGCGTCTGAATCGTTCGCTCCCTCTGAGGTGTCCTCAGACATCATCATGATAAGCTCTAGCTCATTTCTCATATCCCTCTTCGAGACTGAGCACTAAGTCAGCTTTTGACTCCACAGTTGAACCTCCAAAGGTCACCCATATCATGATCCAAATATCCCACTAACTTCCTCCCCGTGACCACTATCCCGGCCCCGTGACACGCAAGTCACGAAATTCTCTTTTCCTTATGCGAGAAAATACAATCCAACCGAGGATCATCTCAACTCTGATCTCTGGTTTCTGCTGTGCATATACCTTGCGCGTCTCACCACATTTCCCGATAGAGATGGGGACCCCAGTCTGGCCCCCGGTCCAACATCTAGGCTCCAAAAACTCAATACTAGGGCTACTCAAGCCCAAAACTCTTCCACATCATACACTGATCGGAGAACATTCCATCATCACACTCTCTTGCCATCTAGTGAGTACTACGGCTCCCCGCGGTATCACAACACCCTCTGACTAGTGAGTACTACGGCTCCCCGCGGTATCACAACACCCTCTGACTAGTGAGTACTATGGCTCCCCGCAGTATCACAACACCCTCTAACTAGTGAGTACTACGGCTCCCCGCAGTATCACAACACCGTCTGACTAGTGAGTACTACGGCTCCCCGTAGTATCACAACACCCTCTGACTCCACTAGCTCGTACTCCGCAGACTATCATAGGCGGCTACCCATACTCGTCTCGAATATTCATCACAGACTCTGGAGGCAATCGACATAACAGATGCCCACCCTTGCGAAGATCCACTCTCCCAAATAATCTCCCTGGATGCCCATACTCGAAGGGCTCTCACTAGATCCATAGATACCTGATATACCACAAGTCGTCTCAACTCAAGATTCGCGAGTAACTCCGAAATAAAGATTATCATACCCGGATACCTCGGAATACCCCAGCAGAACCTCACAAAATCCTGCCACAACCACTGATCTCCTGCCCCAAGCATCATATAGACACAATAATACGTTTCCTCTGAACCCCAAAAATAGATCGACATATATATATATATACATATATATATATATATATATATATATATATATATATATATATATATATATATATATATATATATATTCCACATTGCAACTTTGGTGCATCCAATTTCTCAATTGGAATACGAGAAAACGCTAACGTTACGAAATACGCTGATAATTCTCCAAAACCCTTTTTCCCGCCGCTCAAAATCCAACAAGGATACGCATACCGACCCGGGAGTTGGCTGCCCAATCATTCTCTATCTACTTGCCCCAACACTGACCAATACCAGATTCCTGACCAATAAACACCTGTCGTGGAGACATTCATCCTTCTCAAACAAGTACTTCCTGATGGGTTTTGAGCATTCTAACACTTCCTAAGTGTACATGCAACCCTAATAACCTTGGATCTATGTTTGTCTAATTGTCATGCAAAGTTGAATTCCAAGGTTATATTCCTATCTAGCATACATGGGGAACAATTTTAACATAAAGTATAGATAGAATAACTTACCTTGTTGTTGTTTGTGTTCCTTGAAACCTTGTGAGCCTAGCACCCCAAGTTTGATGCCTCAAATGCTTCACACAACACCAAATGCTCTTGGAAGAACTTATGAGAGAATACTCACTTCTTCAAAATCGGCCAAGCCCTCTTGTTTCTTAGTGTAGCCGATTTTGGGTGGAGAACATGTTACTTATATAGTGTTAACACATCTAGGGTTAAACCCTAATGTGTCATGACTCTTCATTTCCATGACCCATGGGTTTGTAACTCCCATGGAGCATCCTATGGGTGGAACCCAACTTGATAGTCCATGGAGCCTTTTAGCCCACTATACAAGATATGGATGATTTACATAATCAACCCATATATTTAATTAGTTATCTTTTGATCACTTAATTAATTCTAAATTAATTCTTGATCAAACTAATCAAATAATATTATTAATATATTAGAAGTTATAATATATTAATAATCTCCAAGTGTTATTTCTCTCATTTAGTCTATCCAATTGCATGGTGCCATGCAACCCAAATGGACCATGCCGGGTCGGGTCAAGTACATACCAGAAATAGTTATGGACTTAGACACCGTATCCAACAGTCTCCCACTTGGATAAGTCTAATAACTATTACTGCAAGTATGACTTCAGGAACCGATCGGCAATCGTAGCTCTTTTCAAGGTTTCTCGAAACTGAGAAGATGATGGTACGCCATTTAAGATAAGTGATCATATAATCCTCTTTCTAGATATCAGTCGAACAAATACATGGAACAATGTCTTACTTATTGTCCAACAATTTGTTTCCCGATTTCCGATTTGTTTGACAAAGAACTTCATTGAACACATCAATTTAGTTCTGACCGGGCCCGGTACATAGGTCAAAACAAAATCATCGAGGGGCCCAGATATCAGCTTCTAATCCAAGAAGGAACAGATAAACTTCGACTCATATGTTTGTTCTACTACTCATTGAATTATACATAAGAGCGCGATTTTATAACATCGAGTTACCAATGCGTTTTTCGTACAATCAATGCATAACCAACTTGTAAGTAACAAATCATATCTCTAGGTTTAAAGATTTATATGATATTACCGTCTCACGATCACTCGAGATAGAATTCCATGAAGTGATTCCAGTGAGCGTGGGTTGAGTCCAATGCTCAGAACTTATGAGCACTCATGATTGTTGTAGCCTTGTCCCAGACCTCTACAACCAAACATGACAGTCTTGATTCATACCTACTTCCAACATATGACCGACTGTGGAGGTTTGAATAATATGTTATACCAAACAAAATTATTCTGGAAGTCAAAACATGCAAAAGAAATATAGTAAACGATCGACAAGAGATAGCAACACTTTACTCATAAATAAAACACTTTTATTCATCATCAAATGTCAATTACACTTTACAAATTTCGAGATTATCTAACTACTAAATCTAATATCATCCTTCAGCCCTATGCTCCGAGCATGCTGGAGATGCTTAATCCGAGTCAGTCCCTTCGTGAGGGGATCTGCCGGATTCTCATCTGATGATACCCTCTTTGCCACGAGGAGTCCTTCTTCGATCCGATATCTGATGAAATGGTATTTTCTGTCGATGTGTCTGGATCTCCCGTGATCCCTTGGTTCCTTGGCTAAGGCAACAGCACTTTCACTATCACAGAAAATTTCCATTGGCTCTTTAATTGCTGGTACAACTCCAAGGTCTCCAATGAAGTTCCTCAGCCATAACGCCTCCTTTGCTGCTTCACTAGCTGCAATATACTCTGATTCACAAGTAGAATCTGCCACTGTCTCTTGCTTGGAACTCTTCCAAGAAATTGCTCCTCCATTTAGGGTAAAGACCCAGCCCGACTGAGAGCGGAAGTTATCCCTATCAGTCTGGAAGCTAGCATCACTATACCCTACAACTCTCAAGTCATCACTCCCACCGAGGGTAAGGACCCAGTCCTTAGTCCTTCGTAGGTACTTGAGAATATTCTTTACCGCAGTCCAGTGTGCCTTGCCAGGGTTCCCCTGAAACCTGCTAACCATGCTCAAGGCAAAGGCTACATCAGGTCGAGTACACGTCATAGCATACATGATCGAACCTACAGCCGAAGCATAAGGTACTCGACTCATTTCTGCTATCTCAGCCTCAGTGCTAGGGCTTTGTGTCTTACTCAGTTTGGCGTTATTCTGGATGGGCAACTCTCCTTTCTTGGAGTCTTGCATTCTGAATCTCTTCAGAACCTTCTCCAAGTAGGTACTTTGACTAAGTCCAATTAGTCTTTTACTCCGATCTCTCAAGATCCTTATCCCCAAAATATAGGCAGCTTCACCAAGGTCCTTCATAGCGAAACACTTTCCAAGCCAGGACTTTACTTCCTGCAGGGTTGGAATGTCGTTTCCTATGAGTAGTATGTCATCCACATACAATACCAAAAAGCTAACTATACTCCCACTAGCCTTGACATATACACAAGATTCATCTTCACTCCTAGAAAAGCCAAATTCCTTGACCTTTTCATCAAAGCAAAGATTCCATCTGCGAGGTGCTTGCTTTAATCCATAAATGGACTTCTCAAGCTTACACACTCTATTAGGGTACTCGTTGCTGACAAAACCCTCTGGCTGACTCATGTAAACATCTTCAGCCAACTTCCCATTAAGGAAAGCGTTTTGACATCCATTTGCCAAATTTCATAGTCATGAAATGCGGCTATGGCTAACAGAACCCGAATAGACTTAATCTTGGCTACCGGAGAAAAGGTCTCATCATAATCCACTCCAGGAATTTGAGAGAAGCCCTTTGCAACCAGTCTAGCCTTATAAGTGTGTACTTTACCATCCATGTCGGTCTTCTTCTTGAAGACCCATTTGCACCCTACAGTCTTTCGACCTGGTACATTCTCAACCAAGTTCCAAACTTGATTGTCATACATGGATTGTATCTCGCTATCCATAGCCTCTTTCCATTTAGCAAACTCGGGGCCCGCCATGGCTTCCTCGTAGCTGTTAGGGTCATCTTGACTTACTAGTGTCTCATCACTAATAAGTGTCTCACCTTCTGCAGTAATATGGAATCCATAGTAATGCTCAGGTGCACTCCTAACTCTCGTGGAACGCCTCAGAGGTACAGATTCGTCAATTGGCTCAACAGGAGTTTCCTCCTCAAGTTGAGGGCTAGAGTTTGAAGTTCCTTCACCACTTGACTCTTGAATTTCTTCAAGATCAACTTGCCTCCCACTATCTCCTTGGCTTATAAACTCTCTTTCTCGAAAGACTCCTCTTCTTGCTACAAAGACCACATTGTCACTAGGTCTGTAGAAGAGGTAACCAAAGGATTGCTGTGGGTAGCCAATGAAAATACACCTCTCGCTTCGGGGTTCGAGCTTATCATGAGTCTCGCGTCTCACGAAAGCCTCGCAACCCCAAATCTTGATGTGGTCTAGTTTAGGTACTTTACCAGTCCACATCTCGTGAGGAGTTTTGGCAACTTTCTTTGTAGGGACTAGATTAAGGATATGGGCGGCAGTCTCTAAGGCATACCCCCAGAATGAGATTGGTAGCGAAGCTCGACTCATCATGGAACGAACCATGTCCAACAAGGTTCGATTACGCCTCTCAGCCACACCATTCAACTGCGGTGTCCTGGGAGGTGTCAATTGTGAGACAATCCCACATTCCTTTAGATAGTCGAGGAACTCTGAACTAAGATACTCACCACCTCGATCGGATCGAAGCATCTTAATGTTCCTGCCCAATTGATTCTCGACTTCCTGTTTAAATTCCTTAAACTTCTCGAAAGTCTCTGACTTATGCTTGATTAAGTAGACATATCCATATCTACTGTAATCATTAGTAAAAGTCAAATAATAACGATTAGCATCCCTTGTGGCATGTTTGAATGGTCCACACACATCCGTGTGTATAAGGTCCAACAAACCTTCACCCCTTTCACACGAGCCTGTGAAGGGTGACTTTGTCATTTTTCCAAGTAAGCATGATTCGCAACTATCATTTGACTTTAGGTCAAACGACTCCAAGACTCCATCTTTTTGGAGTTGGCCTATGCGTTTCTTGCTTATATGTCCAAGACGACAATGCCATAATGATGCTTTATCCAAGTTATTATTATTAGTAGAATCAATACACAAAACATTATTTCCTAAGTTATCTACAATAGATACAGCTTCATACACACCATCACAAGGTAATGCTTTAAAATAAAGTACATTATTAAAGAAAGCATTAATCGAACCAACTTCATTATCAAACGAAAAGGTGAAACCTTGTTTGTACAATGCATGAAAGGAAATAATATTTCTTGCCATTTCTGGTGAATAACAACATTTATTCAAATCTAAATTTAACCCACTACTTAGAGATAAAGTATAAACTCCAATCTTGGTGACAGGTGTAACTTTCCTATTCCCCATGATTAAGTTTATTCTTCCTTGCTCCACATTCTCACTTCTTCCTAGTCCCTGCAAGTCACAACAAATATGAATACCGCATCCGGTATCAAGGACCCAAGATTTCGAATGGGGTGAGTTATTAGAAATGATAGTGTAAATACCTGCATGGTTGGGTTTGACCTTCCCATCCTTCACATCCTGTTGGTACTTTGAGCAGTTTCGCTTCCAATGAGCTTTTTCATGGCAATAGAACCATTCAGCCTCTTTTGGGTCAGAAGAAGGAGTAATGAAACCTTTCTTGGTTCCACTTGAAGAAGAGCCATCAAGGGTCCGAGCCTTGGTACCCTTCGAAGATCTCTTTCTCTTCCTCCCTCGACTTTGCCCAATTGCCAAGACCGGAGTTGAGTCTGGAGTAGGAGTGATAGCAACCGACTTCCCCTTAAGACCTGTTTCTGCGGTTTTGAGAAGTCCCTGAAGTTTGCTGAGGGTGACCTCTTCCTTGTTCATGTGATATGTCATGCGGAATTGATCATAGCACGATGGTAAGGAGTGCAAAATGATATCTATTGCAAGCTCCTCAGGGAAGTTCACATTGAGCTTCAGTAAACGATCCACATACCTTTGCATTTTCTGCATGTGGCTCGTGACGGACTCTCCGCCCTTCATCATGGTTGTTATCATGGAGCAGATGACTTCGTACCTCTCTTGTCGTGCACTTTGATGGTATCTTTCCATTAAATCTTGGTGCATTTCATAAGGGTAGAAATCCTCATAAGACTTTTGGAGTTCAGCTGTCATGGGGGCCAACATGATGCAAGCCACCTTGGTTGCATCTCTTTCATGAGTATGAAAGTCAGCGATCTCCTGGGGAGTTGCAGTGGACTCGTCAATTTCCTTAAGCTCCTTGTCAAGGACATATTCTTTGTCCTCGTAGCGGGTAATCATCCTGATGTTTCTGATCCATTTGTTGAAGTTGGATCCATCAAAGGTGACTTTCCCACACAGACTCATAAGAGTAAAGGAGCCATTAGGATTCGAGCCAGAAGCATTATTTGAAGACATCTGAAAGAGAAGAACGAGTTTAGTTTAGATTTAAGAGAGTCCTTAATAAAACACCCAAATGTAATATTAAGGCTAGGATCCAATCACAATATAATATAACTTAGAAGAGGTATGCCGTAATCTAAGCTATACCATATTTGAAAGGTAGGTGAATGACGATTCACCAATTTCCACCACGAAACCAAAATATTAAATATTTAGTTTTTATTGGTTTTAGAAATTCCTAGATTCTTTGAGATCCAATGAACTTTTCAAAGGCATGTTTCAATCTCGAGAGTGCCCTCCAGGTTTTGTGACTGGGATGCTGAGGATCACAAAACGAGGTGTGAAGTAACCATGCAAATCACTTGGTACCCTTAAAGTTTATCACTCAATCGATGTGCTGCTAAACCACACACGCTCCACCGATACTATAATAAACCTTAAGTCACCCTTTACCTACCTTGTTAAGTCCAAGTTAGTGTGCCGGTTAACCACACACGCTCCACCAACGACTTAGACAAAGTGTAAAGTGTAATTTCATGGATTAGCACCTTATTCACATTTTTCCTAAAGTAATTAAGATTGGGAATTTAATAAACATTTAGTTACTTTATTATATTCATCATACTGTGAATGAGAATTTATAAGTCCTTGTCTTACCCGTTCGGCTAACGACCCTCCACCAGTCAAGCAAGCGGTGGGTGAGAATATTCACCCATTAAGTCACCATTTTATAGGCAACAACCTTATACCCACCTTATAGACCGGCTTCGTGAATGAGGCGTACTAGCGGTAAGACGACTTTATTCTTATACATATATATATAATTATTAAATCATCATAATATAAGTATAAGGGTTGAATTTTAACTTTTAAAATTCTAGGGGTTGGAACTTAAAGTTTTAACTTAACTTTACTTGTTCCAAAACTTGAGGGCAAGTTTTGTAACTTTCAAAACTTTTCATTTCTTGTAACTTGTGAGTTTAATAGAGTAATAAAATGAAGACTCTTCATTTTTCTAAATCTTGTGTTTTCTTAATGGTTTTAACTCAAGTGTGACTCTTGGTTTTCCATAACTTAAGGATAAGTTATGGACTCCATTAAAACACATTATGATCAAGAATTAATCTACCACAAAGGTTACAAATAATTCCTATGATCATCTAAAACATCATAAGAACAAGAACATGAATATGAACACAATCAAAAATTACATTTAAAACTTTGTAATTTTGATAACTAGTTGTTGTAAATGAATTAACAAAGACATTACACCACCAAAAAACAAGTTTTCAATTACCAAAACAGTTTAGGGTAATGTTTCTAATTCATTTCCAGCAACTGAATCGAAATTCTGCACTCAGTCGACCCTACTCGCCGAGTGCATAAACTGACTCGCCGAGTTGGTTGAAGATACTCATGGACTCGACGAGTCCCCCCTATAGACTCGACGAGTCCATTCGCAGACAGCAAAATTTTCGATTCTGTTTTCAACTTTTAAGCACAAATAAGAGCAAACAAGCCTAGGCTCTGATACCACTGATGGGTTTTGAGCATTCTAACACTTCCTAAGTGTACATGCAACCCTAATAACCTTGGATCTATGTTTGTCTAATTGTCATGCAAAGTTGAATTCCAAGCTTATATTCCTATCTAGCATACATGGGGAACAATTTTAACATAAAGTATAGATAGAATAACTTACCTTGTTGTTGTTTGTGTTCCTTGAAACCTTGTGAGCCTAGCACCCCAAGTGTGATGCCTCAAATGCTTCACACAACACCAAATGCTCTTGGAAGAACTTATGAGAGAATACTCACTTCTTCAAAATCGGCCAAGCCCTCTTGTTTCTTAGTGTAGCCGATTTTGGGTGGAGAACATGTTACTTATATAGTGTTGACACATCTAGAGTTAAACCCTAATGTGTCATGACTCTTCATTTCCATGACCCATGGGTTTGTAACTCCCATGGAGCATCCATGGAGCATCCTATGGGTGGAACCCAACTTGATAGTCCATGGAGCCTTTTAGTCCACTATACAAGATATGGATGATTTACATAATCAACCTATATATTTAATTAGTTATCTTTTGATCACTTAATTAATTCTAAATTAATTCTTGATCAAACTAATCAAATAATATTATTAATATATTAGAACTTATAATATATTAATAATCTCCAAGTGTTATTTCTCTCATTTAGTCTATCCAATTGCATGGTGCCATGCAACCCAAATGGACCATGCCGGGTCGGGTCAAGTACATACCAGAAATAGTTATGGAATTAGACACCTTATCCAACACTTCCCGCATTAACTCACTCTGACCCCTTTCCTCGATCACCGACATCTCTAGTCTCATGATTTCTTACTGCATATCTCTATAATCCACTTATAACTGCTCCTGACAAATCTCTGCTTTCTTACATACGACACCCGGTTCTCCCCCACTTAGGGTTCGAACCATCACCCAATAGCACACAACTAACCCATAACTATATTTTCCAGCAAAATCGCACCTGCCCCCCGAAAAGTGCTACACAATACCCGATAATCCCCCTTAAGGAAATGAATCGACCTCATATACTCTGAACCTCTGATGAACTCCTCAAGAACTTCTCGTCACGTCTGCCTCTAGTCGTTCCAAATATCGTACCAATCTAGTACCAAACAACTCAACTGCTCAATAACATCCCTGACTCATAGACTGAACCATAAAATCATCGTACCCCTCACCTTAACTCATCAACCAACGCTTCAACACCGGGATCATCCCAAGAACAGGGAGCCACTCCAAATTTCAACACCCCATGGATAGAAAACTCTCTGCACCGCTGAACTCGACTGAACTCCCCACTGATACCACTACAATACCTCCTACTATACTCAAATAGGTGTAGTGTGGTCCTCAACTATCTCAGTCCCAACTGACTATCTGCTCATGATAAATCACTGCCTCGCGGCACACATGCTACCTGATACTCTGGTGGGAAATCATCATCAATGACGACCTGCAGGGTTTACCCCTAAACCCAAAACTAAAACATCATGCTTCTCATATTTTCCACACGAACATAATCAGTACCTCCCAGATCATAGGAGGTGACATCTCCTTCATCGATTGATCGCTCAAATCAGATCGAAACTCTCCCTTCTCACTGACTCCTTACTAAAATACTCTGAGGGGCTCTCGATCTCCCTCTCAAGGGATGCCTCTTCGAACTTACTCATGACCGGATAACCGGAGAACCACAAACATCATTCACTACGAACCATGGTACTCATTCCATGACATCTCTTCTCAATATGCCCCGGTGTATGGTACCCTAACCATAACATCACTCCCCAATCCGCTCCGATGTATGGTACCCGGACCATAACATCACTCCTCAATCCGCTCCGATGTATGGTACTCGAACCATAACATCACTTCTCACTCCGCTCCAATGTATGGTACTCGAACCATAACATCACTTCTCACTCCGCTCCGATGTATGGTACTCGAACCATAACATCACTCCTCAATCCGCTCCGATGTATGGTACTCGAACCATAACATCACTTCCTCAATCTGCTCTGATGTATGGTACCCGAACCATAACATCACTCCTCAATCTGCTCCGATGTATGGTACCCGAACCATAACATCACTCCTCAATCCGCTCCTTAGAACCTTCAGAATACTCCCTGTATCAAGTATGGGTCCTCTGCTTTCAGTAGTACGGACCCATACTACCTGCCACATCTACCCATACTTTCCACACGGACCATCCCAGAGCTTCTAAGTAGCTGCTCGACCTGCTCTTTCACCAATCCCATCGCGCGTCCTCGCTCCCCAGCGAAATTCTCTACTCTACAACGCACTCATGTGGGTAGGGTTACTCCCTAGGCTCTTCCGTTGTCCTCCCACTTCTTTGCTATCAGCTGCTGAAGAGCTCCTAATGATGCTAGCCATCTACCTCCTGAATATCGTCATATTCACTTGGTAGCTGACTCCCATCATCGAGAGTTCCACAAAGCACAAAGCAAGCAGCATTCGAGCATCGAAGAATACATAGGACTCCCTCTCTGTGATAACTCCACTTTCTCGGCTCATCCTCGAAAGTACCACCGAACTCTGTAACTCTACCCCTCATGGGTTCTAACTGGATACTCTCACTCATTACATACTCAAAAGCATAACACATATAACAACGAGTCCTAGGCTAAGGCACCACAAATCAGGCCACTCTAGTCCTAACATATGAAATACCTAGCCTCTCTCTAGCATGCAATAATATCTCATAAAGTGCATCATAAATATCTCATCACACAAAAGTAAGGGTATTTTGGGAAATCACCGTTCGGGCTCTGGCTGATTGTACACACTGCTCTTTCTTGCTTTCTCTTTGAACTCTTATTCACTTTTAGAAAATTATTTCCTTAAAAACTTTTCTTACTTCCTCAGTTTGAGTCCATATTTACCTGAAGGCGCATCTGAATCCCTCAAACCAAGGCTCTGATACCAACTTGTAACACCGTAAATTTCAAGACAAAATTTTCATTTAAAATAATCATTTTATTCTCACAAACGCTTGTTTAAAATCTCATTCATAGTCGAATTACAAAACATAACTCCATTTTCACTTGCATAGATAACCAGGATCCTCCAAAATATGACTCTTTCTCTGGTGTGTACAATCAAGCAGGTGCCGTCCCGTGATACTGAAAGAAACCTGAAAAACATCACACAAAACACTGTAAGCACGAAGCTTAGTGAGTTCCCCAAAATACCACACATATCACATATTAGCCACTCGAGGCTATAACTCTATGGGTCCGTGGACCCAAACTCTGTGAACCCTCAGGTTCTAACTCTGGGAACCTTCCGGTTCCAACTCTATAAACATGCACAGCATAAATCACATAGAAGTAATGCAGTACAACACATCACGTACATATAGCATACAAATACTCTGATCACATATCTCTGGTTACCTACTCGAGGTAAAGTATAGTGAGAAGACTCACCTAGCAAGCAGAAAGCAGATATCCCCACACTTAAATCTCGAACTCGCCACCGCCTAACACGTAAGGCAAATACTCTCATGAATATAACTCTCGAGACTAGAATCAATCCTCTCATGGCACCCTCTTAAGGGTAAAAGACTATTTTACCCCTCTCTTAGCCCAAAGGTCACATCGCTAACCAAACCCTAAAAGTCAACGGCCAACCCTTGGTCAAAATCAAAGTCCTCAGTCAAAGTCAACCCCTGACTGACCCTACTCGCCGAGTCAACCCTGTGACTCGTCGAGTTCCCATAATCAGAACTTCACTCAATCCGCGACCTAACTCGCCGAGTCACCCCGAGACTCGCCGAGTGCAACAACTCTGAGTCCACTCGCACACAACTCACTAAGTCATCCCTCGACTCACCAATTCTCGACTCAACCAGAGAATATCGGGACTCATCGACAAGACTCGTCGAGTCCAAGAACAGACTCACCGAGTCTAAGGCTACCATCAACCTACTCGCCGAGTTGTTCTTCCAACTCGCCGAGTCCCAGCTCATCTTCAAGCAACTCGTCGAGTACACCCATGTGACTCGCCGAGTACCACCGGTCTGAATCCATTCAGAAGCATTCCAGGCCATGCAACTGCTCCAAAACATAGATCTAGCCTCCTACCACTCATCCATCACGTAAAGTGGCAAACTTTACGTGAATCCAAAGAGATCTAGGCCGTTTGCACATTGGGCTAGGGTTTGGGACATGTAAGCTTCACTAAACACTCCAACACAGGAACTTTCATGCTCTCTGATTCTTCTCCCTTCCAGATCTGAGGTAGCAACCTCAGATCTAACCTCTAGACTTCCCATTTCATCCATAGACAAATTCCCACGAACCCCAAAATGAAGAAACAACATAACAACAACCCAATAACGAGATATTACCTCTAAGAGATGCCCCAACTGCAATGTAATTCGAATCCAAGCAAAGCCCCTTGCTCCAAGCCTTCAATCTCCCAAAATTCCTTCAACAATTACTTCTCCAAGCTCCAATCCACTCAACAATGGAGCTTCTCCGCGATTTAGGGTTTTCTGGGGCTCAAGGGGTGATAAAGAGGCTGGGAGGAAAACATAATGATCTTTATATAAGGCTCAACCTCGAGAATTAGGGTTTTCTCCACTCAGCGCCTACTCGCCGAGTCCATCTCACTGACTCGCCGAGTCGGCCACTTAACACGCGACCAAGTCGCGACTCTACTCGCCGAGTCCGCACATGGACTCACCGAGTCACTCTTTCCCAATTTACTCTTTTAGCCCTTCAATTCTACTCTTGATATTTCGGGATGTTACAATTTTTAACATTTGTGTGTGCTAAAATTTTATGCCATAAAGAAATTGAACAAAACAAAATAAACAGAAAAGTTCACTTCATTCACATTAGCAACCAATCCACTAGTTACATCATTACTAGCAACACAAGACACACTCGAAACACTCAAACTAGCACTATTACTCTCAACACTTGGCCTACTCGAACTACCCTCATCACTAAGGCACAAATGATACATCACAGAACAATTATTCACCTTCCCAACATATATTCTATCCTTAGTGATTGCAATTTCTCCATTCTCAAGCACCATCTTGAACCCACCCTTGTCAAACTTGTCAGCAGATTCCAACCCTTTAGAGATAATACGAACATGAAGAACATCTCGAAGGGTAACCCATTCACCACACATTAATTTCATATGAAAATCACATCTCCCTTAAACTTTCGCTCTTTGACCATCAACATAGACAACTACCATTCCTGGTGGCATCAGACAGTAAGTACGGAAGCTCTCTCGTTGCTCGCAAACATATACAATGGCTCCAGTGTTAACGAACCATCCTCAAGCATAGATTGCACGAGTAAGTGAAGAGATAATGTAAATCTATCCAATGTTTACACTTACCACCATATCATTCACCTGCTCGACTGCATGTGTTACCGGTCTTGATTTGTAATCCTTGTATTCTGCTGCATAGTGCCCAATCTATCCGCAAACATGGAAAGGACCAGTCCTATTTGGCTTTGAGTTAGGATTCAGATGAATTGGTTTCTTGAATCTTTGTTTCTTGGGTCCGAAGTCCCTTTTGTTTTTGTCCCCTAGACTTGGTCTTATGACCAGAACCCCCAGTTGATACATGATGCACACTCGATCCGACTTTACCACACTTTTCCGTAACCTGAGTTTCCTCCTCAATGCGAAGGTGTTTCATCAGATCATCTAAGGAGTAATCCTCAGATTTGTGCATCATTCTCTTATAGGAGTCTTTCTACGAGGGTGGTATTTTTGCGATGATCGCACCAAACTGAAAGAGTTTTGGTATCGAGATGGAGAGCACATTCAGCTTGTTGACGATGACCTGGAGTTCATGCACTTGCAACATGATAGGTTTATCACTAACCATTTGAAACTCTAAGTACTCTGACACTAGTTACTTATTGGTACCTTCATCATGTGCCTAGTGCTTGACTTCCAAAGCACTCCATAAATCTCTCGGATCTTTGACCGGCATGTAAAGATCATAGAGCCGATCAGACAGTGTGTTCTTGATGTGACACACACACAATTTCTCAAATTCTCTATGTAGAGCCCTTTCCTTTTCTAGATCAGAGATGATTGTTGGATCCACTATTTTCCCTACCTCAGGAATTGGATTAGCAGGATTTAGGGCGACTTTTGGGTCCAAAACATATGCGAGTTTCAACACATGAAGCATGAACTTGACCTTGTTAGCCCAACGGATGTAGTTCTAACCATCAAACCGGTCAAGCATCGCAAATTCTTGGTTCATGTAGTGGAGACTAGCAGTTAGGATTTGAGTTTCCATTAGTTTGTTGAAATATAAAGACATAATTAAAAACCCTTTAAGATTGTTGTATATCAAACTAATAAACAAGCAAGGAAACCGAAAAATAATATTGAGAATTATATGTCGGTTAGTTACGAATAATATATCCAATTATCATTAATATGATTACCAAGTTTCGTCCAGAAAACATATTAATCATTCTCGATTAGATCTGATTATAAGAAAGGTAGAAGGAGAGTGTCTTGTTATTGGACGAAATTAAAAAACAAAAAAATAATGTAAAACCGACGGTTGATCTTGAACGTGGAATAATTGCACGGATCAGACTCTTTTCCTTAAAAGCTTTTACTTCGCTTCTATTGGTTGTAAGCAACAGAGTAAAATACCAGGATTTAATGCAGATTCATCGATTATTCAACAATACTTAAAATCGATAAACACAAAGTGAATACTCAAAAAGCAAAGTGGGAGAGAGCTTCAAATTTTTGTGAGTTTCGAATAAGGCTCCTTGCGATCAATATTCATAGGTGTCGAAATCCAGAAGATATGGAATGGGGGCCGCGGTCAACCATTGCCTACATCGGTGAAACCGGCTTGACCTGAGCGCATCAAAAATAGCATCTCCTTAGCTTGAAATAATGTTGGTTAGAGCTAGGCATACACAAAGGCTTGGTCCATTCCTTTGATCCACTAAAGCAAAATAATCTATCAAGCGAATAAACTTAAAAACCCATAAATATTTCCTCCTCCCACCAATATCAGATACAAAAGAAATTACCAACTTGCAATTCATTTATATATATAAAATTCCAATACTTTTCATTGATAATAAATTGGTGATCCAAATGATGAAGAATATAATCCAGTGTTCCACGGGAGAAACAAACATATTAGTAAGAAGTACCATTTCATTTGGGAATATGCATGTCGAGAATGGGAAATCACCGTGTAGTTTATTTCCTTGAAAGACAAAAGGCTAAGATAGTTGCTAAGGTATTGGAAATGGTCAACTTTAACGATATAAATAGTTAGGAGTGAATAAACTCGATGTGGATCCTGTTAAAAGAAGAGAATGTAAAACTTAAACCGGATATATCTAAATAAACGGCTTGGATAAATATGAGAGTTATATATCTCGTACAATACGTAGTATTTTGCTAGAATCAAAGGGTAATATTTTGTTTTTCTTATTTAAGTAGATGTATTTCCAATTTACTTGCACGTTTTTCTTGATAGAGTAATTGAAGCAAACTTTTTGGTTTACATATTTTCCCAACTTTCTGCTTCTATAAAATTTCCCATGCACAGACCAAACACTTCCCTTGGTGAATAATTTCACTCACAAACAACAAATTTCAAAGTTTTATAGTAAGTTAAGTTAAATTGGTAGGAGATTTGTATATAATTCTGGTCATCTTTCATGTATACATTTAGTTAATGTAGTGGTGTTAAAAGTGAAAAATAAAATAAAAATTATTCGGTTATTATCTTAGAAGGTCCACTTACCTTACAAATTTTTAGTAGTTACTTTTCTATAAGAATTTATATAAAATAACTCCTCGAGCTCAAATAGAATAACTTAATTTTACAAATTATAATAAAGTCAAAGAATCTATGAAACCATATATAAAACACAATTATATAATGAGAAAGAATATTTTATCGTCAAAAGGGATTTGGCAATCAATAATGCAATTAAAAGACAAAACATGTTACCTCATTATAATAAGCCCCAAATAGACCGTTTTCTCACACGTGCGAGAGTTTATGTTCACGAATAAGACAGCTTACCCAACATGATTTCTCCAGCCTCAACTAAATCATGGAGTGTCCTTTCATGATTATTTATATCCCCCAATGATGATTTGAAATTTGGTAGGTCATGTATACATTCAAGAGTATATCCATATAGCACTTGGGCCAATATTTGCGAACCATGGTAATCATATTGGACTTTGCCCTTTGGGACTTCTTGTAAAAGAAAATTTGTACAAATGTGAAACTGATTTTTCCTCATAGAAGAACAAATACTCTTTTGGAGCACTAGTCAAGTTAAGCGTTGGATTTTTGTTGGTATGTTCGTGTACCTAATGAAGAACTTCACGGCTTTGACCAAGATGTATCATGTTCTTTTGGGGTGCCCAATCGCACGGGATGCTTTAAATAGGTTACTTAATTGGTGTAATATCTGGCTGCCGTTTTCAATTTTGTGGTGGAACTTGTTGACTTCGTTGGGTCCTGGGGTTAATGCCCGAAAAGAAGATCGATTCTAATTGCCATTTGTTACGGTTTGATCTTGTGTGCTTGGAGGACAAGTAATGTGAGGAGGTTCAATGACATCCAAACTTCTCATTCTAAACCGGAGGACAATTTTTTTTCTATGGCATTTGATAGGGTTAAACACATGGGCAGTTTTGGTAGTTGTAATTGGGAGGATTGGTGTTGTTTCCCTTTCAATATTTTGTAATTTTGCTTTTGTTAATGTTTGCCCTACCTTCTTTAGGCTGTGAATTTTTAATAATATTTTTGTTCCAATAAATAGTATGGCTATCCCTAGCACATTAATTAGTACACGATGTACAAGTCACTTATTGTTAGTATAACATATTTGGACCCATATACAACCTTATTTATATTTGTAGTGTAGGAGTACAGTGTACACTCATATACAGTGTGGTTGATTATCTTTTTGGAGAAAAACATTACTTTACAATGTATCATAATTAAAAACCCTAATCTAGTTGTCGCTCAAACCTCTCCTTAACCTTTTTCCTCTCAACTATTCTCCCTCTTCTTTCATCATGGTTGGTGGCACAAACGACAAATAAATGTCTTCACTTGAAAATTTGTATGGACTAACCCACATTAAAGCATGTGTTCCATTTGTTTGTAACCTTGAAGAACTCAACCATGATGCTTGGAGATAATTCTTTAAGACTCTATACACCAAATTAGGCATTCTTAAGCACTCGACAAAGCATACTATGCTCCTCATGTCACTCACAATGAACCCAAATGGAAGAAGATTAACTCTATTGTGAAGCTTTGAACCTATGGCAATATCTCACAACCGTTGCTTCAGATATCTATGAAACTCTCTCGCAACTGTTGCTTCAGATGTTACTAAAATGCAAGGTTTAGAACTCGCTACTTGGTACCTGTTTGTCTAACTGTTGAGTAGCTAGTACTTAGATTCAGTAATTCATGTAGAAATGTTTTTAGAGAAATTATATATGTCAATCATAAGTTGATTGAAATATATAACAAAACTAGATACATGTGAATACACAAAAACTGAAAAACACATAATGGTCTCACATCATGAATAATTACTGAAAATTTAAGATATATATATATATATATATATATATATATATATATATATATATATATATATATATATATATATATAGAGAGAGAGAGAGAGAGAGGTAGGTTCAAATGTTTCTCACATCTATTATGTGCTAGAATGCACCAATATGAATTTAGTATTAATTATACGTATATTAAATGATATCCATACTTACAACTCATTTTTATGGAAACCAATTAAATTCGTCATTAATGTCAACAATAATATTATTTCAAAATGAATTCATATCTAGAAGAATAACAGTGTATTCCACCAGAATTATAGTGTATTCTACTAGAATACACTCTCATTCTTCATATTCCATGCAACTTTATTGTATTTTAAGTGAGCAAGTTCTGATACAAAATACGAACTCATATATAAAAACCTAGATTTTAATTCATTCTGAAAGAATATTGTTGCTAACATTAATGACGGATTTAATTAATTTCCATAAAAAGAGAATTATAATTATGGATATAATTTAATATACATATAATTATGGAAATCATTTAATATTTATATTTATTTAATTAAATAATTATTTAATTTACTAAAATCTTATTGGTACATTCTAGCATACAATAATTGTAAGAAACAAAATAACCTAGTCATATATATCTATATATATATATATATATATATATATATATATATATATATACACTATAATATTAAACATATTGCCCATTTCTTGAATATTAAGAGGTATACATGTTACAACATCGAGTACAATCGGATTAAGCATAATGAAAACGCCTGCGCATGCTCCTTTGAGTGTAACTGACGGTAATACCTCCTCCTTATATTTAAACGTTGAAAACCCTAATTTCATCTACATACCATCAATCATCATTTTTCCCAAATCTCTTCTGTCTCTCTAATTGCTCACTTCCATCTCTCCAGTCTCTTTATGCTCTCTTCTGTCTCTCTATATATCATCTCTCTATATATCATCTCTTATCTCAGTCGATTAATAGGCATTGCTTGTGGAAGAGCTCTTAACCATCTCTTCTCTCAAACTCTCTGATAAGAACCCTAATCCATATCCCTCCTATTTCATTTGTGGTTCATGTATCCATATTTGCCTCCTCCGACAGTATCTCCTGCAATCCTTACCTCGAATTGGTGTTCCCTTCTCCTCTCTACCCCACCACCGTTGCACCACCAGTGAACCATCGCCCCTATGAAAACCCTAGATACCACCGTCTCCAACACCACTCAGCCCTCTATGAAATCTATAGACACAACATTTATTATCGTCCGCTCTAACAGTTCCCAAAAAAATTATGAAGTCATTAGCATACCAACATACCTTGATGATGTCGCGTCTGACTGCTCCTCTACAACCACAACCACTGTTCACCACTGACAGATGAACGTTACCACCATACCCTTACACCGTTTATCCCTCTCTAAAATCGTCCACCATCGTTTTTGATTCTATATGTCGAAACCTAATCTACCCATCGAAATCCATGCTGTCACTCAACATTCTCTATTAAAACCATAGAACTTGGGTTACCACCATCATCAAGGTATGTTGGTATGCTAATGAGTTCATAATTTGTTAGTGTCGTAACAATTTCTGACCAAGAATGGTTATAAAAGATAATATTTAGGATTTCTATTAAAATATTTATCTTAGAAATGTCATGAGTTGTGTCTGATTCATGTTTTGATTTAGATTTTTGGTTATAGCTATCATACTTTTACAACAAACTGATTTTTTTTCAGGTTACTGCCATCGAATTCACATTCCCATGGTTCATGCGCTTTTTAATTTTTCTATAGGTTAAAAGAATATCTCTTCATCCATTGACTCTTTTTTTACTTTACCAATTGCAGGTCTTCCACAATTAGTTGATTCATTGAGATGATGAGGAAGACAAATAACCAGATTGAAAGTGGCTTCTTAACTCTATTATCATCTCTATTTATTGCATTTATAAAATCTAGGTAAACTTTCTCTCTCTCTCTCTCTCTCTCTCTCTCTCTCCCTCCCTCCCTCCCCCTCTCTCCCTCCCCCCCTCTCTCTCTCTCTCTCCTAATTCCTCTCTTTTTGTTGTTTAGAGAAATGTACTAAGAGGTTCACCACGTGGTCTCCGTGGGGAGGCTGTAATGGGTTATGATTTTCAGTGGTGGAGGATAGTGGTTGGTGGTGATTAAGATGGGTTGTAATGGTGGTGGTACAAGGTTGTTTTGGTGGTGGGTATGATGGCAACAACCATGGCACCAACACTCTTCCTAAATAAGCCATAATTCCTTGTTAAGAGAAGAAATAAATTAGGTATGTGTTTCCTTTTTCTTTTCATCTGTTCATTGTACATAAATATTAGGTGTGTGTATACCGGATTTGTTTACTGTGTGTTTGTGTTTAACAACTAAATTTCAAAAAGAAGGAACTAAAAGCTTAATTTTGTGGCATGGCTTTGGAGGAAAACAAAGTTTTCTATAATGTTATCACTACTAGAAAAAAGACCTTTAATGACGCGCTTTTTACGACACGCGATAATTAACGATACGCAAAAGGACGTGCCCTTAAAATAGTGTCATCTCTCCAAAAAATTTAAGGATTTACGTCACGCTTTATTGCGTGCCCTTAATTTAGTATCTCAAGAAAAAAAATTAAAAACACGGAGGGCGCTTTATCTTAAACGCGCGTCGTCTGTACCTGTCGCTTTATAATTTTAATGAAACGCGCTTTTAGTATACAAGGGGGGAAATGAAATCCCCAAAATTTTGAAAACCCGCCTTTTTTTTTTCTATCTTCTATCTATCTTTCATCTTCAACCTAACAAGGACGAGCATTGCACTCTTGATTTCCCTAACTCTTTCTCATTTTCTGATTCAAACTTGAATGAATCGAAAAAAAATCTATCAATTTTGAAGCCTAAAGAATCACAACCCCCTATCAATTTTGAAAAAAAAAATCTATCAATTTTGAACACAGACCTACCCACAATGTTTTTCACCGGAAGTCTCTTTCGTCTCCACACCCTTGAGATCTCTCCATCGCTTCCTGGAGGAAATCTCAGGTTGTTTTCAACTTTGGGGTTTTTCGATTTCATCATTTTCCCCAATTTTCAGCTCCCGATTCTTCCCTTCTTGTTCTAATCTTACCCTTCGATTCCACCCCACCCTCCTAATCTCACTGATTTCTTCATTTTCAATGGGATCTCTTTCTTTGTGAGTTTTCTTTTCACGTCACAACAGTTGATCACCGAAGAAGCAATTTTCCAAATCTTTTTGTTGTTAATCAAAATTGTGTGTATGGCGATCAGATTCACTGTTTCTTACTCCGACTACGTGGCCCAAAACCTAGCCACCGCCTCCGGAAAATCCAATACATGCCGAATTTTTCACGAGGTTTTTTCTCATCCTCGTATATTCCAGAATCCCGACCGAGATCCCGTCGCCGGGTACGGTCCGGCAGCAACGGCGGGTTCAAGGTGTTCGGTTTCGGCGTATGCCACTCTTGCATGTGATTTTCTTGGCGTTGAGACCTCCTCTAAACCTTCTCCCCTCGTTGTTGGATTCATCTCGTTGGTAAAGTCAACGGCTACCGGTGGTGGCGTTGGTGGTGGTTCTGGGGTTTTTGGGATTTTGCCGTTGAAGGCGTCTTCCATGATTCCGTTTTTCCAAGGGTCGAAGTGGCTCCCATGTAACGAGATTAACAGTACGGAGGTTGATAAAGGCGGTACTAGCTCGACGAAGTCCAATCAGACTACTACTGATTGCGTGAAAACCTGCAATGTTGCAAGTACCAAAATCATCGTTGAGAGGAACAATTGGTTTTCAAAACTATTAAGTGTTTGCTCCGATGATGCTAAGGCTGCCTTCACCGCTTTGAGTGTCAGTATCTTATTCCGATCGCAATTGGCTGAACCAAGATCCATCCCCTCTGCATCCATGATCCCTACCCTTGATGTGGGTGATCGCATAATGGCCGAAAAGGTATAATCCCAATTCTAACCTTATTACACACTATATGAATGATGGTTGCCAATTTCGCCATTTTGGCTTTTCAATTCACATAGTGATTGTATGCAAGATTTTGAGTTTTTGCCTGTTATTGATTTAGGTTTCATACATCTTTCGGAAGCCAGAAGTTTCAGATATTATGATCTTCAAGGCTCCTCCCATTCTTCAGGTGCGATTTCACTTCTTGATTATAAGTATCTTTGATTAGTTCTGTGTTTTGTTGTTTGCTCATTGTCTTGTATCAATAATCTTGTAGGAATTTGGCTACAGTTCTGGTCCTGTATCAAGATTACAATCCTTATGATTTTTGTGATGTGATGGTGCAAGGGTCCACTTCCAGTGAAAAACATTGTGGGTAGGTTATATGCAGTGATTAGGTTAATTTACTCATAGTTTTGATTAATTTTTTTTATCATCATGTCCAGGTCCCTTCTCTACTGTGTTCTGTGAAATGATACGCTCCTACATTATGTAGCCATGTTGTATAATCTTAGCCATTACACATGGCAAACTCATATGCACTTCAAATGGATGGAATTGTTGATCCTGATGGTAATTATCAAATATACTATGCTTTGTTAATGGTAATTATCAGGAGTTCCATTTGTAATTCACATAGCATTTCAATTTTGAGTAGCTAAATGCTTATGATAATATATATATATATATATATATATATATATATATATACATACATATATATATATATATACATATATATATATATATATATATATATATATATATATATATATATTTCAGATTGGATCTTCACTTGGATTTGAAGATGGAGAGTTTGAATCTTCCAAAATAATTCGCCCTGCTGCTTTGTTTTATCACAATGAGGATGATTCCTTCTATTTTGTTGACTCAGAGGTATTCTTTTTTAAATGAATAATTACAAATATATTGATGGGGATATAGTCTTATTATGGTTTTTTACTTTTCATATGATGAAAGAATCATGCTATAAGGAGAGCTGATATGGAGAGCAGGACAGTTGAGACATTATATCAAAAACCTAATGTCAGTGAGACAAAAAGTAGTTTAGTGACTTGGATCATTGATAAACTTTAGAGTGCAAAAGACATTCCTTCAAATTCTAAGGAAGTTGATCCTAAATTACGTTTTTACCCCTGGCATATTCTCAAGTCATTGGAAAATTACCACATTTTACATGTCATATTTTAATTAACATGATATACTATTAATTTGCTATATAATGTTTTCATGCAGTTTTGAAACTTTATGGATCATGGATCTGTCATCTGGTATCATTCAAGAAGTGGTCAAAGGTTTGACTTCTATTGTCTACATATTCTTTTGATGTTTCTAGGTTAATTATGATGTTATTTAATAACATTTTTTGTGGTGTGAAGGATCTTCAAAGATTATAGAGATCTGTGGACATTTGATAAAGGAGAAATCATCCCTCGTAAAAGAAATACTGCCTAGTCAGCAGCTGCCACAAAATAATTTCTCGGTGGAGGGTATTTCACGTGCGGGTCTGCTTTATTCTGTGGTAACTTTTCAGGACAATATCGTAATTTGTGACACAGGTAAAATTAAATATTTTCCTTTTTTTTTAATTGATGAACTACAATATCCTCTAAGAAACAAGAGTGTTTAGATGCTCAGGTGGTACGGAAATACAACAAAACTTGTGAGCCAATGACAAGCTTTGAGTTTTCAAATTTTGGAATACTAGGATTGCCATACTGGTTGTTGCCCCTTATGAAATCAACTTATGATATGAGCTCTGTTTTTCACATGGTCTAGGACCACTAATTGCTTAGGATGGTAACTGGGTTGTCTTTTCGCGCCCTCCTTTGATACACCATAAAGGCATGAAGATTCTCTCTCTCTCTCTCTCTCTCTCTCTCTCCAAATTCTAAAACAAACAACAACAGGTAAATAGATGCCAACATTTTGTTTAAAATTCTGTGAACATTGAAAAAAAAACGAGGTCGATAATGCCTTTTTCATGAGATTGTCAAAAGTTGAATAAAATTAAAAAATAAACAAGGGTAATATTGTAATAGGAAGGGTCTTAATACATAAAGTGACCAACCTCTCACTTAGCACGACAAGTCATTTTGATTTTATTAAGTAAAAAAGAAACAACCTTATCAATCTACATGCATTTAGTCATGTACTATTGTCCCATAATTTGTCATCATAAAAGAAGACACTGTTGTCCCACAAGGGCAATATTGTAATAGGGCTGCTTTATATGTCATCATAGAAGACCCTGCTGTCCCATAATTTGTAACAATTTGTATTATCATTATTTGATTTTAATAATAATTTGTTTTGTTTTATTGTTGAGGTTATAGACTGATAGTCTTACTTTTCATGTCATTATTATTTATTTCTTTTTTTGTTTGCAGTTTCTTGCAGAAACTTTGGATGTTGTTCAAGACATTGATTGGGTCATTTCTCTTGGAAATGCTTTTGCAAAGCAGTATGAGCTTTATACATATGATGATGAGCATTCTGCACTACTTCACAGGTATGAACTCATTATCATTATCATTACATTTTTTTAATTAAATTATCTTATTGAGAGTATTCTTCTCCTACAAATGTCTTGGTATACTTCTTCAGAAAGTTGATAACATGACTTATGTTCGTGATAAAATCGTCTGGATGTACAAACAAGCAAATAATCTAGATTTCAAGTATTCCAGCACCTTGATAATTATTACATTGCTATGTTTCACATTTAACCCTGTTTTCTAATATTGTTTTGGTTGAACATGTTATTCCTCAAATTTTAACAGATTCTTGAATTGTGACTCACCCCTGCAGCTTTCTGAATGCAGGCTTATTTTGGTGCTGGATTAAGTGGAGTTCTAGCTTGGTGTGTGCGAGTGGGAAGGAACCAACCCAATGCCCCCGGAGTTCTGGCACCTTCCATCTTTACTTCCTATGTATCCAGGTTAATCTACTCGTATTTATTCATGTCTCAAAGTGTGTATTCCAATATCAGGTATCATGATTTGTGTATTTATAAAATTTTGAAATAGGGTCTTGTTCAATGATTTAGTTGTGTTTGCTCTAAGGGAGATCAACTTATCAAAAGTAAGTTAATATTTCACCCTTTTATTTAATATTTTTGTGATTGAATGAAAGTCTTAATGAAAGTAATTGACAACCCTTTCTCTGTAAATGATGTTGTGATTGTGGGAGAGGTGTTGTGTTTTTCTCTGTTGCTAGGTAACCTTCTCAACAACAACATTCTACTTAAGCAAGTGAGTAATCAAGATTAAGGGAGACTTGTAATCATGTTTGAAATTCCTTTCCAGTAAGAAACAGAGTTGTATGATTATTTGTTAGTTTTATATGAATGTATAACCCATGTTAGCAATGTATTATTTTTGTTTAACATTTGAATGATTCTTTGTATGACATTACAATTTGTGCAATTTATTTTATTTTTTGAGTATGAAATTTTATTTTATATTATGCAATGGATTGTATTTTTTGTATATGGTATTTTATTTCTATTATGAGAAATTAAATGCAAATTTAATTTAAAAATTAATAAATATATAATTTTTTTTTTAAACATTTAAATTTACGATACGCAAAAATGTGTGTCATCTTCATTTATGACATGACCTTTCTTGACAGGGGCTTTCTTGATACGCATTGCGTGTCGCGTGTCATCTTGCTTTATGATAGGGCCTTCCTTGATACGCATTGCGTGTCGTAAACACGCGTCGTAATTGCGCGTCGTAAATGCGCGTCGTCTCTCTTTATGATAGGGCCTTCCTTGACACGCATTTGCGCGTCGTTTGAGCCTTTTACGACGCGCAATGAGCGTCGTAAAAGGCTGTTTTTCTAGTAGTGTATAGTTAGTGTGTGTGTGTGTGTGTGTGTGGGTATAGCAGGGGGAATGGGGCATCTATGTGAGAGATCTGATCCCTTGGGGGGGGGGGGGGGGTGATTAAGTACAATATACAATCAGAATTGTAAAAGTGTTGGTTTAATCTGCCAAGTCACATTTTTGCTAATTACTTCTTAAGAAATTCATTTGGGAAATTCCTTTTTTGATCTGTCTGATTTAAAATCTGTTGTTAATGTATTTAAATGTCTAACTTTTGTTTTATTGTGATATATAACAATTGGACAGATCTTTCCTGATCTCCAGGAGTTGCAATTTTCACTCCTAATAATCTCTTCATTTTGATCTCGGTGGAAATTTAATAGCAGGTTTAATTTTTCTTATTATTTTTTTATTTACTATTTTATATTGACAAATTTCCTAATATTCGATAGGCAAGAACAGTTTCAACTGATTGTGTTTGAATTACATATGAATGGAATGGAGACAAAGGGGGAAAGGACAAGACATATTCAAAGCCCACCAGGTTTAACTTTTAGCCAAGCAATTCTATTTTTTTGGCTTTCTATTGAATCATATTTGCAATACAGGGATTTACATTTTTGGTACTCAAGTTTAATTATATGTTTTCGGTTTTGGTCCCTAAAGGAACCGGGTTACATATCAGCCCTTTTTTGAAGTTTTTCAATGACCGTGTTGCCCTTTAATTGGTTTTTTATAAATACTTCTTATCATATAATGTTTAACTCATAATAAGTTCAATTCCAGAACTTGAAGCTTCGCGAGGAGTGTTTGCATAGAGTAGAACAACATGATGTGACAAAAGTTCATCATAAGGAATCAACACAATGTTTAGCATAATATGGTGTTAGAGGGTAATATTGGGAAACTATTGGTTTCTTAGTTTGCAGTAATTCAGTCACTTGTAGATGGATTAAATGCACACAAGGATTTTGCTTATGATATCCATAGGTTGAGTGAAAGTTCATTTTTTTTATACCAATTATACCCTCAACATCTTTATATAACAATATACTTTTCATCAAAGGATTTAATGGTATTTTTAAGTTGTTTTTTTAAGTTTATTTATATTTATATATTTACATTTATTGTAAATATATATAATGGAAGCGACAAGACCCAAATACCCCTAAGAGAAAAAATGATCAAAGGTGGTGAAACTTTATCTCAGGTACACTTTGCACAAAGAAAAAAAAAAGCAACTCTTCAACGTCTAAAGCTCACATGTTTGTTAATTATTTACTAAAAAGAGATAATTGGATCTTATAATATTAATCTACTGTTTTAAATACATTTTTTTGGGTTGCAACAAATCAATGATGCATACATCAAATCTCTAGAAATATTATATCCTTTTTGAACATGCTAATCTCTGTTGACATAATTAATAAACAAATTTGTAAGTGTAATTTTCCCTATTTTGGATGGCAAGAGGCAATAACATATATATTATTATTTGTTTAGTTTTAACATTTTCATTCATTTTGTTTCCATTAAATCATTACAATAATGTACATTATAAATTTTGCTCAACTAAAATGATGTCATCTAAATACAAATTAGTTTTGAGTTGACATTGACTTGAAATAAGTTACATATATGAGTTTTTTTTTTTTGAAATTAATGGTTGTATTGTCATGCAGGTTAATGTTGCGAGACGGCTGCACCTCTGAATTGGGTAGAATTTTCAATTTATTACATTGATAAAAGAAAATTGAATGGGAGATGTGTTGTTGCTAACTAGCTACTTTCAAATGGTTGGAGATTAGTTGATAATTTATACAAATTAAACATTTTTATATATTATATTTTTAATAGATAAAACATTTTTTTTATATGCAACATATTTATTATTTTGAATTTAAACTTATTTATAATTTTTTGAAAAATGGATATCCTTTGAAAACGGAAACATGCTGTGCAAATGGAGAAATCTTAGTTGGAATCTCGTGGATGCATTTACCCTATGTCATGAAATCGTCACATAACCATTTCTATTAGCTTCAAACAGTAAAAAAAAATTTACAAATGACAATTTAATTATGTTATAAATGTGCAGAGATTTATGTTATTGATTTGAGCTCATCTCCATCAAATGAGAGCATCAAACTAACACATTTGATGGAAGTTGTCTATACAAAGGATAATATTACGTGATTATATATTATAGTGTTGTTCACTTCAAAAATGGTCCATTATAGTGTTCACTTCAAAAATAGGTGTTTATTAATGGTTTAAATTGATAATGGATCTTTGATAATTGGTTAATAAATTTTTTTTTAATTGTATTCTTATATAAGCTTATCAAGATTTGTTTAGTTCATTGTTTTACGTTCTTATTGTCCTTGCATTTTTTTTATATATATAATAATTGTCACTCTAAAGAAAATTTTAATTGTTTTAAAGATAGTCTTTATTCAAAAGTATTTGAATCTTGGTTTTCCGGATAAATGTACCTTATTCAAAGGATTTAAGAATTCAAAATTGTTTTAAACTCGCCTATTGACATTATGCTGATAATTTTTCATGCAAATATTTTGAGATGTCATTGAACATAACATAGTTCTTATTTGGATGTTCGATCAATCATGTGTTTCAATAGTAAACTATTTGAACAAAAGAATAATCGCATCTAGAAACTAAATTTTGAAAAAATATTCGTCCGTCGCTTGGCGCGGGTAAACGGCTAGTATATATATATATATATATATATATATATATATATATATATATATATATATATATATATATATATATATATATATATGTGTGTGTGTGTGTGTGTGTGTGTGTAGTAATCCTCACATGTATGTATGTTAGATAATAAATCATTTAGTATATTTTACATATTAATCACTGAGTTGGTCGAGCTTTATAACACTTTTCATTTCAGAAAGGGGCCGATCCGAGAGTAGGCGGATTCTGTAACTCGCCTCAGTAAGGAGCCTAGTAAGGAGTACTAAGGCGAGTAATCGACCAACTCGACAAGTTTTACAACACTGCTAAAATTTAATGTCACAACCAGACATATGTGCATCAACCTTAAAATATTATTTTGGGACAACAAAGACACCAAGATCATCCAAGTGAATAATGAACGTCGCCACATCAACATCTAAGACTTCACAAAAACTTCTTTGGTGAATTTGTTCTCAATAATATCTCATTCTTATCAAAGTTGATCTTATTTTCGGTACCTACATACAATTGGGAAACACCAATCAAATTATGCTTTAAATCTTCGACATAGACAACACAATTAATGATAAGTTTGCATTTTTAATTTTTCAAACCCTTTAATTGATGCTTTTTCATTATTTACAAACTTCCCATTTATAGCTCCAAATAAATCACGATAATCCCTTAGGTGTTCCTTTCTTCTAGTCATGTAATGAGAGCAACCGATATTGATATGATTTTCTTTATCATAATGTTCGTCACACATCACATACAATCAATGAATAATTAAAGGGACCCGAAGTTGTTTCGGTTCTAATAAGTTATTGGATTTAGGAAGGTAACTTAGAAATTTTTATTCGAAACATACAATATTGTTGAAACATATGTTGGATTCAATATTGTTTGGAATCGAACTTGCTACCAAAGTTGATAAGTTTTTTATTTTAAACTTTTAAATCAAGGTTGAAACTTGTTTTGAGAACCTATTGGTTTTGAGCTTCAAAACCCATTTGGTTAACTGCTTCAGTATCCCATTGCAATTCGAATTTAATATTTCAATGATCTGCATGCATTATTATCCTTCGTGGAATGAATTGACTTTTGTACGCCTTGAATCGTTTCCGAAGAAATGCAATCTTTTTGAAAAACAAAAAACATTAAGATGATGTTTATTTTTTGTCTGCAGATATTCTTAACCTCTTTTGTTTGCGATGTGCAGACGACACACATACATTAATCTTCGCAGATTATTTGTTTTTAAAAGACCATAGACCTAAAATTTTATGAATGACCTCTTCTTGGCACGCACGCGCGCGCGCACACACACACACACACACACACACACACACACACACACACACACACACACACACACACACACACATATATATATATATATATATATATATATATATATATATATATATATATATATATATATATATATATATTATATAGTTTTCTAACCTTTTCAAACATCTTTTAGCCTAAAACCACATATTGTTTTTTTATTTTTATTTTTTATTGTAAATTAAAACTTGAATTTATTCAAAATTTATCCATGTTAAATTTATACATAAATATTTATTTATAAGAATGATCATTAGAGTTGTTTATATAACTATGGAAATAATCATAACACTGTCTAATATTAGTTGTGCCAAATTTTATAAAATATATATTTAATGCAACATCGTGGAAAAAAAATCATGGTTAATTTTAATTGATTTAATTGATTATTTTGAAATCTAAGTTTATTTTCATCAATTATATGTCTTCAATTATTTAATCCGAAAATACAATCTTTAGGTATAATTTTACGACAAAAATTTATTGGTTTTATCAAATATAATCATTAATCTGCACCATTTTATTTTCATTTTTATACAACAATATATAAAATTTGATCTAGATTTGTGAAATATTTATAAAATAATCATAAAAGTATAGAAAAACTCTTTTGAGTTCAAAAAAATAAATTTTAGTTTATTTTAGCAAGACGTAGATGTTAAAAAACAAATATTTTTTTATTTTTTCTCATACTGCATATGTTTGATACAATTCTACTATTATAGAGGTATGTAGATATGATCCACATATTATACAGCTTTTACTTCACATAAAACAAACAACTCTTAATTGAAATAGCTTTTTTCTTAACCTGTATTTTAGAAATTTTGATTTTTTCTTTCTATCGAAGAAAATCAATTTTCCACATTCTTACACTTACGTTTTCCAAAGGCAAGGTTTTGTTTTCTAAGGTTTATATTCATTTTTTTGTCGTTGCCTAGATCTTTTATGGGTAAATTGTACAAAAAACATTATTTTTACACAGAAATTCTTTTTTGATACCGTGTTATTTTTTGTGTCAATTTTGACACCGTGTTTTCTAATTTGTTACAATTCCGACCACTTGACCGGTTAACCAGGTTACATGCTGACGTGGCATGATGATGTGTCAGTTTTTGATGATATGTCAGTTTTGATGATGTGGCATGCTGATATTATATGCTGACGTGTCAAAATTGATTTTTTTTTCTCACAAAAAACACTATGTTTTCATTTTTTTTCGAGTTTGACACTAAGTTTAATTTTTTCTTTCAACTTTGACACTATGTTTTTTTGTTCCAAATCGAACATCATTTTTTCCAATTTTGTTCAATGTTGATAATTTTCTATTTGAAACCGTATAAATATTTTTTAATACATTTAAACCGTATAAATATATATATTTTTTCTTTTAAAAACCATAGTTTTGTATAAATATATTTTTTTACACTCAAACCATATTTTTATATATAAATATGTATTAGTTATATAAAAATTGTATTTTATATTAAATATGCAACTTTAAAATGTGTTTGGAGGTTTGGAGGCGTGTAGTCGATCAAAACTCAGATATCAAGTTTGCAACCTATCAAATTTTTACATCTTATTAGAAGCTTATTGTTAGTTTGATTCTCATGATATAACTAATGCTTTGAATGTAAGAAAAAAATATATCTTGTATTTAATATAAATGTAGTTTTTAAACCAAAAAATATGTTTATACGGTTTAAAATGTAATAAAAAAAATATATTTATATGGTTTCAAATGAAAAATAGACAAAATTAAACAAAATTTGATAAATGATGTTCGATTAGAACAAAAAAAACATAGTGTCAAAATTGAAATAAAAAATTAAACTTAATATCAAAATCGAAAAAAAAGTAAAAACTTAGTGTTTTTTGTAGAAAAAAAAATCAATTTTGACACATCAGCATGCCACGTCATCAAAACTGACACGTCATCATGCCACGTCAGCATGTAACCTGGTTAACCGATTAAGTGGTCAGAATTGTAACAAATTGGAAAACACAGTGTCAAAATTGGCAAAAAAAAAAAAACACGTTGTCAAAATCGTATTTCTGTATAAAAAAAGTGTTTTTATCTCTGTATAAAAAAAAGTGTTTTTATGCTATTTAGCCATCTTTTATCTTCTTTGCTATTGACAATTTATGAATTTGATTGAAAAAAAATGAAATAAGGACAACCAACTTCAAATCTTCATCAATTTCACTGTATTATCACTCAATTCATCGTGATCACTTATCAAACTTGAAATATTGAATTTTGTTCAGAAACTATTAATGATTTTTTCATTATATTTAAAATCTTCCATAAAAAAAATACTTTTATTGGAAAATTTACAACAAATTACATACCGAATTATAAGATATAACACTTTCACTATTGTATGTAATATCATCGATAACGTCATGTTTTAATTTGACAAAAAGTAAAAGATTTATATTTTGTTGCTCAAAAATAACATTTTTCTGTAAAACTTTCGTCATATATCCATAAACTCTTTTAGCCATATTATATAAAATGTTCCTTTGTTTGGAAGGAAACTTCTTCTGTGACTCTAAGTATAGTTTTATTGTTATTCAATATTTTTACTCATGTCACATCCGATTTTTCACACCAGAAAAATCATTTTATTTATGCTTATTTTAAAAATAGAATATTCTTTATTTTGTGGAATTGGTCCTGTAAAAATATTTCCGAAGAAATGTTTTTCACCGATTATTAAAAACTCGATATGTCATAAGTGATACAAGAAACATAAGCATATACGTAATCATTTATGGCTTTACAACATCTAATGTCCTATATTTCTTCGAATCTCTCATCATTTCCAAACATCAATAGTCTTCGTATTGATACCTATTATACAAAAAAGTTGAGTGGGTTAGGTTGGAAACTTGATGAGTACATATGGTATTCAACCCAAAGTAATATATTTAATTGGTTTAATTATCTATTTATATAAATTACTCCACTTACGCATTCACATTATATTCTTTATTAATTTATAGAGACTTATCTTAACGACCATCATTGTAATTATTGTGATTGCCATCTATAGGTTCTATTAGAGGATTACACCGTTAGTACACTAATACTAGATCCTACATTGTTAATACAATAGTATCAGGTCCTACATCGTTAGTACTATAATACTAGTTCCTACATCATTAGTACAATAATAGTATTCCCTACATGATTAATACAATAATACTAGTGTAACATCCGGTTTTTCAGGTATATTATTCTTAATATTTAATTTAAGAATTTTGGAGGGACTTGACGAGTTGGTGCCTCAACTCATCGAGTGGGGTCGCGAGTTAGTGATGTGTTTAATGAATGGATTCGACGAGTCGGGTATCTGACTCGCCTAGTCACCGCTGCTCAGGAAAACGCTAATTCCCCGAGTTTGTGACCTATTTAAAAACTCTTATGGCCTTCATTTGCGGCCACACTTCCCCTTGAGAGACCCCAAATCGATCCAAAGATCTTAGAGAGATAGAGGGAGTTAATTGCTTCATTTTGGTGGATTCTTGCAAGGAAGAATAAGAAGGTTCAAGCTTAATTGACTAGAGGGGCTCAGATCTCCCACTATTTCATTTAAAGCTGCAGTTGGAGGTATGAATCCATGCATGTTTTCATATGATTAGTAGATCTCATGAATTTAGGGCTTCTTTACCCTCTTTTAAGCTGATATATGAAGCATGTGAAGTCCCTTTGTGGCTTAGACATCAGATTTGGACCTTGAGAGGTCCAGAGAGTCCCAAGAACCCAACTTTATGCAGTTACATAAGAATATTAAACCAAAGAGGGTTATTTTGTCAATTAGAGGTAGATGAGTGATGTATGGACATCAAGGTCGAACCTTTACGTGATTAGTGAGCCTTGAGTCATAGATCTAGAGTTCGGGAAAGTATCTTGCACTAAAATGGATGAATGCAAAAGAGTCTGAATAGACTCACCCAGGGTTTTATCCCGATGAACTGAGTCAGGTGGTGACCTGACGAGTTAAGGTTTAGCTCGTCAGTGGGAGCTTGTTGGGGTTGCCATTAATCGACTGGACTCGATGAGTCACCCAAGTACACTCGACGAGTCTGGTCAAAAGTTGGACTGTTGATTGGAGTTGAATTTTGTTGACCTTAGAGTTTGGTCAAGATGAGTGTAAGAGGTCAGGAAGGGTAGAATGGTCTTTTACCTTTCTAAGATAGAGAATAGGAAAGGAATAGTCTAGCCTTTGAGAGCCATTGTTAACTAGAGGTAATTTATGTATGTTATTAGGCGGAGGCTAGATCAATGTTTCGAGTACGAGATCATTAGAGTTTACCCGAAGTGAGTCTTCTCACTATACATTACCTAGGGTGGTATCTATGTGTGGACCGGAAGGTCATACGTGTTTGCTTGAGATTATGTGCTATTCTGACCGGACCGGAGGGTCCAACGATTTACGATACCAGAAGGTCCTCAACCAGATCGGACTGAAGGGTCCAACGAGCTAGACCGGGCCAGAGGGTCCAACGAGCTATGGGGCTGGAGGGTCCCGCTGAGACACAGTGACGAGAAGGTCGTACAGAGTATAGCCTCGAGTGGCGAATTGTTGTATGTGGTATTTTGGGGAACTCACTAAGCATTCATGCTTACTATGTTATGTGCTATGTGTTTCAGGTACCCCAGAGGATCGCGGGAAGGCACCGGCGTAATTGTACACACACTCTTGATACAGAGCTATGTTTGTGGGTCCTGGATTTGACTTGATGTTTTGAAAACTTTGTTGATGGATATTTGGATTTTGTTAACAAGACACGTGTTTTATGAATGTTAAAAATAAAAAAAATTGGTGTGTAATTTTTGGTTGTTACAACTAGTTCCTACATCGTTAATACAATAGTACTGGTTCTTACATCAGTAGTACAATAGTAATATTAAAGTCGTGACATCCTTTCATTATTTCCATCTTTTATCGTACAATAACATCTTATCGTTTTTGCCTTTCATTACCCTTCATTACTCAATGTATTATATTCATAAAAATACATATACGGTATAAATCATATAAATTTATCTGTATAACATTTCATCTAACACAAAACATCTTTGCACATAAGCACATATAGCATTCAATTATCTAAATATTTCATATCTGTATGTAAGACGAAAGTAACTATACAATCACTTGCTAAAAGTGGATAACTAGTGATTTTGGTAGAGCTTCACCTAACAACTTAGATTTTCATTTTGACATGACCTAAGTGTGATTTATATTGACTCTTAGTCTAATGTTCCTTGTGACTAATGGCAGTCTAGATTCCTCACTAATCTCAACATCTACATCAAGATCTTGGAAGTAAGGAATAACCAGGTAGAATCATATCCATTGACGGAGCTTATATAGAGTTAGGGGGGATGTCCCCCCCCCCCCCCCCTATTTTTTTTTTTTTTTATAATTAGTCCATAATTATTAAAAAAGTTACATATTGTGTCAAATTCTATAAAATTTGACTTTATCCCCTTGTTCTTCAATTTGTATACATATTCTATTTTCGCAACCCCCCCCCCCCCCCCCCCCCCGCGCAAATGAAAGTTTCAAGCTCTGTCACTGATCAAATCAAAGGTAGGGTCCGTTTAGTATATGGAGTATACTGTTTGGAAATCCCACTTTGAACATCTCACTAAATCTATCAGAGACATCATCCACGTAAGTAGATCAATTAGTATAATAATTTTTGGGGGAAGGTAATTTGTCTTTGGCGGATGTGTGACACATTGGAGGTTTTGGGTGGACTGTCAGTGTGCGTCGCACACCTTGTCAACGTGCATGCTTGTATGTGCAAATTTTCATTTTCTTAAAAAATCATATCTTCTCCTTACGAGCTCTATTTTCGAAGTTCTTTATATCTATACGTAGCTATCAACAAGATCTATAACTTTCGTTTAGACTCCCTTAGATAATTCTCACTTTATTTTTAAGGTTACATTTTATAGGCTTAGATTGTTAAAATCCGTATAAAAATCATAACTCTCTTATACGATATCCATTGTCGGCTGTCTTTATATTAACATATAGGTATTGACGAGATTTTCAAGTCTTGTTTATATTGTTTTTCTAACAATCAACCATTCTCAAAGTCGCACACTACTGCACTGAAACTTTGAAAAATCATAACTTGCTTGTATGAAGTCAGATTTGAACATTCCCTATATACATACTCTCGGTTTAACGACCACTATGACTCGTGTTTCAATTACTTTTTTCTAAATAATCTTGTACTGAAACATCTATATATCGTCGTGAAGAATAATTATCCTATTATCCATTAATCATCTAGCCCTATCTTGCAGGCGTCATAGTTATCTCCCCCTTAGGTTGATTACATCTTTGAATCCTCAGCAAAACTGGATTGGATGGTGATCCTGTATTTCATTCTTCCATCCTAGTAAATAATCGCAACTCTTATGTTCTTAAAACTTTTAGATTATTTAATTGATGGCGATACTTAACCTTGCACCCATTCTTCATTCTCTGGCATATCTTAAGTCCTAATCGTTAGGCTACAAACTTGATCTTCACTGGAGACTCCTGCTCCTCCTAAAAAATCAATTTATGATGAGGTCTTTATTTTTGCTATCATACATGCCTAGTGGTCATACCCTAATGACCTTCTATCACATGTTGTAATGGCTAGACTCAAGTCTTTTTTAGTCAGACTCTAGCATGGAGGATACATGCCATCATGTTCTAATGTGGTACGACCAAATTATTATAGGTAGATTTTCTAGCTACTGGCTACTTAGTCTTAATGACGGCTGCGATACCTTTTTAGATCTTTTTAGTTGTCTTTCCCTTCATTCTATTGACTAAAGTCAGATGCTACATCGAGTAACTCACTTCATAGCTTTCATCTTAATCAGACTCAATTTTCTATGACCACTAGGTTCGGAATAATATTCATCTTGTTTAGTCATTACCAAAACGATGATAATGATGGTCATTTACAGAAGGAATTTAATTACTAGTGCTAATACAATAATTCAACGTTTATAATCATGTTCACATAGAGTTTCCAAATCAAGGTCGGAAACAGACCTTAGACCCTTTGTAATAATAGCAGTCTAGGTAGGAAACCTAAGGCATGCTAGAATAAAAATCATTTAGCACATAATAGCAATTAAAACAACTTATCCTAAAGTATTCTAGTGCTTGTGTCAATTCAGGTGTACAACCTAAAATAATATAGACACACACCTCACGATCATTACTTAGCAATCTAAGTTTAAGTCTAGAAATCCTAAAATTCCTAGTTCGCTTAAACTAATGCTCTGATACCAATTGTGACATCCCTGATTTTCAAGGTTTGACATGACCTTTTATTTATCTTCTATATTCATTTATAGAGACCTATCTGAAGGACCATCATTGTAATTATCGTGATTTCCATCTATATTCTACTAGATGACTACATCTTTAGTACAATAGTACTAGTTCCAACATCGTTAGTATCATAGTACCAGCCCCTACATCATTAATACAATAATCGTTAATTAATAGTACTAGTTCCTACATCGTTAATACATTAGTACTAGTTCCTACATCGTTAATATAATACTTGTAGTTCTTACATCGTTACTATAGTAGTACTATTAAATTGTGACATCCTATCACTATTTTCACCTTTCATCGTACTATGTCATCATTTTTACCTTTCGTTACCCTTTATTAACCAATGTATTATATTCATAAAAATACATATATGGTATAAATAATATAAATTTATCTTTATAACATTTCATTTAACCCAAAACATCTTTGCACATAAGCACATATAGCATTCAATTATCTAAACATTTCATATATATATGTATAAAATGAAAGTAACTATGCATTCACTTGCTAAAAGTGGGTGATTGGTGATTTCGATAGACCTTCGTCTAACACCTTAGCTTTTCTTTTTGATGTGATCTAAGTATGATTTATACTTAGTCTTAGTCTAATGTTCTTGGTGACTAATGGTAGTCTAGATTCCTCACTAATCTCGATGTTTACATCAAGATCTATCAAGTAAGGAATAACCAGGTAGGATGATATCAAATGTAGGGTTTGTTTGGTATACATAGTATACTATTTAGAAATCCTAGTTTAAACACCTCACAGGTAGTATATAGAAATCAGATGTAGGATATGTATTAACGAGATCTTAAACTCTCGTTTAGATTCTTTTTCCTAATAATCAACCGTCCTTAATTTTTGTTTCTGAGTCGCACACTACTATGTTGAAACTTCATAAAAGCATAAATTTCTGTTATGAAGTCGGATTTGGACGTTTCCTATATGCACGCTCTCAGTTTAACAACTACTATGAGTTTCGTTTAGATTATTTTCCCTAAATAATTTTTTATTGAAATATATTTATATATATATATATATATATATATATATATATATATATATATATATATATATATATATATATATATATATATATCACAGTGATGAATAATTATCCTTTTATTCATTATTTATCTGGCCTTATCTTATGGGAGTTAAAACCTCTTTCTATAGTTTCTCAACATTAAGTTTCTTTTCATCTACCATACCCTGCAAAATCAATATATTGTCTTTTTCCTTATTTTCTCCTCTATTTGTTGAAATGAGAGTCTAACTTATTGATACCCCATTGTGTAAGGACTATCAATAAAGAGTGTGTATGTAATCAAATTCTATTCTCTAATTACCTCTTTACTATTGGAACCTTTTACCTCTTTACTGTTGGAACGTTTTTATCGATAATATTTTGGTATGAATATTGTTGATTGTTATTGCTTATATTCATATTATTGCTTGTTGATTTTTTTTGGTTTGGAATGAGCAAATGATATTAGAGTAGTGCTGAGATCTTCTAAATGATCCTCTCAGTTGATTCAAAAAGTTCATCTTCATCATCCTCCTTTCGATCAAGTTCGGTAAATAAATGTCCTACATTTGATCAAAATAATTTCTCAATGTGGTTAAGAAAAACCATGATTGTTATTGAAACCATGGATGTATTCATGCATGATATTTTGAAAGATGGTGTCTTTGATCCTACTATGACTATAGCTGAGACAAGAAAGGATCATGTCACCATTTGATCTCCTACTTTTCAGTGGAATGAAGAAGTAAATAAAAAAAACCAATCTTAATGTCTATGATAGAGCTTCTATATGTGGCATTATTCCTTATCATGTATACCATCTAGTTGAAAAATGCTTGTCAACAGAGGAGATTATTACCACTCTCAATGTCACATATGAAGGTATTAATGAGATGAAAATAACTTGAAAAACTCTCTTATTTGTATGTATGAGTATTTTTTTTCTTATAAAAATGAGTCTCGCACCAACACCTTCGATATATTTAATTGTTTAATTAATGACTTGAGAAAGTTTAATATCATAAACGATAATGATGTATTGGTTCACAAGTTTATTGACTCTCTTGATGACAATTGGTAGCATCATGTTGATATTTTAAAGAATATTGAGAAGGTAAAGACTATGGATCTGTTGAGTCTGTTTGGTAATATTAGAAAGTATCAGCAAAGCAAAGCTTAAATAAGAGAAAGTGTTAAAGAGATGAAGGATTGTGTGAAGACAAGTCTGCCACTCTTATTATAAAAGGATTCAAAGTGATCAATGATGTCAATGATAGTAACGAAATTTCATCAGAAGAAGGCTATGGATATGATCTTGAACTTTAGCATAAGGCCAAATTTGCTAGCAAAGCTATATTAATTGTAATGAAATTTAAAGGACTGAATTTTTTTTTGAAAATTCAATAAAAATCAAAGGACTTTTGGATAAAAGAATTTTAATGCAGATTCATCCTCAAATATTGACAAGAACTCATACGCTGATAAATGTTACAAATGTGGCAATACTGGTCATTTTGCTATAGATTGAAAAGTCAAAATCACCGAATGAGTGGTATGAAGTTAAGTACAAGAGATTAGACAATAGTTTGAGTAAAAACGATATTGGTTCCATCGTTCTTCTAGTCGAGGAAGGAAAATGGGAAGTTGAATCCTCCACTGATGAAGAAAAAATTGAAAATGTGTGCTTGTTAACAAAGTTGTACATGATCAGTAAAAACAATTGCTCAAGATCATTCGATGCAGATCTCGTTGATGTTGCAGCGAGGTATGGAGATCAAAATTGGGATTGTTCATCCTTCAATCAAGTTGAGAAATTTGTAAGTTATCTTGATAATAAAAAATCCTTAATGTTTGATTATCTCTGTCTTGATCTTGTAAAAGAGAAACGTGATTTTCAAAGAAAATATCAACTTTCTTTAAAAGTGATTGAGTTAAATAAACTTGAGTTAGCTAGTCTTGAAAAAATAAGCTTATGACCTAAAAGTTCTTTAATCAAATCTATCTTAAAGAGAAGGATGAAGCTATTTTACAATTTAAGAGCTTAAAGAGAATAACTAAAACTAGTCTACTTCTCATTTAAGAGTCAGTCATATTGTAAACACACAAATCTCATCCCAAGCTCTTTAAATCATTGGTGAAAATTTTTCAATAAGCTGTTGATTTTTCCAATCAAATCAAAGATGAACCTAAATTTCCAACCACTGATGAGCTAATTCAAGGTTATGAGATTTGTTTTGCTAGACCGGTTGATACTAGTGTTCTTGATCATGTTAATAAATACTATGAAACTGGAAGCTTTGGTAAAACCACTCTTTAGAATGTATATATTCTAATGATCCATCTATCAAAATCATTTTCAAGAGAAATTAAAAGTTGATAGAGAAAGAGTTGTCAAGTTTCCAATCCTTAATGGTGCGAAACACTGTAACCTCAGCCAAAATTAAGTCAAATATAATTCTCGTAAATATAACAAACACATATGATAATCAATTTACTTTAGTGTTTAATGAAAATTTCATTCAACACTACAGGTGTATACGATTTCAAAAATATACAAAATGTCTAAATCTGACTTCGCATGAAGAAGTTATGATAAATTCTATCACTATTTATAAAAATAGGAATTTAAAATAGACTTAGAATTCACTATTGGAGTCTAAAACCTAGAAATACCTATGCGTGGATATAAAGAGCGTCAAAAACATAGTTCGTATGCAAAACTTATGATCTTCCGAAGATGTAGCAGTCTGAGAGCATGACATGTGGTTGAAACCCTAATTTTGTCAGAGCTCATGATGTGAACATGTATTCTCATGATGAGAGAGTGCTCCAGGTCACTAATGGATGCTAGAAAACACGTGGCAAGGCTATGGGATGACTCATGGAAGCTCACAAGGTGAACATATCATTCTCATGATGTGAGAAGTCATCTAGACACCTTTCGAAGATAGAAACACAAATGGAAAGTATACGAGGAGATGTAGCTAGGCCTCATGTCGTGAGCATTGATTCTCATAACGTGAGAGGGCCCAAAAAAGCTTATAAATAGCAAGTTCAACCCATTCATTCCTTACACCAAATCTTTGTTCCCTCTCTCGTTTGTTGAATGTCGTTTCCCTTCCCGAGCTTGACAACGACAAGCCTATGACCGTTTTTAAGTTATATTCTACAGATCACGCTACTTGGGTGAGTGTCATGCCCCAACTTTTTAATATTTCCAGGGGAAAATGCATGATAAATATTGTATACAAGTTAATATTAATTTTATATGATAGTATATTCATATCAACATAGATAGTTATATTAATCGGGATATAGTTGTTTTGTATTGGATATACTTCAAATATATCTCATATATTGGAAACATACAAATATCGTAACCTTGTTAGCATGTTAGTATTATAGATTAAACCAATGTAGACCCTGAGTCATACTTGGGAGTTATATATATATATATATATATATATATATATATATATATATATATATATATATATATATATATATATATATATATATATATATATATATATATATGGGACAGTTCAAATAAAAACAGTAAATAGTGTGAGAACGTAAAACATTTTTTTATGTTATTATTATACAATGAATTTTGTATCGACAACTTTATGTCATTATTCAGCAAAGAATAAATGAATAGTCAAATGTTAAAATTAAAATTAGAATTTACTACAAAAATGCACATACATAAGTTTATAATAGAATAATAACATCGTAATGAATATATGACTAATCGAAAGTTAATAAATATATTAGAATTACTTCAACAATACACTTATGCAAAATTCATTACAGAATAATAACATAAACATAGTGTTTTTATGTTCTCACACTATTTAGTGTTTTTATTTTGTCTTACTTATATATATATATATATATATATATATATATATATATATATATATATATATTATGTGTGATATAGCCCTGTAGTTATGCTTGGGAATTCTATATACTAATTGTTAAGTATGTTGTCATTATTTGTTTTATATTAGATAAAACCTGGTTTACTTCAAGTTATTGTCGTTGTACTGCCTAAGTATTATGAAATTAGGAGTAATATTTAAAATCATAGTCTAGTAACTTAGGGTTGTAGACACGAATATGATTTTGGTATTAGAACAATAGGAGGTCCACAAAGTATACATGAGCTATTTTATTCATCAATTAAGATTGGAAATCTTAGTGGAAATCCTCTAACCTATAACCGCTAATCCCGTGTGAGTGAGGAAGTTGTGTATAGATCTATGTTGGTTAACACCCCTCCCGTGGTTTCTAGCTACAACCCAACGGTTTTTTGGGTTACGAACTTGCCCAATTTTCCAACGAGGAAGTTGTGTGTAGATCAATGTGGGTAACTCCCCCACCCATGGTTTCTAGCTACAACCCAACTATTTTTCGGGTGACGAATGGTCCTTTTGTTTTTCCGACATGGATGAAGCGTGAAAAACGATTATATTGGTGCGAACCATTTATAGTACCATTCAGAGGTAGTGGTGTCGTTTTAGCAGCGGTTACAGACTCATTGTAGTACAATTTTAGAAGCATTATACTTTGTCGATATATAAGTATAAATGTTAAGTATAAGTTTCCCAAACCCTTATACTGTAGGTAGAAGAAACTTGTAGGTATACTACTTGTTCATTAAGTACAAAATTATACCTACCACACATTCTCGTATAGAATTCAAATAAGATTTATACGTAGTGGTTTTTACTCGTATAGAATTGAAATAAGATTTATACGTAGCAACCTTCGTTTATATGGGATTACAAACAGTTATATTCATAGTATATGAAACTTATAGGTATACTACTTATTTAGTAAATAAAACATTATACCTAGGATATATAAACAATAGGCTAGAGATAAATATGAATCAAGATGACTCTTTTATACTACGTTATATACTTTTTAAACTTGTAAAAAGTACTATTTTACTCAAAGTCAAAACTGGTTGACTCACCAACTTTATGTTGACGTATTTTCAAAATGCAAGTGTTTTCTGGAATTTGATAACTTTCATACTAGGAATGACGTTACACTTCCCGGTGTTTCCGTGGCCGGCTGGGGGTGTGATAGATTGGTATCAGAGCTATTAACTATAGAGAACTAGTACTATCTTAGGAAAGCACAACTATAGTCTAGGGCTTACTCTTTAGTTTTAGGTATATCCCTTAACCTACAAATAAAAAAGTATTATTAATTATACTACTAAATGACTATTTACGGGAGCGGTGACAGGATAGACACGTCACTTGGGTTGCTGGATTTCAGAATGGCTATGTGCTAAAATGATCCTGCCACCGATTGTCCTGACTAGCCAGTGCTTTATCAGCTAGCCCTAAAGTAACAAAACAATAATTAATAATAACCATGAACACAACAAACACAAATATATACACTTATGTATGAACCTAGTCCTGCGATGAGAACATATGTATATATAACCAAAAAATATAGAAAACCCAAACCCTTAATGAACATTACAATGTAAGGTTTTAGGTCAAACTCCTTAGTCGACTTTTATTGTACATGGGTTGAACCACAACTAAATGTAGACTGATCACCTATGTTTAATTATGGTTAGACCGATGCATAAATAAACTTGGATACGGTGGTTGATAGACTAAAATAATTGAAGATTCCAGAAGATTCAAGATAGATCTCAGATCAAGATACCATCAACTCGGAGTACAAGAAGACGATGTTCCGAAAACAACATTTAGGACTCAGTATAGTAATTATGACTTCCTAGTTACGCTTTTGGATTAACCAAGTCCCCAACAGTATTCATGGATCTCATGAATCGTATTTGCAAACTATACTTGGATAAACTCGTGATAGTAACTATCGATGATATATTAATATATTCACGAACCAAGGATGAACATGTTTAATACTTGCAAATAATCTTGGAAATATTAAAGTTGTACACCAAATTCTCCCAATGTGAATTTTGGATTAGAGAAGTATAATTTTTAGGACATGTAGTTAGTAACAAAGGGATGCAAGTCGAACCCTCCAAGGTTAAAACAATCAAAAATTAGGAACCACCAAAGATGCCAACAGAAGTGCGTCAAATCTTAGGGCTTGCTGGCTACAACCGTAGATTCATAGAGAATTTCTCCAAGGTAGCCAAGCCGCTTACAACACTAACACAGAAATATATAAAGTTCAACACAGAAGAAAAACAAGAAGCTACTTTCCAGAAATTAAAACAAATTTTATGTAGTGCACCAATCCTACCCCTCCCAAATGGGACAGAAGATTTCATCATGTACTGCGATGCATCAAATCAAGGATTGGGATGTGTGTTGATGCAAAAGGGGAAAAATTATCACTTATGCATCACGACAACATCAGGTGTATGAGAATAATTACACTACCTATGACCTTGAATTGCGAGCTGTAGTTTTTGCACTGAGAAGTTGGAGACACACATAGCCAAAGAACATATAGATGATACCTTAAGTACCGGGCCATAAATAATCCATGAGACAACTAAAAAGATTATGAAAATTAAGGATCGATTAAAGGCTACACATGATCCTCAAAAGAGTTATGATGACATAAGACATTAGCATTTGGAATTTAAGGTTGGAGATAAAGTAATGTTGAAGGTGTCTCCTTGGAAAGGCATGATTCGATTCGGGAAAAGAGCAAGCTAAACCTGCGATATATAAAATCTTTTGAAATTCTAACACGAATTGGTTCTACCACATATCAACTTAAGTTGCCTCAAGAGCTAAGCAATATACACAATGTCTTCCCCAACTAGTTAACAGTTCCTCATCCACAAGAAAAATTTCGAGACGAAATTTTTTCAACGGGAGGAGAATATAACACCAGTAAAAATTAGGTGAAAGATAATTCTCGGAAATATGACAAACACATATTATAATCAATTTACTTTAGTCGTTAGTGAAAATTTCATACAAAACTACAAGTCTATATGATTCCAAAAATATACAGAACGTCTAAATCTGACTTCGCATGAAGAAATTATGATAAATTCTATCATTATGACCTTTATAACAAGAAGAATTTTTTAAGATGTGGTTTGCTACAAATTTCACAACCAACATGAATTGTATGGATCCATTACCCCATCTTTTTAGTTCTTATATACATGGTGTCGAGCTTTGTAATTATGGAAGCAATACTATCTTGACCTCCATCTCCATTTGATTTTCTTCTAGTAATATCCTCCCTTTGGGTTGTGATACTCTCTTTAATGCTTTGCAAATTCATTTATCAAAGCTTTGATGGTCTCCAAATCCTTCTTTGTGATAGGCCCTTGAGAATCAAGAATTTGGTGAGTGCACATGTTGATCCCATTGTAGAAAGTAGAGATTTCTTGTCACACATTCAAGTCTTGTTGTGGACAATTCCGAAGCATTCCCTTGTAACGCTCCCAAGTTTCATATAACGGCTCCCCATTGAATTGTTGAAAATTATGAATATTTTTCTTTAATTTTTCAATCTTTGAAGGTGGACTAAATGGTTTAATAAATACATTTCATAAATTTACCCTAGTAGTGATAGCCCCAGGAGCAAGTGATTTCAACAAATCTTTTGTTGTGTCCTTTAGTGTAACCAGAAGAAGTCACAACAATATTGTATCCTTGTTAACATTAGAAATATTAAAATAATTTGCTATCTCCAACACCTCATCAACGTGCTTATATGTGTCCTCATGATCCTTCCCAAAGAATGATATGTCCTTAAGCATATTAAGAATGTGAGACTTAATCTCAGAATCTTGTGGAAAGAATTTCAGGTGGCACGAGACCACACCAATTATCATCTCTCATACGCCGATTGTAATCCTCCGTCAGCATAGTTGTTATGCCTGCCATTGTGTTGTAGAGTTCGCTTTTGTCATCTTCTTCTGTGTCGCTTTCGGTTTTTGGTTCGTATCATGTTCCTTTCTTGTCCGGAGTTGTTTCGAAAGCTTATACCTTGTCATTTTTGACACCACTACTTGATTCTCCTTTCTTTCTTTCCTTTTTATTGTGGAATTTGGATTCTAGATCGTCAAGGGTGGCACAATCTTAAAGGATGATCCCTTGGTCATGTACTACTAGAACAAATCAAGAAACACACATAAAGCAAATAAAAACAAAATAAAATAAAAAACTAAGAATGCCAGTTTCCTTGCCGTGGAAATGATAACGCCATGTCATGTAAACTAAAACCACAATAAAATAAAAACAAGCATAAACTTAACTTTTTGTGGATTCAACTGCACAAAAAGGATTGATTAAACAATAATAATTAAATTTTAACTAAAATAAGTCGTTCCCCAACAACAGAGTCAAAAAATTTATGTGTTTTATATTATCAATTAAAAGCTTTAACTTTATATCCTAATTATTCAACTCAGATAGAACACAATAGGTAGTACGCCTAGTTGTGTAGTGGTAAACTAGACTAAGTAAGGAATCGATCACATGGAACGGTATTTTAATGAAAGTAATGCTAAAAATTAAACTTTAAATGAGGGTTTTATCTGATTTTTCAAGTTTAGAAAAACTTAATTTAAGCAATCACTAGGCACACTTCAAACTAAAGAAAACAACTATAAAAAATATTTAACCAAGATTTAAAAGATACTTCTGTTTAGCTTCAAATCTCTACTTTTCAAATGGTTAATTTCAAGAAAATGGATTAATTATGTTGGTTACCATATTAGAGATTACTAGTTATCTTGGTCTGATTAGCTAGCATATATCAATTTATAAACTTTAACCACAATGATAATGTAAATTAAGAACACAAAATAAATTTTAAGATACATTTATATTATGAATGATTGGATCTAAGAATTATCTATGATCAAGATAAACAATTAGACACACATTATGATGTAATAATGCTCTCTAACATAGTCAAACAACTAACTTTACTACCTATACTAGGATTTGTTCAATCACTAGCTCTAGTAATTTAATGGTCATAAAAAACTAGGAAACAAGTTAATGCAATCAAATTAGTCATCTAAGTACATAGAATTCATGGGAAAAGTAATAAAGATTGAAACTTTAACATGATAGGATAATGATCTATCAAACACAACTTAAAACTAACATCACTAATGTAGCAACCGGTTCCTAGTACGTATTTTATTTCAAGTAATTATCACATTTTGGCATGGGACTCGGCGAGTTGGAGGCCCAACTCGTCGAGTAGAATCGACTTTGGACACAAGGTTTGGTGACCTACTTGACGAGTCGGAAGACCGACTTGATGAGTAGGAGCTTTCTGCACAAAACCCTAATATTTAGGGTTTGCACCCTATTTAAACAACTTACCTTCTCCCCAACCAGGCTCCATCTTCACTCTTACTTCCAGAATGCCCTGAATCCAAACCCTAGCTATGTTTGAGCATTATTAAGCCATTTTATCGTGCATTTGGTGGTTTTGAAGCTTGAGAAGAACGAAGGAGCTTGAGAGATCGAGTTAAGGCTAGTGGATCCAGAGGTTGTGTTCCATCTCCATTTCATATAAGGTAAAAAGCTCCAACGTTGGTCTTCCATTTGATAGATCCATTTTAGGTCTTGGAACTTGGCATCTTTGAGATATTTTTAAGCCATTTCGGGTTCCAGAGCATAGTGAAGGTTAACGGCTTCAGATCTTCGGCCTTGAAGGATCCTTATGGACTAAAGGTGCCAACTTTATGGCCATGAGAGCCTCATGCACCTTGTAGACCTTATTTTTGGGTCTTTTGAGCTTAAAGACCAATGCATGGACATCAAGTTTTTAGATTTACATGGAAAAGGGGCCCTAGGAGGCCAGATTAGTAGATTTGATGCGTTAAGACCCATTACAATCGACTATATGGTTTTGGACAAAGAGGGACTCTGCTAGTCATTTGGGTGACTCGACGAGTTGGGATGCTTTTTCCCTAAAATCGACATCTGGAAATGGTTTTGGTTGAGTGGAAGGAACACTTAGCCTGCTAAGGACTTGTTTTGGACCTAGAAATCATAGGACTCGGCGAGTGTATGAACAAACTTGGCGGGTCCAAGTCAATCTCCCAACCCATGAGGACGGACTCGACAAGTTGTTCATACAACTCGGCGAGTCACAGACTAGAAAAGCTCATATAACAAAGCTGATTCGATGAGTTCAAGGAAGAACTCGGCGAGTCAATTGAAGATTGTTCCGATGTTCTAATTGAAGATTGTAACGCTCGTAGATCCGGGCTAGTCAATTTACAAGCAATAGGAGTCGAAAACGACTTGTCGACAAAATATTATTAAGAATAAATAATCTCAACCAAGTTTTAGTATATGTTACAAGGCTTCTGTACATATAAAGAGCGTCGAAATCCGAGTTATAATGAAGAAGTTATGGCCCGTCGAAGTTTTACGGCAAAACCGGCACGACACCGGGAGACGTAAATAGTGAATTTATGATAGAGCTTCTTTAAGCCTTAGTAGTCTAAATGAAAGTCGTAGAATATGTTAACCTGAGAGCATCCATAAAAAGAACGCCCAAATCTGACTTCTTATGAGGAAGTTATGATTTTTCGAAGTTTCAGCTTAGCGGTGTACAGCCTGAAGTTCGAGTATTAGATCGAGCGGTTTTTAGCCGACACAACCTGAACGAGAATCGAAGATCTCGTTATTAGTAGCGTAAAGATAAAAAGACAGACGAAAATGGACATCGGATAAAGAAGTTATGAGAGACCAATCCTGTCCCGGCCTGTCAAAAATATAACTTTAAAAATAAAGTCAAAATTAGCCGACGGAGTCTAAATGAAAGTTGTAGAGTAAGTCTCCACCTACGCATGGATATAAATAACGTCAAAAATGGAGATCGTATGAACGATTTACAAATTATAATAGCATATTTACGTATTAAAATAAAGTATAAATCATATATATGTACACATATATATACATATGTATATATCATTAGAAAGGTATCGACGATGCGGTCATTATAAGACTAATGTTGAGTTCTTTCGATATTAGTTTAGTGTAAATATCGTTAAATCTATTTAAAATAGTATTATGAAGGGATGTTTAGTTGTTTATATAACTATAAGGTCATTAAGTAATTATGGAGGGTAGTTTTTGTAAATTCAATTACTATAAATAAGAGGCTTGGGCTCACATATTTCTTACATCATTCTCTTGATTCAAGAGTCTTTCTCTCCTTATCCCCCGAGCATTTCGGTCCCTCGTGATTCGACTTCTCTTTCTGTAGTTTTAGTATAGTAAGGGGAGCACTGAAGCGCTGCACGAATCTTTCTTAGAAAGAATCAGCGACGAAGTTCTGCCCCTGCAGAGCCCGACTCCTAGCTAAAATCCCCTTGTAAGTAAGTTATGCTTACCTTATTTTAAAATATAGTTTATATTTATAATTAGTATTGTTATTATAAATTTATAATAAATATTTGAGCTATTATTATGACTTATATAAGTGTCGTTATAATATCTTTTTAACTACTCACGGTACGGGGAATCTGGTTTAAAGGGTCGTATAGGGTTGTTGGGTTTCAGAAGTGCTATACGCCAAAATGGTCCTGCCCTCCGGTGTTTTATGTCTGGCCCTTGTTTGTACATAGTGGTTGGAAAGTATTTTTTAAACGCTTATATAATAATAATAATAATAATAATAATAATAATAATAATAATAATAATAATAATAATAATAATAATAATTAGTCACAGTAATATTAGACTAAAATCTAGTGGTGATAATACTAGGTTTCGTCGAAGGAAATTATTTTAAAGTAAACGAAGCGCTGTCCGAGTACCTAGTCACCACCTTCTCAGGTGAGTGCATAGTTACTTTTAGCTTACACATATATATGAAGTATTTTATATAAATTACGTGTTGTGTGTGCATATTATCTGTATACTTGCTATCTATGCTGGATGAACTATTTTATACATGTTTTAAATGATTTAAATTGTATATGTATTTTATATCTGCAAAATGTGTTGGGTAAAACATGAGTAGATGTAATAGTTGATGTGTGACAAAATAAAATAATGAGAGACCTCGTTATAGATGTTATTGATGATCCAGTCATCTAGCGGAGTATAGATGACGACCACGGACTATTCTAGACAGTCCAGTGGAACGCTGGCAGGCTCGCAACCTCTAGGTGTTTATTTGAACTATGTGTTTAATTGAACTGTGTGCTCACCAGATGTACTCCATCCCCCACATGGTTGCCTAAAGGACATTTACGGCTGAGGAATCCCCTTAGCAGTAGTGTCCATCCCGATGATAGTCGTTAGACTAGGTCCCTTGTGTTAGATCTCTTAGGGACATAAAGTGAGGATAACGGGAATGGGTAATCGGGTTTATTTGGTTTGATAAAGTTAATAAACTTATTTATTGTGGGTTGAAAACCCTATGTGCTCACCAGGCTCCCAAGCCTGACCCACTTAGTTTGTTGTATTACAGGTAGTGGTGCATGAGCATAGATGTGATGTTTTGGACGAGGGATTACGGATATAGGCATGTAGATATGAAATAATGTAGTAAGGCCTATGTTGTATTGTTTATACTTATGTACTGTATCGAACATGACATCCCGAGTCTTTTTAATGAAATACATTTCTAAGGAAAATGCTTTTGATAAATCTTTATCATAATATTGTTTTGGGACAAATTCCGCAACTCTTTTATTAAAAGATTACTCTGATTTTGAAATAAAGCATAAACAAAACCGGTCTTTTCTGGCCGTGATTTTGGGGATGTCACAGTTGGTATCAGAGCATTAGTTTAAGCGAACTAGGAATTTTTAGGATTTCTAGACTTAAACTTAGAATGCTAAGAGATGATTATGAGGTGTGAGCAGTAGCTTATTTTAGGAATTATGCCTAAAATGCTTTTATGTGCTAAATGTTTTGTGCCTGACATGCTATTATTTGTTCGGATCTATTGTCTGTTGCCGACTGGATCTGGAAACCTTATGTGTTTAGAATTATAAGCGTTTAACTACGATATTAGAACTAGCATATAAACGTTTCGGGGTGATAAGGATGATTTAAATGTCAATCCTAAATAAAGATCTAGATTCACCTTGTTCGGTGTATAGATCAAGATGGTAAGGACCCGTAGCAGAAACGTGAATGCAAATAGGAACCGAGATCAGCCCCTGGTGATTGAGCAGACACCGGTTGTGTTAGCCGCTGCTGAGCCAATAACGATGGTCGGAGTGCAAGCGATGATCCAGGTGATGTTGGATCGTCAAATGGAGGAAACAAGGCATTTACTTCAACAAGCTCGAGAGGAACTTACGATGCCTATTGAGCAGCCCGAGCTGAATGATGGGCAGTCTGAGGAAGGCAACGACAGTAGGACCGTTGATCAAGCTGATCCACCGGTGATTAGAAGGAACAATCAAGATGACGAAGTCGAGAGGAATGGATACAAGTACAAGGACTTTCAGACCTGCAAGCCATCGACTTTCACTGGAAAGGAAGATCTGATCGGGGTCATGGATTGGATCTCGGAGATGGAGTTAGCTTTCATGACGTGTGGTTGCAGAGGTAAACTACAAACAACGTTTGCGGTATGCCAGTTCAGAGGAGGCGCGGTTCGTTGGTGGAACACTCTGGAGAAGACTCTAAGCCCCAATGAGCCCCTGCAACTGACATGGGCAGAGTTTTTGGTGCAGTTCAAACGTAAGTACTGCTCAACGCAAAATTTGCTTGAGCTAGAAAACCAATTCCTTACCTTGAAGAAAGGAAGCATGTCTATTTATGAATACACCAACAACTTCACAGAGAAGATGGAGTTCGCCTCGCGTCTTGTTCCGGATGAGCTGACGAAAATCGACAAGTACACAAATGGACTTCCATGGGAGTACGCGGTGCCAGTGCGTAAAGCACCTACTCTGGAGGCAGCTATCTGGGCTGCCAAGTCTGTTGAGGATATGATCAAGGGAAGAGCCGCCAGCAAGATGGAGGTTGGCGAGAAGAGAAAGTTTGAAGGATGTTCAAGGTCCAGCAAGAAGAGAAAATTCACGAAGTCTGAAGAAGGAATGCGATGGTGTGACAAGTGCAGAAAGAAGCACATCGGGAAATGCTCTAAAGAAATGACCTGCTTTAAATGCGGGAAGACTGGTCATTACGCCAGCGAATGAACAACCAAGAGAGAAGTCTGCTTTAAGTGTGGTGAAGAAGGACACTTCAAGAAAGACTGCCTAAAGAGAGAAGGGGCTACAAAACCAAACATTTCGCCAAAACCAAAGGCAAGGGCATTCCATATGATCCTAGACGAAGAAGCTGACGCTGCAAGGAATCAGGAGCGAGGATGGATACGTGGAAATCAGGTTATGAAGAAGCCATGTGGATAGTATCATATGGTGTAGCCTATTAGAGGCATAATCTAGGGTGAACTTGAACACCTATGTAATCATTTCAAGGAATAATAGAAAACCTTCATTTTGATATTTTATGTGTTAGGTTTTTATGTGATTTTCTTGTATGGTGACTTGGAGTCTGCGAGACAATACTTGGGACGAGTATGAGTAGGTGTGAATGGTAGTAGAGGCCTATACTACCGGAAGCACAGGACTCACACTTGGATCAGGGGAAGTCACAAGGTTACCAAGAAACTAGTAATTGATTTTGTTTTATTCAAGTGTGTCATTACCATTGTTTCGGTAATGACTAAGAAGATTGTTGTTATCCTGACCCTAGTGGTCTTATCACATTGAGTCCAACTACGATGAGTAGGTTACGTGGTTCAGAGAACCAAGTTTGATGTAGCGTCCGACTTAAACCAAACGATTGAAATTAAAGCGACCAATAGAAGTATCACGCTCGTTGTTAAAGAAGTTGGTAGCTAAAAATGCTACATGTTAAAATGTGATTATATCACATTAGACGATGAAGGAAGGCATATTCCATTCCGGAATTTGACTCTAAGATACCTGAGTATAAGCATTGCTACATACGATGATAAGTCATTAGAATATGACACATCGGTCAATTGTAGTAATCAAATTAACTTATCCTAAGTTTGTTAAGAAGAAGAAGGAGTCTCTGATAAAGAATGAGGTTGTGACACGAAGGTCATGATTGAAAGTCCAACGAGCAGGTGCAAGACCGAGCACCGCCTGTAGTCAAGGAGTCCAAGAGTTAGATACTCGTTCGAAGCGACATAGAAGTGACAGTTATTACCTAGGATGAAGAGATAATGTATGGAGTCATTATATAATTCTGTTTCATTGATGATTCCGGGACGTAATCATCCTAAGGGAGAGATAATTGTAACGCCCGTAGATCCGGGCTAGTCAACTTACAGGCAATAGGGGTCGAAAACGACATTTCGACAAAAGATTATTAAGAATAAATAATCTCAAACCAAGTTTTAGTATATGTTACAAGGTTTCCGTACATATAATGAGTGTCGAAATTCGAGTTATAACGAAGAAGTTATGGCCCGTCGAAGTTTTACGGCAAAACCGGCACGGCACCGGGAGACGTAAATAGTGAATTTATGATAGAGCTTCTTTAAGCCTTAGTAATCTAAATGAAAGTTGTAGAATATGTTAACCTGAGAGCGTCCATAAAAAGAACGCCTAAATCCGACTTCTTATGAGGAAGTTATGATTTTTCGAAGTTTCAGCTTAGCGGTGTACAACCCGAAGTTCGAGTATTAGATCGAGCGGTTTTTAGCCGACACAACCTAAACGAGAATCGAAGATATCGTTATTAGTAGCATAACGATAAAAAGACAGACGAAAATGGACATTGGATAAAGAAGTTATGAGATTTTAATGGACCAATCCTATCCCGGCCTATTAAAAATATAACTTTAAAAATAAAGTCAAAATTAGCCGACGGAGTCTAAAGGAAAGTTGTAGAGTACGTCTCCACGTACGCATGGATATAGATAACGTCAAAAATGGAGTTCGTATGAACGTGTTACAAATTATAATAGCATATTTACGTATTAAAATAAAGTATAAATCATATATACGTACACATATATATACATATGTATATATCATTAGAAAGGTATCGACGATGCGGTCATTATAAGACTAATGTTGAGTTCTTTCGATATTAGTTTAGTGCAAATATCATTAAATCTATTTAAAACAGTATTATGAATGGGTGTTTAGTTGTTTATATAACTATAAGGTCATTAAGTAATTATGGAGGGTAGTTTTTGGAAATTCAATTACTATATATAAGAGGCTTGGGCTCTCATATTTCTTGCACCATTCTCTTGATTCAAGAGTCTTTCTCTCCTTATCCCCCGAGCATTTTGGTCCCTCGTGATTTGACTTCTCTTTTTGTAGTTTTAGTATAGTAAGGTGAGCGCTGAAGCACTGCACGAATCTTTCTTAGAAAGATTCAGCGACGAAGTTCTGCCCTTGCAGAGCCCGACTCCTAGCTAAAATCCCCTTGTAAGTAAGTTATGCTTACCCTATTTTAAAATATAGTATATATTTAAAATTAGTATTGTTATTATAATTTTATAATAAATATTTTAGCTATTATTATGACTTATATAAGTGTCGTTATAATATCTTTTTAACTACTCACGGTACGGGGAATCTGGTTTAAAGGGCCGCATAGGGTTGTTGGATTTTAGAAGTGTTATACGCCAAAATGGTCCTGCCCTCCGGTGTTTTATGTCTGGCCCCTGTCTGTACATAGTGGTTGGAAAGTATTGCTTAAACACTTATATAATAATAATAATAATAATAATAATAATAATAACAATAATAATAATAATAATAATAATAATAATAATAATAATAATAATAATAATAATAATAATAATTAGTCACAGTAATATTAGACTAAAATATAGTGGTGATAATACTAGGTTTCGTCGAAGGAAATTATTTTATAGTAAACGAAGCGCTGTCCGAGTACCGAGTCACCACCTTCTCAGGTGACTGCATAGGTACTTTCAGCTTACACATAGATATGAAGTATTTTATATAAATTATGTGTTGTGTGTGCATATTATCTGTATACTTGCTATCTATGTTGGATGAACAATATTATACATGTTTTAAATAATTTAAACTATATATGTATTTTATATCTGCAAAATGTGTTGGGTAAAACATTGGTAGACGTAATAGTTGTTGTGTGACAAAATAAAATAATGAAAGGCCTCATTATAGATGTTATTGATGATCCAATCATCTAGCGGAGTATAGATGACGACCACGGACTATTCTAGACAGTCCAGTGGAACGATAGCAGACTCGCAACCTGTAGGTGTTTATTTGAACTATGTGTTTAATTAAACTGTGTGCTCACCAGATGTACTCCATCCCCTACATGGTTGCCTTAAGGACATTTACGGCTGAGGAATCCCCTTAGCAGTAGTGTCCACCCTGATGATAGTCCTTAGACTAGGTCCCTTGTGTTAGATGTCTTAGGGACGTAAAGTGAGGATAACGGGAGTGGGTAATCAGGTTTATTTGGTTTGATAAAGTTAATAAACTTATTTTTTGTGGGTTGAAAACCCTATGTGCTCACCAGGCTCCCAAGTCTGACCCACTCAGTTTTTTGTATTACAGGTAGTGGCGTATGAGCATAGATGTGATGTTTTGGACGAGGGATTACGGATATAGGCCTGTAGATATGAAATAATGTAGTAAGGCCTATGTTGTATTGTTTATACTTATGTACTGTATTGAACATGACATCTCGAGTCCTTTTAATGAAATACATTTCTAAGGAAATGATTTTGGTAAATCTTTATCATAATATTGTTTTGGGACAAATTCCGCAACTCTTTTATTAAAAGATTACTTTGATTTTGAAATAAAGCATAAACAAAACCGGTCTTTTCTGGCCGTGATTTTAGGGATGTCACAAAAACTCATCGAGTTCTTGCTAGACTCGACGGAAAGAGTCGGGTTGGGGGCATAATAATAGAATATGGGACTCGACGAGTTGGCGGGCCAACTCGGCAAGTTGAGCCATCTGGAGGTTGACTTTGATCTTGACTTTGACTTTGGGTTTGGGTTGACCCTCTAAGGGTTATTGGTATACGTAGTAATCAAGAAAGATCGTTGTGTAGGGATTGAGGAGTTGAGACGAGTTGATACCCATGCCAAGGTTTTTGCGGATACTACAAGATATCGAGGTGAGTTACCTTCCAGTAGAATTGGGTCTAAGGCACTAAGGCCAGCCCACTGGTAGTTGATTATAGTGTGATAATTGTCTTTTTGATAATTATCTGGTTTTCTACTACCTGATATGTTTATGTGCTAGTATGGTATGTTATATGTGATAGTGGCAGTAGGAGGGGACTATTCCCCAAGTGCGGTTATTAGGACCGAAGGGTAGGTTGGACACCCCAGATATGTCTGACAGTATGCTTATGATATGTTATATGTGATAGTGGTAGAAGTCGGAGTGAAACAGTCCCCGGAGTTCGGTTATTAGGACCGAAGGGTAAGTCATCACCCTAGAATGGTTTGACATGGGTAAGTCAGCACCCCAGAATGGCTTGACATGGCTATGTCAGCACCCCAGAATGGATTGACACGGGTAGGTCGGCACCCCAGAATTGTCAGACCAGGTAGGTCGGGCACCCCAGAATTCCCCGAGAGTATGTGTGTTATGTGATGTTATGGTATGTGATATGATGGTAGAACTCACTAAGCTTCGTGCTTACAGTTTTCAGTTTTGGTTTCAGGTACCTATTCAGCAATGGGGAAAGAGTCGTCACGGTTGCTGCACATCAAACGCACATCAGTTTTCCGCATTATGCTATTCATGGGACTGTACTCTGATTTTATTACTGTTTGATGATTTGATATGTGAGACATGTTTATGATGGTTTTCGAATTGATATGATATCTACGATGTTTTCAGTAAACGACTCTATAAATTATTTAATTTAAAAACGAAATTCTTGGGCTCGAAATTTGGGATGTTACAAGTTGGTATTAGAACCTTGGTTTGAGGGCTTTGGACACACCTCCGGGGGTGCCTGGACTTAAACTGAGGGTTTAAAAGATTTTCACAAGAAAATGTTTTCTAAAAGTTTAAGTAAGAAAGTTTTGATAAAGAATAAGGTGTGTGATGTGCGCTACTAGCCGAGCTCAAGTAAGTCTTCCCCAAGATACACATACATGTTATGTTATGATATGATTTGATTATGAGAACGGCATGCTAGAATAGGGCTAAGAATCTAGGGAGATGTCTGCTATGCCTTTTGTATATGCTTATTGCATTACATGATAGTGCGGATAGGTTATGTTTGGGATGAACTACTCAATGCCCGGATGTTGCTTGCTTTGTGCTAATGGGAGTTCTAGTTATTTCCAGCTAACTAGTAAAAGGATGCATTACATTACATATTACGAGGACTAAATAATTTTAGAAGGTTAGGTCTAGCCCCATTTCACAGCTCTTGTTTGAGTCCAACCGTTGTAGGGCAGGACCTCTCATTCAAAAAATTATCTGGTCTTAGTGGTATGTAATGGTATCCACGAGCTAGTTAGGTGAAGGTGGCAGGAACTTCTTATGCAGCTGATGGTGGAGAGTAGGTTGGAGGAGTTACCCTAGGGAGTGCCTAGGAAGAGATTAGCATTCACTACAATAGTGGCAGAAGGGACTTGGTGAAGTCGAAGCAATCCTTGAGGAAGGTACTGATAGATGTGGAAGGTAGTATGGGACCATACTACTGAAAGCAGAGGATCTGTACTCGAGTCAAGGAGGGCTAATATGGAATTAGAAAACTTGTAGAGTGTGTAACGTATCTTAATATGTTTTATGGCCCTGACATTTATGTGTATTGTTTCAGAATGGTTATGATTACATGTCACGGAGCAGGAGGATCAGGGTCAGGATCGAGTTCGGGGTCGGGTTCAGTTTCTGAGCCAGTGGACGAGAGGCTACACGAGTTCATCACATCAGAGATCACGAGGGGAATCCTTGAGGTGACCCCGATTATCTTTGGGTTGGTCAAGGAAGGGATTGTAGAGTTGATGTAGGATCGCATCAGGGTGTTCAGGAGCGACATGGCGTCCAGCCGGTCAGGATCGCGCACACTGTCCTTCAAGGACTTCAGGGGCAGTGGTGAGCCGAATTTCCATGGGGCGAAGGACCGCATCGTGGCCAGGAGATGGATTGCAGACATCGAGTCTGCACATTTAACTAGTTTCTGCCCCAAGGGGTCGAAGGTCTGGTATGCTATAGGTTGCTTAAGGGATAGGGCTAGAGATTGGTAGGAGTCAGTTGGTGACTCTCTGGGGGCCTCGACTATTGACGCTATGACTTGGTCAAACTTTGTTGCCTGGTTCAGGGTTGAGTTCACGCCAGCTGTGGAGGTTCAGCAGTTGGATATGGAGTTTCTCGATATGAGGCAGACGACTGACACGGTGACGGAGATCACTGCCAAATTCCAAGAGAGGGATTTATCGGTGCCCCAATACCTAGGATATGAGGAGAACCCGCTATCCCGACATGTTGAGATCTGACATCTGGGAGCACGTCAGCTTCTCATCATTCCCGGCCCTGGACTTTATGATTTCCATGGAAACGGAGAGGGAGATTGATTTGGAGAACCTTCGGAAGACGAATGCGGAGGAGGAACAGGTGACTGGGGCTTTGGGGATGAAGCCCAAGGGATCATACGCTAGGCCAAAGGGCCAGTCGTGTCAGAGCTGCTGTAGGAAATGCGACAGGCCGCATGAGGGGGCTTGTAGAGTTGGATCATCTGGCTGCTACAAATGCGGAAAGACGGGGAATTTCAATCGGGACTGTACCACCCCTGCACCCACTGTTCAGACGTTAGAGTTGTTGTGTTTCCATTGCAACCAACGATGCCATAAGAAGGCCAATTATCCGAGATTGACAGCTGCAACAGCAACACCAATGGTGGCGCCAGCTCCAACGACCCTACATATCACTGATGGCCGGCAGGTCAAGGCAAAGGCTCCAGTGGCGAGGATTCGAGCCTTCCAGTTGACTACTGAGTAGGCACATGTCACACCCGATGGGGTGACACGTATGATTTCTTCTATCTAATTCTTATATTATGTGGCTGTGATTTTGATATATTATGTTATGTTATGTGCTTTGTTTAGGATTGTTCCATGTGAAAGGTATAGTTCAGGTGTTGTTTGATTCGGGTGCTACCCGATCATTTGTTTCTCTTGCTCTTAGCAAGAGGTTTCCTGGGTCTTTGGGCATGCTAGAGTGCCCCTAGAGGTTGATATTGTAGATGACCAATCAGTGCAGGCGTCAGAGGTTTTCAGAGGTTGTGTTCTGAGGTTATACGGAGAGCGATACTTGGTAGATTTGGTTCTCATACCTTTGCGGGGGAACAAGGTTATCATAGGAATGGATTGGGTGAGCCCCAATGGAGCGGTGTTCGACTGCGTGAAGCAGTTGGTGCGGATCAGGACCCTAAGTGGGGGAGAGTTGGTAAGTTAGGGCGAGAGGCCATAGCGGGGGCCAGCTTTATGTTCAGTAGCGAGAGTTAGGCACCACCTCCATCAGGATAGCATAGGATATGTTGCCTATATTATGGATACCCGGGAGGCAGGTAAGGTGATGGTGGGCGATGTACCAATGGTACGAGAGTTCGTGGACGTATTACCCAAGGAGTTGCATGGGGTACCTCTGGAGAGGCAGGTAGAGTTCAGGATCGACCTGGTTCCTAGTGCGGCTCCGATAGCGAAGACACCATATCGGTTGGCTCCTCCTGAGATGCAGGAGTTGTCTACACAGCTAGACGAGTTGTTAGACAAGGGATTCATTAGACCGAGAAGTTCACCCTGGGGAGCCCAAATTTTATTTGCAAAGATGAAGGACAGGTTGCATCAGATGTATATAGATTATCGAGAGTCAAATAAGGTGACGGTGAAGAACCGTTACCCACTCCTGAGGATTGATGACCTCTTTGACCAGCTACAGGGAGTATCTTGGTTCTCCAAGATTGACCTGCATTCGGGTTGTCATCAGATGAGGGTCAGAGAGGAGGACCTGCAGAAGACTGTGTTTCAGACACGTTATGTTCACTATGAGTTTGTGGTGACGCCTGTCGGGCTATCCAATGCTCTTGCCGCGTTCATGGATCTCATGAACCGCGTGTGTAGACCGATGTTGGATGGGTCTGTGATAGTTTTCATCGATGACATCTTGGTTTATTCCAAGATGCGGGAGCAACATGAGGAGTACTTGTGGGAGGTTCTGGATACCTTGAGGAAGGAGAACTTGTATGCTAAATTCTACAAGTGCGACTTCTGGTTGCGTGAGGTGTAGTTTTTTAGGCACTTTGTCAACCAGAACGGGATTTCAGTTGACCATGCCAAGGTGGAGGTCGTGATGAGGTGGGAGGTTCCAAGGTCTCCATCCGAGATTCGGAGCTTTCTGGGACTAGCAGGTTATTATCGGAAATTCATTAAGGACTTCTCCAAGATAGTCGTTCCCCTGACCCATTTGACGAGGAAAGCTGTGGTCTTTCCTTGGGGGCCTAAGCAGCAGGCCGCATTTGAGACTTTGAGATAGAGATTATGCGAGGCAGTAGTCTTAGCCATGCTAGAGGGCATGGATGATTTTGTAGTATATTGCATCCATCTCGGGTTTGGGCACAATATTGATGCAAAGAGGGCATGTTATCGCTTACGCTTCAAGGCAGCTGAAGCCTCACGAGGCAAACTATCCGACACATGACTTGTAGATGGGGGTTGTTGTTTTTGCCCTCAAGATTTGGCGTCGGTACCTCTATGGGGTTCGTTGTACCATTTGTACAGACCACAAGAGCCTAAGGTATCTCACGGATCAGCCAACTCTGAATATGAGGCAACGTCGGTGGCTTGATGTGGTAAAGGATTATGATTGCCAAATCCTCTACCACTCGGGGAAGGCCAATGTCGTGGCCAATGCGCTTAGCCGCAAGGCGAAACTAATCAGAGATATTTGTATTAGGATGACGGTTGTGACTCCACTGTTGGAGCGGATTCGAGAGGCCCAACAGGAGGCCATGAAGGAGGAACATCACAAAAGCGAGCGTATTGTGGGTTAGGTTTCCTCCTTCGACTATGACAGCTGTGGATTGTTGACTCTTCACCGAAGGGTGTAGGTCCCATATCACAGAGGTGTGTGCCAGGTATTGATGGAAGAAGCGTACAAATCCAGGTTTTTTATCCACCCCAGGGCGACGAAGATGTATAAGGATCTATGTGACATCCCCATTTTCACGGCCAAAAAAGACCAATTTTGTTTATGCTTTATGAAAATCAGATTACCTCTTTTAATAAAAATACTGTGGAATTTATTCCCAGAAAAAAACACAATAAATACGTTATCAAAGCATTTCCGAAGAAACGTACTTTATTTATTTTAAAACATTTGGGATGTCATCGTCAATACAGAAACATAAGCATAAACATAACTTACATTCATTTACACTAGTGATCTATATCTCCTTAATCTCTCAGTGTAATGTCACTTCATATCGACACATATGATATAAATAAACTGAGTGGGTCAGGTTGGGAAACCTGGTGAGTACATAGGGTTTTCAAACTACAATAATATAATTATTATGTTTAAACAATCAAACAATCAACCCAATTACCCCTCCCCATTATCTTCTTTAATCTTAAGGATCTACCCTAAGAATCAGCTATTCCTCGATCATTCATTCCTAAGGATCATCCTAAGGAATCGGCACGAAGTCCATCGTAGCCACGGTTTACACAACGGGCACTAAGTCTGCATAGTCGCCAGGTCTTAGGCACTAAGTCTGCATAGTCGCCAGGGTTTAGGCATCAAGTCTGCAGGTATCAAGTCTGCATGATCACCAAGGTTTAGGCACCAAGTTTGCATGATCACCGAGGTTTAGGCATCAAGTCTGCATGATCACCAAGGTTTAGGCACCAAGTCTGCATGGACGCCTGGGTTTAGAGTACACCTAGTGAACACATCGTTCACAATACCTACAAGTTGCGAGCCTGCTAGTGTTCCACTGGACTATCTAGAATAGTCTGTGGTTGCCATCCATACGCTGCTGAATGACGGGCCATCATTTGGGAAAAAGGCTTCTCACATCATCCACCTCTCATCCTCACCTCACGGTCTATTTCACCTCTCAACTCATCATCCAACTCATACTCCATCTATTACATCTACCCATGTTTTACCCCAACATTTTTGTAGGTATAAAATACATATACAATTTAAGTCATAGAAAACTTGTATAAAATCGTTCATCCAACATAGATAGCAAGTATATAGATAACATGCACACATAGCATGTAGTTTATATAAAATACTTCATATCTATGTGTAAGATGAAAAGGACAATGCACTCACCTGAGAAGGTGGTGACTCGGTACTCGGACAGCGCATCGTTTACTTTAAAATAATTTCCTTCTTCAAACCTAGTATTATTTCCACTGGATTTTAGTCTAATCTATACCGTAACTAATTATTAGTCTTTTTATAATTATTATTATATAAGCATTTAAACAATACTTTCCAACCACTATGTACAGACAGAGGTCAGGCATAAAACACCGATGGGCAGGACAATTTTTGCGTATAGCACTTCTAAAATCCAACAACCCTATGCGTCCCTTTACACCAGATTCCGCGTACCGCAAGTAGCTAAACAGATATTACAACGACACTTATATAAGTCATAATAATAGGTCAAATATTTCTTATAAGCTCATAATAACAAGATTAATTTTAAATATAAGCTATATTAAAATAGGGTAATCATAACTTACACACAAGGGGATTTTAGCTAGGAGTCGGACTCTGCAGGGGCATAACTTCGTCGTTGAATTTTTTTAAGAAAGATTCGTGCAGTGCTTTAGCGCTCACCTTACTATACTAAAAACTATAGAAAGAGAAGTTGAATCACGAGAGACCGAAATGCTCGGGGGATAAGGAGAGAAAGACTCTTGAATCAAGAGAATGGTGCAAGAAATATGAGAGCCCAATGCTCTTATTTATACTAATTGAATTTTCAAAAACTACCCTCCATAATTACTTAATGACCTTTTAGTTATATAAACAACTAAACACCCTCTTTAATATTATTTTAAATGGATTTAATGATATTTGTACTAAACTAATGTTGAAAGAACTCAACATTAGTCTTATAATCACGCATCGTCGATACCTTTGTAAAGATATATACATATGTATATATGTGTGTACGTATATCTGATTTATACTTTATTTTAATACGTAAATATGCTATTATAATTTTTAACTCGTTAATACGAACTCCGGTTTTGACGCTCTTTATATCCACGCGTAGGTGGAGACGTACTCTACAAATTTCGTTTAGACTCTGTCGGCTAATTTTTTCTTTATTTTTAAAGTTATATTTTTAACAGGCCGGGACAAGATTGGTCCGTTCAAATCTCATAACTTCTTCATCCGATGTTCATTTTCGTCTGTCTTTTTGTCGTTACGCTACTAATAAATAGATCTTCGATTCTTATTTAGGTTGTGTCGGCTAAAAATCGCTCGATCTAATACTTGAACTTCGGGATGTACACCGCTAAGCCGAAACTTCAAAAAATCATAACTTCCTCATTAGAAGTCAGATTTGGGTGTTCTTTTTATCGACGATCTCATGTTAACATATTCTACGACTTTCATTTAGATTACTAAGGCTAAGAGGACCTCTATCATAAATTCACTATTTACGTCTTCGCGGTGTCGTGCCAGTTACGTCGCTAAACTTCATTGGGTCATAACTTCTTCGTTATAACTCGGATTTCGGCGCTCTTTATATGTACGGAACTCTTGAGACATATTCTACAGCTTGGTTAAGATTATTTATTCTAAATAATCTTTTGTTGAAAATTCGTTTTCGACCCCTATTATCTCTAAATAGACTAGCCCGGATCTACGGGCGTTACAATTATCTCCCCCTTAGGGAGATTATGTCCAGGAATCATCAACGAAGCAGGACTCACATGATGACTCCATACGTTATCTCTTCATCCTAAGCAATAATCGTAACTTTGATGTTTCTTCGAATGAGTATCTAACTCTAAGACTTCCTGACTGCAGGCGATGCCCGATCTTGGACCCGCTCTCTATCTCATGTTAGACTTCCAAATCATTATCTTCATGGCACAATCTCGATCTTTATTGGAGACTCCTTCTTTAAAAAGCTTGAGATAAGTTTCCTTTGATTATCATAATAAACCGATGGGTCATGTTCTGATGACCTCCCATCGCATGATGCATCGCTTGGACTCAGGTCTTTTAGAGTCAAATTCCAGAAAAGACTATACCTTCCATCATGTTCCAACCACATCTTAAAGTGTAGCATTTCTAGCTACAAGCAACCTTTTGTGATACCTCTACTGATCGCTTTTTATCTCAATCTTTCGTCTTAAGTCAGACGCTACATCGAACTTGATTCTCTAAACCACATAACATACTCAACGTAATTGGACTCAATTTGATATGACCACTAGGATCGGAATAACAATCATCTTCTTAGTCATTACCGAAATGATCGGAATAACAAGTTGATTTATAGTTTTGATTATTAGTTTGTTTCAAACTCATACTTTATTTGAAGTCCAAAGACCCTAAATTAGGCTTTTGATAGAATTTCTTTCCATTGTTAGGCCTTAATGAATGATCAACTTTGTCATAATTTTCTTCTTCAACTTCCTCATCATCAGATACTTCTGAAACTACAACCTTATGTTCATTCCTTTCTTAATGAATGCAAAAAATGATGCTGATCTCATGTGAATCCTTCTCGATTATGCTTCTCTCCAATTTATATAGAATTAAAGTGAATCTTCTGAAAGCTTGATCCAAGGTTTCATCGTCATTTTGCTTGAAAATTCAGAGATAATTTTTGTAATTTTGGTTTTATGTCTTTTTCTAGTTTCTTCATATAAAGAATCAGATCCACATCTTATTCACATATTTGCAATTTTGAACACACACATATATGTTTATGTGTGTATGTGTGTTTGTGGATGGAAATTCACCATACAACAGGAAAGAAATTGCCAAAGATCTTAAGAAAAATGAATTTTCACAAAAAAAAAACCAAAAAAAACAAAAAAAAGCCAAAAAAAACAAAGATATGTTAATAGAAAATAAATCTAGAATGAAAAATGAAAGGATTTCCCCCAAGAATTGAACAAATATGCTATGATACCACTTGTTGAGTCAAGAATACAATGATAATAATGTTGTAGAAATTTAATGATACAAAGACATAATAGAATTTAGCTTTAGATTGCAGATGATGGTGTTAGGGTTCAAGTATTACAAAATGTATCATGAACATACAAATAACATAATTACATTCTCTAATGACGACTATTTAAACTAACTACAAAATATAAACTGGTAGTAACATGACACATAAGAGAGCATCTCATGATTCATCTGTAACTAAGTAGCCCTCACTAACATGCGCCATGGTTAGTGTGTGGCAACTCATCTTTTCAATATCGGATGAACATTTGTGTCAAAGCTCTCCTCCTTAAATATTTGAAATTCATCATAATATTGATATTGTTGAAATCCTCTATCGTAACCTTAAGACAACCACACCATATCAAATTATGTGCTTCTACATTGAGAAAAATTAATATGGATAATCAACACAACACATACTATAGTGTTTCTTTTGTTAATAAAGTCAAATATTTTATACATGGTAATGTTATGACATCAAGATCCGTGAACGTAGTTTTCAAAAGTATTAGTTTTTTAATTCAGAAAATTCTTAGTAGCTCAACTTGTCGTTCGATTGCCGTCCATATCAATGTAATAGAATATTTGAATCGAATGGGTATGTTCTAGAAACTTATCATTTGTTAGAAATGTCATAATAATACTCCGAGACACATGGAAATTTATAGCCTAGCTCTTTGGTCAGTCGGATGGCTATTTTGGCGTTTCGAATACCACTGCAACAAATGTGGATCGTGATGGTGGTGGTCATGGTAAGAGATGATAACCGGAGGTTGTTTAAGTTAACTTTTCATCGGATGATAAGGCAAAATAATTCATGTAGTATACCATGTAGACACATGTTAGCGATTTACTTATCCAATTTGATTTTGTTACCACCATAAATAAACAAAATAGTCACCTACCAAGTACAAAAACAAGATTAGTAAATGCGAATTGGTTATAGTTGGTTGTTGTATGGTGATGTTATCCCACAAAAAAGTCTTTATGATAATCCTTTTTTACCTAATCAAAAAAAGTAACTCATCAATCTTATAATGTTTACGGTTATATTGCCAATTACACCATGTTCGTAAAAATTTGAACAAACAACAGTTTTATTAAAGATAATGCTAATATCCGACTATAATTTACTACTTTGATAAAAAAGAAAAAAAAAAATCTACACAAGAATGACATACAAGCCTAAGGTCGTTTTATTAAAGACAATGCCCTTGAAAGATAAAAATCCGAACTTTACTTTAAAGCATCATCCCATTTTCTTTCTCCCATAAATTTAACCCAAAATTTCATGGCATGTGTTTATTTTTTTAGTTACTTAATCATGTGCCCCCAATTGATTCACTTGTCTCTATTTGTCAAGTGGCAAGTAAACTAATCTCAACCTCATATGGTCTCTCCAACACAAACCCATTTTTCTAGAACTTTGTAAACCAACATTACCCAATATTCAAAGACTGAAATTCCCAACTTTGGAGCCTAAGCCAAACCGAGCCAAGCTAACATCATTAGCTGAGCCAAGCCGAGAGAATATGCCATTGAAGATTTGAAGTTCAATGGATGAGGGAAAAGGTAGCTAGAGGCTTTGAATTAAACAAGATCGAGCCAAAATGAGTTGTCAAGATTGGTAGTTAGGTGTTACAAAGGTGGTGCTTTTTCTGGTCACCAAACTACATATCCATATATATTATTTTCTTTTATTCATTTTATGAAAAGATGATGAGACTTTGACGTCTTGGTATTGTCTATTTGTTTTTTTTTTATCCGAATCTTGTAATTGGATATATCAATTTGTGGGGCTTATTAACTTGATATGTAGAGTATTTATACATGTTTCAGGAAAAATGAATGGCGTAAAGGAGAACACCATATATTTTAGAATATATATGCACACCTTAACTTGCAAGTGTTTGAGGGTTATAATTTTTAACTTAATTAAGAAAGTTAGTGTTTATTGTAGCTTAAAAAGTTGTTCAAATATATTACAACATTAAATACCTTTTTACGATTAAAATACATAACATTGATGTGAGCGGTGGCATATTGTAACACGTTAGATTCAAACACGTCTTCATACACATGTCTCGTAAAGTACCTTATACACAATTTATACGTAAACGATATTTATTTACATTATACAAAAAAATCAATACAAAAATATTATTAACACACAAAAAACAGAATCCATTTCTTGTTATTGCTCTATGATTGCAACTATAATTGAAGTCTAGTGGTTGATGTACATAATTTCACACATAAGGTTCATGGTTAAAACAATGACATGTATATAGCTAGCGTTTTGCGATTAATCTCCCATGTGGATATTGGTATGAATTGATGCGAACATCTCAGATGGAGCGGTTTATCAATTTTTTTTATTGCTCTAAGTGACCAAAATATTGTTCTCATAATATACAATTCTTTTAGATAAAAACTATATAAATTTTATTAAAGTGTTATGCAATTTTCTTTTTTGCATAGTAAAACTTTATAAAACTAATAAGATGTTAGTAAAAAGTTAATTACAATATAGAGATGACCAATTTTTATTTAATAATCTTAAAGAAACCAATATGGCAATAATCAATTGTCTCCCCCCTTCCCTCTTATTTGGCAGCTAATTTGTTTATTTATTTAAAGAATTTGAAGAATTTAACTAATTAACTGTAAGAAGCATTACTCATTAATAATCACCAAATCTCCAAAACCAAGCACCTTCCAAACTCTTGTCTTATCTAATGGACCCCATGTCCCCTTCCTCATGCATTAGTAGCAGTTGGGTATATGCATAATTGTGCCTTAATAAATATTAAATAATGAATTAGTGATGATCTAATGTCCCCCCCATAGTACCCCATTTCTTATATAATTGGCTCTTAAATTAAAGACTCTTCCATAAATGGCAATTGGCGCAAATTTCTCCACGTCCATTAAGCATTCAAAATTAGGTTGTAAACTACGTACCAACCCACTATTTTATATAAACCAGACTCCTAATCGAAAAGATTGTATATATTTCGATAGTTAGAGTAACCCAAAGTTTAAAAGATTATGACACTTACATTAACATTTGTGTATGATCCGATAACGACGTCTACCTTCGCTTCTTAAATAACAATCAATTAGTGTCACTTTTTTTTTTCTTTTTTTTTTTTTTTTTTCTTTTTTTTTTTTTTGTATAAAACAAGTGTTTGGTGCGTTTAAAATAAAAATGATCCATACATAATAATTTTTTTGTTTATATAATAATTTATGTTTTTAAAGATAGTACAATTTATATATTATACAACTAGTTGTCAGATACATGTATTACATGAGTTAATTTTAAAAAATATTAAAAATAAAGAATAAATATTTTATAACTTTGAATTTATAAGAAAATAAGAAAAATAATAAATTATTAATAACGAAAATTTTTTATCTTTTAAATTTAAACAAATAATTTAAATAAATAAACAAAAAAACTAATGAACTTTAATCTTGAGAATTTTGAAATTAAAATATAAGTTTATTAATGAAATTGATATCCATTTATTATTATATGTGTTATAATTATTACATTAAAATATTATGTCGAATTAAAAAAATAGAAAATTTTATTAAATAACATGTAGAAAAAAAAAATTAATTGAAAATAACTATAAAATGGCATTTGACAAATTAAATAAGAGTGTAACAAATAACAAAAAAACGTTTATTTATTAGAGTAGATGATAATTAGTATGCATGACTTCTATTTAAAATAGGTAACTACCATTGAGGAATGATATGCTAGCCTTACGTCGATACCACATAAATGATTTCTTACATAACAAACATAAATGATTTCTTACATAACAACACTAAAGTATCTTGAACATTTTATTCTTATTATTACCAATTAAGTGTTAATGCTTGTTGATGGAATGTGTGTCTGAATACTAGGGTCACAATAGGTTGGGTTGGATCATTTTTTGTTTGATCCATTCAATTAGACGAGTTAACAGCCTTATGTGGATACCACATAAATGATTTCTTACATAACAACAATAAAGTATGTTGAACATTATATTCTTATTGTTACAATTAAGTGTTAATGCTTGCTGATGGAATGTGTGTCTGAATACTAGGGTCACAATAGGTTGGGTTGGATCATTTTTTGTTTGATCCACTCAATTAGACGAATCTTAACTAAATACAAATTGTTTAATTATCGTGTTGAGATTTTTGAACCCAACTCAAATTTTTTATTCAATGGTTTTAAGAAAGGATTGACCTATTGATTTATTTTATTATTTCTACTGACATGTTTAATAAACTAGGTGAATCTAAGTTGATCTAATTAAATTTTCAAATATATATATATATATATATATATATATATATATATATATATATATATATATATATATATATATATATATCTTTCAAATAAAATTACCAAAACTTAAGAACTCATACAATTGTTTAAGTTTGAAAAATAATATAACTATAACACAAACATAATTCAAGTGTTTACAGAACCCTATAAATGTTTAATCTCTAATTTTATGTAACTCGATTTTTACTTTCACCAACTCAATTTCCAGCTAAGGCTTTGACTGTATTCCTTATAATAACTTAACATTTTCATCAGGTTTGAAAAAGTTAAAATATATGTATAATACCTTAATGCTAGGATTTCCAAAATCATGAGTCCTAAGTGTGACATGAGAGTAAAATGAAAGAGAAAGATAATTAGTAGCAATTGAGGTTCGATATCAGACTAAGTATTAGTTATCTGGTGCGACTTTGTGAAGACTAGCTTTAGGTTCACTCACAATATGAAAGAGAATGAGAAAGAGGTTGATATTAGAGATTAAGGTTATGTGACACATTGAGAGTAACAATGTAGGAGATTTATTTACTAAGGTTGTAAGTGATTAGGGTTAGTACTTAGTGACTAAATGAACACAAATCCAAAAGTTAAGTGACCAATCTCTCTCTCTCTCTCTCTCTCTCTCTCTCTCTCTCTCCTCTGTTACCAAGATAAATAGGGGTAAATAGTGGAATATTTTCCTTTACTTATTCTTGTTTCCTTCTGATCGTCACCAGTTATCTCCAAAGGTATCTTTCTTCTTCTTTCTTTATTGCTTTTCAGTCTTTCGACCATGACCAAAAAGATCGCTCGTTCTCGCACAAGTATCACCACCCCTTCTGATAACGACTTCGTCAATCAAAAGATCCTGACCAATAATGAGACTTGATCCCTTGTTGATGAGGGTATCAAGTCCCTAAGAGCCAACGCAGCTTTTCCTACAAATACAATCTTTAAGCCCTATGATGTATCGATTTAGCCAAACATTGTTTCACCGTCTTGGGTATATTTCCTTAAATACTTATCTTCTTTGGGTTTGAAATACCTTATTTCTGGTATCATCTCTGAGTTTTTCAAGACCACTAAAATCTCATTCACCTAAGCCATGCCTATAATATGGAGGATCTTGTTTCAAATCAATCAATTGAACCAATCCAATGATCTAGCATATGCTTTGCTAACCTGGCTCACGTTTATTATATTTCTACCTTTGGGAACTCCTACTTTTTTCTCAAGGTTAAACCCAATATATCTCCTCTTATTCTAAAAGAACACAATGAAGAAGCTTGGAAAGAGAAGTATTTATTTTGTGAGGTGTGACTCTATTCTTTGCAGGAATCTCATGCTAACGAATTGGTTCAAAAAGGGTAGGATTTACTTGTTGCTTTTTAATGATCCTGATATTCACTTTCTTATTTTTTTTTATTGTGATGCAGCGTTTGCGCTTGAAGAATTTTCTCCCTCCGCTAAGGATATTGAAGAAAAAGTTGCAAACTTTCTCACTCTATCAATGGCCGATAGATCTTTCAAGCTTGAATACTCCAGTCTCTAAAAAGGCTCTTCTACCACTGTTTCAATGGATACTGGTAAGGATTGTGCTTTTTTCTTATTATTTGCTTTAATTTTGGGATCATGAACTAATGGGGATCCTTTTCAATATTCAAGATCCAAAGCTACTTGCTCCAGTGCTCGATTTGTGCTTTCTAATCTGGAAGATGACAAGTCCAACGGTCTTATCATGGTTAAGAAGAAAAATGATTCCCCCTCTCTCCTTTAAAGAGGACCCAGAGTGATCTCACTGTAAAGCCTAGAAAATCTTGCAGCGGAGGAGGAACTCAAGAAGATGGTCACCTTTTCTCAAGATGTAAGTACTTTTAGAATTCTGATATTTTCTTTTTATTTTTTTGGTCTCATTTTTACTAATGTTTTTCTTGTTTCGGGTCTCCGGTGAAATTTCTCGATCCACCACTAACTTGAAGGTTAGGGGTAGGAAGAACGAGCTTACCCTAAAGGAGCAGTAAAGGGTGTAGAAGGCCACTAACGAGGATCTCGTAATGAGATTGGAGCTGTTGAGAAAATAGAAGGTTGTGAAAGAGGAGGAGCATGTTGCGGAGATTCCATAGGTGATTGTTGAGGTGAAGGGTAGCATTGTTGTGGCCATTTGGGAAGTAAAGATCAAACTTGCAAAGGGTGTAGCTAATATAGGATCCTGGAATGTTGTTGGCTAGCGTGATGCCCTTGTTAAGTTAGTTGTTGAGCATGTTAACACCATTCAAGATCTTGTAGTGCAATTCAAGGTAGGAGGAGAGGAGAAAGAAGCAAAGAAGGTTCCAGGTGACAGCAATCCGATTGTAGTTTAGATCTGGTTTGGAAAACAATTTGAATGTTTCTTGGGGATGTAAGATAATTTTTACTCCTTTTTTGTGCGGTTAGTGGCAAACCCCTTTTATCTGATGCTATAGTTGTTTATATCTTCTTGTGTGGTTGATATAATTGATATGATTTTAATAGTAGGTCTTCTGAGGATCCCTAGATGGTTAGGATCATAAAGGGTTCAGGTTTTAAAAGAACTCTTGGGATCTTAATAATCTGAGATGGTTACTTATCTGCTTAGGATTTCAAACATTTAGGATCCTTAAGCAGACAAACCTTTAGTTACAACATAGGAAAATAGTTTTCAAGAAACAAGGATATACAGAACCTGATGATCCTTAAGTTTAGTTTGGAACTTTTGAAATATTGACTTGGGAGAAATTTTATATCGTATATCCTTCAGTTTCATATGATCTTAGAGCTCGTATAAGAAAGGATCCCTCTCAAGATAATCCAACTTAGGAATTTGCTATGGAAAAATGCTATTTAGCATCCACTGAGGAAAATCCCAACTTGAGAAATACTACGAAAATCCCAACTTAAGAAATAACTAGAGAAGATACCAACTTAGAAAAATAACTATGGAAGATCCCAACATAGGATATACTGGTGAAGATACTAATTTAGGATATACTGGAAAATATCCCAACTTGAAATAACATGATAATGTTATAAACTATAGATGAAACGTTAGGATCTTAACATATATTTAAAAATAAGAGGGTTTCCAAGTCACTAAAGCATGAAATGATCCCCTTACTCACATCCCATAGTAAATATTATGCGTCCAAGTGAGGTGTAGAAACCAAAACTCGTGAGAAAGAGGTTATTAACTCTTTAAACCTTATAGGGATTAACTACCCTTAGTCAGATGAGAGATTATCAATCTCTATTTGTAGTAGCTATGATCCTTGAATTTCTATAAATTGCAAATGTTAACTTGGGGTGGGCGTTAGCCTAGCTAATGCCCCTCTGATGCTTAAGTTAGCAATGGTCTTTTTTTTTTAAATAAATAAAACAATTTAGACAAAAGTAAATGGTAAAGAATATGTATCTTGAATCTCTTAGAAAAAGGAAGATTTCACTTACATGAAATACGAATTTAGGTGTATGGAATTCCAGGATCTTGGCAAGATGTCTCCTTCTAGGGTAGCTAACCAATATGCACCCTTTCTTGCTTTTAAATTGATAAGATATGGCCATTCCCCTGTTGGGTCCCAACTTGTCTGCATTAGGATCCTTGGTAATTTGTAATGATTTCCTAAGGACCAAGTCACCTACCTAGAATCTTCTAACTTTAATGTTTTTATTGTATGCTTTGGCTATCCTTTGTTGATGAGCAACAATGCGGATCCTGGAAAGATCCATGAGTTCATCGATATTGTTGAGATCCTGGGCTAAGGTCTCATCGTTGTTCTCCTAATTTTGGAATTGTTATATTGTCATTGGGAGCACCACTTCAATTGGGATCACATCCTCTATTCCAAACACTAAGGAATATAGAGTTTGACATGTGGTTATTTTTTATGTAGTCCTATCTGCCCATAGGATGAAAGGAAGTTCCTCGGCCCATCTACCTTTCTTTTCATCTAGTTTTTTCTTCAAATTGTTGACTATGATCATTTTGCTAGATTCTGCTTGACCATTAGCTTGAGGGTGAACATGAGTGGACGTTATTATTTTAATTCCTAAACTGCTAAGAAGGCTTTTAGTTCTTTTACTTATGAATTGTAATTCATTATCATATATGATTTCAGTCAGGATCCTGAACCTGGTCAGTATATTGCATTACTTGAATGAGACTACTTCTTTGTATCTTACTTGAAAAAAGGCTTCAACCTTTATCCATTTTGAGAAATAGTCTGTCATTACTAGCATGAACACCCTTCTACTAAGAGCCTTTGGTAACTTTACAAATATATACATTCCCCATATTATGGATGACCAAGAGGAGATGATAGGGTGTAAAGGTTTCGCCAGTTGATGAAGGATGTTGCTTTGTATTTGACAAGCATCACATTTTTGTGCATGTAAGAAGGCATCCTTTTTCATTGTTGTCCAGTAGTACCATGTCCTTAGTATTTTGGAGCTTAAGGATCTGCCCCCAGTGTGGTTGTTGTAATCTCCTCCATGTATGTATTTTAGAACTTTTGTAGCTACCATGGACTTCTTGTATAACTTCACTTGGATCATCACAAAGCGTTAGACCCTCATCTTGAATGCTTTGTCGCTTCTTTCCTCTTTTGGGATCTTTCCATTTTAGAGGTATTCTATAATGGGTTCGATCCTTGATTTGGGAGGATCCTATTATCTGAATCAGGATCCTGGCCGTTAGGATACTAGTGAGGGTTTTGAAGACTGCGATTCTCAATTATGGAAATGATGGTCGTCTATCGTTGGGATCGTCTAGTCTTTTGGCGTGATCCTCAATCATCGAGATCATTACATGGATTATTAGGATGATAATCTCTAGTGGGATACTAAGGGAATACCCTAGATTAGCTAATGCATCTTCTCTAGCATTATCTTGTCTAGGAACTTCCTTTAGGCTAAATGTTTCAAATTCGGAGGCTAATTTTTAAGAATTTGAAGGTATGATGCTAGCCTTTCTCTTTTAACTGCATAGAACCCACTAAAGTGGTTATTTATTAATAACGAATTGACATATACTGATACACACGCAGTTCCTTGGCTAGTTCCAGACCCATGAATAGTGCTTTGTATTCTGCTTCATTGTTTGTTGCGTCGAATTCACAGCTAACGGGTTGGGATAGTATCTCTCCATGTGGTGATTTTAGTATGATCACAAGGACAACTCCACTTTGGTTGGATGTTTCATCTAGGTGTGAGCATTTGGACCGAATCGGACCGGACAGGACCATACTGACTCTTGGACTGGACTGGTTGTGGAGAATATTCTGGATAGTAGACCGAACCGGATGATTCGTGTCCGTGTCCATGTCCGGGTCCGGGTCCAGGTTTTCTGGTTGTTGGACCCGTTAGGACATGTACAACTTTAATTGCATAGACTACAAGTCGTTAAAATAAGTTTCTGGGTTTGATAAAACTCGTTAAAACGAATATGTTATTGGGTTTGATACGATACAACTTGTAAAAATGATTACGTTTCCATTTCATGCATAACTAATCTACCTTGATGTTATAATATTATAACTTGCAAAATTAATTTTCTAAATAAAATTAACTAACATATAAATCAAGTTCACCAAGATCCTTTTCATATGATTTATCTATTAAAGATACATAAAATTCAAAATTATAGGATAAAATAATAGTTAAAAAGTTGAAATATTTCAGCTTTGATAGTTCAACTTTGAAGGATTGTAACTCACTAAATATAATACCAAAATCAACAAAATTATAGTTTAAATTCATCTAAAAATTGTAGACTAAATGTTTGAAAAAACTGCAAGTCAATTCGACTTAAAATGAATGAGTTATGGTTGTTTAAAAAATTTCGCAGATTATAAAATTTTAAAAATCTTGTTGAAAAGATGAAAATTTTCCACTTTGATAACTCAACTTTGAAACATTGTAACTCATTGAATATAATACCAAAATCAAAAAAATTATAGTCTAAATTCATCTACAAACTGTAAGTTAAAAGTTCGAAAAAACCATGTGTCAATCTGACTTAAAACAAATGAGTTATGGTTGTTTAAAAATTTTCGCAGATTACAAAATTTTTAAAATGTTGTTGAAAAGCTAAAAATTTTCAGCTTTGATAGCTCAACTTTGAATGACTGTAACTCATTGAATATAATACCAAAATCAACAAAATTATAGTCTAAATTCATATACAAACTTTAAATTAAACGTTGGAGAAAAGTGCATGTCAATCTGACTTAAACCAAATGAGTTATGATTGTTTTAAAATTTTCACAAATTACAATTTTTTTTAAAATCAAGTCCAACCAGTTCTAAACCCGGTAAAAACCGAACTGAACCGATTTTGATCGATTCCTAGAAACGAGAACCGGCCGGGGGTCCAAAAAACGATCCGGTCCGGTTTAGTCCGGTCCACCGGTCCAAATGCTCATCTACCCATGTTTTCTTCTTCAAAAGTTTTCAACTTTCCATTTCCACTTCAGCTTGTAGATCATCACTAAAGTCAACTACAAAGTCCGCTTGTGCTTATAACTTTATTGTCGATCTTGGCTCATACTTTATATCATATGTACTGAGCTTCACCGACCACAAAGCCATCCTTCCTGAAATTTTTTATTTTCTCATAACATTCTTAATTGGATAGTTATTTTTTACATATATTGTATGAGTTTCAATAATGTTTTAACTTAGTAGAAATTATAACTAATGCAAGTATTAGTTTTTCAAGATGAGAATACCTAGTTTCAGGATCTAGGAGACTTTTACTTATGTAGTAAATGGGATGTTGGTCCGCGTCAAGATCTTTGGCCAAAACTACACTTACAGCATTTGAGGATACTGAAAGGTATAAGAGGAGTGGCCCCACATCTAACAATTTTACTAATAGGGTTATTGAACTTAAGTATTTTTTTATGTTATTAAAAGGCGTTTTCTTTGTAACATCCGGAATCCCAGGTATATTATTTTAATATTTTATTTTTGGAATTTGTGAAACAACTCGGCGAATTGATGCTTAGACTCACCGAGTAGGGTCGTGGTTGATCATCCGGGTTCGCGTTGGACTCGGCGAGTCCATGAGTGGACTCGGCAAGTCCACACTATTTAATGAAACCCTAATCCTCCAGGGTTGGAGCCTATTTAAGGGCACTCTTAGCCTTCCATTGCGGCTACCAGTCCCTTCAGAGCACCCTTAGTGAACTATATCGTTTGGGAGGAAGGAAAAGCCATAATTGATCTTTCTATCCTTGGTTTGGAAAAAAGAAGGTGATCAAGAGCAAGAGGAGACTGAAGGAGGTGGGATTCAAGTGGTTTCAGAGTCCAAAGACTTCAACTTGAGGTATTCATTCGGACCTTCTTCAATTTTGGTATTGAACTTAGAGATTAGGGTTTTCTAACCTCTTTTGAGGATGTTCATGTGGAGCAATTGGTCCCTTATTGAGTCTATGCTTTGTATCTGGACTCAAAGAGGTCCATAGACTTCAATCCATTAAGCTTTATGAGTCCTTGTGGGGTGATTGGACTTAGGTTGCCATTTTTTAGACTAAATCACCATTTGATGCCATTATGTAGTTATATAAGCATCAAGTTTCGAGCTTTACATGATTATATTGCTTGGGAAGGTCAGATCTATGGATTTGAGGAACATATATGACCTCAGGAAGTCAATAGATCTTGTGTGTGGCATGTACTCGCCGAGTTGTTCTTGGGATTCGGCGAGTTTAGTCAGGGTAACCCCGCGATTCTTGCCTGGGTACTCGTCAAGTAAAGGGAAGGACTCGACGTGTTAAATAGGACTAAAGAGTTAAGTGGACACAGGTGGACTCGCCGAGTTGCCCAAGTGCACTCGCCGAGTCGGGTCAAAGTTTGACCGTTGACTTTGGTTGACTTTTAGGGTTTGGTTAGCAGTGAGGCCTTTTAAGCCAGATAGGGGTAAAATGGTCTTTTACCCTTCTGAGGATGTTAAGAAAGGTTGGAGTATAGTTATATCTATGGGAGTATTTGCTTTATGTGTTTAGGCGGAGGCTAGATCGTATTTCTACCGAGTCAGTGATTTACCGAGATATCCGAGGTGAGTCTTCTCAATATACTGTACCTGGAAAGGTACCTATGTGTGACCGGAAGGTCGGATATGCTATAAGATACATGCATTGTATGTGATTAGTTAACTGTTTAGTATGTGATATGTATGCTATGCTTGTTATGGGCCGGAAGGCATTATGGTGTGGACCGGAAGGTCAGGGAGTTATGGACCAGAAGGTCGACTCGGGTAGGACCGGAAGGTTTACCGGGTTGGGACGGAAGTCCCCTGAGACACATGGAATGGAAGGTCATAGCCTAGAAAGGCGTATGTGTCTAAGTGGTATATTGGGGAACTCACTAAGCATTATGCTTACAGTTGTTGTGTTATGTGTTTCAGGTACGAGCGAGGACTGTGGGAAGGCGCAGGCATGATCTGTACACACTGACGAAGATTTATTTTATGATCTTGGGATGTATTTTTATTAAGATGACATTTGCTAAACATGAGATTTGAGAATATTGAATGATGGTTTATGTTGTTTGAAAAATGAAAAATTGTTTTGAAAATTCACGTTGTTACAAGTTGGTATCAGAGCCTTGGTTTGAGGGATTCGGGTGCACCTTCGGGTGTAACTGAACTCAAACCGAGGATTTGAGAAAAAATTTACAATAATAAAAGCATTAGGTTTTATAAGAGGTTTTGAGATAACCAAAGAAGGAGTAGTGTGTACGGTCAGCCAGCGCCCGAACGGTAAAATCCCCAAAACACCACTATCACTCCCAAGCACACGTTCATCGCATCTCGAATAAATGTAGTTGATCAGGTTACATTTATTCCAGCTAACGATTACATAACTGCCACGGTTTGACGGCAATGCTCAACATCCGAAAACTTTTATTCTTGTTCTTCTTGTGATACTTGTGTTCGAGTGTTTAGATTTTGGATGTTCTTATACTTTGGTAAAATATGGTTATATTTTAAAGTATAATTCTTGGTCAGAGTGTTTTATCCCTATGTGTTTATAGGTTGTATATCTTTTATGAATTGATATACTTAGCTCACTATAAACAATGCTCTGATACCAATCTGTCACACCCCAAAACCGGAACGGCGGAAACATTCTGGGGTGGATGATGTCATGTCAAGTATCACAACACATGCATTATAGTAATAAAAGTACAACAACCATTGCATTAATAGTAATAGTTTTACATGGTTTACATTACAATACATCAAAAAAAATACAAGTAATAATATAGGTGCAGCTTGGTACTAAACTGTCTATACAGATAATGTCCGCTCTCACTACAGGAGACTCTGGTTACCAATTTGACGACGGAAAAGGCCGTGTCCCGAAGATGCATCCCAAATAGTGGGTAATGGGTTTCCAATATAAGTGATGAACTAGTGGTAGAGACTCATAACTGAACTGAATAATGTAAACCTATATGTCTATGCTTGTAGACATAATATATATTTAATGATCAAATGACCTTCGGACGGACATCCGATCCCACCAGACCACATCTCAACGAAGAAAAGGAAATAGGGTGAACAAGCCTTCCTAAGTCCTTCAAACATTATTTATATACATCTATACAAGCACAGACATACATCTAACTAACCGAAGTGCTTAACGAAGTAGGAGTGTTTAACGAGTGCGTAAGAGCGTCTAACGAGTGAAGGAGCATCTAACAAGTATGAGCGTATAACGAGTGAGTAGGAGCGTCTAACAAGTGAAGGAGTGTCTAACAAGTATGAGCGTATAACGAGTGAGTAAGAGCGTCTAACAAGTGAAGGAGCGTCTAACAAGTATGAGCGTATAACGAGTGAGTAGGAGAGTCTAACAATGAAGGAACGTCTAACAAGTATAAGTGTTCAACGAGTGAGTATGAGCGTCTAACAAGTATAAGCGTGTAACTATGCAGAAGTATAACGAAACAGTAGTATTTAACAAATAAGAGTAATAAAACATGGAAGAAAACCTTAATGAAAACTTTAGAAAAACCTTTATACTTAAGAAATCACAATTTGGTACTTATTTGTAAAACAAGTTTGAAAACCTTTAGAAATCTCTTGGAAACTTTTCATAAACAAGTTTAAAATGAAAACATTATAAGTAAAAGCTCAACAAGTAACTACGTTTTTAGAAAACCATTTGCAGTGTCATTCTCGGTAAAATAGTTAACAGTGTGGTAAATCATTGTGCATGCGCGTTATCAATCACATGTGATTGATATGATAACTGGCATGTTTAACTTGTATTTCCCCCTATAAAACATGTAAAAACATTTAAAAGGTTCATTCAGGGGTATGAACTCACCTGATGTAAGTGGATCCGACGAAGGTGTCGGTTGGGTGCTCAGTGTCAAGTAAAGACTTGGACACACTTAGTGACCTATTAACATATGATAACATATGTTTAAATACAATTAGTACATATAATACCAATTAAACAAGTATACGCATCCTAAAGTGCGGAAAACACTTTGATTGAGTGTTTGGGGTGTCCCAGGTAACATTTAAGGGCTTGAATGGCTTAGGAATGGAGTTTAGTCTCCAAGAGTAAACTCTATAAATAGAGTTCACGGCCCTGGGACAACTTCCCATGAGTTTATGGCCGTAAACTCATGGTGAGGGTGTTCTAGGATGCTTAAAGGCCTTATCTCAATTGTGGAATTTTGCTAGGTCCAAGTATAAAAGGTATGAATGGATTTAAGGCACCTAAATGGACCAAATGGGAGTTTACGGCCCTAACCAAGGGAGTTTACGGCCGTAAACTCCTATGGACATATTCCTTGTGTGTTTTAAGGGATTAAGTGATAGAGAATAAATCCTATGTATTTTTCCAAGTCGAATGAAGGAGTTTGGGCACAATTTGGGCACTTAATGGGAGTTCACGGCCCATGAACCACCTCTATGGGAGTTCACAGCCGTGAACTCCTATCCCTTTGGTTTTATTAAATTTTAAAGCCCTAATAACAATGGTATTGCATTCAAGCTATTTTTCCAAGGCCATAGGGGGTGTTTAGGGCATTTCTAACACATGGAATTGAGTTTACTCCCCATGAGGGGAGTTTACGGCCCAAGCAAGTTCTTGGGCAGTAAACTCAAGTTTACTCTCCAAAAACTCGTTCCAAGGTGTTCTAAGTCCGAATATGTAAGCCTAAAAGTCATATCTAAGCCTTAGGGGCAATTTGGAGGGGTTTTGGGGCTTAAAAACCCCATTAAATGGTTTTTATGGTCCAAGAGTGTTCTTGGGCCGTAAACACATCATTTTGTCCCTATTTTATGATTTAAACTCTAATTTGCAGGCTAGATAAGCTATTTAACAAGTTAGGATAGGTGGCTTACTCGTTTGGGGCTCGAAACGGACGATTTTTGGCTTGAAACTAGGTTGTAGAGAGAGAGTATAGAGAGAAAGTGTAAAAGGGTGGAATGAAGTCCATTCCCCCTTATATAGTGGGTTGGAGTTGAAGCTCAGTGGAATTCTATCCAATACTGCCGTTAAACGGGGCTTTTTGGTGGCACCCGATTAAACGGTCAAACTTTGACTTGGTTGCAACTAAACATTTTTAAGGGCATCTAGTGGGTGCTTCTAATTTGTTTCAACCCTTACCAAGTCATTATATTAGTCCCAATATAATTAACCTCTTCCAAAAAGGTTAACGGACGTTTAAATAACACGAAGCTTTTTAACAGAAAAAGGTTAAAAATGACGGAATAGATTTCGGGTTGTCACACCAATCATCAAGGCCCAATAAAAGGCCCAACAATAAACCCAAGTGAAATTAGGGTTTTCACATAAAATAACAATTAGGGTTAAGTGTTTCTCACTTAACCCATTAAGGACTCAATCCATTAAGTCCCTAACTTTACTAAATAAGTCATATGGTGTGATTGGGCTTAATACACAATTCCATACCAATAGCCCAAATGTGGGTCCCGATAAGTTCAAGCCCATAATCTCAAAATTAAAGTTTTCACATGAAATGGTGATTAAGGTTCAGTGTTTCTTACTTAACCCATTAAGGACTTAATCCATTAAGTCTATTATGCCTTAAGCTAGTTAGCCAATGATTATTAATTATTATTTTATATTTAATAATTAATTCTCGTGTGTGTACCAAGCAATTTCCACAAGTAAAGTTTTATGCCCTTAGGGTTTTCCAACCTAATATTAGCCCATTAGTCCATTGGTTGGGCTTTTAGGTCACATTGGGCCTTATTGGCCCATTAGGGTTCCTTTGGGCCCATTAGGGTTTCATTGATTCCACATTGTCCAAACATCCCCCAAACGAGGTCCAAAAGCAATTTAGCACACTAACACCCGACACGGCAGCCGGTGGCAACAACCACCACTCTACGGTGGTGGTTAGGTTCTTCTTTTCATTATTTCACTTTGCTTACAAATTACAATATTACCCTCTTAACACACACAACCACTAAAACACATACTAATTATAGACACACAGCCGCACCGTGGCGGCTTGTGGTGGTAGAGGGTGGCAGTCCTAGCTTTTCAGCCTCATAAAACACACACACCCACATTCGGTATCAAAATATACTGCAGCCACCCACCTGGTGGCAACAACATCGATAACAGCTTACTAGAGGTGGCAACCACCATGGCCGGCGACCATGGTGGTTTATCTTCGGATCTTTCTATCCTTTAAGCGTCCATATGGAAATCAGCAACCCTCAAAGCAACGCCAAGCCTGATACACGACTGAAACATATACACAAACACTCTTAGCAACGGTGGTGAGCGGCGTTGTGACAAACAAGGGAGACGAACGGTTCCTTGCCGGGAATAACAATAACGACAGCCTCACACTTTCCTCCTCCGATCGTTTGCAACCACAACATTCATCGATGGCCTTGTCTTCAATGGCGACACACATATCTTTTCTGGAAAATAAACCCATCATCATGGGTTGAAACGATGGCAGCAAGGAAACAACAACGACTATTGGTGGTGGAACTCCCTCTCGTCAAAGCTTACTCAAACGATAGCAACAACAACCGGGGAGTAGACCTGCTGGTGGTCCTCGTCGGTATCTCTATCTTCATCATCCGGGCAGCAGCTTCATCGACGTCCATGGAAGGAGGTGGAGGTAGTTGAAGATGAGAAGGGGGTATAAGGTGATGGTGGCGGCTGATTGCTTTGTTAGGGTTAGGGTTTGAGGGTGAAGGGTATAACATAGTTAAATACCTTGAGCCCCATATGAAATGTATCCCATAACAACCGAAATGGCCCCTCCTTCCCATACTTCTTTCAAAATAAATCAAATATTTACCATTTAATACCCTCCTTCAGAAAATCCTTACAATTCAAGTCCCAAAATTACCAATCAGCCCCCTAAGGCTTTAATTCATTTCAATTTAAGTGCATTAATTACCATACACACCATGGCTTCCAAAATCTCTTCAAATTAAATCCGGAATTTCCACTTTAACCCCCAGAGATTCCATTCTCATCATTTGGCTTCCCGAAACCAACACCCCACTAATTATTATTCGATTTTTGGGCTATAATAACATAAAAAAATATTAAAAAATAATTTTTAGGGTTCTGGATTTTTAATTTAATTATTCTACTTTAAACAGGATGTTACAATATCTCTTCTATAGACCGAGTGACAATGTTGTCTTCGTTGCGAGGAGAGGAGTTTTCCAAGAACGGGAACTCATAAGCCAAGAGGACATTGGGAGGGAAATTGATCTTGAAGAGCTTCAAGAATCAAGCGATGAAGGAACCTCTAACACTAGCACTCAACCCGAGGAGAAAACTTTGGTTGAACCGATTAACGATTCCTTACCTCTTATACATTCCAGTAGAGTTAGTGTTCCACCTATGTTATATGGTTTTCATATAACAAGTGAAGGTAATACGTTTATTAGTAATAGTACACTATTAAAATTGGATGAACCTAACAACTACAAGGAAGTCATGGCAGGCCCGGAGTCTGCGAAGTGGAAAGAGGCTATGGACAATGAGATTCAGTCCATATATGACAACCAAGTTTAGAATTTGGTTGACAATGTACCAGGTCGTAAGACAGTCGGGTGAAAGTGGATCTTCAAGAAGAAGACCGACATGGATGGGAAAGTACACACTTATAAGGTGCAATTGGTTGTGAAGGGCTTTACTCAAACTCCCAGAGTTGACTATGATGATACCTTCTCGCCAGTTGCAAAGATAAAGTCTACTACGGTTATGCTAGCCATAGCTGCATTTCATGATTATGAAATAGAGCAGATGGATGTCAAAACCGCTTTCCTTAATGGGAAGTTGGCTAACGATGTTTACATGAGTCAGCCAGAGGGATTTATCGATGCAAAGCATCCTAATAAAGTGTGTAAGCTTGAGAAATCCATTTACGGATTGAAACAAGCATCTCGTAGATGGAATCTTTGTTTCGATGAGAAATTCAAAGAGTTTGGTTTCTTGTGAAGTGAGGATGAGTCCTTCGTATATATCAAATCTAGTGGGTGTATAGTTAGATTTCTTATTTTGTATGTTGATGACATATTACTCATAGGAAACGACGTCCCAACCTTGCTGAGGTTAAGTCCTGGCTTGGGAAGTGCTTCGCTATGAAGGACCTAGGAGAAGCTGCTTATATTAAGGGAATAAGTATAGTGAGAAACAGGAGGAAAAGACTAATAGGACTTAGTCAAAGTACTTATTTGGATAAGGTACTAAAGCGTTTTAGTATGGAGAATTACAAGAAAGGGGAGTTACCAATCCAAAGCAATACCAAATTGAGTAAGACTCAAAGTCCGAGTACCAAAGCCAAGATAGCAGAGATGATCCGAGTACCTTATGCTTCCGCAGTTGGCTCGATCATGTATGTTATAACTTGTACTCGCCCTGATGTGGCCTTCGATTTGAGCATGGTCAGCAGATATCAAGGGAACCCTGTTAGAGCACATTGGACCACAGTCAAGAATATTCTTAAGTACCTTCAGAGGACCAAGGAATGGTTTCTTATACTTAGTAGGAGTGATGAATTAAGGGTACGAGGGTATAGTAACGCTAGTTTTCAGACATACCGAGATAATTATCGATCTAATTCAAGCTGGGTCTTTACCCTGAATGGAGGAGTAGTGACTTGGAAAAGTTCCAAGCAGGAAACCGTAGCTGATTCAATGTGCGAATCAGAGTACATAGCAGCGAGCGAAGCGTCGAAGGAGGCAATATCGTTGAAGAACTTCATCGGAGACCTTGGAGTTGTACCAGCCATAAAGGAGCCTATGGAAATTTTCTGTGATAATGAAGGTGCGGTTGCCTTGACAAAGGAACCGAGGGATCATGGCAGATCTAGTCATATCGACAGGAAATATCATTTTATTAGACATCGGGTAGAAGAGGACTCCTTGTAGTGAAGAGGTTATCGTCAGAGGATAACGTATCAGATCCCCTTACGAAGGGACTGACTAGGGTTAAGCACTTGTAGCACACTAGGAACATTGGGCTGAAGGAAGATATAATTTTTAGTGATTAGATAGTTTTGAAACATGTAATAGATAAATTGTAATTAACATTTGATAATTAAATAAAGGAGTATTATTTATAAGTAAAGTTATTGTCGTGTGTTAATTATTTGCCTATTGTTTCACTTTGCATGTTTTGACTTCCTGAATAATAAGATTATTCGAATAGTCCATAGTCACTCATACTTTGGAAGTAGGTATGAAAGAAGACTATCATGAATTGGCTTGTAGATTGTCTAAAGTGTATTAGACATAGCAAAAGTTTGTTACAACGTTCATGAGTACTATTGAAATAAGATTTGAGTATTGGAATAAACCCGCCCTCACTTGAATCACTTCATGGAATTAATCACGAGTGATTGTGAGATGATAATATCATATACTCTTTAAACCTAGATATATGGTTTATTGTTTGCAAGTCGGTTGTGCATTGATAATGTGTAAACGCATCAGTAAAATGGTGCTATAAAACATATTGTTGTGTAAATTTTGATGAGTGAATAGTAAATGCATATAAGTCGAAGTTTATTTGTTCCTTTTATCCTACGAGGCTAAAAGAGAAATCTTGGGCCCCTCGATGATCTGGTTTGACTTATGTGTCGGGCCTGGTCAGGACTGAATTGACGTGTTCAATAAAGTTCTATGTCGGACGCATCAGAGATCGAGAAACAAACTGCTGGACAATAAGTATGACTATGTTCCATATAATTGTCCACACGATATCTTGAGAACAGAGGACTATACGATCCCTTATCTAAAGAACGAGTCAGAGTTCGACAGTGGCTTTTGAGAGCTACGATTGCTAATCGGATTTTGAAGTTGTACTTGCATTTATAATTATAAGACTTATCCAAGTGGGAGACTGTTGGATTAGTGTCTAAGTCCATAACTATATTTGGTATGTACTTGACCTGGTTGTAGCATGGTCCTTTTAGGTTGTTTTCACCAAAGCAACTTGACTGATGAATAATAGAGAAATAGGTTATTACGGTTTATTAATATATTATATGAATAATATATTAAAGGAGAAATCATATTTGTTTAATTAATATTGATCAAGATTTAATTTAGAATTAATTTTTTGAACAAAATAGATTAATAAAACTAAGGGGACTAGAATTGTAATTATAAGATAATTGCATTGTGGGCTACGAAAACCCTAAAGATAGGGAATGGATAAAATCCTTATGGATAGCCCATTAGATTTCGTCCAAGGAGGGTTTCCGAAAGATTCTCATGGGCTGCTTAGAGCCTAAGCAACTGGATGAGATCTTGGACTAAAACCCTAATTCCTCACCTATAAAAGGAACCCCTAGGCATGCAATTTCCGGCTACCACAACCTTAAGAAGACTTCAAGAGCCGAAAATTACCTCTCCCCTCTCTCTCTTGCCTTCTCCAATTGTCTTGGTGTTTGTGATCTATTAGAGGCACAACATTTGAGGTGCTAAGGTTCTCAAAGGCTCAAGATCTTCAAGCAACAATCAAAGGTAATGTTCTAACTAGTTTATTAGAGATGATTTCGATTTTGTGATATGCTAGATTAGGGTTTTGCAAGTCTTGGACAATTATGCATGTACAATTAGAAAAAATAGATCCAAGCATTAGGGTTTACATGAACACCATAGGAATGTTGTTTTTCTCAAAACCCATCAGAGATATCATGACTGAACTTGAAAACCTATATGTTATTGTCGAAATATTCAGATCCAGGGTATACACCCAAAGAAATACAATAATTATCCTCTTTTTTCTCATCTTCATTTGGGTTTTTCTAAACCTTAATATATATATATATATATATATATATATATATATATATATATATATATATATATATATATATATATATATATATATATATATATAACTTATTATCTTTACTTTTGTATGTAGGATTAGGGCAAAATTTTCTAAAGAAACATTAAATTGATCCATTCCTCTAGAAATGGAAACTTTAACTGGCGAGGTGGAAAACTTAAAGCTAATGTTACTTTTAATCATGAATACTTATTATTTGTTTTGGTTCTTTGCACTTTGATTCTTCTGTTTATGGATTATTCTTTAATTTGGTTTTTTACATTTCTACTTATAAATTGGTTATGGTTTAACCATGCCATTATAATTTTCAAGGGGTTTTGAGTTGTTCAAGCTTCAATTGGTTTCATTTTAGGTTGTGTTTATGTGTGAAATTCATTTTTTTTCTTAATCGTTTTCTAGCTTTAGATGTTTTTTGAGATTTTTTGATGTGGTGTTAGACTTCATATCAGATATCATGAAATCCAAAGGGTGGGATTGGAAACTCATGATCTCTTGCACAAGCAATACCATAACATGAGCTATTTAAAGTTTAGGTGATCATAGGAATGGTAAAAAGGTTAATAGGGTGCACTGTTGCTTCCACTACAATTTTTGTGGTTTCATATGAAATAATTAATTGACTCTTGCTAACCATTTGTCTTAGTTTTTTGTATGTGCATGGAGTCCAGCTGCCTATCTTTTTTCATTTAGGCCCGACATTCCTTTCTAAAAATAACATAACTTATCAACTTTCTTTTTGTGTTTTTTACAAGAAAATGATCACAACGTATTTAATATGGTTTTCACACTTTTTAGGCCTAAATTCCACAACATTAAGCATTTAAGCAACAACATGAAGCAAAGAAGAAATTTCTGACATCAAGGGGAAGTTAGAACTCAGAAGAAGGGGCAAAAATGTCAACATCAGCTTTCTAAAAGTCCCCATAGCAAACTCTAACAATATATTAAATATTTACTGCCTCCTAATATTAAGGGTAGAACCGTTCAAAACTAAAAACACTTAAAAATTCAACATTTTTATTTAATTCAAGATTGTAGTTTTAGAAAAAAAAATGTAAATTAACAATAACAACTTTAAGCAAAAGATGTCGAAAATGGCATATGTTACTTTCAGAAAATTTGATTTTTAATAGTTTTCCAAAAATAAAAATTACCAATACAATTTTAAAAAAATCTCCCCAGAAAATAACTCCTGTCTTTAAGAAATATATTTTCTACATATTTTCCACATAAAAGGATAATTGGCAAGAAAATTGATTTTGATGGTCATCAAACTCCTGGTATTGCTTTGGGTACCTATAAGTAGGTTGTTATAAATGGTGTTACAATCTTACATAGTTGCCATCATTGGCTTTGGTGATGCTTTTTTTTAGCTTAGTTTGTACATTTTTTGGTTTCTTAGTTGTTTTTTTTTTGTGTGTGACTTTTATACACTATGTAATTAAGCATGTAGTAGTGTTTGTATTGTAATTTTTAATTCAAGTTGTATTGTGGAGAGTGTTTTATACATTGCTAATTATAGTGTGCATTGTGTTTAGGTGCAAATTTTGAGAAGTTTTTAGAATAATGTTATTTGTATGTATTTGAGGATATCATAGCAAACTCATGCCGAAAGAACACATTAATGTTTGTATTATAACTTCTAATTAAATATTTAAAGATTTTGAAGATTATGAGTAATATTTTGATTTCTATTTAAAATTCTAAAGATTTTTTTTTGAAGAAAAACAACTTTAAAACCTTGTCCACTCTAGGAACCAACAAAATTCAAAAATTATGGTTACTTTCATTTTTGCACCATCGATTCTAATCCTCTCTATTATTCTAACAAGAGTCGATTGTCTCATATGTACACAACCAAACTACCATAACATTCATTCCCTTAATTTTTCAATGATCGATGTCATTTCTATGGATTCATAATTTCCGTGTTCAATATCATGTCCAAAAATGACTTATCACATGTTTAGCACAACATTTTCATTAATCCGACATCTATCTGTCTTTTTTTGTTTTTTTATTAATCGACTAACATTTAAATTTATATATCAAAATCATAAATAACTTAATTGACTCTCTCTAAAATGTTCTCTTTAGTTTCCACATAACATCCAAAATTGCATTGAGCTTTGTCCTAAACTTAGCTATTAGGACTATATGGTCAAACATACACCATGATACCTCTTTGTGGGCCTATCAATGAATATTAACAACTAAATAACTATAAAAAGGTTATAGATAGTTAAGTAAATTTGAACTTATCTTAAAAGTCTAGTTTATTTACCACTATTTTTCTTTTTCAAATTTGTTTATCCCAATTACATAATATCCAAATCAAATCAAAACCTACTTTCTAAAATATTATAAACTAATTATTACCACTTTATATCATTATAAAAAAAACACATCCAACCATAATTCTACTTCTATAAACAAAATACCATTGACAAAAAAATTTACCAAAAAAATGATGTCTTTGTCTTTGTGTGGGTTCTTGTTTGTCTTGATAACCATTAACATAGAGAATCTCTCTTCAATGCTTCACACTTTTATTCTTCTTTCTTTAATATAATCCAATTCGTCTCTCTTTCTTTTACCTATCTCAAGGGACCATCTTTCTCTCTCTCTTCCACACACCTCCCAACTAATTCACTTAATTTAATCCATACACACACCACCTACATTATATTACATACATGTTCGTACCCACTCTATTTGATTCCATGAAATATATATTCTCTCCTCCATTTCGAAGCAAACAAGTTCATAGCTTTTTCCAACTTTCCCTCCCTTTTAGTTCCTTGATTTCTGTGTTGTGTGTCGCTATTAACTCAAGATCTATCTCAAATGGGTGTTTCCCAAATCGATTCACAACACCCACTTCCCGTTTCGTCATCTTTAGCCACAATCACCGCTTCCACCGCCGCTAATTTTGAAGACGATGACGAAATTTACCGCTACAATGACGACGGCGACCGGAAATTCAAGAACTTTCTTCACAAAATGATTTGGGATTTTGGGTTTGTTTGTTTTTTCCCATCAGTTTCGAAGAAGAAAGATGAAATGAAGAAGAAAATGGCGAACAATTTGGAGCATAACAAGGCCTGGCTTCTTGCTGAGTCCGGTGGGTGTGTTGCTGAGTTAGCAAATGCCGAGCCTCACTCGGTTCACTCGTCGTTCAGATTCAGTCTCTGTTCGCAAGTTGAGCTTGAATCTATGAGCGTCAATTCGTCATCTGCTACAGTTTTAATGGTGAATTTGGACAATGGGTTAATGGAACCAAAATCCCAAGAACTTAAGTGGAGACGAATTGAATCTTTAGAGAGAAGTATTTCACCTGTTGCACATACCTTAGTTAGATTCAGCTATGGCGAAATCCTTTCAGCCACTCGCAATTTCTCCAAAGGTACTCGATTTCCCAAATTATTAAACTTTTCAAACTCGACGCCTTTGACTATTGACCAAATTTCAACTCGAAAACTGTTGTAAATCACTAAACCCATATCGTTTTTCATTTCTTACAAAAACCCATTTCAATTTCGCATTTGAAACCCACTAGGTTTAATCGTAGAGTCTTATTTCTTTCAATTCTGGATCTAATTTGAACTAATTTGAATTGGGTTAGGGAGGGTTTTGGGAAGAGGTGCATTGAGCTATGTATTCAAGGGCAGAATTGGGATTTTGAGGACAACTGTAGCAATCAAGAAACTAGACAAAGAAGATAAAGAAGCTCCAAAGGCGTTTTGTAGAGAACTTATGATCGCAAGTTCTCTTCACAACCCATTTATCGTTCCCCTCGTGGGTTTTTGCATCGATCCTGAAGAGGGTTTGTTTTTAATTTACAAATATGTTTCGGGTGGAAGCTTAGAACGATATCTTCGAGGTACAATTTCTTGAACCTTTGTAGTTCTTGAATCTTGAATCGTGAAGGTTGGATTTTTACTAAATTACGAAAATACCCTTTTTGTAGAAACGAGAAAGGGTAAAAATGGCGGATCGAAACTTCCATGGTCGGTTAGGTATAAAGTTGCTAGAGGAGTTGCGGAGGCTGTGAGGTATTTGCATAATGGAACTGAAAGATGTGTTGTTCATAGAGATATTAAGCCTTCCAACATCCTTCTTTCTTCAAGAAAATCACCTAAGGTGAGGAGTAATTTGATTTATTATATGGATACGATTATATTTAAATGTTTAGGTATATTTTTTATTATGTTGACGAGGAGGGTATTTAGGTCTTTTTCCTAAACGGGAGATCGTTCATGAATCCCTATCCCTATCCCACCTTTTTTGAGTGGGACAAAAAGCTGCAAGTTTTGTCCTATTATTATTTTTAGCGTTTTTTTCAACGGGATAAAAAGCTGCAAAACCTGCAATTTTTGTCCCATTGATATAGTCTTTGTCTCACCTTTTGGGGCGGAAGACCGGGAGGTGGGAGAAAAGACTGCAAATTCCCATCCAAAATGGATTTTTTGGATGAGAGGTGGGACAAAAAGCTGTAAGGTTTGTACTGTTTGACGTTAGTATAAGTTTTGTCCCACCTTGTTCCATTTATCTTGGTGAGACAACAAACTGTACTTTTTGTCCTATTAATTTCAGTCTGAGTTTCAATCTAATGCATGTCAACACCCAAATATCGTGTGTGGCCTTACATTTTACTTGGTATTGTAGTTATGTGATTTCGGATTAGCTACATGGACATCTGCGCCCTCGGTTCCTTTTCTTTGCAAAACCGTGAAAGGGACATTCGGGTAAGTTCTTTTATCAAGATTTTGATAAAATTTTGCAAAATTGTTACTTTTAGTCGATTAAAATGACAAAAAATTGTTTTTTCTTTATAGGTATTTGGCTCCCGAATATTTCCAACACGGGAAAGTTTCCGATAAAACCGATGTTTACGCATTTGGAGTTGTTCTTTTGGAGTTGATAACGGGTCGTAAGCCGATTGAATCAAGAAGAGGAATAGGAGAAGAGAACTTGGTTTTGTGGGTGAGTCATTGCTAATAATTTCATTGTTATTTGTTAATAATTTAGAAATTGTTTGTTGATTTAATTATTTTTCTAGCATATAGTTCTCATTATTTTCACCTAAAAGATTCTTTCTAGGGTCAAATGCAAGAAATAGCAACAACCTCCATTTTTTTTTTCTGTTACAACAATTAATAGAGAAACTTATAAAAATATACTTTAAATTTTGTAGGCGAAACCACTAATACAACAAGGATCCATAGAGAAACTACTCGATCCACGTGTCGAATTCACTCAAAAAAATTTGGGCCAAATAACCCGAATGATAGAAGCAGCTGACGCGTGTATAAACAATGAAGAATCAAAAAGACCAAATATTGACACAATCATATCTATCTTGAATGGAATCGAAGCAAATTTACCAAAAAGGACAAAACTCGGAAATGGTTTAACAGAAGGGTTCCCACAAATTCGACAAACAAAGAATGAAATGAAGTCTCATTTAGCTTTGGCAATGCTTGGTGTTTCAGAGTTGGAAGATAGTCATGATCATTTATATTGTCGTTGATGGAAATATCGGTTTTTTGTTTGAATATAACCCAAGAGTACAGAAATTGAAGATTTTAAAAAGGATGAATGAGAGAATTTGTATATAGATCTTGTAGTTGGAAAAAGAAAAAAAAAACTAATTTATATGTTTGCAAATGGAGATTATCATGGTCATATCATCATATGCCTTTATTTGAGAGGCTTGTTATGACATGGTTTTTTCTTTGTTATTTTGTTGGGAAAAATATGTTTGTTTGAATAATATGTTATCGATTAAGTTAAAGTTTTGGTTCATGTATCCAATGGAGAAGTTTATTTAACGTGCATATGTTAATTTTGAAGGATTGTTTATCAAGGAATAAGGTTAGATCTGTGAATAAAATAGTATTGTTTAGTTTGCTAAATCGAAAATGATAATAAAAATATATATAATTATATATTATTATAGTATGTACGTTATTTTGCTATAAGATACAAGTTATCATTGTTTTTAGATTATTGATTATAGTTTCGGAAAACTATTGTTTTAGGTATATTGTAACGTTCAAGTAAAAGGTGTATTTTATATCATAAATATAGATAGGCATGTTATTTTAGTTTTTCAAAATTAAATACTTGAATTATTTGATTTTGAATGCTAATAAATAATATTAGGTGTCGTAAAAAGATATATCATCAAATACATTTTTTTGAATAGTAAGCCTAACATATTTTTAAATTAATTCTTAATTCCACCTACATTTTACAAAAAAAAAAAAAAAAAAAAAAAGTTTGTAAGGAGAAAGACAACACCATACTTAGAAGCCATTTGCTATCACATAATTATTTGAATAGGAACTTTTACCTAAATGTTTATTATCGATATAGAACTAGATAGCACTTCATCAACTTGACCAACTTACCACATTTATAAGAGACAATAGGTAATGCTTCTTGTATCTTAAAATGTTCATCGATTTTTGTGTTCCATATTTAATAATAATAATAATATTAAAAAAAAAAAAAAAAAGCTTCGTTGACATATTAGCTTAAATGTTTAATGTTTAAAAGCTCCATTATTTTTGTTTATTTTGTATAATACGTGTTTAATATTTTATACAATCAGATCAATGGAATCAAAACTTGGATTTATATAAGATTATAAAATATATGAACATTTAATTGCTTTTATAAACTTGTTAAAGACTAACCAATTCAAATGATAAAATAATATATATTTACATAAACACACATGAATTAGGTCCGTATACGATAAAAAAAAGACCAAGACTTAAATGTCTTTCATTATCATCCTAATTTATATATATTTTTTCAAATTCTCAAATCTTTACATAATCAAAAAGAAAACCACCGGCTTGTTTCCAATTTATACATATTTTTTCAAGAAAAATATTTCTTTTACTCTTATTTCTTATTATCTTTTGCTTTTTTCTAAAATACAGAAATAATAATATTTCTTTTCTTTGAATCAAGCATTAAACCCATGAGCAGGCTCCTGTTCGACCGGTTCATGTGGCCATGCACATGCGCCGACTAAATTTAAGAAATGCAGCGGCTTAGGTGCTGATCATGGAGATCACGTGCAACATGAGATGCGAATTTCTGAGGTGGATTACATATTTACATAGTGAAACACCAAAGAATTATCTTTTATAATATTAGGTGATCAAGGTCTAATCTAATAATCTATATATATCTTGTAGCATAAACGTGAAACACCAAAGAATTATCTTTTATATAAACACTATCAATTATTTTATTTTGCATCCCACATTGGCACATTCGTATGAGATAGACAACTTTTTTTTAAATGTTTTTTCATGTTCTCTTCCATGTGAGTGATGAATCTATATAATTGATCACATATTCACTTTGATCTTTCTCTATTTTTTTCCTTTATACATCTTTTAATATTTATTTGGACAAAATTCTTACATGTTAATATGTGATTGATAAAAGATAAAGAGCAGAAAGTAATAAAAGTTTTTTCGAATTTGATCAAGTCTTAACAAAATTTACCTCGACATTTCTCAAGTTCAAGAAAGCTAACGACAAGCAATCACCAGATAAGAAGATGGAGAATTGATTACCATGTACATGTTTTTCTTAAATAGTTGCATTAGAAATATTCCAAGTCCTTTCATGTGATAAGAAGATTTAAGTTTCAATTCATACATATAAATGCATGTATTTATTTATGGATTGTGAATATAGATATCGGAGAGAATGTTTTGTTATTGTTCATATCTCCATCACACATACCGGATCTCAATATAGAGAAGAATCAAATTTCAATAGAAAAACAAAAAGGGATTAGGAGTTAGATAAAATAAATCTAACATCAATATGAAGAAAAAAAAGGTTGTGGGTTAAGGAGATGGATAAACACTAGATTAATATGTATTCGTATTTCGTAACACTTTCCCTTTAGGCTTTAGCACTCCCTGTTTAATATACATCATTTAAAAATTAAAATAAGCCAAAATAGGAGGAAAAATATGTTTCCGCTTGGGTTGGGCCAAACCATTGGTTTGTGGGAATTTGACTTATTAAGGTAATTAAGTATTTCAAATGTTCACATATGGGTAATATTGTTTTTTTTGTACTCATTTACCCAACTAACTTGTTTCAGCCGTTCAAAAATAACCAACATTACCGGCTATTGTAGGTTTTGGGTGATGTGGCATCTACGTGGCTTGTACGCTACAATACTCATCACCTACGTGGCATTGAGAAGTGTTTACATTATAAGAGGGTGAGATACGACAGCTTATTAATTAAAACCCTAGATCGATCGATGGCATCTTCTTCCTCATCCTTTTCTTCCAAACGACAAGACGAATTGCAACCGGATCATCCATGTGATTGCGATTTTCCATCTCGTGTGAAGACATCAAGAACCCCAGACAATCCTGGAAGGAAATTCAGAGTTTGTCAAAACTCACTGATAATTCATATTTTTTACTTCTTCTTCATCCTTCAATTTAACATGTTCTTATACATTTCTTGAAGAATGGAAAAAGTCCAAGCTGTAAATTTTGGCAATGGTTGGATGAGGATGAAGGAAGGAAAGATGGAAGAGGGCATTACAGGATGAAAGCAGAAGAAATCTGCAATCTTACCTTGAAAATTTGTACATTGGAGAATGAAATCAGCATACGCAGGATGAAGATTGAAGAAGAGAAGAACAGGAATAAACAAGAACTTGACAAAGTCAACTGGAAATTGTTTACCTATAGACTTGCATTAATTTTCTTGTTTCTCTTGTATGTCAAAATGTTGTTTTAAATTATGTATTATGATGTAGTATGACTAAATTATGTATGCTTTTGTGATGTTTTCAATGAAAAAGGTTATATTCTATCATTGGAATGGAATAGTACATTGTAATGGAATGGGTATTAAACTTGGTAGTATAAAAGATAGTAATAAACATTGTTATGGAATTGAATCATTGTAATTGAATCATTGGAATGGTATTGTACAAAACTTGTAATGTTATTGTTAATCACTGGAATTGAATTGTTCAAACAATGTAATGGAATTGTGATTACATTGTAAAGGAACTGTGATTACAGTTGATATTCTAAAAGATGGTAATAAATTATAAATAATACAAATGGTATTAGAAAGATGTGCAAAAGATGGTAATTAAATCATTGGAATGGTAGTGTACAAAACTTGTAATGTTATTGTGAATCATTGGAATTGAATTGTTCAAACAATGTAATGGAATTATGATTACACTGTAAAGGAATTGTGATTACAGTTGATATTCTAAAAGTTGGTAATAAATTATAAATAATACTAATGGTATTAGAAAGATGTGCAAAAGATGGTAATTTATTATAGACATTCCAGGGAATATTGAATTCAAAAGATGTGTCAAAAGTTTTACATAACATAGTTAAACATTCATTACACCCAAAAGATGTGCAAAAAGTTAAGCTATTCCAACTAGTTTTCAAAAGATGTGCCAAAAGATTCCAAAGTTAAAAGATGTCAGTCAAAGATGCCAAAAACATTAACAACAATACAATAAGCCAAATGTTAATCCAACTCATACGGATTGTCATCACTACTGCCCTGTTTTCCCTCCCACATCTTTCTTATCTTCAGTTTTGTAATTCTTTCTGAAGGTTTCCTTGCCCTCTTTCCCACTACAACTTGAAAAGCTGGTATTTCCACTTGATCTTGAACTACAATTTGGTTAGCATCTTCAACTTGAACTTGCACTTCAGGTTCAACTTCAGCTTGAACTGCAAGGTGAACTTCAACTTGGTTAGCATCATGAACTTCAGGATGATTTTCAGGTTCAACTTCAGCTTGCACTTCATCTTGAACTTCATGTTGCACTCCATCTTGGACTTCAGGTTCTACTCCATCTTCAACTTCAGGTTGCACATCATCTTCAAATTCAAGATCAAAAGAGTCAACATCACTTTCAGGTTCTATTTCAACTTCACTGTCACTGTCAATATCAACTTCATGTGCCAATACAACCTTCACTTTATCTGTTTTGTATTACTTGAAAAGTTAAGTTATGCCCAATATGTTAAGTTATACAGGTTATATATAAATAAATATATCAAACATACCGGCTTTCTTGGATTTCTTTTTCTTTGAACTTGCATTTGATGATTCCCAATTGGTTTCTGAGGACAGGTTGTTCTATTATGCCCACTTTCCCTACATATGCTGCATTTCATCACACTACCTCTTTTTGTGATTGAATGCTTTTTTCCTTGGTTTTTCCTCTCAATCTGATCCCTTTTCCTTTTTGTTGATGGTCTTCCTGGTAACCTTCTCCTTTTGGGGGGCAATGGGCTGATGTAGTATACATGAGGCCACATGTCACTACCATTTAGTGGGTTAATGGTATTCCTGTAACAGTTTAGGTACATTGATGTGGTAAACCATGGTGACACATACTCCTCTACATCCCTGCTGAGGCTTGCAATGCAAGCATACCCATGCACACAAGGGTAACCTGTTAACTGCCAAGTTCTGCAGGTACATGTCCTACTACCAATATCCACAACATATGCATCATCCCCAAGTCTAACTTCATACTGTTGATAACCAGATGGTATTACTTTCCAAAACCTGTCCATATACACATGTTTAAAGACAAACATATATAAGGACAAACATGTTTAAAGACAAACATATATAAGGACAAACAGTTTTAAGCACTTACCTTTAAAGATCCTTAAGCTTGGACAACTTCAGCCTAATGGTAGGACATATGGATAAATCCCAAGATTGCCCCTTAATTTTCTATCTATAAAGCCTCTCCATCACATAAATTCGAATTTCTTCTAACATGGTGATTAGTGGTCTCTTCCTAGCAACTTCAATCACAGAGTTGAAACTCTCAGAGATACCATTTTCATATGCATCACAAGCCCTATCAGTCTGAAAAAATGCTTTACTCCAAGTTTTAGGGTCCCTTTCCATCAAATGGTCATAAGCTAGTGGCTCTAATTTCTTGATTTCATTCATGTGTTGTTCAAATTTTGCAGGGGTAGTAGCTGCAACAGCATACCAGAAAAGCTTTCTAAACACTTGGCCCTTAACCTTTTCAGGAAGTTAGCACATATGTGCCTAGCACATTGCCTATGCTCTGCTGCTGGGACCCTTTCCTTCACAGCCTCAAGTAATCCCTGTTAGCAATAGACAAAATTTAAACAACAAAAACATAACATAAGCTAAAATAAAGATGAAAATAATAAAAATTGATTACTTTGTGTTGGTCTGATATCAAGGTTAGTCCATGCCCAACTCCCATTCCAAGGTCCTCAATTAGAAGGTCAATAAACCACTTCCATGTTTCTTTACTTTCCACTGATACAACAGCCCAAACAATGGGATATATATGGTTATTTGCATCTCTACCTATAGCAGAGAGCAACTGACCTCTGCATATGCCCTTTAGGAAGCAACCATCTAGTCCAATTACCCTCCTACAACCTTCAATCCATCCATCCTTCAATCCCTTGAAACATACATAAAACTTTGAGAAATATGTGGTTCCATCAGGCATGACATCGACATCCATCTTCACTGTTGATCCAGGGTTAGTCCTTCTTATCTCTTCTCCATAGCTCCATGTTTTTGCATAATGCTCTTTCAAAGTACCCTCTATCTCCTGAAATGCATACTTCCTTGCATTTCTGCATTGACCAACACTTGCAATCAAATTAAATTTCTTGCTGACTTTAGCTTTCAACTTCCTTATACTCATCTTTGGTTTCTGAAGTATATGATTCATGAAATGCTTTGCTATCCATTTATAGGTAACAATGGACCTAAATTTGAACACTCTTGCACAATTATGCATATCATTCAGAGATTTAATCTGGAATGATTTTTCACTGCTCATCCAGGTTGCCCATAATCTAAAAGGACAACCTTTACCCTGTTTATTTGTCTTACCTTTATAACATTTTACCAATAAGCTTTCATGATCACTTTTCTCATACCATAAATCATATCCATTTTTGACTGCATAGTTGGTGATACACAACTTCAATTCCAATGGATTAGAAAACTTCATACCCAAAACTGGCACCATTTGCTCCCATTCTTGATTCTCATTATGGACAGGGAACACAACATCCTTAAGTTTCCCATTGTTTGCTTCCTCTTCATCATCATCACTAATATGCCCTGAAAGTTTGTCTAAGAATGGGTCTCTAAAAGTTTTATCAAAAGTATGTTCATCTTCATCATCCTATTCATGTTCATATTCCATTGTCATTGAAACTTTAGAATCCTTGTCATCCTCTTCATCCAACTCATACCCTTTACCATCTTCTAAGAACTCGTTATCAGCCCAATCAAGAATTGGTTCATTTCGGTGGTCAATGTACACATCTAACTCACTCTCAAGACTATCACTCTCCAGACTATAAACAGTCTCCACAAACTTCCAATAATCAGCATCACTGTCGATTCTTCTAATACCCTCACACAAGCTTTCCTTTCTCATACAGTAGTAGACATTATCACATTCTCCATTTGTTAATTTCGTAAGCCACAAAAGAAACTCTTTATACGTAAATCCCCCAAAATCCACATCACGTACATTTGTTTTTACGGGGTCTAAGTACACCAATGGGTTTGGCGAAAAGAATCCATTGTAATGAAAATCTACAGATACATACATACCTGTAGATGAGGATGTCATGCTAGCAGTCGACTTCAATTCCAACTTCAATTCCAAGACCTAATCGTCGATTTGATGTATTGATTAATTTCTCACAGAAGAAGGTAATCGAGGTGTGTTAGCTGACGATGACGAACCCTAATTAAATGAGAAAGGGGTGTAATGGCCACGTAAGATTCCACATAATGTTTTAAACCGAGCTAAATCAATGTTACCGGCTAAAACAAGTAATAGCCGGTAATGTTGGTTATTTTTGAACAGCTGAAACAAGTTAGTTGGGTGAATGAGTACAAAAAAAAACAATATTACCCATATGTGAACATTTGAAATACTTAATTACCTTAATAAGTCAAATTCCCTTGGTTTGTGATAGACTCAAATTTGAATATTTGAGATGTTAGACTATCAATTATTTATATTCGTATAATATGCAATTATTTTTATATATTTTTTCATTTTCTCTTCGATGTGAGTGATGAACCTATATAGATGATAGCATATTCACATTGAATGGATAATTGGAACTATAAATATGATAATATAAAACGATTCATGTCATTTGGAGTTAAACTTTAGTCATTTGTCCGATTTTGTCATTAAAGTTTTTTTTTTTTTTTTTTTTTTTTTTTTTTTTTTTTTTTTTTTTTGTGCAAAAACTAAACTTTTCTTTTTGTGCAAAAAAAAAAAAAATAGTGACCAAATAGGACAAATGACGAAAGTTTAAGTACATCAAAATAACTTATTCTAGATATGGAGATGTAGCCAAGACAACAAATAATCCATATAAAAATATTAACTCAATCCGAGGTGTTATGAGAAATTTATTAGTGTTTGAAGTTGAGGAAAAATGTTGCATGATATGAGTTGATGGAAACATTTATAAGTTTGTGAAACATCCCAAAAATCACTAAGTGTCCTTTTTTTGAGGCGAAAAAGTATGACCTTTCCATTAAAATTTTTGGACTATAATATATCAATAGGTAGCCCTTCCTACAAATAATACATTATAAAAAGAATAAGGCAAATTAGAGTTTGCATGAGAAAATTATGCTTGTTAAAATTTTGAGAAATTTATAAAGGTAGAATGTAACATCCCAACTCCCAGGTATAATATTTAATTAATTTATTTTCATAATTTCAAAGCAACTCGACGAGTTGGATGCCCCAACTCCCCGAGTAGAGGAGCTAATTGGCCACGTGATTTCTAGAGTCTACTCGACGAGTTGGAAGCCCCAACTCAACGAGTAGGTGTTGAGTGAGAAAACCCTAATTTTCAGGGTTTATGTCATATTTAAAGGACCTTAAGCCTTCATTTCCGCCACCCTTGTCACCCTAATACCCTGTAAGAAACCCTAATCGTGTGTATTTGCTTGTGTGTGTGTATGTGTGTGTGTGTGTGAGAGAGAGAGAGAGAAGCTAACGTTGGGTGTTCTAGTGCATATTCGGAAGAGGATTGAAGAACATAAAGCTTTGGAACAAGAATAGGCTTTTGGATCAAGTGTTTTTCTGTGCTAGCTTTAGTTTGGAGGTAAAAAGCTACCACCTTGAGCAATTCTTTTGATAGATCTCCTTCTAGCGAGTTTTAGGGATTTTTCCCCTTATCTTGTGCTTCTTGAGTTGCTAGAGCTTGTCATGGAGTTTAGAATCCGGATCTAGACAAAAGGAGGTCCCATGAGCCTAAAGATCCAAGCTTTATCAAGCTTTGGGTAAGTCTCCATGCATGAAACCCTTGATGGAGTTTGTTTAGGCATTTTGAGCCCTAGATGCCAGGCATGAACGTAAAGCTTGCAGCTTTACGTGAGCCTTAGAAGGTTAGATCCAGATTATGAGACGTCATTTCTACCTAAAAACGTCTAAATGAGGAAATGGTCTGAAGGGACTCGACAAGTCGGTGTGCTGACTCGACGAGTCAGATAAAGTTCCCCCCAACGAGTCTGGACACGTTGTAACTCAATGAGTTGATGAGACAACTAGACGAGTTGAGCTGGACTTTCATGATATTTCTGCGAAAACGAAAGAACTCGACTAGTCGCATAGATGCACTTGACGAGTTGAGTCAACATGGACTGTTGAATCGAGTGTTGACTTCTGTTGACTTTTAGGGTTTGGTCACGACATGGATTATGGAGACAAGGGAGGGGTAAAATGGTCTTTACCCTTTCCAAGGGTTAGAGAAAGAGGTTAACTTAAATTATTTGGGTTGAGGTGATAAGTGTTAATTAGAGATGATTATGACATGTAGGCGAGGATTGGACCGTTTGAGGGGTACGAGGTTTACTTGCTTACTTACTTGGTGAGTCTTCTTATACTTATCATGAGTGGTAACATTGTGTGAGCAAAGGGTCTTATATGCTTATATTGAGAATTGTGATATCCTTCATTATGTCTTTGTGATTTATGTTGTGTATTATTCTGAGCTTTATTGAGTTAGGACTGGAGGGTCCTATAACACCCCGAAATATCAAGAGTAGAGTTAAAGGGCTAAAAGGGTAAATCTTGAAGGGCAACTCGGCGAGTCCATGGATGGACTCAACGAGTAGGGTCGCGACTTTGGTCGCGTGTCAAGTGGCCTACTTGGCGAGTCCTAAGATGGACTCGGCGAGTAGGTGCTGAGTGGAGAAAACCCTAATTCTCGGGGTTGAGCCCTATATAAAGAACTTAACATCCATTCCCCTAGCCTCTTTACTCGTCCTCAAGTCCAGAAACCCTTAGTATTCGTGTGTGTGTGGATCAAAGTGCATTTGGGAGCTTGAAGGGTATTTGTTGAAGAAATCTTGGGAGTTTGGAGGCTTAGAGCAAGGGGCTTTGCTTGGATTCAAGTTTCATTGCAGTTGGGGCGTTCTTTTGAGGTAATATCTTGTTCTTAGGCTGTTACTCATATGGATTCATCATTTTGGGGTTTATGGGAGCTTATCTTGGTATGTTTTGGAGTTTGGAGGTTAGATCTGAGGTTGCTACCTCAGATCTGGAATGGGGGAGGTCTAGAGTGCATTAAAGTCCATGTGTTTGAGTGCTTAGTGAAGCCATCATGTCTCAAACCCTAGCTCTAAAGTGTATAAGGCCTAGATCTCTTTGGATTCACGTAAAGTTTGCCACTTTACGTGATGGATGGGTTGTAGGAGGCTAGATCTATGTTTTGGATCAATTGCATGGCCTGGAACGCTTCTGTATAGATTCAGACCGGTGGTACTCGGCGAGTCACAAGGGTGGACTCGACGAGTTGCTTGAAGATGAGCTAGAACTCAACGAGTTGGATGAACAACTCGGCGAGTAGGTTGAAGATAGCCTTAGACTCGGCGAGTCTGTTCTTGGACTCGGCGAGTCTTGTCGAAGAATCCCAATATTTACTGGTTGAGTTGAGAATCGGTGAGTCAAGGGATGACTCGGTGAGTTGGATGCAAGTGGACTCAGAGTTGTTGGACTCGGCGAGTCTTGGGGTGACTCGGCGAGTCATCGGGTTGACTCGGTGAGTATAGTCAGTAAGGGGTTGACTTTGACTGTTGTCCAGAGTTGACTAGTTTGACTTTGTAGTGTTAGTCAGCCAGGATCAAGGTGGTATTAAGTAGAGATATGCTTGTGTTGTAGGAGGACGATAGCTCGGGAGATCGAGCGCTAGTGATTCCGAGATACGCGAGGTGAGTCTTATCACTATACTTTACCTTGAGTAGGTAACCAGAGTTATGTGACAGAGTATTTGTATGTTATGTGTTGTACTGCATTATTTCTATGTGATTTATGATGTGCATGTTTACAGAGTTAGAACCGTAAGGTTCACAGAGTTAGAACCTGAGGGTTCACAGAGTTGGGTGCACGGACCCATAGAGTTATAGCCTTGAGTGGCTAATATGTGTTATATGTGGTATTTTGGGGAACTCACTAAGCTTTGTGCTTACAGTGTTTGATGTTAATTGTTTCAGGTACTAGTGACGACCTGGGGAAGGCGCCGGCTTGATCAGTACACACGCACGGGATTTATGATTTAGAGATCTTGGGATGTTGTATTACTTGGATTGAACGATTGAAAATGGTTGTTTTCTGAATATTAAATGAATTATGTTTTATAAAAATTTGAAGAATTTGTTTTGAAATTTACGGTGTTACAATTTGGTATCAGAGCCTTGGTTTGAGGGATTCGGATGCACCTTCGGGCGTATTTGAACTCAAACCGAGGATTTGAGAAATTTTACAACCAAAACTTCAAATTTTCTAAAAAAAAAAGAAAAAGAAGTTTTGGAGACAAGCAAAGTGGAAGGTGTGTACGGTCAGCCAGCGCCCGAACGGTGAATCCCCAAAATACCCTTACTTTTGTGTTATGAGATATTTATGATGCACTTTATGAGATATTATTGCATGCTAGAGACAGGCTAGGTATTCCATATCTTAGGACTAAAGTGGCCTGATTTGTGATGCCTTAGCCTAGGGATTGCTGTTTTATGCGATGTGCTTTTGAGTATGTGATAAGTGAGAATATTTAGTTGGAATCCTTGAGGGGATTCGAGTAGAAGAGTAATCTAGGGGAGATACCAAGATAAGTATCGTGGTACTTAGCAAAGGAGTAGTTAAAACCCGCGAGGGGAAGAGTTGCAGAGTTCGGTGGTACTTTTGGGGATGAGCTGAGCAAGCGGAGTTATCACCCAGAGTGAGTTATATATATCCTTCGATGCTCGAATGCTGCTTGCTTCGTGCTTTGTGGAACTCTCGGTGATGGGAGTCATCTACCAAGCCAATATGACGATATTCAGGAGGTAGATGGCTGGCATCATTAGGAGCTCTTCAGTAGCTGATGGCAGAGAAGTGTGAGAATCTAGGAAGAGCCTAGGGAGTATCTATAGCCAGATGAGTGCGCTGGCAGAGTAGAGAATTTCGCTGGAGAGCAAGCACGCAACGGAATTGGGGATCGAGAAGGTCGAGAAGCTACTTAGGAGTTCTGGGATAGTCCGTGTGGAAAGTATGGGTAGATGTGGCAGGTAGTATGGGCCCGTACTACTGAAAGCAGAGGACCCATACTTGATACAGGGGGTATTCTGAAGTTTCTAATGAGCGTGTTGAGGAGTGATGTTATGGTTCGAGTACCATACATCGGAGCAGATGAAGGATTGATGCTATGGTTCGAGTACCATACATCGAAGCAGATTGAGGAGTGATGTTATGGTTCGAGTACTATACATCAGAGCATATGAAGGATTGATGATATGGTTCGGGTACCATACACCAGAGAATATTGAGAAGAGATGTCATGGGATGGGTACCATGGTTCGTAGTGAATGATGCTTATGGCCTCTCCGGTTATCCGGTCTCGATTGATGAGGTAGAGATTAGATGCTGTGGGTTTTAGGCCTGTGGGCCATGATTGAGTTCGAAGAGGTGTCCTTTGAGAGGGAGGTTGAGAGCCTTTCAGAGTATTTTGTTAAGGAGTCAGAGGGAGGGGAGAATTTCGGTCTGAGTGGAGCAATCAATCGATAGAGGGGATGTCACCTTCTATGACCTGAGTGGTGTTATTTATGTTCGTGTGCGAAACATGAGAGGCATGATGTTTAAGTTTTGGGTTTGGGGGTAAACCCTGCAGGTTGTCATTGATGATGATTTTCCCTCCAGAGTATCAGGTAGCATGTGTGCCGCGAGGCAGTGATTATCATGAGCAGATAGTCAGTTAGGACTGAGATAGTCGAGGACCATGTTACACCTATTTGAGTATAGTAGGGCGTATTGTAGTGGTATCAGTGGGGAGTCCAGTAGAGTTTATCAGTGCAGTGGTTTTCGATCTATGTTGGGTATTGAATATGGGAGTAGGTCCGTGTTCTTGGGACGATCCATGTGTTGGAACATTAGTTGATGAGTCGAGGTGGGGGAGTATGATGATTCGTGGTTCAGTCTATGGGTCAGTGATGTTATTGGACAGTTGAGTTGTTTGGTATTGGATTGGTACGAGACCTGGAACGACTAGAGGCCATCGTGACAAGAAGTTCTTAAGGATTTCATCTGAGGTTTAGAGTCCATGAGATCGATTGATTTCCTTAAAGGGGATTTTTGGGCGTTGCGCAGCACTTGCCAAGGGCAGGTGCGATTCTGCTGGTAAAAATAATTGGAGGGATGGTTGTATGCCAATTGGGGGACGGTTCGAACCCTAGTGGGGGAGAACCGGGTATTTTATTGAGGGAACCAGAGATTTGTGCAAGAGCGGTTAGGGGTTGAATACAGGAGCCTGCGACTTGAATTCATTGGTGATCAGGGAAAGTTGCAGGGCGAGAAAATGCAGGTGGTATATGTCTGAGAGAGAGATGGGCGTCTCCACAGCAGGTGGCGAATGGACAGGAATCTGGCGGTGGTCAGGGTCGTTTCAAGTGGAAGGCTCGTGATGAAAGTATGGGCAGTCGAGAACTTCTGGGTCGAAGTATGGATTGTTTATGCCTTTTTAGGGTGGTTAGAAGATCATCGAGCAGCCAACTTTTGGGCTGGTATGTGTATTCTTGCATGGATTCTGAGCAGTAGAGGAAAGGATTCCGGAGGATCATCAGTGTGTTCTGAAGCATCAGCGCTTTCTTTGTATTCCAAGTGAGTGTCTGGATACACTGAAGTTGCGTATTGGGTACAATGAAGAACTATTATGAGGCTCAGGGGAATGTATTGTTGTATATGTATGGTGCTGGGAGTTGGAGAATTAGTGGTAGAGGCAGGACATTGTGATGTTCGGTGATGGTGTTCCGTGGTTTCCACGTATAGCGTCTTGATTTCGGAGTTATTTAGAGTCTTGAGTTTAAAGCGACTAGTGATGTATCATGTATCTAGGGTTCCAGTGGGAGCCCTTCGCGTATTGTCATCAAGAGGGAATTATTTAAGGAAGTGGATCTCCGCAGAGAAGGGTTCTACGTATAGCGGTTGCAGCTAGAGTCTGTAATGCATATTGGGGAAAGTGTGTAACTACCTATGATAGTCTTTGGTGCATGAGTTACTGAGCATAGTGTGGCGTTGTAATGAGAATGAGGGTATAGGGTGATACTACGGGGGCCGTAATATTCGCCAGTCAGAGAGTGTTGTGATGCTACGGGGAGCCGTAGTACTCGCAAGCCAGAGAGAGAGAGAGAGTCGTGATACTACGGGGAGCCTTAGTATTCGCCAGTCAGAGGGTGTTGTGATGCTACAGGGAGCTGTAGTACTCACAAGTCAGAGAGTGGGAGTCGTGGTACTGCGGGGAGCCGTAGTACTCACTAGTCGGTTGGCGTTGTGGTGCTACGAGGAATCGTAGTACTCACTAGTCAGACTCTTTCGTGATATTGCAAGAAGCCATAGAACTCGCTAGACAGCAAGAGAGTGTGATGATGGAGTGTTCTCTGATCAGTGTACGATGCAGAGGAGTTTTAGGCTTGAGTAGCCCTAATATTGAGTTTTGGAGCCTAGTGGCTAAACCGGGGCGAGGCTGGGGCCTACGCCTCTGTCGAGAGATTCAGCAAGGTGCGCAGGAGATATGCGCAGCAGATTCCAGAGGTCAGGGTTGATTTGATCTTCGATCGGATTGTATTTTTCGTATGAGGAGAAGAGAATTTAGTGACTTGCGTGTCACTGGGCCGGAATATTTCTGAAAGGGAGGAAGTTGTTGTGATATCTTGGGTCATGATATGTGTGACCTTTGGAGGTTCAGCTGTAGGGCCAAAAGCTGATCTGGTTTTCAGTATCGAAGAGGGATATGAGAAATGAGGTAGAGTTTACCTTGGTGATGTCTGAGGACACTGCAGAGCAAGCGAACGATTCAGACGCTCGAGGACATAATTCGGGTATATATATAATAGATTTCGGAGAGAGTTGTGACACGTATTTGCCCTTGGCAGAGCTTTCCTGCAACAACAGCCATTAGTTGAGCACCAGTGTGCCACCCTTTGAGCTGTTGTGTGGGAGGAGGTGTCATTAGATCGGTAGTCATTGAGCAGCGTGATTGCGGTGGTGGTATGGAATGACATCATGTTGGGGTGACTACTGAGGACGCGGAAGGGATTCCGCGGGTGTAGAGCCAAGAGTCTCAGGATGGATGCAGGGATGGAGTCTGGGACTCCCAACTTGATTCTGATCAGGGAGTCGTGTGTGTAGTGGTGGTTTCCCCTGGGGATGTTAGAGATGTCGTCAGTGTGACAGGTTTTCCTAACTTGAGAGTGCGAGGACTGGTGCAGCATGTGCGTGTGATTGTAAGAAGAGGACTCGTGGGAGTTACTCTGGGATTGAAGAATGGGTCTTTCGGTTAGCATGGAATGGATAGAGTGGGATTCAGATCAGGGATCCGGTGGTTCATGGTTTTCTAGATCTTATGGGTCGGGTGATTGTTGAGATTTGGAGCAGTGATGCATCATTGGAAGTACTCAGTTGCTGTGTGTGGATATCAGAGGGTAAAGTCGGTGCCTGGGTTGAGATGGTGGTCAGGACACCGCAAGGAAAGAGAAAGTGAGTTCGAGTTTCGATGGGTATGCCTTGAGGGACCAGTTCCGGTTAAGGCCAGGTGGCGTGTTGTGGGAGTATTTTTGGAGATGAGTTGCCGTAGGGTTTGAGGACGAAGCCTAATTTAAGTGGGGGAGAATTGTAACACCCCGAAATATCAAGAGTAGAGTTGAAGGGCTAAAAATGTAAATCTTGAAGGGCAACTCGGCGAGTCCATGGATGGACTCGGCGAGTAGGGTCGCGACTTTGGTCGCGTGTCAAGTGGCCTACTCGGCGAGTCCTAAGATGGACTCGGCGAGTAGGTGCTGAGTGGAGAAAACCCTAATTCTCGGGGTTGAGCCCTATATAAAGAACTTAACATCCATTCCCATAGCCTCTTTACTCATCCTCAAGTCCAGAAACCCTTAGTATTCGTGTGTGTGTGGATCAAAGTGCATTTGGGAGCTTGAAGGGTATTTGTTGAAGAAATCTTGGGAGTTTGGAGGCTTGGAGCAATGGGCTTTGCTTGGATTCGAGTTTCATTGCAGTTGGGGCGTTCTTTTGAGGTAATATCTTGTTATTGGGATGTTACTCATATGGATTCATCATTTTGGGGTTTATGGGAGCTTATCTTGGTATGTTTTGGAGTTTGGAGGTTAGATCTGAGGTTGCTACCTCAGATCTGGAATGGGGGAGGTCTAGAGTGCATTAAAGTCCCTGTGCTTGAGTGCTTAGTGAAGCCATCATGTCCCAAACCCTAGCTCTAAAGTGTATAAGGCCTAGATCTCTTTGGATTCACGTAAAGTTTTCCACTTTACGTGATGGATGGGTTGTAGGAGGCTAGATCTATGTTTTGGATCAATTGCATGGACTGGAACGCTTCTGTATAGATTCAGACCGGTGGTACTTGACGAGTCACAAGGGTGGACTCGACGAGTTGCTTGAAGATGAGCTGGAACTCGACGAGTTGGATGAACAACTCGGCGAGTAGGTTGAAGATAGCCTTAGACTCGGAGAGTCTTGTCGAAGAATCCCAATATTTTCTGGTTGAGTCGAGAATCGGTGAGTCAAGGGATGACTCGGTGAGTTGGATGCGAGTGGGCTCAGAGTTGTTGGACTCGACGAGTCTCGGGGTGACTCGGCGAGTCATCGGGTTGACTCGGTGAGTAAAGTCAGTCAGGGGTTGACTTTGACTGTTGTCCAGAGTTGACTAGTTTAACTTTGTAGTGTTAGTCAGCCAGGATCAAGGTGGTATTAAGTAGAGATATGCTTGTGTTATAGGAGGACAATAGCTCGGGAGATCAAGCGCTAGTGATTCCGAGATACGCGAGGTGAGTCTTCTCACTATACTTTACCTTGAGTAGGTAACCAGAGTTATGTGACAGAGTATTTGTATGCTATGTATGTTATGTGTTGTACTGCATTATTTCTATGTGATTTATGATGTGCATGTTTACAGAGTTAGAACCGTAAGGTTCACAGAGTTAGAACCTGAGGGTTCACAGAGTTGGGTGCACGGACCCATAGAGTTATAGCCTTGAGTGGCTAATATGTGTTATATGTGGTATTTTGGGGAACTCACTAAGCTTTGTGCTTACAGTGTTTGATGTTAATTGTTTCAGGTACTAGTGACGACCGCGGGAAGGCACCGGCTTGATCAGTACACACACACGGGATTTATGATTTAGAGATCTTGGGATTTTGTATTACTTGGATTGAACGATTGAAAATGGTTGTTTTCTGAATATTAAATGAATTATGTTTTATAAAAATTTGAAGATTTTGTTTTGAAATTTACGGTGTTACAGGTCCAACCCGAGTTGTGGGACCAGAGGGTCCTCACTGAGACACATTGACCGGAGGGTCTGCATCTAGATATATCCATGATAGGCTAATGAGATGTGTATGGTATTTTGGGGAACTCACTAAGCTTTGTGCTTACCGTGTTATGTGATATGTATTTCAGGTACTTCTCAGGATCACGGAAAGGTGCCGAGTTGATTATACACACGAGATGGAGTTTATGTTTTAAAGGATCCTGGATGATTATCAGAAAATTATTGATTTTGTTTTGTAATAATTTAAACAATTGTTTATTTTTGAAAGGTGATAATTGGAATTATGTGACTTTGAAAACGAAGATTTTAGCTGAAAATTTACAATGTTACGCAGAAAGGATAATGAATTTTTTTCGAAGGCATGGAAGGCATAATCCCCACATAGTCGTGTGTCACACACAATCATTTTCACAGTCGGGTTCTTAGGTCAAAATGGTACGAGGTTTACTTGCTTACTTACTAGGTGAGTCTTTTTTTTCGAAGGCTTTACACATGTGTCACACACAATCATTTTCACAGTCGGGTTCTTAGGTCAAAATGGTTAGAGGCATAGATCCGAACTATCTTTGACAACTTCTGATCAATTTTAAAGTCATTTTCTCATATTCCTTTTTAGTTGTAAACTAAATCTCTTTAGAACAATGAACAAACAATATGTATATTTTTGGTGACCAAATGTGTCAAAATACAATTCAAGGAGAAGTCAAATTAGTTTAAAGGGATTTTTATATCTTAATTAAAGAGTAAAGGTAACAAGTGATTTCTAGTTTTGATTGATTTTTTTTTAAGATGGAGTTTAAGTTAAATAATTATACATTGACCTTTAGTCTCATGCTTTGAGTAGTAAAACTTCATGAATGGAGCTTGAATCATACAATTTGGTAAGGAGTTTATACACTTGTTAGAAATCTTGGAACTGTAGGTGGTTAGAAATATTGGAATTGAAGGTGCATATTATTGAATAAGGTTCTATAAAGATGTTAAAACTTGATATTAACATGTTATTAGTGGAATAGTTAGAAATATTGGAATTGGAGGTGCATATTATTGAATAAGATTCTATAAAGATGTTAAAACTTGATATTAACATGTTATTAGTGGAATGTGTTCAAGCTTACGAGTTGGAAATGAATTTTGATAATTGGAACTTAAAACTTTAATCACGGGAATAAGTGGAGTACATGTTATTGAAAATGAATTTTAAACTAAAAAGACAAATATTGGAAAAGTAACAAAGAGAAAATATCAAGGAAACGCAATGTTTTAAAACCTGGATTTTTGGTTGATCCGGTATGATGATCGGTTCACGGTTTAACCGATTGAACCGCCGAGTCAACCCGGTTTATGGTTTTTTTTGTATTTTTATATATTTTTACTTTCATGCATAATGCATAAACATATAAAACCAATAATTTAATGTCCATAAAGTTTAAATATTGAAAAACATTGAAGAAACCGCAAATGGCTCGTTATTTTGGCGTTTGCTACTTGTTTCCAACTATCCAAACCCTATTAAAACGAGTCAATCCGGTTTTAACCGGGTCGACATAAGCGGTTGAACCGCGGTTTAGAGGAAACGTGACCGGTTCGATCCGGTTTGTATTTTTACAAAAAACCGATCTCAATTGACCCACTTTCTACCCCGGGTCACGATCCAACCGGTTAAACCAGCCGGGTCAACCCGGGTTTTAAAATATTGAGGAAACGAACAAGAGTAGTATTCGGATGTTTTTCATTGTACAATTATAAAATTTTTGCTTATCGCTTAGGTCTACAGAAGAAATTTACCTTATATGGTTGGGTCTGACAATTGTTTTTTTTAAATAATATATTTGATAAATCAAAAGCATTTTAATTACCTTTGGATTCTTAAATGATTTAAAGAAATTAAAGTACTAGACAAAAATAAACCTTCAAAAAATGTTTATTAAGTTTACAATTAACTAAAACCATATTCAAAATATTGCAAAACGCTGTTGCCTAATAAAATGAGATTTTAATGTTTAAAAATCGATTTTTAAGAGAAATTAAATATCCTTCTACCTATTATTTCTACCAATCATTCTACCAATTTAAATGATGACATGTGTCATATTAATATTCTAAAATATCATTAAATTAGCATTAAATATTACACATGTTACAATTTAATTGGGTATGATGATATTTAGGAACAAAAATTAGAAGGATATTTAATTTATCGATTTTTAATTGAATCGGGATGTTCGTTTAACCGGTTTAACCGACTTTCTAGAATTTTTATGTTTTTTTTTTATTATTTTCCTCCACATAAAAACACACAAGTTCAAACATTCAAAATAAATATAAAAATAATTTCAAAGATTAAAAATACAAATAAAACAAGTTCAAGATTACTCCAAATATATATATATATATATATATATATATATATATATATATATATATATATATATATATATATATATATATATATATATATATATATATATATATATATATATAACTTAGTTTTAGATGAATACACATGTTATGTGTTTTTATTAAATTTAAGAAAAATCTAAATAGATTTGAAAAGACCACCAAAAGTTTGTTATGCAAAATACTTCATTTTCATATGTTTTATACAATCTAATCGGTTAAATCGGTTTTTTTTTTTAAAACCGTCCGATTCGTTCTAGTCTACAAATAAATATAAAACCGATGCTAGTTAAATCGTCTACTTACTAGTTTCTCAGTCTAATCGGTTCAACCCATTTTTTAAAACATTATGATACATAAGATTCAACCATTGTGGAGTATGTGAAAAATTTGGTTTAATCCGATATGCACTCTTACTAATTATTTATATTATTGTAGCATTTGAAAAGATAATAAATAAATAAATAAAATTAAAGTTACTAAATACTTATTTAAAATCAATGTCGTCTTATAATTTTTTTATACATAATTTTCTATTCATGTTAAATGATGATAAATAGATTAAAATTTTATTAATTTCATTAAATATCATATATCTTCTTTTTTTAACATGTATAAAAGAATGACTATAACGAAAATATTAGACAATATTTAATTTCTCTATTTTTATGTCATGAAAAGCTCCAAGATATTTTTTTTTCCTTTTTAAATTAATGGACTTTATATTGTAACTAATTTATTATTTTGACATATAAATTATTATTATTATTATTATTATTATTATTATATTGTAACTATTAATGCCATCTACAATCTACAGTTGAATAGATTGTATAGTAAAAGATTGTTGGGTGCGGATCAAGTTTGAGGAAGTTGAGGAATTAAGCTAAACTTTGAAGATTTCGGAATGATTCTCTTTTCACGACAAACAAAAGAATACTGTTTCGGTGACTTTTTTTAAAGGTGTAAAGCTTTAAATTGTCATACCATGACATTGAGCTTTAAATTGTCATACCATGACATTGAGGCTTTGTTGTAAGCTTGTTTTATATTGTAGTTTGGGTGTGGACAACATGTTATTATATGTTATATATTCAAAAGTTGTGACCTTACCATTCAAGTCATATATGATGTTATAACATTGAGACTCAGTTTAGCGAGACATAGCTAGATGAAAAGTTAACTTATTTTTCGAGTTTTTTTAGATTGTCGTGTTTGGTAAACCAAAAAGCTAGCTTTTAAAACGCTGCTTGGAGTTGTTTTTTATGAGTCTTTTTACAAACTTCCCAAATATATCCTTAATTAATTATAGAAAACTTATTTTAGAAAACACCCTTTTATGTAATTTTATATCTTCCAGTAAGCTTATCAGCTTGTTTTTACTAAATACTCTTTTTTATCAGCTAGATTATCAGCTAGAAACTAGCTTTTTAACCATCAACTAGCTTTTCAGCTACCAGCTAGCGCCAAATACAACCTAATGTCACGTTTGATACGCATCTTTCTAGGCCCAAACAGATTTTTCTGGCTGAATGAACCGGAAAGACTGTTTGATTTTCACAAAAGAAGGGGTCTTTCACGGTAAGATATGTATTTCCCAGAAAGCTCCAAAATCATATCTTTCTAGCTGAATAGGTTGGAAAGACAATTATACACCAAATCCCGTCTCTTTCTTTCTTTAATGGATTATTAACTTTTTGAAATAACTTTTTAAAATTTATTTTTTATTGAATTATTACTTTTTTTTTTCATAATTAAGCACAATCAATCAGATGTACAATCAAACATAATGATTTCATTCCCAGTCAGAAAACTTTCCCAGAAAGCACTTTACCAGACAACACTTTCCAAGACAGAAACTATCAAATGGGACCTATGTGTGACAATGACCAACACCAAATAATATGCTATAACATTCTTTATTTTCTATTTTCTATTTCGTTTTTTCTTCAATTTTTCAATTTCTATTTTTCCAATTTTTATGTTTTTTTATTTATGTCATAATATTAATAAAAACATATAAATTAACAACACATGTAATTTAATTAAATGCTAAAGTTAAAAATAACATCAACTAAGAACGACATTACAAAAAAATTTGAATGGAAAAAATACGATAATCCTAAATTAAAAAAAATATATATAATAACGATACACTAGTCATCATCCAAATATTTCTTCTCGATCATTTCATTCATCTTTCGGAGCACTTGCACTTGTCTCGATACCATATTTTCCTCTCTTTTCTGAAGAATTGTCAAATCCTTCATCATTCGAACTCCAAATGCTCACGTTGCAATTCATAATTTTTAATAGTGATTTTGTCGTGGGCGTTAATTTTTTTTTTGTAATTTCCTGACTCCCAGGTATTACATATATTTATTTATTTATTTTTGGGATTTAATGAGTGACTCGATGAGTTGTGTGTCCTACTCATCGAGTAGAGTTGGATTGGTCATGTGGGTTTAGTGACCGACTCGCCGAGTTGGCGTTGTGTGAGGAAACCCTAAATCCTTGGGTTTGTGACATATTTAAGGGGCCTTAAGCCTTCATTTCTGCCTCACCAGCCACCTTACATCCTTGAGAGAAACCCTAATCGTCCACTTGAGCTAGAGAGTGAGAGAGAAGTTAATCTTGTGATTTTTAGTGCACTTTTAAAGGAGAAGAGGAGATCACCAAAGCTTAGATCAAGAGGAGGCTTTGGATCTAGAGGTTCATCAGGGTTTTGCTTCAGTTGGAGGTAAAAAGATGCTAATTTGATCATTTCCTTATGAGATATTGGTTTAGGGAGTTTCTAGGGTTTTCCCCCCATCCTTTTTGTGTCATTTGAGCCCTTTGAGCATGATTTGAGTTTGAAACCTCAGATCTGGATTGTAGGAGGTCTTGTGAGTCCAAAGACCCAAACTTTATTGAGCTAAAGATAAGATCTTGTGCATCTAACCCTTGTTGGAGTTTGAATTGGCATTATGGAGCAAATATGTCATGCATGAACGTAAAGATCGAAGCTTTACGTGACATTTGAGCCTTAGGAGACTAGATCTAGAGTTTGGAGTGGTGCATCTGACTTAAAACATATGAATGAGAATATAGATTGAATGGACTCGTCGAGTCAATGAGCTGACTCGACGAGTCAGCTAGGGTTTTCCATGATGAGTCTGGACATGGGTAAGTCGGTGAGTTGACGAGACAACTCGACAAGTTAAGATGGGTTTTCGCGATATTATAAAGGAACAAGGGGGACTTGGTAAGTCACATAGATGCACTCGGCAAGTCAGGTCAACATGGACAGTTGACTCGAGTGTTGACTTATGTTGACTTTAGGGTTTGGTCAAGGCAGTGATTATGGGGACCATGGAGGGGTAAAATGGTCTTTTACCCATTCCAAGAGTTTGAGAGAGAGAATAACTTAGTTTATTAGAGTGATAATTTAAATATTAACTAGAGATAATTATCTTATGTGATCAGGCAGAGGCTAGCTCGAGATTCGTGTACGAGATTATTTACTTGCTTGCTTACGAGTTGAGTTTTCTCACTATACTTTACCTAGAGTGGTAATCTTGGTGTGACCGGAGGGTCTTATGTGTTATATAGAGTATTGTGATATCCTGCATTATGTCTTTTTGATTTTGTGTTGTGTATTATTCTAAGCTTACTGAGTTAGGATCGAAGGGTCCACCCGAGTTGTGGGACTGGAGGGTCCCATTGGGACACGTTGATCAGAGGGTCTTATACGAGCATAGCTATGAGTGGCTAATGAGATATGTGTGATATTTTGGAGAACTCACTAAGCTTCGTGCTTACCATGTTATGTGTTATATGTTTAAGGTACTTCTCAGGATCACGGGAAGGCACTAGCTTGATTGTACACATTGCTACGAGACTATGTGGATGATTCTGGGATAGTGACATTATTATTGTGGATTTGTTTTGACCCTTGAAACAATTATGTTTTTGAGAAATGTATTACGAGTTTTTACATGTTTTAAAAATGAATTTTTTTTTTGAAAAATTTACGGTGTTACAAGTTGGTATCAGAACCTTGGTTTGAGGTATTCAGATATATCTTCGGGTGTGTCTGGACTCAAAATAAGGATTTGAGAAAAAATTTCAAAATAAATAATTTTTCTAAAAATGAGAAAGTGTTTTAAAGAGAAAAATGAGTTGGAGCAGTGTGTACAATCAGTCAGAGCCCGAAGGGTGATTTCCCAAAATACCCTTACTTAATTGTGTTATGAGATATTTATGTGATGTTAGGGATGGATGCTTGTGACATCCCCAAAATCACGGCCAAAAAAGATCGATTTCATTTATGCTTTTTAAAATAATTTCAGAGTAAATCCTTTTGATTTAAAAGTGTTGCGGAATTTGTTTCCAAAACAAAATATGATAAAATAATATTTATCAAAGCATTTCATCAAGAGATGCATTTTCATTATATAATCAAAACTCGGGATGTCATGTTCTGATACAGACCATAAAGCATAAACGATAACATTACAAGTCATTCAACAAATATATACATATACAGACTTGTAAACAAAACAACTTGTCCATCTTACGCCCTTGTGCCACTTCATGTAATACAAATAAAACTGAGTGGGTCAAGCTTGGAAGCCTGGTGAGCATATAGGGTTTTCAACCCACAATAAATAAATTATATTTAAGTTCACCAACCAATCACTATCCCAATTACCCATTCCCGTTATCCTCACTTTATGTCCCTAAAACAACATCTATCTCAAGGTACCTAATCTAGGATTTTCATCGGGACGAACATTACTGCTAAGGGGTTTCCTCAACAATAGATATCCTAAAGGCAACCATGAGGGGGATAGAGTACACCGGTGAACACATTGTTCACAACACCTACATGTTATGAACCTGCTAGCGTTCCACAAGACTGTCTAGAAGGAGTTTGTGGTCGTTATCCATACTCCGCTGAATAACTAGGTCAACAACAACAACATCGAGGCCTCTCATCTGTTTATTACACACCAACTATCTACCCATGTTCTACCCAACATATTAGTAGATAAAAATATAAATTTTTATACATAGTTTAAAACCTGTATAACATTTTCATTCAATATATATTCCACATAACAGATGAGGCACACCCACATAACACGTATTTCATAGAAAATAAATCAGATCTATGAGATAGAAGAGAATGAACATACATTCACACATATAACAACAATATTATACACATAACACGTATTTCGTATAAAATACTTCATAATTATGTGTTAGAAGAAAGTAACTATACACTCACTTGATCAGAAGATGATCATACAGCACTACAGCTTGTAGAAGTAGTAATCCTCAGCAGATCTGGAAGATCTCTACAAAAATCGAACTTCTCGTGGGCAGAGCTTCGGCTTGGAATTCGCACTTCTTGGGATCTTCGGGGCTTCAAAACTTGCTTCGGGACTCGGGAATATTACTGGGGCTTCGGGGTACTTCTGGCACGCAAAACGATGCAAAAACACGAGAGAAAGGGAAGAAATGAGCAAAGAAACTCGGCAGCCTCGACTTCCTTTTATAGGGGCTGGAACCCTCGATTACGCTGGGCGTAATTCATGTATGCTGGGCGTTTGCAACGTCATTGCATGCGTATGTGCTTGAGTGACGTCATTGCATGCATAGCTGAGGCGGTTCACGGGTACGCTGGGCGTACCCTAAATTACGTTGGGCGTACGCTATTAAGCAAACTTCAAACTTGCATAACTTTCGCATACGAGCTCCGTTTTCGACGTTCTTTATATCCACGCGCAGGTGAGACTACGCTCTACAACTTTTGTTTAGACTCCGTCGACTAATTATCGCTCTAACGTAAAATTACTTTTTACATCATTCAGCGTTGCCGGTTCTGTCGCGAAACTTCGACAGGCCATAACTTCTTCGTTATAAATCGGATTTCGGCATTCTTTATATCTTCGGAAACCTCGTTTCAACTAATACAACATTATCCAAAGATATCAAGTTTATTTTACACTTAAATTTTGATGCTTATTTTTATTCTTAATTAATCAAACCACATAATTAAGCAATTAAGCACAAAACAACTAATACTCAAATAATACACTTCTATTATTTCAAAACGGATTACAAAGGTTAACCTAGACTATTATATCATCATTAACAACAGGCCCAGAAACACAGGCGTTACAATGCTAGAGGATAGGCTAGGTATTTCATACTTAGTGCTAGAGTTTCCTGATTTGTGATGCCTTAGCCTAGGAGTTGCTGCTATCTGATATTTGCTTTTGAGTATATTGATGGGGTTTTTTAGTAATACATCAATCCTTTGGTGCACATGCAAACCCTAAAGCTTTAGATCTAGGTTTCTCTATTGTACATGCAAATTATCCAAAGCTTACAAACCCTAGATCTAGCATACAAAATCCGAAAATATCAAATAAAAAAGTTTAGATGATTACCTTGATTGTAGATTGAAGGCTCAAATGTTGTGCCTATAATAAATCACAAACACCAAAGCAAGTTGGAAGACAATAGAGAGAGAGAGAAGGGGGGGGGGGGGAAGGCTTGAAAATCGGATCTAAGACTTCTTAGGGTTTCTGGTAGTTGATTTATGAAGCCTTAGGGGTCTTTATATAGTGGAGATGCTAGGGTTTCAGTCAAAACCCTAATTGGATATCTTAGGCCTTAAGTAGTCCGAAGGAACCTTCTAGAATAAGGTGAGTATATACCCCTTAATTAACCTTTCAAATGTTTTTAAATGCTTTTATGTGGGGGATACAAGTTGAATCATGTTAGTTATTAGATCAATCACATGCGATTAATAAGTAGCATACAAATGGACTTTCTATACTTTAAACTGTTTTACCACCCAAATGGCTTCAAACTGCTTATCAAACTATCTTACATGTTAAACTCTTTATCAAACTCACTTTTGTATACTAAACCTTTCTTTTACAGTTTTCAAACTTATATATTGCTGAAACCATATCTACTACATATATAGTTATATAAATAAGGTTTGAAGGACTTAGCACTGATAACTCACTTTACTTCCTGTTCCTCGTTTGGTTGTGGACTTAAAGTACCTGGTTGTTTGTTCGAGTGTCGTTGAATCCTTAGTTATGTATTATGTATATATGTATAGATATAAAGACTTTTATCTCAGTTCAGTACATTCAGTCATACATACAAGTCTGCTAATAAACTATAATAGGTATAGTTTAGGGATATACTACTTACTACTTCTAGTCGAATGAAGCATACAAGAGTCAGTTCATTCATGAGTCACTACTTACTACTATGAGAACTTATACAACTATACTATGATGAGAACTTATACAACTATACTATGATGAGAACATATACAACGATACTATGATGAGAAACAATACATTCATTACACAAGTACATACATTACATATACAAGTATACTATAACATAAATGTGATCCACTGTATCAGAGAATGCCTTCATTGTCATGGCCCGAGTTGTAACCAGAATCTCCTGGAGGAAGAGCGTGAGTTTGCATATAGATCTATACTGGATTGACTATCCTACACCTTACAGTGGGACCGGCAGGTCTTCGAGTGCCAAATGTCATACCTTTTGACGACTTACATTGTCGGGTTCACAGTCGATAGTATGGTACAATTAATCACATAATACCTTGATATAAATCTGGTTTAAGGTAATTAGTCCAGCAGTAGTTCCTATAATACAACACTACAGTACTACATTAATTTAGCCTTTACATTTATTTGGTGATCACTTCACTTAAACATTAATGTACAAACTATATTATAATAATGATAGTTACACTTGGGAAAATTACACACTTTTACAAGAAACAAACATTCAAAATAGTTGTGCCTTGGTAGAAGGATACTTTTAGTAGAAAATATAGGATTTTCTAGGAGTTACAAACTTTTCCAAACACTTACAAACATTCACATACTTTTACTACAAATGTTTACAAATTCGTACTTCAAACACTGTTTCAAGCATTTTTATACAAACATAGACACTAAATACTTATGAACTCACCGGCTTTAATGCTTATAAACTCTTTCAAAATAACTTGTATTCTCAGGTCATCAGTAGATAGGTACCAATGCCAGCTTTTGAGAAGATGGAGCGCATACAAGACTCATCTTATATTTTGATTCATATTTTGGTGTCTTATATACTACAGAACATACTTGTATTAAAATTGTATATTTAATGCAATGTATGATGTTTTTTACTTGTTTACTATTATACTATGTTGTGATACTTTACATGACGTCCTCCGCCCCTGAACGTTTTTGCCGTTGTTGGTTTTGGGGTGTGACGGATTGGTATCGGAGCATCGTTTATAGTGAATCTAGTATATCAACCCATAAAAGATACACTAACTATAAACACAATGGGATTAAAACACTCTGACCAAGAGTCTATACTTTCAAATAATAAAATATTTAACTAAGTATACAAGTTTGCATTCATACTAAAATCGGTGTCACAATGGCAAATACAAAAGTATTACGATAGTTGAATATCTCAAGTAAGCTCGGGGATGTATGGTCAGTCCTGGGAGTGGCATAGCCTGATCAACTATGCTGGTCCAAGGAGTGATTAGCATATGCCTAAGAATAGTTGTGATATGGAAACAAGTCTAAAAACTTACCAACACTACTACAACAAAAACACTAGAATAGGACATAAGTCTAAAATACTATAGGAGTATTTTGTGTTACAATAATTACTTATCTGAGAACTAAAAAGGTCTCTATCAAGTAGGTCAATAGTCGTTAAGTGGATACCCTAAGGTTACATGAAATTTAGGTGTTATAGACTCAGAATATGTGATCTTTGCTTTACTTCATGTTCCTTGTTTGGTTGTGGATTTGGAGTTAGGGTCACTTATTCAAAGATCTATCCTGCTTTGATTTCATATAACTGGTATACACTACACAAGTATTGATATAACTGATAAAGACCGTCTTATAATTATCTTAGGTAGTACGTCTATTTATATAAGATTCTTATACCCCTTTTCTCGTGTAGATATCATGGCTGGATTCCATCATCATGGCAGCCCGTACTTTCCAACCAACGGTAATGTTGGATGGGTTGAAGCAGAGCCTGAGGATGAGCATCAAATACCTTTGGATGATCATCACGCAGAAGGCTTCTCGGATGGATCTGACTCCCAGCTCGAAGTCAACAACCTACCGCAAGTAGGTCAAGCCCCAATTAACAACCCCCGACTAGAGTTTCAGGGTCTCACACCCTTGTGGGCAACAAACTTGAATCGCTGGAGCGACGAACAAGGTCAACCCTTACCCTACAACGGGGACCGAAGCTTCTACAACATAAGCAAGGGTGGCTCAGATGCCCGAGCCCTGCCCATCATGGTCCGTAGGGTTGTTCGGAATGTGTAGCAAGGTCGGGCAGCCATCGGCCAAGTAGTGGAGATTGATGCCAACACTGGTTTCAACACGGTCTGCATTCTCATCTCGAAGAGGCGATGGAAAGAACCAGAAGGACTAATGAGACTCTGCAACAACAACTAGCTGCCTCCCGAGCTGAAGTCATAGAACTTCGAGTTCGCCAGAGGGCTCATGAACGACACCTCCAAGAAGTGGTTCGTCAGATGGAAGACCTTAGGGTTCTCCCGAGGAATTCCCATCGCCGTTAGAAGATGTCTAGCACATCTTTTCTTTTGATTAAGGAATAGCCTTTTGTATCTATGCTCTATGAAGCACTTGTCTGTAAATGTCACACCCCCAAACCAGACAGCGGAAACGTCCGAGGGATGTTGTGACTCAATTAAATACCATTACATTGAATATACATGAAACATAACATCATTCATCACCATGCATTGAGATAGTACAACTGGTAGAGTTTACACTTAGTTCATTTTTTTAATCATTACATCCCCAAAAGTAAATTGTTCGATAATAGTTAGACAAACAACATGACGTCACGGAATACATTTTTCCCTTCGATTTACCTGTTACCTGAGAATACAAGCATTTTGAAAAACGTCAACATATGAAATGTTGGTGAGTTCATAAGTAATGTTTGAAATAAAACATTTTGTATGGTTTTAAAAACCACCAAAAAATCCGATATTTTCTGAAAAAAGTATCGTATAAAAAGTGTGAAGATCCGTAAGTATGCTTGTTTGTTTCTATAAATGTAAAAAAAATAATTTGTTGTACTTGTTATGCATCTCGTAGTTGTATGTATTGAAAAACCCTAGGAAAACCCGATGTTTTCCTAATACTTTCAATTACGCTTTTTGTGTGGTGTTGTATCGTTGCGACATGTGAGGTCAATGATTCCAGGTGACATTGAATTAAATGTGAATTGTGAATTGTTATAAACACGCGTTAATAGAAACGACTAATTTACAACCATACTAACGATCCCTTAGGCGTCGTCCGTACTATTCACTTAATCCAACCACTCTGACTTCTCGTAGCCCCACAACCGAGGAGAAAAGAGGGCACGAAGACCTCAATAATTTCATAAGTCATTCAAGGCTATAGTGAATGAGAAGGGCCCTTGGCCCGACCCGCATTTTTGTGAATTCTCGACTTTACTAGCCATACCAAAGGACCCTTGGGGCCCAATAGCCTAAAAGCCATTGAAAGTCCTTTTACACGGAGTTAGGTCATGTAAGACCCAACAACCATGTAAGTAAGTTGTCTTCGGGCCTAAGATCAGGTCATTGGGCTGGCTAGGGCCAACAAGCAAGATTTGACACTTTTGGGCCCAAAGATGGTGTATCGACATCTGTGTATTCCCACGTATGTATTGAACTCCCGAAATGTCCGCGTGTGTATTGAATATCGTCGTGTTAGTAGTTTCATATTCGTTATTGATTCGAGACCGAATCAATTTATTTAGTAACGATTTTTGGTGTTGATGGTGTATTAGGTTTTGTCGGTAGTCGCGGTACCAGTATTTTATCTCAACGGATCTATTGTTTAAACTTTGGAGTTTTTCTGTTTGCAGCCCCTTTCTTTTATGAGTTTACCCTTTTAACCCTTTGAAGAAAAAAATTTCCAATTTAGTCCCTAGACCATTTTTCTTGACATTTTAACATCAAAACTTGTTGAAAATGGTATTTTTCAGCTCATATTTATTTGAAAACAGTTTTAGTCCCTCAAAATGAAGTTTTCTCGGTTGAATCCTCATTTTTCGCAACTTTTACACTTTTGGCCCCAAATAGAATTTTTTTGCATCTTTGGTCCTTTTTAAATATGAAAAGTGTTTTTAACCCTTGAAATGGACTTGGAGCACTAGTAGTCCCCTGTTTTACAGAAAAATACGGTTTCAGCCCATCAAATTTGAAAATCTTGCATATTAGGCTTTATTGGGCCGAAAATTCCATTTTTGGTCCATTATGCTTAATATTTTACATTTTAATCCCTCAAAAGAATATATTTCCAGAAAATACCTTATTGAAACTGTTTTGACATATTTCAAACATCAGAATTTGTATCTTGTCATTTTGGCCCCTTTAACTTTATATTTTTAATATTTTAAGCCCAAAAATGAGTTTTTAGCCCAAAGAAGTCAATATCAAACCACTTGGTTATTTTTCTAAAAATTATATGTATGCAGTAATATAATTTATGCTAGTATCATATAACTTGATGCAAATATCGGTTTTAAGGACTTTTGACTAGATCCAACATCACAATCACATAAAAACACAAATATAAACATAGAAATCACACAAAGCATACATGTACACATAGATCTAAACCTTTGCTTGTATTCCCCCCCCCCCCCCCCCCATAAAAGTTGTAAAACCGAAAAATAGGGAGTATGAAGCTCACCTTTGGGTGTGGTTTCGGTTTTGGAGAAGAAATGGAAGCAAATGAGATGATTTTCGGTCCTAGCAACACTTTGATGAAGATCTCAAATTTGAGGTGATTCTAGGATGCAAGATCATGATTTCTTATGAGTTAAGAAGAGATGTTTGATAATTCAAGGAACCTAGATCATAGATTTAAGTATAAACTTACCTTAGATGGTGATTCTTGTGAAAAATATCCTTGAAATGCCCTTAGGTCTCGAAAATTTGATAAAGGAAGGTGAGGATGTTCTTTGAGAGAGTTGGTTTAAGAAAATTGGATGAAGTGTGCATGTTTGGGAGGCTCTCGGCTGAATGAAAAGAGAGAGGGGGAAGAGATGAGCTTGCCTTGATATATGAAACTATTCATGGATATATGGGAGCTAATTCTTGGAGATATGTTGGATATTCATGAGGTGTCAACTTAAAAGTCAACTCCTTTAATTTCATTCTCTCCTTTCTTGTTTTTTTTTTGTTTATCCCACTTGGGCCGAGAATTTGAGAAAAAGAAGTGAGTTTTGGGCCTTAAAGGCTTAAGCCCAATCTCTTGATTATGTTGAGTGAGTTTTGGTCCAAATAACCATAAGTATGATCCTTATGACCTATTAGGGCTACATTAGGTTAAATATGGCCCAAAAATGGTTCATATAATTGATTTATTTCATTCTAGGCCCAATATGGCCCAAAACATTGAAATAATTGGAAGTGGGTTCAATTAGAGCCCATTTAAGAGTTCTAAGCCCAAGATGGTCAAATTGGAAGCTTACTGGTCCATTGGGCCCAATAAGGAAGTCCTAGACCAAAATGGACCTAAACAAGAACTTCTAGGGTTTCCAATTGCTTTTTGACTATTTGTAATGCTTGTATGGTGTATTTGATTGCAATTTTGTTGTTATAGAGTAAGTATCATGCATGCTTTCATGTCTTGGATTCATAATTCTTACTTGAGTGTTGTGATTACAAGGCACAAAATTTCTAGTTGTGACATCATCCCCCCGTTAGAGGGAATTTCGTCCCGAAATTCTGTTTGAAAGCTAGATTTGAGAATACTAGAATAGGTGAGGGTACTTTTGCTTCATTTGGTCTTCACGTTCCCATGTGAATTCTGGCCCACGCTTTGCGTTCCACCGTACTTTCACAATCGGGATGCAACTTTGCTTAGTACGCTTCACCTCCCTATCCATGATTTCAATCGGTTCTTCAACGAACCGGAGATTCTCGTTGATTTCGATTTCGTCAAGGGGAATGATGAGTGTTTCATCCGATAGGCACTTCTTTAGATTAGAAACATGGAACACGGGGTGTACACTGTTTAGCTCTGCGGGTGGTTGCAGTTTGTATGCCACTGGACCTATTCGGGCGACGGCTTTGAAAGGTGCAATGTACTGTAGGTTCAGTTTTCCCCGCTTCCCAAAACGAATAACTCCTTTCCTGGGTGAGACTTTTAACAGTACTCGATCCCCGGCCTGAAATTCTAAGGGCTTTCGCCATTTATCGGCGTAGCTCTTTTGTCGGTTGCGCGATGCTTGTAATCGAGCTCTGATTTGAATGATCTTTTCCGTGGTTTCACGAATGATCTCCGGTCCCGTTAGAGCCTTGTCCGATGCGAGTGTTTTTGCTAGTTAGGTATCGCCCACCTCAGCCCAACATAACGGTCATCTACACTTACGCCCGTATAGTGCTTCGAAAGGAGCGACCTTGATGCTCGAATGGTAACTGTTGTTATACGAGAATTCGACCAAAGGTAAATGGGTATCCCAAGACTTCCCAAAGTCTATCACACATGCACGAAGCATGTCTTCGAGCGTTTGAATGGTTCGTTCACTTTGACCATCCGTTTGTGGATGATAAGCGGTGCTCATGTCGAGGTGGGTTCCGAGTGCTTTCTGGAGTGATTGCCAAAAACGTGAAGTGAACCTACTGTCTCTATCCAAGATAATAGACACTGGTACTCCGTGGAGTCTCACGATTTCTCGAATGTATAAGCATGTCAATCTCTCCATCTTGTAGGATTCTTTTATTGGCAGGAAATGGGCAGATTTCGTCAGTCGGTCGACTATTACCCATATGGTGTCTAGTCCATCCGACGTCTTGGGTAGCTTGGTCACGAAATCCATAGAAATCCCTTCCCATTTCAACTCAGGGATTACCGGTTGCTGCAATAACCCTGAGGGCTTCTGGTACTCCACCTTCACCTTGGCACAAGTAAGGCACTTACTAACATAGGTGGCGATTTCTGCCTTCATGTTAGGCCACCAATAGTGTTGTTTAATATCCAAATACATCTTGTCCGAGCCGGGATGGATGGAGTATCGCGTCTTGTGAGCTTCCTGATGGGTTTTAGTCATAAGACATCCTATGTGCTCATACAAACCCTAATGCTTGGATCTAGGTTTCTCTATTGTACATGCTTTGAATCCAAGACTATAAACCCTAATACTAGCTTACAAATAATCATATTAACATAAGAATGAGTTTATAATGTTACCTTGATTGTTATGTAGCAATAACAATCCCAAATCTCCTTGATTTCACTTTGGAATGCTTAGAGTCACAAGTGTCACTCCTCTAATGGCTTACAACACTACTAGAAAAAAGGCCTTTTACGACGCTCATCGCGCGTCGTAAAACGCTCAGACGGCGCGCAAATGCGCGTCAAGGAAGGCCCTGTCATAAAGAGAGATGACGCGCTTTTGCGTGTCGTCTATAGACGACGCGCATTTACGACGCGTTGTTATGACACGCAATGCGTATCAAGAAAGGCCCTGTGATAAAGGAAGACGACATGCATTTGCGTGTCGTAACCTTACGACGCGTGTGTTTATGACACGCAATGCGTATCAAGGAAGCACCAGTCAAGAAAGGCCATGTCATAAACGAAGACGACACACATTTTTGCGTATCGTAATTTTAATTTTTTTTAAAAAATATATATATTTATATATTTATTAATTTATAAATTAAATTTGCCTTTAATCTCTCATAATAGAAATAAAATACCATATACAAAAAATACAATCCATTGCATAATATAAAATAAAATACCATATACAAAAAATACAATCCATTGCATTCAATTTGTATGTATAACAAAGACACATGTGTTAAACTTGTTACCATTAACATCTAATCGTATGGACTCGAGTGTTAAACTTGTTACCATTAATATCTGATTCATAAGTCCTTTCAACAAGATTGTTACCTGCATAAATGAAAACAAATAGGAACATTAACAGCCCAGCATGCTTAAGCCTCATCAATACAACAAAGGAGACAAAAGTAATGTAATAAGCCAAACATTAAAACCAATCATTAATATAAGAGATGGGAAATCTTTTACCTGAATATAACTAGCACCAAACAAACCACCATTTCCAAGCTGGAATTGAGTTCGATGCAATGTGACTAAAAAAACACAAATCACTCTCAAATTTCACTTACCCCTTTCACTTTCACATAACACCAACCAACCTACTTATAAGTTGCTAATTATCTAGGCTATTTTTTCTTTTTCTCTTGATCAAAATAACATGTTTATGCCCAAGTCAATTACAGAATTGTATTTCTTAGTATCATGTGGACACAACATTTTACCGAATGTGAATTGAATATGACAAACAAGCATTTATATTCTCATGAAATTAAAGATAATTTATAATATTTTTCTAAATAATTAACAAACTTGATGTGTCAAGACCCATAAGGATAATTTCTGCAGCATTATATTCTAACAAACCCTACTTTAATCACAACATTAAACCAAAATCGACCAAAAACTCACATAAACAATCAAATCAAATATAAACACAGGCTTGATTTTCAAACAGATTAAGAAAGGCAGCAAACACTGTTTGTGATTTAGAAACTAATAGCTTAATCCTCAATTCATATTAGCATAGTAACAAATGTGCACTTATATCGTTTTTTCCTTTTGAACATTCACTTTCCAACAGATGCTAAAAAAGCTGATACATTCTTAGTGGGTGCAACCTAAACAAAACTGTCACCATACACAACAGATGCTGAAAAAATTGAATAATTTATCTTTTGCTGCAACTGGATCATACAAAGCTAGACACACTTTTATATGGTTCAAACATAAACTTATTGTGTAATGAGGATCCAAATGGAATAATTCAGCCACCCCATACTCCTTTGTTCTATCTCGCCTCTATAATTTATTTCACCGTTCAAGAGAAGGGTATACGGGGTTTCATAGACATTATGAATTAATTTATCCTTTATTCTACTTCCCTTATTTGAAACAATCTCATCATAAAACGTTCAACATTTCAACATATTATACGACCTAATGCACTAAAATTCAAGTGATGTAAAACAATAAAAGTTGCTTTGAAAGTTCATAAATAAATAAAAAAATTACCTTTTCAAATTCTGCATAAACTTCTGCAGGAGCTATGATCATCAAAGTTGACAAAGCAAGTACTGCAGCTTCTTGTTCCAAATGACTAGTACTCATCAACCCCATTGGTCCAGGCAAACCCCACATATTATACCACAACCAAGGGTTAATAATATATAAAAGATAAGATAAAAATTTATCAATAAAAAAATATCAACACTCGGAATCAATGATTCCACAGGTAAAAAAAACTTACATTGGAATCAGAACGCTGCAAATGGCTTCTGGAATCAGCTCTACCATGGGAATAGGGTGATGATTTTGATGCTTTCTCATTTCCTCCTCCTTCAGGGCTTCTTCTTCTAGAAGGTGACCTACTCCTACATGGAGGAGACCTGCTTCTGTGTAATCCATCAGTTTATTGACACATCACATGATAAGGGCATTTTAGTCTTTTCAACACTAGTACTTCTATGTAAGTAACAAACACATATAGAATAGTGAATAGTCCATCAGGTTTCTAATGAAACATCAACTTTAAATAGACAAACAAAACTTTTTATAGATGTTATTTTTAATGATAAGGGCATTTACATCTTTTTACCTTATAGGAGACCTACTTGGGCTTCTCTCATCATCATAATCATCATCATATCTACCCCTCCTGTTTCTTCTATGATAATCAGGGCTCCTACTCCTACTGCATGAGGGTCCTACTTCTGTAACGATCTTTGTCCCTTCCATAATACCTGTCCCTACTACTGCTGCGACTTATCCTCCTGTAGCCCTTGTATTCATCTCTATACCTAGAACTACATTGGGTAAACATCAACTCCAATACAAGGGTAGAATGGTTAAAACTACATTATCATCATACCTTGGTCTAGGACTTCAGCTCCTTAATCCACCCTTCAGCTTTTCTACTGGTTCAAGTATCCTTCCCTTGTGACTAAAACAAGAATAAAAACAACCATATTAGTCAAACAACCATATACTTTTTCATATCTGATTCTTGGAATTTAGAAATATATTAGATTATATGTGAATGTGACTCACATTTTTTCAGCATTAGGCCCATATTTGGCAAATTAAACCATCATCTCTCTTCCATCAACAACTCTTCCTGAAAGGTGTAGAACAAAAGTGAAATCATGGTGAAGTGATGATATTGGATAAGTGTTATAGCTATTATATATTATTAAAAGTGATAAAGAAGAATCAGATCTGGAAGTCCAAACACCTAACATGGAATCGAGGGCTTAAGGAAGAAATCAAGCGTCGGTGACTTTTCTCCGGATAAAAACAATTTCCCGCCAATTTCACAAATCGGCGTTCCAAAACCAAAATTCCCGATCCCAATCGCGTTTCTGTGCAATCCAATTTGCCAATTTCACGTTTCAGGTATCGATTTAAAGAATTGGTGGGATCGCAAGCATGACGTACCGGAGGGCGTTTCTGTCGGCGATCGGTACGCAATCGTCCCCCGTTTGGGATCGATCCGTTTGGAACATGGATCGTGACTACTTTGGCGAATCCTGTGACTATGGATTGAACCATGCACATCATTGATTTCTATTCAACGAATCTCCAACGAACATAAGCCTCTTGTTCTTCGATTTCTCCACCAACAATTTCCCTATAAACCTTCATTTCATTTCCCCCAAAACACATAATTAAAATCATCAAGAATTCAACAATTAATTCGATTTTAAAAAGTGGAAGAACAAAGTATGCTTACTTTGGCAAATTACAGTGTTTAGGCTGCCACCTCCACTTCTGATATGAAGTCGTCGGTTGCTTTACAGAGAGATATGAAGTCGAGACGAAAAGACGAGATTGACCCATCTGGTAATAAATGGACTCGGGAAGCTGAACAAAATGACCCGAGATTGACCCATCTAGTAACAACGCTATTGATGCCATTCCTTCCATTTTCGACTGTTCATCCTCCACTTCCTCTACTACTACTTCTTCACCATTTTCTATTTTTTCTGTATTTAGACTTGAGAGTATAATTAGGGCTTTTTCTAACAATTTCAACATCGAGTGGGAGATATGGTGGTTCCAGTAGGTAGAAGTGAGGGAAGAAGTAAGCAGCAGTCAATGTCGGGAGGGGGAAGGAAGGAGCATCCATAATTTGGGCAAGAGGGAAAGGAGAAAAAAAGGAAGGTGGGATTTTTAATTTTTTTAGAATTTCATTTCCCCCTACTGTTAGAGGATGGAACGCGCGTTCCATTAAAAATTATAAAGCGACATCCTTAGACGACGCGCATTTTATTATAGGTGCCCTCCGTGTTTTTTTTAGACACTGATTTAAGGGCGCGTAATAATGCGTGTCTTCTATCCTTAAATTTTTTGAAGAGATGACATTTTTCTAATGTCACTCTCCTTTGCGTAACATAGATCAATGAGCGTCGTATTTTGCGCGTCGTAAAAGGCCTTTTTTCTAGTAGTGCAAACACCAAGAGCAAATGGAGAAGGTATAAAGAGAGAGGAGAGAGGTTAGAATTCATCCTTAGGACTTCTTGGGAACAAGTACACGAATTCTAAGGCCTTAGGGTCTTTATATAGGTGTAGAGATAGGGTTTCAGTCATTATCCTTATCTAGTTGCTTATCCACAAAGCAACCCATAAGATAATCCTTAAATCCTTATCATAGTCGGATTCTAAGGCCTTATCACCTTAAATTCGTTCACCCTAATAATAAGATAATCCTTACCTTATTTTGTAACTATCACATAATTACAAATCAGTCCCTCTAGTTTAATTAATTACACTTGATCACAAAATTAATTCCTAATTAATTATTGATCAATATTAATTAAACAAATATGATTTCTCCTTTAATATATTATTCTTATAACATATTAATAAATCATAATAACCTTTCTCTCTTTATTTATTTCTCCAATCAAGTTGCTTTGGTGAAGGCAACCCAAAAGGACCATGCACCATCGGGTCAAGTACATACCAAAATAGTTATGGACTTAGACACTAATCCAACAGTCTCCCACTTGGATAAGTCTAATAACTATTATACGTATGACTTCAGATCCTGATCTGCAATCGTAGCTTTCCAAAGCTGCTGTCAACTCTGATCCTCTCAGATACGCGTGTCCTTAGATAAGGGATCATATATTGCTCCATTCTAGATATCGTATGAGATATGATTTCAAATCATTCTCTTTGTACTACTTCTCGATTTCCAATTTATGACGACAGACTAATTGAACAAATCAAATTAGCCCTAGCCCGGCCGAGCATTTACGTTTGTCATCATTAAACCATCGAGGGGCCCAAAAGATATCGCTTTTATTCTTTGAATAAAAGGAACAGATAAACTTTGATACAATGCTTGCTTGCACTCACTCACCAAATCACACACAACAATATGTTTTATAACACCAAGTTACTAGTGCATTTACATATTATCAATGTGCAACCGATTCGCAAGATACAACTCACACATCTCAGTTTCAAGAATATAAGATATTATCGTCTCACCAATCACTCGTAATACAATTCATGGAGTGATCCAAGTGAGCGTGGGTTTAATCCAATACTCAAATCATATTCATAGGCACTCATGAACGTTGCAACAAACATTTGCTTATGTCTAATACTCTTCTAGACAATCCACACACCAATTCACGACAGTCTTCATTCATATCTACTTCCAACATATGAACGACTGTGGCCCGTTTGAATAATTCGATTATTCTTAATAAACTCAATTATTCTGAAAGTCAAAACATGCAAGGTGAAACACAAGAATAATACTAATCCCATATGACCTCAAACCTTTGAGTATAAATGAAAATCCTTTTATTTATCACCATACCGATTACTCATTATTTGTCATTTCGGGTAATCAACTTCTTACTTGAATTATTACACTTGTCCCATGCTCCTAGCATGCACACAATGTTTACCTATGGTTCTTACTTTGTGAAATAGACCAAATTGAATACATTTCCAATCATTCTCATTTCACAACTCCAAATCCTTTTTCATAAGTGTGAGAATATCAAATTCTCGCTACTTATAGAGTATGCTAGATTCTAACATCCTATGCAATTATTCTTACGTAATGTCACTGCACCAAAGTCACAAATACTATTGCCAATGATATTACAAAGTCCTCTATCGGAGATTGTTACAAGACAATTCCTTAGATACGATGTCTCTCACTTAAAGTACATTCCTTTGAACATCCTTTTGCATAAAGGTTTCTAATCTAGACATAGATTTTCAATATTTACTTCCTAATATGAACACGCTTCCATATTTTCCTTATGACAACTTATTCTTAATAGAATCTTATCTATTCATAATAATGTCAATATGGTCCATCCAATACCATGCTTCCAACTACTCACAAGCAACCAATCCTCGTCGAACTTTGGATTGTTCTTTGATAGTGGTTTGATTATTTTAGTCAAAACGGATTCTAGTCCCTTTTCCCTCTAAATGCGCTAGACATTTGGAAAATTTAAGAATGGTCAAACATTAAAGCATTTGCAATCGATCCTATACCCGAAGCGTATGGGACACGATGCACAATGTTTTATTTGCTATGTTCTCAAAATTCGAATTATGAAGAGGAATGCCGTAGTCATAATCGAAATTTTAAGAACACACTATGTACCTTTGACTAAATCTATTAACGTTTCACAACCTAATCCTTTAGATTTGAAATGAAGCATAATATTCTCTCCCTTAATTATAGCAAAACAACTTTACAACCCTTACGACTTTGCAAGGTATAACTCTTGTTTTTCTATAATTCATATTGCCAACTTGCAAAACTTTCCATAATAATCATACAATCATAACTTTTATGCTCCCACTATCATGATGATTACTATAAAACATAACACTTATGCTCCCACTAGCTTCGACATGTATTCATAAACATCTTAACTTTCAGAAAGACAATACCTATTGAATTTCTTAAGTCCATGTTTCTAATACTTAGTGCTTTGATAATCTTTTATCAAGGCTTCTTGAACTTATACACCTTTGCCTTAGATAGTTCATATGTGTGTCTTAACAATTAAGACTAATTGCCAAACCTCACAATTCAAATTATGGAAAGGGATACCGTAACCATAATAGAATTCGAGAATGCAATTTTACAATCACTATCTTCTTAAAATCTTTCTTAGTGAAAGCATTTCCTCACAATCATTTTCATGAAGGAGGAAATCTTATGACACTTAGATTTAAAAGGTGTATGTGTTCCTATCCATGTGAATTTGTTAAAACCAAAGTTTACGACAAATTCAAACTCATATGGACCGAAATTTCTTAATCTTGATTTCTTGCCTTATGGTAGTACAGCTGCCCACCATGTCTTCCAAGTAGTTAAGCAGCTCACCTTTTCCTATCAATGTACCTTTCATTGATTAAGGTGCCTTGCCTTTTATGCGTTCAAAATGAGAACTCAAAGAACTCACATGCATAATTAACTCAATTGGAATAACACAGAAATAAAATAATGTCAACACGATAAGTTGCAAACCTCAACTCGTGTGCTAGTGATGATCGATAAGGTTTATTTGATTTGTTCTTGAAACCTTTCCAGACCAATAAGACTCCCACTGACTCCTTGACATATAAGATTCTTTTGTCAATAAACATTTCTTGACAAACAAATATTCAAGAGTTAGTGTAGTTTTTATCAAAATACTTCATAAATTGGTCCTAGTCGATCTTTGTCTTATTCATGACATCACAACTTTCCACATTTGATGAATGTTATAAACCTTTAATACTTTTCACTCATTGTCACAATGTTAACTTTAAGACTTGTTATTGGAACGAAGTATGATAGACTTCTTTATTTAACCATTTCTTCAATTCTTGATTCCTCTTCTCAAACATACAATTGTACTAAGACTCACTTAAAGGATCAATTGAGATATGGTTCTTAATCATTAAGATCTTCATAAAGCATAAAAGCTACTCTCCCTTCTTCTTAGAATGGAGAAACTTTTATTTTTCTGCCTACTTGATTCTTCTTATTCGTTCTACTATTGGTCTAAACATTTTCAATCAATTCAGAATTACACTTAATCTTATAAGCATAATCATATTTACTAAGCCTTTAGTAAATCATGACGAATATCTTTGTTACTTCTTATGGTGAACTTGATCAACACACAACTTTGTGTACTCGATCTCCAAGTCCTTCACTTGACACTTTGTCAACGAATTTGTCTAATTTCCAAATATGAAATTTCTCATTCATTATGCAACCAAGTTGCGTGATTCCAAATTTCAGTCCAATTGAAATTTGGGTGATGAGAAACTCTCCCTATTTGGTAAATACTCGACATTTCCATAAATAACATAACTAAGAATCATATCCATTCGTTGTAGAAATATGCAAACATCAATTTTCATAACGATTTCATCGCAAGGAAATAACTAAATAAATAAATAAGTCAAACAAAATTTATTTTATTTATAAAAGCAGCGGAAAAACATTTGTCCTTACAATGCAAAATCTATTGAAAACTATGTAAAAGGAAAATTTCTAACAACTCTATCATAACTATCTAAGCTCAAAATCCAATCTTCAAGTCCACGCGATCAAGATCCATGTCTTGTGATTAGATTCATCTTTCTCTCTTATCAAGCTTCCTTTCTTTTCACCGATCCTTCAAAACATTCAAATGCAATCTTATCACATCATGTATCAATGAATAGGAACTTAACGGAGTTAGATAGTGGATTTTACCTGAAGTGTAGTCATACTTTTGACTCTCCCATCTCTTAGATTTCTTAGGTAAATAGGGCAACTTCGTCTCCAATGCCCCTTCTCTTGGCAATAAAAGCAAATTGACTCTTTTGGAACAACACATGGAACTAATTTAGACATCGCCTTTCTCTTGTGATCAAACTTTTTGATCATTGCATGTCTTTCATTGCCATTGTCTATATCCATAGAGGTCTTGAAGGCAGATTCACCAATTAACTTTGCTTTTCTATTGCGCCAAACCATTGCTGATTCAGCAGCAATAAGCATATAGGTGAAATCAATAAGGGTTACGTCGTGGTTCATCATATAGTACTCTCTTACGAACTAACTATACGAGTTAGGAAGTGACTGAAGAACCCACTCAACAGCCATCTCTTCACCGACAACGGATCCCATCATCCTTAACCTATCAATGTGTGACTTCATCCCTAAGACGTGTGCACACACCGACTTTCCTTCTTTATGTTTACTTGCCGACAAGGCTTGAGTAAGATTGAACCTTTCAATTTTACAATCTTGTGGGTTAGGGAGAATAATTGGAGGAGGAGGAGGAAGTGAAGCATGATTTCTTGTTCCTCGATCGAATTGTGGAATATCATCTTCATGTGGAAGGCTTGTTCCACGGGATTTGAGAAGACCATAGTTGTCGAACTTTGACATCGGGAGAAAAACAAATTCAAGTTAGTTGATAGATTGAGTCCTTAGTAAATCACCCAAATGAAATACTAAGGCTAGGACCCAACACAATATTCTACAACTCAGGAGAGGGATGCCGTAACCCAAATTGCAGAACATTTGAAGGTAAGTGAATGACGATTCACTAATATCCACCACGAAAAAGAAATTTAAGTTTTAAATCTATGAAAACTCCTAGATCCTTTGAGATTCATTGAGCTTTTAATGGCATGTTTAAATCTCGATATGTCCCTCTTGTTTGTGACTGGGATGCCGAGGATCACAAAGTGGGTGTGAATAACCATGCAAACTTACATGGTGCCTTCACATGTTACAGTCACCTATTCGATGTGCCGGTAAACCACACACGCTCCACCGAACTATGACAAACATTGAGTCACCCTTTGCTACCTTTGCTTAGAACCATTTAGTGTGCCGGTAAACCACACACGCTCCACTAACGTCTTCGCAAGGGCACAAAGTGTAATTTCATGGAATTGCATCAATTCACTTTTGCCTATGTAACTAAGATTGGGAATTTGAAAAACATTTAGCTACTTTGTATTTCATTATACTTATAATGGAAGGTTTCGTCCTATCCTACCCATTCGGCTAATGACCCTCCACTAGTCAAGAGTGCGGTGGGTAAGAGTGGATACCCATTCAATCGCCATTTTATAGGCAATTTCCTTAAACACCCCTTATAGACCAGCTTCGTGAATGAGGCCTACTAACGGTAAGACTGACTTTTACTCATATATATATATATATATATATATATATATATATAATGTTAGACTTTTAATGTTATATATATAATATAGGGTGCATTTCATACTTTTAAAATACTATGTGGTCAAATTTAATAATTATACCTTTAATTCAATTAAATTGCAAACCAAAACTTTTATGGATTTATTAAATCTCTTTTAATTATACACCTTAATTAATTAATAAAACCATAAGGGTGCGATTTGAACTTTTCAAAACAATACTAGGGTTTTAGAATTTAACACTCCTAATTAAACCTTTTTAATCAACTTTTAAATTCCAAAACTTGAGGGCAAGTTTTGAAACATTTCAAAACAATTTAGTTTTAATCTATCTTAAAATTTCAAATTTATGGCATTTAAATTAAAATTTTAAATATTAAAACTCTTGATTTAATAATTATCTTGAATTAGACTATTAATTTAATTATTAAATCATAAGGGATTATCTAAATAGTGAGGATCATTACCATTTAGACATTTAAGTTATCCTAATTCCTTAAATATCTATATAGATTTCGAAAATATGGATGGATAATGCAAGATCTTGAATTACCATATATAACAATTAGAGGATAATTACAAGATATGGGATAATCCAAATCCCTAAAAATTATGACCTTATCTTGGGGAGGAGGCAAATTTCGAAAATCAAGGGATTATAACAAACCCTAGATTTCGAAATTTAAGGGTTTAAGGAAAGGATTTGAAGATCTTATTCAAACTCTTGCAAATTAGGGTTTGCAAACCCTAATCTCAAAAAACCCTAACCTCCTAGGGTTTATTGGCAATAAACCCTAATATATCAAGTTCATACAATTGAAACCAAACCAATGGCTCTGATACCACTGATGGGTTTTTGGTCATAAGACATCCTATGTGCTTATACAAACCCTAATGCTTGGATCTAGGTTTCTCTATTGTACATGCTTTGAATCCAAGACTATAAACCCTAATACTAGCATACAAATAATCATATTAACATAAGAATGAGTTTATAATGTTACCCTGATTGTTATGTAGAAATAACAATCCCAAATCTCCTTGATTTGACTTTGGAATGCTTAGAGTCACAAGTGTCACTCCTCTAATGGCTTACAAACACCAAGAGCAAATGGAGAAGGTATAAAGAGAGAGGAGAGAGGTTAGAATTCGTCCTTAGGACTTCTTGGGAACAAGTACATGAATTCTAAGGCCTTAGGGTCTTTATATAGGTGTAGAGATAGGGTTTCAGTCATTATCCTTATCTAGTTGCTTATCCACAAAGCAACCCATAAGATAATCCTTGAATCCTTATCATAGTCGAATTCTAAGGCCTTATCACCTTAAATTCGTTCACCCTAATAATAAGATAATCCTTACCTTATTTTGTAACTATCACATAATTATAAATCAGCCCCTCTAGTTTAATTAAGTACACTTGATCACAAAATTAATTCCTAATTAATTATTGACCAATATTAATTAAACAAATATGATTTCTCCTTTAATATATTATTCTTATAACATATTAATAAATCATAATAACCTTTCTCTCTTTATTTGTTTCTCCAATCAAGTTGCTTTGGTGAAGGCAACCCAAAAGGACCATGCACCATCGGGTCAAGTACATATCAAAATAGTTATGGACTTAGACACTAATCCAACACTTCCTTCATGACTATCTCCCTAAATCCTCCGAGTTTAGGGACCCAAATACGGTTCATGAAGTAGTATACTCCGTCTTCGTTTACCTCTAGATTCTTCTCCATTCCGCGCAATGCTTCGCTTGCTCTGTTTTCCGTCTTCATGGCCTCCGACTGGGCTACCCCAATCTGAGTGGTTAAGTGGGATTGGATGGTTACTGAGAGAGTTTTCGCACGACGATTAGAGTACTCCTTTCGGCTTAATGCATCAGCTACCATGTTGGCCTTGTTTGGGTGATACTTGATTTCACACTCATAATCGTTTAATAATTCAACCCATCTTCGTTGCCTCATGTTCAACTCTTTCTGGTTCAAGATGTGCTGAAGACTTTTGTGGTCCGTGAAGATGGTGCACTTTGTACCATAAAGGTAATGCCTCCAAATCTTCAGAGCAAAGACCACTGCTCCTAATTCCATATCATGGGTTGTATAATTCGCTTCGTGCGTCTTTAGTTGGCGGGATGCGTAAGCTATCACCCTTCTACGCTGCATGAGAACGCAACCTAAACCCTGATTTGACGCGTCACAGTAGACTACAAAGTCTTCCGTTCCCTCGGGTAGAGATGGTACCGGGGCACTACAGAGGGCTTGCTTTAGGGTTCGAAATGCAATCTCTTGTTTGTCTGTCCATTTGAATGGTACGCCTTGTTGTGTAAGTGAGGTAAGTGGCTTGGCGATCTTAGAGAAGTTTTGAATGAACCTCCGGTAGTAGCCTGCTAGGCCTAAGAATTGACAAATTTCTGTGGGCGTTGTCGGGACGGCCCATCCTTCGATGGCTTTGACCTTGGAAGGATCCACATGAATTCCTTCTTGACTAACAACATGCCCTAGGAAGTTCACACTACGAAGCCAAAACTTACACTTGGAGAGTTTTGTGTACAGATTTTCCGATCGTAGAGTTTCTAAAATTTGTCGGAGATGTTGACCATGCTCTTCCTCGCTTCGGGAATAGACGAGAATATCATCAATGAAGACAATGACATAGTTGTCGAGGAATGGTCGACAGATTCGGTTCATCAGATCCATAAATGCGGCAGGGGCATTTGTTAGACCAAAGGGCATTACGACAAATTCATAATGTCCGTAACGAGTTCGGAAAGCGGTTTTTGGAATATCCTCTTCCCGGACTTTGAGTTGATGGTATCCAGACCGTAGATCTATCTTAGAAAAATAACTAGCTCCTTGGAGCTGGTCAAACAGATCATCGATTCGTGGGAGTGGATAGCGATTTTTGACAGTGAGTTTATTTAACTCTCTGTAATCGATGCACATTCTAAAAGATCCGTCCTTCTTTTTGACAAAGAGGACTGGAGCTCCCCATGGCTAGTAACTAGGTCGGATGAATCCCTTATCCAAGAGTTAACTGAGTTGGCTGGACAATTCCTTCATTTCAGCAGGAGCTAGCCGGTAGGGTGATTTGGCGAGAGGAGTTGCTCCTGGAACGAGGTCAATTTGGAACTCCACTTGTCTCTCTGGGGGTATCCAGGAAGATCTTCAGGAAACACGTGTGGGAACTCATGTGCTACAGGAATGTCTTGAACGTTAACCTCTTCCTTGGTTTTATCCACTATGTGAGCCAGGAACGCCAAATTGTTCTTTCGTAGATGTTTCTGTGCCTGGATGCACGAGATGGAGCGGAGGTTCGTGCTAGGTTTGTCTCCGTAAATTACTAGGATTTCGTGATTGGGAAGGTGAAGGCGAACGGCCTTCTCGTGACACATAACTTCAGCATGGTGGGGGCTTAAGCAGTCCATGCCGATAATCACATCGAAAGTCTTAATGGAAACCGGTATTAAGTCAATTCGAAAGACGTGTTGATTTAAGGTTAGGGTACATCCGGTGTAGATTTCCCCAGTGGATTCGGTTTTCCCATTGGCCATTTCCACCGTAAATGTTTCATTGAGCTTCTGGGGTTGTTGTTTTAATAAATGCTTAAATTTATTGCTTACGAAACTTCGCTCCGCTCCGGTGTCAAATAGGATGCATGCATAAGTGTGGTTTAGGAGAAACGTACCTGTAACAACAGCGGGATCCTGAATTGCTTCTCCCTGAACCATGGTCAGCATCCTTCCTGTTCCTCCATTTCCGGGATTGTTGTTGTTAGGGCAATCTCGGCGGAAATGCCCAGTTCTCCCACACCCATAGCAGGTGTGGCTAGGCCCTGCATTGTTGTCGCCGGTGTTGATGTTGTTGTTGTTGTTGTTGCGGGTGTTGTTGTTGTTGTTGTTGTTGCTGTTTCCCTGTTGTTGGTTTTGGGGAGGGTGAGTCCTGTAGTACTTCGCCGTGTGTCCCCTTCGATTGCAACTGGTGCACTAAAACTCCTTGCATTCTCCATTCTGATGGAAACTGCACTTGTTGCACTTGGGATGATTACCGGAATAAGGTCTGGGAGCATTTGAAGCAGCTGAGGCTGGAGCATGTGGTGTGGCTGGAACTGGTGCGGTGACAGCATTAACTGCCACTGTCTGCTGCTTCTTGGAGGTCTCGGGGCCCTGATGCCCCTTCCTCTTGTTGTTCTTCCTTTTCTTGCCATCACCTTCCTTCTTGCCTTCAGCCTCCGCTGGTTTCTCACCCTTCTTGTTGTTGTGGTCATACAGCTTTTTCCCCAATCTTTTTGCACTGTCAAAAGTTTCGGGGTTTCCAGCTATCACATTTCCCTGGATCGGTGAGGTTAGTCCCCAGATGAATCGCTCAATCTTCTTTCCTTCCGAGGTGATCATACCCGGGCATAACAGAGATAGTTCACTAAATCTCGATATGTAGGCATCGATATTCGCATTCTGCACAGTGAGGTTCCACAGCTCTTGCTCCATTTTCTGAATTTCACCTCGTGGGTAGTATTCGGCCATCAACATTTCTTTCATTTCCGCCCACGACATGGAGTTGGCTACCGGGAGTGTCATGGATTCCACGTGTCCGTTCCACCAAGTGAGCGCTTGATCAACAAAAGTGCAGGCTATGAACTTCACCTTCATTCCCTCGGGACAATCGCATATCTCGAATACCGATTCCACCTTCTCGATCCATCGCTTCAAAGCGATCACTCCTCCAGTGCTGTTGAAAGTTCGTGGTTTGGCGTTTGTGAAGTCCTTGTAGATACACGTTTTGGTGGGTCCTTGATTCACTCTGTTGTTCGAACTTTCGGCCCCTTTCCCATTGACTACTCCATTGTTGCCTTGATGAATTTGCGCCATTGCTGCAGTGACCGCAGCAGGTACAACTGCCTGGAATGCGGCTGAGTCAACTTCGGGTGGGGTTGGTCCAAGGTTTCCGCGAGTAGGTCGGCGAGGCATCTTTTTGTCATGAAACAGAAAGATGTTGAGTGTTTGGGGGTTCTGTGAGGTTGTGATCCTACTGACTAGGTGCATGGTACGAGTTTAAGTACTTCTACAACTCAGCATACAATCATAGATTCGCAATGCATAGCAATTGGTAATATCATAACAAAAATACGCAAAAGTTCACTAATATTATCCTTAGGATGCTACAACTATTGTACAGACTAAGCAGGCGTCCTCTTTTTCGTGTCAAACGAGTATAGTTTTAGATTCCCTAGCTATCGCGATCTCATCAGAACAGGTGTTAGCTATACCTTGGAGAGAATGTAGTTGATAAGGCAACATCCACTCCTTGATACCACTAAGAACAGTCTTGAATTAACCAGGATACTAGCATTATCTTGTTTGGTTCGGCGTTATGTTTTTATTCCTAATGCAAGCAAGGGTGTTTTACTGTTGTGTTTTACTTGTTTTGTCCAGAGTTGTGTTAGTCCCTCTTTTGGTTTATAGTTGCATATCAATGTGTGGTTAGATATGCTAGTTCACTATAAACAAAGCTCTGATACCATCCTGTCACACCCCCGAACCAGACGGCGGAAACGTCCGAGAGCTGTTGTGACTCAATTGAATACCATTACATTGAATATACATGAAACATAACATCATTCATCACCATGCATTGAGATAGTACAACTGGTACAGTTTACACTTAGTACATTGTTTTAATCATTACATCCCCAAAAGTAAATTGTTCGATAATAGTTAGACAAACAACATGACGTCACGGAATACATTTTTCCTTCGATTTACCTGTTACCTGAGAATACAAGCATTTTGAAAAACGTCAACATATGAAATGTTGGTGAGTTCATAAGTAATGTTTGAAATAAAACGTTTTGTATGGTTTTAAAAACCACCAAAAAATCCGATATTTTCTGAAAATAGTATCGTATAAAATGTGTGAAGATCCGTAAGTATGCTTGTTTGTTTCTATAAATGTAAAAAAAAATAATTTTTTGTACTTGTTATGCATCTCGTAGTTGTATGTATTGAAAAACCCTAGGAAAACCCGATGTTTTCCTAATACTTTCAATTACGCTTTTTGTGTGGTGTTGTATCGTTGCGACATGTGAGGTCAATGATTCCAGGTGACATTGAATTAAATGTGAATTGTGAATTGTTATAAACACGCGTTAATAGAAACGACTAATTTACAACCATACTAACGATCCCTTAGGCGTCGTCCGTACTATTCACTTAATCCAACCACTCTGACTTCTCGTAGCCCCACAACCGAGGAGAAAAGAGGGCACGAAGACCTCAATAATTTCATAAGTCGTTCAAGGTTATAGTGAATGCGAAGGGCCCTTGGCCCGACCCGCATTTTTGTGAATTCTCGACTTTACTAGCCATACCAAAGGACCGTTGGGGCCCAATAGCCTAAAAGCCATTGAAAGTCCTTTTACACGGAGTTAGGTCATGTAAGACCCAACAACCATGTAAGTAAGTTGTCTTCGGGCCTAAAGATCAGGTCATTGGGCTAGCTAGGCCCAACAAGCAAGATTTGACACTTTTGGGCCCAAAGATGGTGTATCGACGTCTGTGTATTCCCACGTATGTATTGAACTCCCGAAATGTCCGCGTGTGTATTGAATATCGTCGTCTTAGTAGTTTCAAATTCGTTATTGATTCGAGACCGAATCAATTTATTTAGTAACGATTTTTGGTGTTGATGGTGTATTAGGTTTTGTCGGTAGTCGCGGTACCAGTATTTTATCTCCACGGATCTATTGTTTAAACTTTGGATTTTTTCTGTTTGGAGCCCCTTTCTTTTATTAGTTTACCCTTTTAACCCTTTGAAGAAAAAAATTTCCAATTTAGTCCCTAGACCATTTTTCTTGACATTTTAATATCAAAACTTGTTGAAAATGGTATTTTTCAGCTCATATTTATTTGAAAACAATTTTAGTCCCTCAAAATGAAGTTTTCTCGGTTGAATCCTCATTTTTCGCAACTTTTACACTTTTGGGCCAAAATAGAAATTTTTTGCATCTTTGGTCCTTTTTAAATATGAAAAGTGTTTTTAACCCTTGAAATGGACTTGGAGCACTAGTAGTCCCCTGTTTTACAGAAAAATACAGTTTCAACCCTTCAAATTTGAAAATCTCGCATATTGGGCTTTATTGGGCCGAAAATTCCATTTTTGGCCCGTTATGCTGAATATTTTACATTTTAATCCCTCAAAAGAATATATTTCCAGAAAATACCTTATTGAAACTGTTTTGACATATTTCAAACATCAGAATTTGTATCTTGTCATTTTGGCCCCTTTAACTTTATATTTTTAATATTTTAAGCCCAAAAATGAGTTTTTAGCCCAAAGAATTTAATATCAAACCACTTGGTTATTTGTCTAAAAATGATATGTATTTAGTAATATAATTTATGCTAGTATCATATAACTTGATGCAAATCTCGGTTTTAAGGACTTTTTACTCGATCCAACATCACAATCACATAAAAACACAAATATAAACATAGAAATCACACAAAGCATACATGTACACATAGATCTACACCTTTGGTTGTATTCCCCCAACCCCCCATAAAACTTGCAAAACCGAAAAATAGGGAGTATGAAGCTCACCTTTGGGTGTGGTTTCGGTTTTGGAGAAGAGATGGAAGAAAATGAGATGATTTTCGGTCCTAGCAACACTTTGATGAAGATCTCAAATTTGAGGTGATTCTAGGATGCAAGATCATGTTTTCTTATGAGTTAAGAAGAGATGTTTGATAATTCAAGGAACCTAGATCATAGATTTAAGTATAAACTTACCTTAGATGGTGATTCTTGTGAAAAATCTCCTTGAAATGCCCTTAAGTCTCGAAAATTTGATAAAGGAAGGTGAGGATGTTCTTTGAGAGAGTTGGTTTAAGAAAATTGGATGAAGTGTGCATGTTTGGGAGGCTCTCGGCCGAATGAAAAGAGAGAGGGGGAAGAGATGAGCTTGCCTTGATATATGAAACTATTCATGGATATATGGGAGCTAATTCTTGGAGATATGTTGGATATTCATGAGGTGTCAACTTAAAAGTCAACTCCTTTAATTTCATTCTCTCTTTTCTTGTTTTTTTTTTGTTTTTTTTTGTTTATCCCACTTGGGCCGAGAATTTGAGAAAAAGAAGTGAGTTTTGGGCCTTAAAGGCTTAAGCCCAATCTCTTGATTATGTTGAGTGATTTTTGGTCCAAATAACCATAAATATGATCCTTATGACCTATTAGGGCTACATTAGGTTAAATATGGCCCAAAAATGGTTCATATAATTGATTTATTTCATTCTAGGCCCAATATGGCCCAAAACATTGAAATAATTGGAAGTGGGTTCAATTAGAGCCCATTTAAGAGTTCTAAGCCCATGATGGTCAAATTGGAAGCTTACTGGTCCATTGGGCCCAATAAGGAAGTCCTAGACCAAAATGGACCTAAACAAGAACTTCTAGGGTTTCCAATTGCTTGTTGACTATTTTTAATGTTTGTATGGTGTATTTGATTGCAATTTTGTTGTTATAGAGTAAGTATCATGCATGCTTTCATGTCTTGGATTCATAATCCTTACTTGAGTGTTGTGATTACAAGGCACAAAATTTCTAGTTGTGACAGTAAAATATTCCTATCTTTCAGTACACTATCTAGTCTTCTAAGCTTTCAAACATTTTCCCTCATATGGTTTGATGTAAGACCTACTGCTAGTTCGTTTTTCCCGAACTCATTTACATCAGCAATACCAGTAATATTGACAGTTATCTAATCTGTTGGAAAAATCTATACTCTTGTGTTTCCCTACTCTTCTACTATACCGCTATTTCAAAACATACACTCATTCAACTGTTGGACTATGGCGATTTAGCCCATGGAACACTCTCTTTATACTTAAAATTGACTCTAACTATTCCTTTCATCTTTATAAACTTATAGTGGAAAGATGCCTCCTCGCAAATCAACAAGGCGTAATCATCCACCTCCTCCACCACCACCTCCTTCAGCAATCGATACGGCAACTCTGAATGCTGCAGTAGCTGCAGCAGTGGCAACTGCCATGGCTCAGTATCACTCCACCGGTGCCAGTGGAGGTGGAACGCCGGTTCATTCTACTCAAGGCGAAATCCTTGTGCGCTCGAGAGAGTGCTCCTACAAGGACTTCACTAACTTCAGGCCAAAGTCCTTCAAAGGGACTGGCGGAGTCATTGCCCTCTCGCAATGGTTCGAAAAGATGGAGTCAATCTTCGAGATTTGCTCATGCCCTGCCACGAGCAAAGTTAAATTTTCCGCGTGCACTTTCGAGGAGAAAGCCCTGACATGGTGGAATGGCCCTGTCAAGTCACTAACTCTCATAGTAGCAAACGAAATGGGCTGGGAAACTTTGAAAGACCTCATGATTGAGGAGTACTGCCCGAGGGGCGAGATCCAAAACTTGGAACAGGAGCTGTGGATCCTAACCATGAGGGGCTCCAACATAGTCACGTATACCGCCAGGTTCAGCAAAATGGTGGCTCTCTGTCCCAACATGGTTCCCACTAAGGGAAAGAAAATCGAAAGGTACATCTGGGGGCTGGTGCCTCCGTATCATGGAAATGTCTTATCTTCACACCCTGCTACCTTTGACTGTGCCAAACGATTGGCACAGCGACTCATCGATCATGGAGTCCAATCCCTGTCAGCAACAACAACCCTGGCCATCTCAGAACCCTCCAAACCCGCTGACAATAAGCGGAAGTTCTGGGATGATAAGAAGAAACAAAGAGGTGCTAAAAAGCATAGATTCGTGGCTGTTCATGCTGCGATAGTACCTACCGATACTACCCCAATAAGGCAGTATGCTGAAAGTTTACCAAAGTGCAACAAATGTAACTTCCACCACAACGGACCCTGCCATGAAATGCAGTGCTCTAACTACAACAAGAAAGGATACACTGTCCGTTTCTGCAAATCTCCGGCAAGGCAGATCACCTAAGTCCCCAGCGCTGGTGTGGGCCAGGCTTGCTACGGATGTGGCGAAGTGGGCCACTACAAAAGGGACTGCCCCAAAGCAAGAAATGTTGGTGGAGCGGGAAGAGTTCTTGCTATAGGCCACGGGGAAGCAGTTTCTGACCCTACGGTGGTGACTGGTACGTTTCTCTTTGATAACTCTTATGCATGCATATTATTTGATAGTGGAGCGGAGAGAAGCTTCGTGAATCATAAATTTGCTCGCCTACTTAAACAAAAACCACACACACTTAAGGAACCATTCACTGTAGAAATGGCTAATGGGAAAACTGAGAGCACTAATAGCATATACATAGGATGTAACCTAACTCTAGATAGCCATTCATTTCCAATCGATCTCATGCCAATCTCAATTAAAGGCTTCAACGTCATCATCGGCATGGATTGGTTGAGTCTTCATCGCACTAACATCATGTGCTACGAGAAAGCAGTTCGTTTAAATCTCCCGGCTAACAAAACTCTCATTATCTACGGCGACAAACCCGGTACGAGTCTTCGTATCATCTTGAGTATTCAAGAACAGAAGTATCTACGTAAGGAATATTGTTCATTACTTGCTCACGTTGTGGATAGGATCCTAGAAATGAAAGAACTAAAGAACATTCCGGTAGTGAGCGACTTTCCCGACATCTTTCCAGAAGAACTACCAGGATTACCTCCGCAACGACAAGTCGAGTTCAGAATCGACTTAGTCCCAGGTGCTAACCCAGTAGCCAAATCGCCCTACAGATTAGCACCAGATGCGATACAAAAACTATCTGGTCAACTTAAAGAATTACTCAGCAAGGGATTTATTAGACCAAGCTTCTCACCCTGGGGAGCACCGTTCTTGTTCGTTAAGAAGAAATACGGATCATTCCGTATGTGTATCGACTACAGAGAACTCAACAAACTGACGGTCAAAAATTGTTACCCTATGCCTCGCATAGACGATTTATTTGACCAACTTCAAGGGGCGAGTTACTTTTCCAAAATTGATCTAAGATCCGGATATCACCAGTTACGAGTGCTAGAGGAGGATGTTCCAAAGACAGCCTTCCAAACTCGTTACGGACACTACGAGTTCGTGGTGATGCCATTCGGATTGACCAATGCTTCTGCAGTGTTCATGGACTTGATGAATAGAGTATGTCGTCCTTACTTGGATCAGTTCATCATCGTCTTCATTGATGACATCCTGATCTACTCTCGAAGTAAGGAAGAGCATGGCGATCACCTGCGACAAGTTCTAGGAACCTTACGAATGGAGAAGCTCTATGCGAAGTTCTCTAAATGTGAATTTTGGATCTGAAGAGTTGAATTCTTAGGACACATGGTTAGTGAAGAGGGAATCCACGTGGACCTATCCAAAATTAAGGCCATTGAGAACTGGTCAGCACCGAAGACACCTACAGAAATTCATCAATTTCTAGGTCTTGCTGGATACTACCGTAGATTCATATAGAACTTCTACCGGATTGCGAAACCTCTTACTACACTGACCCAGAAAGGAGTGGCCTTTGACTGGGAAGAGAAACATGAAAAAGTGTTTCAAACGCTGAAGCGAGCCTTATGCACCGTACCGATACTATCCCTCCCTGAAGGGATAGAAGACTTCGTTGTATAATGTGATACATCCAACCAAGGGCTCGGTTGTGTTTTGATGCAACGAGGTAAGATCATTGCTTATGCCTCGAGACAGCTGAAGACACATGAAGTCAACTACACTACACACGATCTTGAGCTGGGGCAGTTGTGGTTGCCCTGAAGATCTGGAGACACTACCTGTATGGCACGAAAAGCACCATCTTTATAGACCACAAGAGTTTACAACACATATTCAATCAGAAGGACCTCAACATGAGACAACGACGGTGGGTCGAGCTACTCAATGAATACGAATGCGAAATTCTTTATCATCCGGGTAAATCTAACGTAGTAGCAGATGCTGTAAGTCGGAAAGAATATTCTGGTCGAAGGGTCAAATCGTTGACAATGACTATCCATTCACACTTGTCTACACAAATTCAGGAGGCTCAACTTGAAGCCTTGAAACTTGAAAACGTGGCGGGTGAATCCTTTAGAGGAATAGATAAGAACTTAGAAGCCAAGGGTGGCGGAGCCTTATATTTCATGGACCGGACCTAGACACCGAAACACGGTGGCCTCCGAGACTTGGTCATGATCGAGGCACACAACACTCGATATTCCGTCCAATCAGGTTTAGATAAGATGTATCTGGATCTTAAAAAGTTATACTGGTGGCCTAATATGAAAGCAGAGATCGCTACCTTCATGAGTAAATGCCTTACTTGTGCAAAGGTTAAGGTCGAATACCAGAAACCCTTCGGTTTACTACAACAACCAGAGATACCATAATGGAAGTGGGAGTGGATCACAATGGATTTCATAACCAAGTTGCCCAAGACAACGGGTGGACTTGATACCATATGGGTCATCATTGATAGATTGACCAAGTGTGCATACTTCCTGCCTTTCAAAGAAACAGACAAGATGGAGAAGCTTACGATAACATACATTAGGGAAATCGTACGACTGCATGGTATTCCTATATCCATTATCTCTGATAGATATAGTGGATTCACTTCGAGGTTCTGGCAGTCACTACAAAGTTCCCTAGGAACAAGGCTAGATGTGATCACAGCCTACCATCCTCAAACCGACGGACAAAGTGAGAGAACCATCCAAACACTGGAAGATATGTTGTGTGCGATCGACTTTGGAAAAGCATGGGATGCTCACTTACCCCATGTCGAATTTTCCTACAATAACAGTTATCACACGAGCATCAAGGCTGCTCCATTTGAAGCCCTCAATGGCCAGAAGTGCAGATCCCCTATGTGATGGGCAGAAGTGGGTGACACCTAGTTAGCTAGAGGACAAGTTCCTGATAGCACTCTCACAGGTTCGAAAATCATTCGGTAAATAACGGAGAAGATCGTTCAGATTTGAGAATGATTGAAAGCCTCTAGAGACCGTCAGAAAAGCTACACAGACAAGCGAAGAAAACCTTTGGAATTCCAGGTGGGAGACCGCGTTCTTTTGAAAGTCTCACCTTGGAAGGGCTTGATACGCTTCAGAAAGCGTGGGAATCTCAATCCAAGATACATAGGGCCTTTCTAGATTCTCACTAGAATTGGCCCTGTAGCTTACAAACTCAATCTACCCAATGAACTCAGTAACGTACATTCTACATTCCACGTCTCTAACTTGAAAAAGTGTCTGTCCGATGAGACTCTTGTAATCCCACTCGACGAGATCGAGATCAAGCAGACGAAGCAAAGCCGTATCCCAATAGTGAAGGTTTGCTGGAACGCCAAGCGAGGACCGGAATTCACATGGGAGCGCGAGGATCAAATGAAATTGAAATATCCTCATCTATTCGCTTAGTTATTTGTAACTACTTTATTTGCTTAAACTCTAATTTCGGGACGAAATTCCCTTTAATAGGGGGATGATGTGACAACTCGAAATTTTCATTCGTACAAACCCTAAAGTCCATCACTTCAATTAAAAGTCAATTACATTTCTGATAATTGTTAACCAGTTTAAAGTCCGTTTGAGTGTTTTTAGTATTTATTCTTCAAACGAACGAATGAAAGTAAGTACCTTCTTGGGTCTTGGAGTAGCAAACCCACACTTAGCACCCTAATAAAGAGTTCATGGCCAAAATTTTGGAGTTTGGGGCGTAAACTCTCAAGTGGCCGTGAACTCATGCCTTAGGCATGAGTTTACTCCCTAATTCCTTCATTTCTCACTTCCACCCTCAAGAACACTCCCATTCTCTCTCAAGTAGCATCCCGTTCTCCACCCAATCTTACGAAAACGTAAGTGTTTCCTGACTTGATTTGTTGTTATAACCTCACATCTAGTTGTTATACATCATTTCATCCATTCATTATTGATTTTCACTTAGATGTTCAAGTGTTCTTCAAAACACCAACAACACCAAGAACACACACTAGTGTTCTTGGACCTTGAACACCAAATCAAGCTTCTATCTTGTAAGTACACTTGCCCTAGCTTCTTGTGTGCTTAATATGAACTTGTTAACACTTTAAAATCACCAAGAAATATAATATCAAAGGATTTTACAACCAAGGGACGTTCTTGGGTTGTAAACCCTTCTAAATGGGGTTAAATGGACCCTAGTCCCTTCCTAAGCCTTGGATACTAGTCTTGATCCTTCGTAGAAGTGTTTAAGACCTTAAACAACAATCAAAACATGTCCCCATAAGAGTTTACAGCCGTAAACACATAAGGAAATGGCCCTTAGGCCGTAAACTCTACAAAGTGGTGATCTTGTGCCCCTAATGTTTCCTAAGGCTTGGACTTGATCATTGGATGCTCAATCTTGACTTATATGACTTCAAAACACAAAATGGCACTTATTACCATGCGTTTATGGCCATAAACTCATGGGGAAATGAACATGGTCCGTAAACTCCATAAGGAGTGGTTCTTGGGCCATAAACTCCAATGTCGTGCCATACAACCCTTAGATGCAACCCTTTGGTACCTATAACATTTAAATCAAAGTGTTTTCATGTCCTACGATGTCTTAACTTGATTAATTAGTTATTAAATGATTAATTAGATACATATATGTTTATTATATGTTAACTAGGATCATTATGTGTGTTCAAGTCTCCACCTGACACCTAGCACCTTGTCCAACACTTCCGTACAATCCACTCACTAAAGGTGAGTTTATACCCCTTAATTAACCTTTCAAATGCTTTTAAATGTTTTAAATGCTTTTATGGGGGGGGTGATACTGTTGGATAAGGTGTCTAAGTCCATAACTTATTTGGTATATACTTGACCCGACCCGGCATGGTCCATTTGGGTTGCATCTCATCCAAACTATTTATGGATAATTTTATGAGAGTTATACACATATTATTATTAATATATTATAAGTTATAATATATTAATATGAAGTCATGTTATTTAATTAGTCTTAGTCTTAAATTAATTATGAATTAATTTAGAGATTAAAAGGAAGACTAATTAATTGTGGGCTATTATATTTTATATAATGTGGGCTAATACTCATTTGTTAATGAGCTAAGCTAATATGGAAGTCCATGGATGATCCATGGAGCATTTAACCCATGGATCCTTTGAAAAGGAAAGGTCATGGGTTATTAGGGTTTCACCCTAACCATGCACACTATATAAGCATGCTTATGGAGCATGAAATGGTGCCTTAGTGTAACTAGTGAACTAGTGTGTGTGAGCTTGTGTGTGGCTGAAATATACAAGTGTATCCACTCTCTCAAAGTTTTCCAAGAGTTTGTGGTGTTTTGTGATTCCATTTGAGGCATTCACACTATTGGTGCTTGGCCCTCAAACTCCTCAAGAACCAAACTCATCAAAAAGGTATGTAATCTCTTCTAACTCTTTATGTTGAAATGTTCCCCATGCCATGTTAGATAGGTTATAAACCTTGGAAAATTATTATTTTCCATGTATTTAGACAAACATAGATCTAAGGTTTATTAGGGTTGCATGCACACTTAGGAAGTGTTAGATTGCTCAAAACCCAACGGTGGTATCAGAGCCTAGGCTTGCTTGTTTGAATACTTGATGCAAATTGCTGAAAATCGAAGATTTTATGTTGTCTACACAGCTGACTCGCCGAGTCCATGAAGGGACTCGACGAGTCCAAGGCAAAACTCATCCAACTCGGCGAGTTGGTTCATGCACTCGACGATTTGGACCCCCAGACAGCATATCTTCGAGTTTTGGTGCTGGAATTGGTCTAGAATCATTACCTTAAATTGTTTTGGACTCATAAAACCTGTTTTTGATGTGGTAATGATGATGGTGGACCAATTTCAAAGTTATAATCAAAATTTCAAGTTTATATGTGTTCATATGATTCTTGAAATTGTTGATGTGGATGTTCATGTTCATATGAGTTTTGTTAGATCATAGGAATTATTTGCCAATTGTTTGTTAGTTAATTCTTGATCTTAATGTGTTTTAATCGAATTCATAATTTGTCCTCAAGTTATGGAATTCCAAGAGGTTTTCTTTTAAATGTTTTTTTAAGAAGTTGTAGGTTACATTTTCTTGAAGAGTTTTTCCCATAAATGTTTTATGGACTCCATAACTTGTCCTCAAGTTATGGATTTCCAAGAGACTCTTCATTAAAATCTTTAAAACACTTAATTAAAACTCATAAGTTATGAATATCCAAAAGTTTATGAATTGTTCAAAACTTGCCCTCAAGTTTTGGAATTTGGAAAAATTTCACACACTTTAATAAACTTTAATTCCAACACATAGAATTTTAAAAGTTAAAATTCAACACTTATACTATTTATAACATTAATGGTTAATTATTATATATATGTATAAGAACAAGTCATTTTACCGTTAGTAGGCCTCATTCAGGAAGCCGGTCTATAAGGTGGGTATAAGGTTGTTGCCTATAAAATGGCGACTTAATGGGTGTCCACTCTCACCCACCGCTTGCTTGATCGGTGGAGGGTCGTTAGCCGAACGGGTAGGACAATGACTTTAAATTATCGTTAAAAGTATAATGATTATTATAAAGTAACTAAATATTTTTTATTTAATTCCCAATATTAGTTACTTTAGGAAAAATGTGAATTTGGTGCTAGCCCATGGAATTCACACTTTGTACCTTACCAAGTCGTTCGTGGAGCGTGTGTGGTTAACCGGCACACTAACTTGGACTAGTAAGGATCACGAAGGGTGACTTAATGTTTGTCATAGATCAATGGAGCGTGTGTGGTTAACCGGCACATTGATTAGGTGATAATATTAAGGGTACCAAGTGAATTGGTATGGTTATTCACACCTTGTTTTGTGATCCTCGGCATCCCAGTCACAAAATTTGAGAGGGCACACTCGAGATTGAAACATGCGATTGAAAAGTTCAATGAATCTCAAAAGATCTAGGAATTTCAAATCCAATTAAAACCTAATAAATTATTTCGTTTTTCATGGTGGAAATTGGTGAATCGTCATTCGCCTACCTTCAAATATTTTATAGCTTGGATTACGGCATCCCTCTTCCAAATTATAAAATATTGTGTTGGGTCCTAGCCTTAATATTTCATATTGGGTGTTATATTAAGGATTTTGAATCAATTAACTTGATTTTCTCCCATTATAGATGTCTGGTTCAGACAACTATGATCTTCCCAAATCTCTTGAAGATGGTGTCCCTCAACATCATGCTTCACTTCCTCCACCTCCTCTAATTATTCTCCCTCACCCACAAGTTCTTGAAAAGTTTAAAGTCACTCAATCCCTATTGGCAAGCATAGTCTATGTGTGCTCACATCTTGGAGATAAAGTCACATATTGACAAGCCGGGAGAGTTGGGTGTCAAAGTCTCGTGAAAGTTAGATGTTCAATCACTTTCTTAGTAACATAGTGAGTCTTTTTAGGACTACTATGAGACAGACTATGACATGACCCTTAATGGTCTTATCTATTTGCTTGGCGTTGTGGAATCAGCAATGATTTGGAACACCAGTAAAGCAAATTTGATTAAAAGATCAACTCCCCAAACCTTAAATGGACATTGGCAATGGTAGCATTGGATATCTAGAAAAGCATTTCTCTTCCCAATGGAAAGGGATCGGCCATAGTCAACTCGGTTGACCAAATGGTAAAGGGAAAGGCTAAGTCTGAGATAGTATCATGTGCCATTACCAAAAGGTCCATGTGTTTTGTTGCCAAAGGAAGGGACACTGATTCCAAAAAGTTTGACTCTACTTTAGTTAATGTCCACTGACTAACTCTATTAAGTTCCTATTTGGAGATTCTTATTACATAATGTGAATGGGTCACATGTTGATGTTTTTAAGAATCAAAGAAAAGATAGGAAGCTTAAAGTAAGTATATGTTGATTCTGATTGCGAAGGTGGGTTTTGATCGCATGGTTTGGTAATCGGAATTCTGAGTTGTTGCTTAAGAGTTATAATATATTGCTTATGAATAGATAACAACAAGGTTTTCATGTGGATTGTAAGGATAAGTTTTTCCGCAAAGTTTTAAAATAAAAGAAAAAAAGGGTTTTAATTTTATTTATTTTAAAAATATCCTTACAATGGCATCTATGAAAAATTGTTGCTTATATGGTTCCAGTAATAGCAATATTGGAAAGTGGATTTGATTCTTTGATTTGTGGTAGTGTCTGAATTTACCAAATGAAGAAAGTTTTTCATCACCCAAGTTTCAATTGGACCGAAACTTGGAATCATACAAGCTATATTGTATGATGAATGAGAATTTTCATCTTTGAAAATTAAGACTAATTCTTTGATCACATGTATATGTGAGTCAATTGAAGGACTAAGGAATTAGGTACACTAGGTGTGCGCTGGTCATGGTCCACCACAAATATTGATTTGTCATGATTTACTAAAGATTAGTAAATATGATTATACTTATAAGGTTAAGTATAATTATGTAACATTGGAAAGATTACAATGTATGACAAAACAAATGAGAAGAATCAAATTAGGCAGAAAGATAAAAGTTTCTCAAATCTGAAAGGATGGGAGAGTACTTTAGTATCGTATTTCATGATCATCTTAATGATTATGAAACCATATCACAAATTCATACTCTAAGGATGTCTTAGTGCATTCTTATGGCTAAGAAGAGAGGTCATGAATAGTTGGATTGGTTAAAATCAAGAAGATGAGTCATACTTCGTTCCAAAACAATTCTTAGAGTCATACTCCAAGATTGTAACCTTGAGTGACATAAAGGAAGATTTATTAACACTAGTCAAATGTAAGAGTAAAATGTTTTCTACTCTTGTACATTTGAGATTGGTAAGTTGTGATGTCTTGGATGAGATAAAGACCAACTAAGACCAATTGTGTGAAGTGTTAGTCTTGATAAGAATCCGCACTATCCCTTGAATATTTGTTTTGTCAAGGAATGGTTCTTGACTAGGGAAACTTATATGTCAAGGGGATAGTGGGAGCCTTAAAGATCCTGAAAGAGTTTCAAGATTTAATCAAGAGTAAAACTTGTAATTTATCACTAGCACACGATTTAAGGTTTGTGTAGGGTTTCAAAGCACTCCATGGATGATGGCAATGGGCCCCTTTGATGAAGTGTAGGTTAAAAGCCCAAGACTTGTCTTTTCCCTATAAATAGTCATGTATTATTCATAATTAGGGTGAAGAGTTAGGCAAAATGTAGCCGCCACGTTATGAGGTTTCTTGTAGAGTTAGATTCTTATTTCTTAAGTGTAATTTGTTCCTCACAATTCAATAAATCGAGTGATCATTTGACCTAATCTTCATATTTGTGTTGTTCTTATTTTCCGCATCTTGTTCATCAAATCTCAATTAGGGTTTTAATCCCAACAAGTGGTATCAGAGCGGGTCTTTGAAAATCTATTGATTTTTGAACTATCGGTTCTTGATTTGATGATTTTCTGCACAAGTTATTGAAGATTGTTAGTGTTTTGGTGTTTTGGAATCAAAATTCTGCTCATGTTACTATTCATGAAGATTTAAGGTTCTGCTGTTCATCTGGGTAATTTTCTTTTTGTCCGATTCGAATTCATTTTGCATGTTCTCATTAAATCTAATCAATTCTTTGATCCAATAACGATTTTGTTGTTTTGATTATCTCTTTTGTTCTTAAGCCCATTTTTGTCGCTACTGTTCATCATTTGGAACATACATTCTCAGGTCTCAATGAAACTTCAAATTCACAAATTCTCGTGTTCGATTTTATCACTCGATTTTTCTATCCAGATAATCTAATGTTTTTGTTCCATCTTATCAATCTTATTTGCTTTATCAAATCGATTTCGTGATTCAGTTATATCAAGAATCTCAATTTATTTTTATCGACTCTTGTAATCTATTCTAATACAATTGATGTAGATGAAAATTTTGTTGATTTTTTATGCAAATCTAACTGGATGAGTGTAGTTTATCGTGTCTCCGGTTATGATTTAATTTGTGGATGAAATTTTCTGGAAAATTTCTTTGAGATGAAGATCTGATGAAGAACATGGCGATTGTTGATCTGAAAATTAATATATGTTTTGAGGTTTGTTGTTTATCGTCTTCCAAATCGATGATGTCTTTCTAATCGGAATAAATCGAGTTGATATAACAATCAAATTCTTTGTTGCTTATCGTGATATTGAGTTTAGTATTCACTGTGTTTGGAATTTATTTGAAGTCAAGTTCGCATCGCCAAGTGGGTCTTCCAATCGGTGCTTAGAACAATTAGAATAAATTTGATTCACAATCGGAATGGATGTTTGAGGATTTGTATTGTAATGACTGGTACTCGTAATCAGAACTCAAGTCTCGCAATTAATTGACATTGGTTTTCATGGTCAAACTATAAAAGTCAAAATTGAGATATTGAGTTTGTTTCACCTAAGAACGATCGTAATTAATCACCTACGAACAATCGGAGCTCGTCAGTCTGGGCTCACACTCCTTTTTCACGAACGTTCGTTGTCATGGATTTGCATCGAGTTTGTTATCAATTGATTAGGAGTGAATGCAGAATGAGAACAATAAGCGAACCTATGAGAATGGAGATTCGCCTTGGGGTGTAATCGACGGACTTGGAACGAACCTCGATCTAACATGGGTTCGCGTGATTATGCTTGGAACAAAAGAGGGGAGGACCGAAAGCGAACGTGTGCTCGGACCGAACATGGGGTTGGTTCAATAAACCTGGAGCGAACCTAGGTTCGGTTGGTTGTGCTTGAAACGAAAGTGATTCAGATTCGCGTCTTCATGATAGGAAGCGATGGAATTGATTGGAATCGGTACTTTGGTTTTCGTCTGCGATTTGATTCGTTCCAATTGTTCTTTTAATCAGTCAATATATGGGAAGAAGACACAGTGTTACATTTTTGGTCCCTATAACTCCAGCGAATTGACACTTTTGGTCCCTGTTGTTTTCACAGTTTGATATTTTTGGATCAATCCAAGAAATTGTTACAAATAAAGGGGAATATTGATGCAAATTTACCATTCCAGCCCCTGTCTTTCAGCAAGTGACAGTTTCGGCCCATTATTCAGAAAAGTTTACATCTTTGGGGGCCGGTGAACAGTTTTGAATTCTTTAACGCACATATTTTTTTTGTGAACAGAAAAATAAAGATTCCATCAAGTCTTGGTGATTCGGAAAGTCGTTTTTTGTGATAACGTCAAATTTTTCACGAGTTTTTCGGATTTTATACTTCATTGTGTATATCATTTTGTCGTGGGGGAGCTTAGTAAATTTTTATCCATTCAAGATCATTCTCATGACCATTTGAAGGCTTTATAATCATGTTTTTGATTATAAATCGGGGGAGAATTTGGTATCGCCATTCGAAATTGGATTTGTGACTTTTCAAAGTTGAAGATTTTTGATAAAGCTTGTGGTACAGTTATGAAGGTAGCTTTTACAGCGGAAGTTCTTCATCGAGCTCTGCTAAAGCTTTTACAGAGAAGTATCCTTTATAGCGGAAGTTCTTTATCGAGCTCTGCTAAGGACTTGTTATATCTCCGACTTCTTGTATTTTCTCGATCAAGTGGCGTTACGAATCTTAAAGTTTGGGTTGTTACATGATATTTTTAATGGATTATATCATTAGCTTATTTAAAGATCATTGTGACTTGGAGGGGGAGCTCTTCAAAGACAAGAAGTGATTCGGTTTCTTTGTTCTGAAATGGGTTTTTATGGCAGGTTTGGTTTTCATGAAGATTCTTTGGGATTACATTCGAAAATGAAGTTTAAAGACATTACTTCAGTGCTTGATTTACATATCCTAGAGCCCGTGTTTGAAGACTATTGAAGAATCAAGATTCGTGGATTGCTTCATCTATTCCTCGTTGCAAGATCTTTTTATTTGCTAGATGCTTGTTTTGGAAGTTAAAGCATTGTCATCCATTCCATACTTTGAGGGGGAGATTGTAGGGTTTCAAAGCACTCCATGGATGATGGCAATGAGCCCCTTTGATGAAGTGTAGGTTAAAAGCCCAAGACTTGTCTTTTCCCTATAAATAGTCATGTATTATTCACAATTAGGGTGAAGAGTTAGGCAAAATGTAGCCGCCACGTTGTGAGGTTTCTTGTAGAGTTAGATTCTTATTTCTTAAGTGTAATTTGTTCCTCACAATTCAATAAATCGAGTGATCATTCGACCTAATCTTCATATTTGTGTTGTTCTTATTTTCCGCATCTTGTTCATCAAATCTCATTTAGGGTATTAATCCCAACAGTTTGCAACCTATCGTGTTGACATAATTCTTATTTCCGTACCTACTTCAAATAAGTTGAATTTGCATGTGAGTTATCAGAGTTCAACTTGGAAGCATTGGTGGGCCTTGTGCTACCAAGGTGACATGAAACTAAGATTGAACAAGTTTAATCCATGTAAGGCTGAATTTGTCACTAACCTTATCTTGTGATTATGGTTTTGACAAATTCACATGGATAGGAACTCATACACTATAAAATCTAAGTTTTATAAGGTTTCTCTCCGATTCATGAAAATGATGGCGAGGAAACGCTTTCACTAAGTAGATTTTAAGTAGATAACAATTGTGTCATTTTCATTTTCAAAAGTTGTTAGTGGAGCGCATGTGGTTAACCGGCACACTAACATGGACTTGTGTGAAATGGCAAATGCCTAAGAAATTGAGACTATGATTACGCCATCCCTTTTCATAGTTCTGAAATTTGTTTAGACATACATGTGAGCTATCTAAGAAAGGGTGTATGAATCTAAATTTCAGAAGTCCAGCAGATTTCTGGAAATATCTTAGAGCTAGTGGGAGCATAAGTGTTATGATGATAATCATCATGTTAGTGGGAGCATGATTATTACGTTTAGTGTTGCAAGTTAGCAATGTTAATTATAGAAAAACAAAAGTTTCAATTCGTGAAGTTGCAGGGGTTGAAAAAGTCGTTTTGCTATAATTAAGGGAGAGAAAATTATACTTCATTTCAATTCTAGAAGCTTGGATTGAGATTTTGATCATCTTTAGTCAAGGACATATATATATGAATTTCATGTCTGAATGGTTCGACTTAAGGAAATTCTACATATATTGCGTTCTCAAAATTCAATTATGACTACGGCATCCCTCTTCATAGTTAAATCTTGAAACATGGCAAATAAAAAATATTGTAGCAAAAGACTGGTCTAGTATCATGTCTTTATGTGAGACATCATGAATCGTGTCCCATATGCTTCGGATATAGGATCGATTTCATGTGCTATAATATTCATCCTTTCTAAATTTTCCAAATGCTTAAGGCATTGAGAAGGGAAAAGTCTAGAACTGGATATGACTAAAGTTATTAAGAAATTGTCGAGGACAATCTGAGGTTTGCCAAAGATTGGTTGCTCAAGGACATTTGGAAGTATAGTGTTAATTTTGGCAGGACCATATCGACATTTTCTGAAAAGAGGTAACTCTTGTTCGGAAGTGATATTCAAAATGGGACTATGGAAATGTCTCCATAGGTGGAAGTTATTCAATCTATGTAAGATTAGAAAACCTTAATGCAAGAAGGATGTTCAAAGCAATGTACTTTGAATATGAGACTTCGGTTCTATAGAAGTTGACCTTCTTTGGAATACTCTGTAATGACTGGTGACAAGGTTTTGGTGACTTTGTTAATAATCATTACAAGAGGAACATTGCATAAAAGTTTAAAATCTAATAGTTTTTTTTTTGGCGGTAAATGATAGGAATCGGGGATTCTCACATTTACAATAAGGATTTGGGATTGTGAAATGAGTATCATTGGAATCATGTTCGATTGATCTACATTACAATGTAAGGATCATAGACAAACATAGTGTGCATACTTGGAGTATGGCATAACTATTGTTTAGAAAAACAAAGTGTACATGCTCGGAGCATGGGACGACTGTTGTTTTTATTCAAGTCTTAAGTTGATTGTTTGAAACATTATACAATGAATAATGTGTAATCAATATGGTGATAAATAAAAGGTGGTTCTATTTATATTCAAAAGGGTTCTGAGACCATATTGGATTCGATTATTATTGTGTTTCACTTTGCATGTTTTGACTTCCAAAATAGCTAGGTTATTCTTTTCGAATGACTAAGTTATTTAAACACTCCACAATCGTTCATATGTTGGAAGTAGGTATGAATCAAGACTATCATGAATCGGGTTTGTAGATGGCTAAATGGGTTTAGTCATAGCAATGGTTGCTACAACATTCATGAGTGCTCATAAGTTATGAGTATTGGAATAAACCCACGCTCACTTGTATCACTTCATGGAATTTATCTCGAGTGATCGTGAGATGGTAATATCATATAAAACTTCAAACCTAGAGATATGATTTGTTACCTATGAGTTGGTTGTGCATTGATTGCACGTAAACGCATCAATAACTTGATGTTATAAAACATACATTTGTGTACAATTCAACAAGTAGTAGAACAAGCATATGAGTCGAAGTTTATCTGTTCCTTCTAGAAATAGAAGCGATATCTGGGCCCCTCGATGATTTTGTTGTGACCTATGTACCGGCCGGTCAGAACTAAATTGATGTGTTCGATTAAGTTCTTTGTCAAACAAATCGGAAATCGGGAAACAAACTGTTGGACAATAAGTACGACGTTATTCCATGTATTTGTCCGGCTGATATCATGAGGACAGAGGATAATATGATCACTTATCTAAAATGGCGCTTCATAGTTCAACAGAGTCTTCATAGTTCAACGGAGTTTTCGAGAGCTACGATTGCTGGTTGGTTCCTGAAGTAACATACGCAAATATAGTTATTAGACTTACCCAAGTGGGAGTCTGTTGGATAAGGTGTCTAAGTCCATAACTTATTTGGTATATACTTGACCCGACCCGGCATGGTCCATTTGGGTTGCATCTCATCCAAACTATTTATGGATAATTTTATGAGAGTTATACACATATGATTATTAATATATTATAAGTTATAATATATTAATATGAAGTCATGTTATTTAATTAGTCTTAGTCTTAAATTAATTATGAATTAATTTAGAGATTAAAAGGAAGACTAATTAATTGTGGGCTATTATATTTTATATAGTGTGGGCTAATACTCATTTGTTAATGGGCTAAGCTCATATGGAAGTCCATGGATGATCCATGGAGCTTTTAACCCATGGATCCTTGGAAAAGGAAAGCTCATGGGTTATTAGGGTTTCACCTTAACTATGCACACTATATAAGCATGCTTATGGAGCATGAAATGGTGCCTTAGTGTAACTAGTGAACTAGTGTGTGTGAGCTTGTGTGTGGCCGAAATATACAAGTGTATAAACTCTCTCAAAGTTTTCCAAGAGTTTGTGGTGTTTTGTGATTCCATTTGAGGCATTCACACTATTGATGCTTGGCCCTCAAACTCCTCAAGAACCAAACTCATCAAAAAGGTATGTAATCTCTTCTAACTCTTTATGTTGAAATGTTCCCCATGCCATGTTAGATAGGTTATAAACCTTGGAAAATTATTATTTTGCATGTATTTAGACAAACATAGATCCAAGGTTTATTAGGGTTGCATGCACACTTAGGAAGTGTTAGATTGCTCAAAACCCAACAGATACAAGTTGAATCATGTTAGCTATTAGATCAATCACATGTGATTAGTAACTAGCATACAAATGGACTTTCTATACTTTAAACTATTTTACCACACAAATGACTTCAAACTGCTTATCAAACTATTTTACATGTTAAATTCTTTATCAAACTCACTTTTGTATACTAAACCTTTCTTTTACAGTTTTCAAATTTATATATTGTTAAAACCATGTCTACTACATATATAGTTATATAAATCAGGTTTGAAGGACTTAGGACTGATAACTCACTTTACTTCCTATTCCTCGTTTGGTTGTGGACTTAAAGTACCCGGTTGTTTGTCCGAGTGTCATTGAATCCTTAGTTATATATTATGTATATTTGTATAGATATAAAGACTTTTATCTCAGTTCAGTACATTCAGTCATACAAACAAGTATGCTAATAAACTATAATAGGTATAGTTTAGGGATATACTACTTACTACTTCTAATCCAATGAAGCATACAAGAGTCAGTTTATTCATGAGTCACTACTTATTACTATGAGAACTTATACAACTATACTATGATGAGAAATTATACAAATATACTATGATGAGAACATATACAACGATACTATGATGAGAAACAATACATTCATTACACAAGTACATACATTACATATACAAGTATACTATAACATAAATGTGATCCACTGTATCAGAGCATGCCTTCATTGTCATGGCCCGAGTTGTAACCAGAATCTCCTGGAGGGAGAGCGTGAGTTTGCATATAGATCTATACTGGATTGACTATCCTACACCTTACTGCTAGCTACGGTGGGACCGGCAGGTCTTCGGGTGCCAAATGTCATACCTTTTGATGACTTACATTGTCGTGTTCATAGTCGATAGTATGGTACAATTAATCACATAATACCTTGATATAAATCCGATTTAAGGTAGTTAGTACATCAGTAGTTCCTATAATATAACACTACAATACTACATTAATTTACCCTTTACATTTATTTGGTGATCACTTCACTTAAACATTAATGTACAAACTATATTTTAATAATGATAGTTACACTTGGGAAAATTACACAGTTTTACAAGAAACAAACATACAAAACAGTTGTGCCTTGGTAGAATGATACTTTTAGTAGAAAATATAGGATTTTCTAGGAGTTCCAAACTTTTACAAACACTTACAAACATTCACATACTTTTACTACAAATGTTTACAAATTCGTACTTCAAACACTGTTTCAAGCATGTATATACAAACATAGACACTAAATACTGATGAACTCACCAGCTTTAATGCTGATAAACTCTTTCAAAATAACTTGTATTCTCAGGTCATCACTAGATAGGTACCAATGCCAGCTTTTGAGAAGATGGAGCGCATACAAGACTCATCTTATATTTTGATTCATATTTTGGTGTCTTATATACTACAAAACATACTTGTATTAAAATTATATATTTAATGCAATGGATGATGTTGTTTACTTGTTTACTATTATACTGTGTTGTGATACTTTACATGACGTGTTCCGCCCCAGAATATTTACGTCGGTCTTGGTTTTGGGGTGTGACATTTTATCACCAAGCTACTAAGGACTGCGTGTGGGGTTGATGCGATATGTGTGATTGTAGACTGGTTGAAAAAGAGTTCTCACTTCCTCGTTATTAGTGAGAGCTCTTCTGCAGAGAAACTGGATGAGATTTATGTAAAAGAGGTGGTAGCACAACATGGAGTGCCGAACTCGATAGTGTCAAATCTAGATGTGCGTTTTACTTCCAGGTTCTGAAAGAAATTTCATGAGGAGTTGGGTACCCGGTTGCATTTCAGTACCATATACCACCCGCAGACGGACGAGCAGAGTGAATGAACGATTCAAACACTTGAGGACATGCTATGTGCATATGTTATGGAGTTCGGAGGAAGTTGGAACACCTATTTGCCCTTGGCTGAGTTTTCTTACAACAACAGCCAACATTCCAATATTGGTATGCTTCCTTTCGAGCTCTTATATGGGAGGAGGTGTTAGACTCCCATTTGTTGGGGAGAGGTAGGGCAGCGAGTGATGGGCAGCACTAAGATAGTGCTGAAAATGACCGAGTAGATTCAGCAGGTCAGACAGAGGTTACTGACAGCCTAGAGTTTCCAGGAGAGTTATGCAGATCGGCGACGATCCGAGCTAGGGTTCCATTTTGTAGATTTTTTCCTCCTGAAGGTATCCCCATGAAAATGGGTGTTAAACAGAGCAAGATGTGCCCCCGATACATTGGCCCTTTCAGAGTGATCGCAAGAGTGGGTAAGGTAGCTTACTGGCTGAAGCTACCTGCAGAGTTGATTTAGATTCATAACACCTTCCATGTGTCTTAGTTGAGGAAGTGTGTAGCCGATGAGACATCGGTGATACCATTAGAGGGCATTCAGGTGGATGCGAGCTTGAATTATATTGAGAGGTTGATAGTGATCTTGGATCAGAAGTGAAGGCTCTAAGGAACAAACAGGTGCCCCTGGTTCAGGTTCATTGGCAACATCGGAAGGGGTCCAAGTGGACTTCGGAGCCGGAGTCCGAGATGCGCGAGCAGTATCCAGAGTTATTTCTCGACCATGACTTCGAGTGCGAAGTCCAATTCTAGTGGGGAGAATTGTAACGTTCCGACTCCCAGGTATTACATTTATTTATTTATTTATTTTTGGGATTTAAAGAGTGACTCGACGAGTTATGTTTTTGACTAGTCGAGTAGAGTTGGATTAGTCACGTGGGTTTAGTGACCGACTCGACGAGTCAGAGAGCCGACTCACTGAGTTGGCGATGTGTGAGGAAACCTAAAATCCCCGGGTTTGTGACCTATTTAAGGGGCCTTAAGCCCTCATTTCTGCCTCACCAGCCACCTTACATCCTTGAGAGAAATCCTAATCGTCCACTTGAGCTAAAGAGTGAGAGAGAAGCTAATCTTGTAATTTTTAGTGCACTTTTAAAGGAGAAGAGGAGATCATCAAAGCTTAGATCAAGAGGAGGCTTTGGATCTAGAGGTTCATCAGGGTTTTGCTTCAGTTAGAGGTAAAAAGATGCTAACTTGAACATTTCCTTATGAGATCTTGGTTTAGGGAGTTTCTAGGGATTTCCCCCATCCTTTTTGTGTCATTCGAGCCCTTTGAGCATGATTTGAGTTTGAAACCTCAGATCTTGATTGTAGGAGGTCTTGTGAGTCCAAAGACCCAAAATTTATTGAGCTAAAGATAAGGTCTTGTGCATCTAACCCTTGTTGGAGCTTGAATTGGCATTATGCAGCAAATATGTCATGCATGAAAGTAAAGATCGAAGCTTTACGTGACATTCGAGCCTTAGGAGACTAGATCTAGAGTTTGTAGTGGTGGATATGACTTAAAACGTCTGAATGAGAATATAGACTGAATGGACTCGCCGAGTCAATAAGCTGACTCGACGAGTCGGCTAGGGTTTTCCTTGATGAGTCTGGACATGGGTAACTCGGTGAGTTGACGAGACAACTCGACGAGTTAAGTTGAGTTTTCGCGATATTATAAAGGAACAAGGGGGATTCGGTGAGTCACATAGATGCACTTGGCGAGTCATGTCAACATGGACAATTGACTCGAGTGTTGACTTCTGTTGACTTTAGGGTTTGGTCAAGGCAGTAATTATGGGGACCATGGATCCAAGAGTTTGAGAGAGAGAATAACTTGGTTTATTTACAGTCATAATTTAAATATTAATTAGAGCTAATTATCTTATGTGATTAGGCGAAGTCTAGTTCAAGATTCGTGTACGAGATTATTTACTTTCTTGCTTACGAGCTGAGTTTTCTCACTATACTTTACCTAGAGTGGTAATCTTGGTGTGACTAGAGGGTCTTATGTGTTATATTGAGTATTGTGATATCCTGCATTATGTTTTTGTGATTTTATGTTGTGTATTATTCTAAGCTTACCGAGTTGTGATCGGAGGGTCCACCTAAGTTGTGGGACTGGAGGGTTCCATTGGGACACATTGACCAGAGGGTCTTATACGAGCATAGCCATAAGAGGCTAATGAGATATGTGTGGTATTTTGGGGAACTCAATAAACTTCGTGCTTACTGTGTTATGTATTATGTGTTTCAGGTACTTCTCAGGATCACGGGAAGACACTGTCTTGATTGTACACACCGCTATGAGACTATGTGGATGATTCTAGGATAGTGACATTATTATTGTGGATTTGTGTTGAACCTTCAAACACTTATGTTTTTGAGAAATATATTATGAGTTTTTACATGTTTTAAAAATGAAAATTTTGTTTGAAAATTTTACGGTGTTACATTTTTTTCGTTTGTGCTTGCTCTCGAATCCTACTTTCTCTTTCATCAACATGTTGTTGAGCACGATTCGCTTTGCCGCACCTTGTCGGTCGTCGTGGCGGGAATATCTCTTTAATGTCATCCGGGAGCTCATCGGTGTCGGCGTTGAGGTCGGTTTTCTTTCGTGCGTCGAAATCGTCAATCGAACCCGAACTACGAGACATCTTTGATCGTACTCCGATGATGTTGGTGTCTTAAGCCATTTTGGGTCATTTCTCAAAATCTCCCAAATTTTTTCGTAAAAAAACATGACCCGTTTCGACATGATATTGCTCCCTCACGAATCTAAATACATCGAAGTCGTTCATACCACTTTGCTGGTGGGAAGAAAGTTTGTTATAGGTCGAATTAAACTTGGAGCACTACTTATTAAGTGTAGTTCACTTGCTACTAAGCATATCCAGATTGCGGTATGCCTCTCATTTGTTCAAAATTATGCGGAATTTTACAATTGCGGCTTCCCAAAATCCACATCTACTCATATCGTTTACCATAGTTGGATGTTTTGATGTCTTGCACCACGCCACCATCAACGTGTGCTCCTCATCCGGTGTCCACCATAGTGGGTGGTGGTTGTGTGGTTGTTTGTGGAATGGAAACAAAGGTGTTGAAAATGTTTTGTTGAAGGTTTAGATTTGTTTGTGGAATGAAAAAGTTACCGGAAAATGGTAGTTGTGGTGAGCTTTGCATGTTGAGGAAGTTCACTTAGTCCTCGTGTTGCAGGAAACTGAACGGAATGGATGTGTTTGTGTTTAGAAGATGAGTGTTCGGGTTTTGATCCATTGTTGGTTGAATGTGAATTTGGTTGAATTGTGTGCAAAAAATGAAGTGAATAAAATGAGAGAAATAAAAGTATTGTGTAGTTAAAAAATAAAGTCAATATGTGTATTTATATGTGAGTAAAATTGAACTTATTTTATTTATTTATTTATTTATTTTTACGATCGTTCCTTTATGACCGTTTGCAAGTTTTCTTCATGTTGCCACGATAACGCTTCATGCCATAACAACTAATATCGAATGTCGGGGGAGGTGTTCAAGCCGTTATACCGACATTTTTTAGGTGTCGACTCGGAAGAACGAGACTTTTGTTGCCTATACCATAGAGTCTAAGTAGAAGTACAAACTAATCATTGAATTAGTGATGTAGAATTAAAAACTAATCTCAAAATTACATGGTCTTACATAATGTTCATACATACCATATAAATGGGTCTCCGTATATTTTTTATATTCTCAAGATTCAAATCTTGAAAGAAACTCTTCTTCTGAAAAGGCTTTTTATATTAAATTCGGAATATTTTATATGTACATTTTAAAAACATACAAACAATTATTATGATAATTCCATCGATTCCACATCTAACTCAATTAAATCCTTTAATGTTTATATTTCTTATCAAATATTTTACATTTTTAACTATGAACAAAAATAAAAACATATAAGAACCTGAAAAATATCATGAGAGCCATTGCCAAAACCAATATCTTTAGATAGTAATAAATGTATTATAGTTAGAAGATCTTGCCAACATCTTTCATTAGTCCCCGATTAGCATTATAAAAATCGGTAAACTCTTCTTTAGAAATGAATCCATCTCCATCAGTGTCAAGTTCATCCATCATAGTTTTGACCTCTTCGGCTGACACAGATCCAAGCGTCTTCAAAGATTCTCCAAGCTCGGCTGAAGAGATTTTGCCATCTCCATTGGCATCAAACTTACCGAAGATCCGCTCGCACTCTGCCTTGTCTTCATCAGCCATTATCGTTTTCAAATAATGATAACAGGTAATGTCAGTTTTGGCTTACGTTTTCTTTATTTATTTTGCAATAGTTTTGCTTTGGGTTTGAATGATTAACCATGAAAATGTTTATAAAATGGTTGTTGATGAAAAAAGTATTATGGATGCCCTTTGAATACGGATTACCGTATGTTTCTAAGGTAGAAAAAAATTAAACCTCTCATCTTTACTAATTAAGAGAATAAGAATGGGCCAAAAAATAAACTGAAAATATAACCCTTAGTAGCTAAAGAAGGGACTAAATAAACTATCAATAGCAGCCAATTAAAAAGAAGATAGACCTTTATTGTCGTAATTGCATTTTTGTTCTAATAAGACATTTTTAAAGTCATGCTTTGATTGGATGTGTTGTTTTGTGCATGCACCAAAGATATTGGAATATAAACTTTCCCGTACCATATCTAACACAAGAAAGCTGATGCAGACTTGAACTAATTTCTTTAATAAATTTCATATGCTAAATCACACATAGTCTATATGTAATTTAGCATATGAAATCTATTAAAGAAATTAGTTCAACCTTTCTTGTGTTAGGTATATTATGATTTATCTTTGCAATAGCTATAAAATCAGTTGGTAAAAACTACTAGAGATAACTATACCCTCCCTATGGATATTAACTAAACTAATCATAATTTAATATAAAGGCAAAAGAAATAATCTATTTTATTTTCAAAATAACCAACAAGACAACTTTTATTGACAAAAAAAACTTCTTCTAATAATAATATATTTATGAATGACATTCCGGATTGTAGATCGAAATTTTGGAGTTTGGAGAAAAAAACACTGAAATTTCAAGAATAGATCCGAAATCTGATTAATAATTTCGTAATTTTGAAAAAAAAAACATGGTTTGATTGAGAAATGATAATATCATACACTTTGAAGTTGACATTTCAAACATAATTATATAGATTTATTTCAAAACTTTTGTGCAAATAAAAAAAATAACACAAGAATTCCGAAACAAGTCCAGAATAAAACACTTGGAAGAAAATAGTTATTTCTCAATAATTAAAAAAGATGATTACTTTGTTAAATTTTTTAAAAAAGAGGTTAGTTTAACAGATAACCCTTTAATATTTTTTTTAATAAAATCACTTATGTAATACAGTTATTGGTAGATATTATCCATGTTAGCCCATGATTGAAGCAAAATTGTTGATGAGTTAAATTCTATAAAGAAGGTCCATGGTTCATACATTGGGCACACCGAAAACATTGTTGGTGTTGTAAGATTTACCTTCAATGTAGGCCTTGGAACGAATTGACATCAACCACTCAGAAGATTCAGTTTACCATTTTTTTTTATTATTACAGGAAAACAATGCTAATGGTCTTATCACACAATAAAAAAGGAATAGTTAACTTAACGAGGGATATTTACGCCCAATAACCATATGAAAATACTTGAAACATATATTTTTAAAAGTTGAAAAATAACCATGATATTTAAAAATACATTTTCGAAATAAAATCTTATGCCTATACATATTTTTCTTTCATTTTGAAATGAAACGGATATGTTTAAGCATATTAGTTTGAAAGGAAAACATATTTAATTGAATGAACTAGTAATTGAGCCCGCGCTTTGTAGCGGATTTTTATGTGTTTTTGTTGCGTATTAGAATTGGAAAACGAACGGTAATCTAACATCTGGTTTTGAAGTACTTCCATTATTAAAACTTGTATTGTGATGCATTAGGTTTTTAATCCCTAAGTTCAAAAGTATGAAAAAAGGGCCTTAATGACGTTTTGGTAAATTAAGGCTTCGGAGTCCACCATGCCTACGTTGTGTACGCTGAGTGTACTAGGGTACGTGGTGGGCGTCAAGACCATCAAATAAAAATAACCTAAATACGACGACATACAAAAATGAATTGTAGTAGCGGTAATAGGATCGAATCAACAGTGATTAGTTCAAATCAAATCTATGCATTCAACTCTATGAAATAAAAATTTACAATGATAGGAGGGTTTTCAAAATGTTTAATGCAATAAAAACTAATTTACAAAAATAAAAAAAAATGGAAAAACACAAAATCTATAAAATAAAATGTTCCAATATCGGGATAAATTGCAAGTTCAACTATTTGACTAATCATTATAATTTTGCGATGCAATGCGTTAAATGGATACTAATTTGACTATAGCAATCTAAGAAATTTGAGATCACCTAGACTTTTCTTAGTTAATACAATGGTTAGAAAAACTCATAACACATTTTCATAGTTAAAGTCATAATTTTCATGAAGCGTTTAATGAAAATTAACTAATATTATGATTTAAAAGCCACAAAATCCAAAAGAGTCAAAATGTTTTCACTACCATGTTGGATAAAATACTTTAATGATTGTGTGAAAGGAAAGCAATCACAAGAACCATTTGTCGCTTATTAATTTGAGGATTTATTACTTAATCAAGAAATTAACCAAGTAATTAAACATTCACATATCTAAGTTCATGATTAAAGACATATGATCATAAATAGATGTTTTACTAGAAAATATTTTCATAAAATACTATCAAAACCACACAAAAATATTCCTAATCAATTAATTGTTCCATAGATTCATCCAATATTAAAAATAAAAACTAACTACGCATAATAATAATAACAATAAAACCGATAAAAATTATACCAATACCGATTACGAAACGAATATGTCAAAGCTTCTTGAAATCGTCACTTCTTGTTACTCCAATAACTCCATCCATAATCAAAGTATAAATAGAAAAATTAACCTAATATAATTTAAAGAAAATAACTAATTACAACACAATAAAATCATGATATAAATATCAATTTATAATATTTTTGATTTCCAAAAATAAAAAACAAAGCAAAGGATGAGACACCAAAAACGCCGTCACTCCACCTGTCACTCCACCTGCTTGCTGTCGACAAATATAATGCTTCCTTTTTTATTGCTGCTTGACTTGCTTTTCTCCAACTACAAACAAAAGCTTATTGGGCTAATGGATAATTCATGTGGGCTGCTAGTAAATCAGAAATTTGGGTTTGTAAAATTGCTCTATTGGATTGCCATAAAATACTAAGGGAAAATGACTTATTAAGGTAACTAACTATTTCAATTGTTCATATATAGGTAATGTTCTTTTTTTTGTACATATTAAGGTAACTAACTTGTTTTGTTTGTTCACATTTAGGTAATATGACCGGCTATCACCTGTTTTTGCTTATGTGGCATCCACCTGGCATTACGTGGCATGGTGCATATATGGGAAAATGACTTATTAAGGTAACTAACTATTTCAATTGTCCATATATAGGTAATGTTCTTTTTTTTATACACATTAAGGTAACTAACTTGTTTTGTTTGTTCACATTTAGGTAATATGACCGACTATCACATGTTTTTGCTTATGTGACATCCACCTGGCATATGACTTGAATACGTTACACCTACGTGGCATCCATCTGACATATGACTTGTTTTGTTTCTTCTTCCTCATCTTATTCTTCAAAACAACAAGATGAATTTCAAGCTGATCATCCATGTGATTGCGGTTTACCATCTCGTGTGAAGATTTCAAGAACTCCTGACAACCATTGAAGAAAATTTAGAGTTCGTTAAAACTCGATGGTAAATCAATATTGTTGAATATGTTGCAGGAGTTCTTGAAATCTTCACACGAGATGGTAAACCGCAATCGATAATCAGCTTGAAATTCATCTTGTCATTTTGAAGAATAAGATGAGGAAGAAGAAGCCATCATCGATCGATCTAGGGTTTAGAATTAGGGGTGGAATCGTATGACACAGTTATAGTGTAATCGAATGAAGACAAAATATGCACCATGCCACGTAGGTGTAACGTATTCAAGTCATATGCCAGGTGGATGTCACATAAGCAAAAACATGTGATAGTCGGTCATATTACCTAAATGTGAACAAACAAAACAAGTTAGTTACCTTAATGTGTATAAAAAAAAAAGAACATTACCTATATATGGACAATTTAAATAGTTAGTTACCTTAATAAGTCATTTTCCCATATATGCACCATGCCACGTAATGCCAGGTGGATGCCACATAAGCAAAAACAGGTGATAGCCGGTCATATTACCTAAATGTGAACAAACAAAACAAGTTAGTTACCTTAATGTGTACAAAAAAAAGAACATTACCTATATATGGACAATTGAAATAGTTAGTTACCTTAATAAGTCATTTTCCCAAATACTAACGTGGCTGCATATTGGAGTTCTTGTAATGCGCTGCCAAAACTAAAGTTGCCAGCAATTTGTCCAAGACTAAAAATCATATAAAAACTTGTTCAAATCTGCTCATTTTTTGTGAGGTCAAAGATTGATGAGTTGGGAAGATGTCCGTAAAATTTCAGCTCAATCAGACCTCCTTGCCCCTACGCCTGACCACTTGAAGAAAGCCGCACAAAGCTATCAAAATCCGAAAAAATAATTTATATCGCTTGGTTTTTCTTTTCGCTTCCGGATTTTTCTACGAGACTTCAATCGTGGTTGCAAGACAATCAATGTGGCTTTAACAATGCTTCAAAATACCATCTTGCTCAAACAAATTTGCACATAAATATCTTAATGAGTAAAAATATTCAAAATAATAAATCTAACAATTTAATGCAAAAAGAACATTAAAAATACTAAAAGTAAAAGAAAACGATTTCTAAAATATATACAAGTAATCAAGCTATCGAAATCCTCCAAGCTCAAGCTTTCTTGTCCTCAAGGAAAACAATATAGAAAAGTCAATATGACAATAAAGACTAATAAAAATTCTTTTTCTTTTTTCAAATACTTTATAAAAAAAAAACTTGACCAAGGTTATGTAAGTTGCAATTAGGACACCGGTTTAATAATCATGCAAAAAAAAAAAAAAAAAAAAAAAAAAAAAAAAATCCAACTTACACCCAAATTTTGAAACAAAAACGGAAATTAGAAATTTCAACAAATATAAACTAACTGCATAAACATAAAGTACCTTCTAAACACGAATTTATCATACTATTGCAACATGAGAATGCTAAAAAATGTTTTTTTTGGACAAATAATAACATGAAATTAACTAGATAGTATGCATAAAAAATTATCCTTAATGAAAAAAAAATGAAATGAAGAAAAATAAAATAAATAAAACATCCTCCCACAAGATTGAACATTTCATTGTCCTTAAGGAAAACAAGAACGGGAGAAAACAAGAATGATAAAACAAACAATATAAAAATAATGAACATCTTCGGTAGCAAATCAAAACAACACCGTTTAGATATAAAAACCTTCATTGTAGATTTAAGAATCACTTTCAGGGGCGAGCATTTGTTACACTTGTAGCAAAGAGATACATTTGAAAGAAATACAAAACTATTTATGCATACTTCACTAATATAACGTACATGACACAATATGTGGTCCGATCTAGCCTTCACATCACAAGAGATTGTCCTCCATTTGCATACCACTCACGATTCATAATTCTTTTCCAAATCGAGGAACAAGATAAAGAAAAATAATTTTTATCTAAATGATAAAAAAGAAGCGAGATATATACAAAGGTTGGCAAAACTACAATCATCTAAAAATACTAGTGCTCCTATCCAAATGTAATCCATGTAAAGTGAATGCTCGAGCAAAAGACCATCATGGAGTACTATTATAGTTACCACCAAAATATGAATTCTAACCTAAAAAATACATCAAAACGGAAATGAAATATATAAGAATAAATTTAATCTAAACATCTAATAAATAAATAAATAAATAAAAAAAACAAGAATGCAATTGGCTTGGCTCGACCCTATTCATTATTTATTTATTTATCTTTTTTTTTTCTTTTTTAAAATTTTTTTCTACTATTTTTTAAACAACAAAACCACAAAGATACAATTATGAATACAAATGTTTGAGCTACTAACAAAAAAATCTATAAAAATACAATGAAGAAAATACTAAAAACATTTAAATATATTCGCATTTTATGTAAGTTGCAATTAAGACACCGGTTTAATAATCATGCAAAAAAAACATCCAACTTACACCTAATTTTAGAAACAAAAACGGAAATTAGAAATTTCAACAAACATAAACTAAATAAATAAACATAAAGTACCTTCTAAACACAACTTTATCATAATATTGCAACATGAGAATGCTAAAAGAATTTTTTTTTTTTTGGACATATAAAAACATGAAGTTAACTAGATACAATACATAAACAGTTATCCTAAATGAAAAAAAAAAATGAAATGAAGAAAAATAAAATAAATAAAACATCCTCCCCTAAGCTTGAACATTTCCTTGTCCTCAATGATTACAAGAACGGGAGAAAACGAGAATGAAAAAACAAACAATATAAAAATAATGAACATCTTCGGTAGCAAATCAAAACTACATCGTCTAGAAATAAAAACATTCATTGTAGATTTAAGAATCACTTTAAGGGTCGAACATTTGTTACACTTCTAGCAAAGAGACGCATACAAAAGAGATACAAAACTATTTATGCATACTTCACTAATATAACGCACATGACACATATGTGGTCCGATCTAGCATTCACATCACAAGAGGTTGTCCTCCCTTTGCATACCACTCACCATTCATAATTCTTTTCCAAATCGAGGAACAAGATTAAGAAAAATAACTCTTATCTAAAGTAAAAAAGAGAAGTGAGCTCTATACAAAGGTTGATAAAACTACAATCATCTAAAGATACTAGTGCTCCTATCAAAATGTGATCCATGTGTAACGTCCCGTTCCTGCTAGGAGAAGGAAGTGAACCCTTGGTGATTCAAGAAGAGGCAGTAGATCCATAGCTTGTGTTGCATTTTATATCCTTTGGAGGTATACAAATTATATATTGGCTTCTTTTCACTTAGATCTTCTTCTAGGCTTGCATGTTGTCACTTGTGGACCATTTCCAAGGTCATTTTCGAGATTTGAACTCTTGGGGTAGTAAGGACTCTAGATCTGGACACACATGAGCTCTAGAAGCTTAAAGTTCCCACCTTTATTCAGCCATGGCCTTACTCCATGATGTAGACCTCTATTTTTTTTTTTTTTTGATATTGGTGTTTTAGCCTCATAACACCATGCATGCACGTATAGTCGGCAACTTTACGTGTAATGCTAGACTAAGGAGTCCAGATTTGTGGGTTAGAAGCATTGAAACTAATTAAAGTCGATTGTATGGATTTGTCATTTGGGGGACTCGACAAGTTGTTTATACAACTTGGTAAGTCGAGTAGTGGTTCCCCAACTTTCTCTGATTTTGAATGAACCCGTTAAGTTTAGGAAGTGATTCAGCTAGATAGACGTGTTTAAGACTAGAAAACTGAAGGACTCGGCGAATCTGTGATGGGACTCGATGAGTTTAGTGCACTAGGAGTTGACATTAGCTTTTAGTTTGACTAGAGCATTGACTTGGATGAAGGGTAAGTTGGTCATTTTATCCTGTGAAGGATTATCAAATCTTAAATAAGTATTATTGTGATTTTATGGCCGAGGAGTCGTTAGACCAGATACTAGACTTTCCTCTTTGCGAGATTTTTCAGACAGCTTTGTCAGGTGAGTTTTCCTCCAGTAGTAATGGGTCAAAGGTACTGATATGTGCATATTTAGTGTGTATTAAGTGTAGTTTATTATTCATATATTAGCTAAATTGTTGCATATTATGGACAAAAGGTACTTAAAAGTGTTAAATTGTGTTTTTCAGTCCAAAGATGAAGCTCGGAAGCGAAAGGAAGCAAGAGAAGCGGTTAAGAGCTCAAGAGTGGAAAGAAGAAAGAAAACAACCAAAATAAAGCTTCTACTCGTCGAGTTATCTCTTGACTCGACGAGTCCGGTCGCGGATTCAGAAAGATAAGCATTCGGAAGTCAAGACAGTTATCAGGTTACGACTAATGTGAGAGGGACTCGACGAGTCGCCATATGACTCGACGAGTCGGTATGCATATATAAAGATAAATCTTTAATGCGAAAAGGGGAGAAGGCTGGAAAGTTTCAGAGGTGTTAAGCTACGAATAAGAAGCCAGAAGAACCCTAGAAGTCGACCAAAGAAGCTAGAATCCAATTCCGGGAGTAATTGAGGCGTAATTTCATCATTCTACTTAATTCTTTTGTTTTGTCAATATGATTAAGCAACTTGAACTTATTTGTTTGCTGTTATTCACCTTAGTTATGAACTAATTTCTTAATACTTCTGTTTGGGGATACAAAGTTGACAATATGGTTTGATTGATTGGTAGGATTAATTCTAAGTTGGTGATTAATTGTTATTTTAGCTTGCTAAAGAACCTTGTGTATGAATGATAATTTATTTTCTGTTAATAGGAAGATAGTTAATTAGCATGAACATCTATTAATTATCAACCTCATATGATAAGTGACCACTAAATCATATGTCTAGGATTAATGAATATGAAACTAGGATTAATAAGTAAATTGAGTAAATTCATGTGCAAGCTTGTAAGATGACTATTGAACAAGAAGTTAATTAAAAGTAACAATTTAATTAGCTATTGCAAGTCTAACTTAACCCGAATAATTAATCTAGTAAATATAATTAAGTTAAGCAATTGGCCATTGTTTGAATTAGTTTATTTGCTAAGGATTAGGGTAGTGAACACAACTTAATCACTTGAATCGGTAACCAACGAAAGAATTAATCCATTGCACTATTACCTTAAAAGCAACCATAAAGTTAACCGAGTTGAACTAAACAGAAGTTTCTTTCCCATTATTGAATCTAGTTAATTTGTTCTTTTCTAGCCTTGCATTAGTTTTGTTTAATAAGTTTCTAGTCTTGTAAAACTAGAGAAAAACCCTTATTTGCTAAAGTAATTTAGATAGAATTAGTTTTTAATTTAATTTGCCGTTCCCTGTGTTCGATACCCTGCTTATTTAGCTATACCACAATTGATAGGTTCACTGCCTTTTGTGTGTTATTTGATAATTAAAGTAGGATTAAAACTAAGTGAGTTTTACACACATCAAGTTTTTGGCGCCGTTGCCGGGGAACGGTTCTAAATAGTTAATATTATTTGCTAATTGTTATTATTATTGTTTATTGATTTTTTTAGTTTATTTAGTTTATTTTTATTTTTATTTTTATTTATTATGTATTTTCCAAATCTCGATGCTTTTGATGCTTTTATTGAGGAAGTAGTACAGGAAATTGAGCAAGGAGATGAGGAGTATGACTCAGATGAAGATTTGCAGAAATTTGGAAGATGGTTAGATAACATCTTGCCCAACACAGAAGGGACATCTTGGTTACAAGATGAAGAATTTAATCCAGAAAGAGACTTGGAGGAGCTGGAAAGATTGCTAGCAGGAGGGTCAGATGAAGAACAAGAACAAGCTGAATTGCAGGAACGAAGCTGTGGTTTGACCATTACCACGACATGGCCCCCTGTATTTCCGGTTTGTGTTTCAAAGCACGGGGTGACGATTCCAACTTTGGAGAAAGTTCTAAATCATAATCCATTTATGATTAGTATCCAACCGGTTCCAACCCTTGTCAATATTCTTGGGTTTTATGTATTCAAGCTCGTTTGGCCAATTTTAGAAGTAAAGAGCCAAATTTCACAAATTGGTCCACCAAAGAAGATATTCAATGCAACGGATGGATGGGCATCGAATTTATTAGAAGTTTATTAGGTTGGGAGTCCAGCTAAAGACTCACTCAAAAAGAAGCGCTTGGCGGGAGGCAACCCGTCGTTAGAGTTTGCTTTCTTTTACTCTTTAGTTTTTTTCATTTATTGTTTTTGTTTTGTGTTTTAATGTTAATCTTCCAAATCATCGAACTTGTCTGCTTAAGGGAGCACCTAGCTTAAGAGTGGGGTGAGAATATTTTGAATAAATAACAAAATTTCAAAAATTAGAAATGTTTTATAAACGACTCGCCGAGTCTGGCCCTGACTCGACGAGTACATACTGATCTCAGAAAAAGTTTTAACTGCTCGCTGGGACTCGCCGAGTCTGACCCTGACTCGACGAGTCGAGCTTATTTACAGAAAAAAAATAAACGTTTTCGAAATTACTTTTACATCTAATAGGGTTTTAACCCTAAAACTTCAATTTTCACATTACACTCGCCGGGTACACTTCTCTCTCAAGCATTCAAGACTTCTCCAACCTCTCTTCCAAATCTTCAAGAATTAAACTAAAAAGGTAACAACTTGCTTCTTGTTTTCTAGATAGAAAGTGATATTAAGGCCATCTACACTTGCAATTTCATGAAAAAAAAAAACCCGTTTTTGAAATAGTGACTAAATTCTAGGTTTTTGATTTTATCATGGATCTTGTTGTTTTGAATGTTTATTATGGCCTTGGTACTTAGTAGGAAGTCCCTGAACAAAACCCTTGCAAGAAATTAGAGATTACATGGTTCAATTTGGTGAAACCCGTCGACTGACTCGTACAGGTCCCGCGACTCGCCGAGTCGGGCATGGACTCGACGAGTCCAGTCGAGATGCAGAAACAGTTTGGCTTGTTAACATTCTGTGTTTTCTGGGTATGGTTTATATGTTTTGCAGGAATCATGTTTAGAAGAGGACAATCTTCAAGGGGTAGCCAAGAGGAATTTCCATGGTTAAACTTCCCGCAAATCGAGTCCGCTTCAACAATGCGGAAGTGGAAAAAGAAGCTTGCCGATATTAAAAAGAAGGAGGTTTATGTCCCGAACAGAATAGATTGGGAATGGTTGCAAACGGTGCGATATGAAGAGGAATTAGCTCCTTACCTTTTAAGGGAGTTTCAACATGGCGGAGAGTCAATGATATGTGATGGATGGAGCCGGGTCTTCCGCATGCAAGAGCCGGTGTATTTGGAGCTTTGCTTGGAGTTCTTTTCCACGGTATCTTTTACCGGTGGAGTGGATTTGTATCATCCGGCAATTTTTACATTTTGTCTTGGAGGCGAGTATCATCAATGCTCGGTGGTGGATCTTGCTTGCCGGTTAGGGATCTATGATCAACCGTTGGTTTCTACGAACCTCTTTCGGGCCTTTTTGGCAACCACTCACATGGTGTTTCCCGATGGAGTTACTAGCACGGGTTGGTGGCACACTATTGGGAATAAAGTTTATATCCCGAAGTCCGCGCAAGAAGGGAGCATCCGATCCCCGACCCACCGCCTCATTCACCGCCTTATTTCCTCCACCATCAACCAAAGGAAGGACGATGACAAGGTTTCCAACCTTGATGTTTTCTACCTTTGGAGCATTATCACACCAGGCGTCTTTTGCAACATCCCGTGGTGCATTGCTTCATACCTCTCAGCGGGTGCGGTCAAAGATCGCAAAACATCGCGCATCAATGGAGGCATGTTTGTCACCCGTTTGGCTAATTCATTCGGGTTGATGAACCGTGGTGCCTGGAACCTCATGACTTTGATCCCGACACCCCCATTTAATCCTATTCTTTTCCGCAGGGCCCGAATTATTGAAGATTATGGTGGTGGCCATTATGCCATCCCAAATGATGACCCGGTTGTAGGTCCTGAAGCACCGGGAAGGAGGGTGCGATCGCGAAGGGAAAGGGATATGGAGGATGAGCCGCCGGTGATTCCGGTAGAGAATGAAGATGTACCAATGGATTGGTATAACATAGAGATGAGGCGGATGCAAGACCAAATGGCGCGGGGGCTAAATTTTAGCAATCAATCCCACATACGACTTTTTGACCACTTCAATATTCCACATATTGACGGTGGGAATTATCCATATATTCCATCGTGGGACGAGAGGATTAGTGCACGCCATAGCGGAGCGGGAGGAAGTGGAGCCAACGACGATGATGAGGAGGATGAGGATTAATTTTTTTTTTGTGTTTTTGTGTTTAAACAATTTGCATTTTTATTTTGTTTTATTTTTGGTGTGTATGCTTTAAGATATTATTTTGTTTAATAGTTGTTTGCTTTAAGTATTTTCAGGATTGCGTTTTGATTGCTTAGGATGAGGTAAAGCATGGTTGTTTTTACGTGTGAGAGCGAGTCAAGGAAGCGAGTTTTTAACGTCAAAGTGTCAAGTCCGGTCTTAGGAGTGTGAGCGATTGAGTCTGCATGTGAGGAAGCGTTAATGAAGTTGTTATGGACTCAAACAGTTGCCACATACCTAGATTTTTCATTCAGGTGCCAACTCGTCGAGTGCACTAAGCTGACTCGACGAGTCGCTTTGTATTTCCAGATATTTTCAGAATGCGCGCTGCTACTCGGCGAGTCCATAAACAGACTCGACGAGTCGATCATTTTTTGAGCCGAACGACTGCTGATTTGATGCTACTACTTATACCACTTGCATCCTTCTACTTCCATATCCATTCTTGAAGATCTTATGCCGATTTTCGCATGTTTAGAGCGACCCACACGATACATGGATGAGATTGTTCCCATGTATGAAGTTTATTGAAGATGGAGCTTAAATAAGAGTGATCAACCTATCCGCTGCTATCCCAGGGGAGTTTGTTCTGATTCCCTCTTTATTTTTATGTTTCTATGCATAGTATGCAATGAGGGCATTGCATCACATAAGTGTGGGGTAGGGGGTTGGTTACATAATAGTCAATTTTCAAAAATTTTGCATACCAAAAGGATTATTTAGGATCTAATTTAGGAAATTTTGGTAAGAAAATAGGATTTCATGTTAGAATTGTGTTAATAATTGCATGACAACCCAAATGTTTAGTTGAGCCTATATACGTTCTAGTGCATTTGTGGCTTCCTTATTTCAGTGAAATCATGAGACAAAAACACGACCTTGCTCAGCCTGAGGGATGCAATATGTTTAGCAGCCTAAACCTGAAATGTATCCAGGAAGATTTTTATCATTAGCCCATAAAGGTTGAAGTTGAGCGCCCCTGCTTAAGCATGTAGGGATTTGAGTGAAAAAAGTGAGGTACATGTAATAAAAAAAGAGAGGATTACAAGAAAAAGTTTGAAGAGTTTTTGGAGCAATTAAAGTAAAGATTTGAAGATCAAAAATTCTGAAGAAATCCAAAAAGTTGAAGATACCAAAGAAATCAAACAACAAAGGTGGTGAATTCAAAGTTATCCAAGATCAAATTATCAAGCAAGTGAAGAATTCCAAAGAGCTCCAATGTGGTATCATAAATTGTAATTGTCTAGATTATGTATGCTTGGGTTGCTCAACCAAAAATACCTTGAGGTTAAAGAGGTTTTCTGAGGATGGATTCGGAGGGTTGCATAAAATGAGCATAGTTCGGGGTGAGTGGGCGAATGTTTATGAGGATTGTGAGTATTTTTGAAGTATAGGGGGTTTTTAGGAATTTTAGACACAAATGCATGCGTTGCGGTCTTGGCATAATGGCTGGGTTGGATTGGAGTTATTATATGTGATTCTAATGTGTTAAAATTCAGTTTTGCTTGAGGGCAAGCAAAAGACAAGTGTGGGGTATTTTGATATGTGCATATTTAGTGTGTATTAAGTGTAGTTTATTATTCATATATTAGCTAAATTGTTGCATATTATGGACAAAAGGTACTTAAAAGTGTTAAATTGTGTTTTTCAGTCCAAAGATGAAGCTCGGAAGCGAAAGGAAGCAAGAGAAGCAGTTAAGAGCTCAAGAGTGGAAAGAAGAAAGAAAACAACCAAAATAAAGCTTCTACTCGTCGAGTTATCTCTTGACTCGACGAGTCCGGTCGCGGATTCAAAAAGATAAGCATTCGGAAGTCAAGACAGTTATCAGGTTACGACTAATGTGAGAGGGACTCGACGAGTCGCCATATGACTCGACGAGTCGGTATGCATATATAAAGATAACTCTTTAATGCGAAAAGGGGAGAAGGCTGGAAAGTTTCAGAGGTGTTAAGCTACGAATAAGAAGCCAGAAGAACCCTAGAAGTCGACCAAAGAAGCTAGAATCCAATTCCGGGAGTAATTGAGGCGTAATTTCATCATTCTACTTAATTCTTTTGTTTTGTCAATATGATTAAGCAACTTGAACTTATTTGTTTGCTGTTATTCACCTTAGTTATGAACTAATTTCTTAATACTTCTGTTTGGGGATACAAAGTTGACAATATGGTTTGATTGATTGGTAGGATTAATTCTAAGTTGGTGATTAATTGTTATTTTAGCTTGCTAAAGAACCTTGTGTATGAATGATAATTTATTTTCTGTTAATAGGAAGATAGTTAATTAGCATGAACATCTATTAATTATCAACCTCATATGATAAGTGACCACTAAATCATATGTCTAGGATTAATGAATATGAAACTAGGATTAATAAGTAAATTGAGTAAATTCATGTGCAAGCTTGTAAGATGACTATTGAACAAGAGGTTAATTAAAAGTAACAATTTAATTAGCTATTGCAAGTCTAACTTAACCCGAATAATTAATCTAGTAAATATAATTAAGTTAAGCAATTGGCCACTGTTTGAATTAGTTTATTTGCTAAGGATTAGGGTAGTGAACACAACTTAATCACTTGAATCGGTAACCAACGAAAGAATTAATCCATTGCACTATTACCTTAAAAGCAACCATAAAGTTAACCGAGTTGAACTAAACAGAAGTTTCTTTCCCATTATTGAATCTAGTTAATTTGTTCTTTTCTAGCCTTGCATTAGTTTTGTTTAATAAGTTTCTAGTCTTGTAAAACTAGAGAAAAACCCTTATTTGCTAAAGTAATTTAGATAGAATTAGTTTTTAATTTAATTTGTCGTTCCCTGTGTTCGATACCCTGCTTATTTAGCTATACCACAATTGATAGGTTCACTGCCTTTTGTGTGTTATTTGATAATTAAAGTAGGATTAAAACTAAGTGAGTTTTACACACATCAGGTACCAATGTCGGCCCGTTTATGTATGTTAGCATATATCGGACTTAGGTCCGATGCCGGGGCTAGCCCGATGCAAGTTATGTGTTCCGGACTTCGGTCCGATGTCGGGGCGATCCCGAGAAGAGTTATATAGGCTTGATGTCTTTGTGATTCATTCATGTTATGTGTTATGTGTTTCGGGACTTGCCCCGATGCCGGGTAAGCCTAATGTATGCTAGTTATATGTTATTTGTTAAGTGTTCCGGGCTTCGGTCCGATGTATGTTATATGTTATGTTATGTATTTATGATATATTTTATGCAGTATGTATGCCAAGGTAAGCCCGATGTCGAGCGGGGCCCGATGCCAGACGTGGTCTGATACCGGGGTGAGCTCGATGCCGAACAGGAGTCTGATGTCTGGTTCGTCCTGATGCAGCTGGGAGTAGTCCTAAAGCTGTGTTATTTGTTATATGATATATGTATATGGTACGTGGTAGGGGAGCTCACTAAGCTTCGTGCTTATAGTTTTCAGTTTGGTTTCAGGTACTTCAGCTAGCAAAGGAAAGGGCTCGAGATGATCGCATGACACACACCACAGTTTTCTAGCCTGTGAGATTTACTCTGATATTTGATATGTTGACATATATTGTGATATTTTGAGATACATGATTTGTGATTTTATACTATGGTGATGATATTTATAATTTTAATAATGATTTAAAAACGAAAATTTTGGACCATATTTTTGGGATGTTTCAAGTTGGTATCAGAGCCTTGGTTTAAGGGATTCGGGCACACTTCCGGGTGTGTCTGAACTCATACTAAGGAATCGTTATCGAATTTTCAAAAGAAAAACCATTTTTATAAAGGATTTTTTTAGAAAAGAAAAAAAGTTAAAAAAACGTAAAAAGAGAAAAGGGTGTGGTGCATGCAATCAGTCGAGCTCAAGTAAGTACTCCCAAATTACCCATACAAGTTTATGTTATGATATGTTAATCAGCTTTATGAGAACTACATGCTAGATTAGTATCTAGGAAGTATGCCTTATGTGCCTGTTATATGTGTATCAACTTTATGAATTACATGCTAGTACAGATTAGAGAGTATGATATCTTGATTAATATATGCTGATTATGAGTACTCAATGCTCGAATGCTGCTTGCTTTGTGCTTTTAGTAGTCCTAGCTATCTTTTACTAACTAGTAAACGGATATGTTAAGTTACATATTTCAAGGACTACTTCAGAAGGTTAGGTCTAGCTCTATTTCGCAGATTTTGTTTGAGTCCAACCGTTGTAGGGTAGGATCTCTCATTCGAAGAATTATCTAGTCTGAGTGATATGTAATAGTATTCGCGAGCTAGTTAGGGAAAGAAATTAGGGATTTCTTATGCAGTTGATGGCGGAGAGTATGATGGTGATTAACTTATGGCAAGCCTAGGATAAGAGTAGCGTGTGAAATAGTAGTAGTACAAGGGACCTGGTGGAGGCAAGGCAGTTCTTGAGGAAAGTACAGATAGATGTGGAAGGTAGTATGCGCCCGTACTACTGAAAGCAGAGAATCCATACTTGAATCAAGGAAGACCGAGATGAATCCAAGGAACTTGTAATGTATGTGATCTGTCGAGTTGTGTTTAATATTCTGATATTTGTTATGATATGTTTTTCAGAATGGTGGTGTTACGCCCTAGACCAACAGTTGGCAGTTCGCGTGTCGGTGAGGGATCAGGCACAGGCTATGGAGCTGAGCAGCTAAACGAGCAGACTAGGGAGTTCATCTCCTCAGAGATCATGCACAACATACTAGACCAGACTCCTGTGATCTTTGGCACGATCAAGGAGGGCGTTCTTGAGCTTTTGGGTAAGAGATTGAGTGCTTTCCGCGTTGAGGTAGCGGCCATGATGGGGTCACACACACTGACTTTCAGGGATTTCAGAGCTTATGGAGCTCCCGAATACCATGGTGCTCGGGACCCTACCACGAGTATCAGATGGTTGGCAGATGTTGCCAACGCATTCCGCACCAGTAGATGGCCCGAGGGGACAAGGTTACACTTTTGTCTTGTCTCCTGAAGGACAGGGCACGTGATTGGTGGGAGGAGGTCGGACATGCCATGAGCGATGATGCAGCTTTGGATGCCATGACATGGAGTGATTTTATGATCCCATTTAGGGTCAAGTTTGCACCCGTGATAGAGGTGCAACAGCTTGCCAGAGAGTTTCAGGATCTTGAGCAGACGACAAAGACAGTAGCGGAGATCACCACCAAGTTTAGAGAGATAGCCCTTTATGTTCCGCAGTATGTGGCAGACGAGGAGATGAAAAAGTTCCGGTATCATGAGATGTTGCAGAGTGATATCCGCCAGTTTGTGAGTCGTTCCAGTTGCAAGACACTGGAAGACATGATTGCTAGAGTTAGAGAGAGAAAGAAAAAGAGAGAGAGAGAGAGAGAGAGAGAGAGAGTTGGATCTAGAGATGGAGAGGAAGAGGAAACCTAAGCGGGGTCTGTTAGGGAGTTCGGGCAAGAAGCCCAAGGTGTCAGATCACAGATTTCGGAGCCAGCAGAGCCACAATCATTGTGGAAAATGAAGCAGGATGCTCTAGGGAACTTTCAAGAAGGGGAGTTCGGGATGCTACAAGTGCGGTGGAACTGGTCATATGAGCCGAGACTGCACAGCCACTACCACCACCATGACAACATTAGATCTGATTTGCTTCCAGTGCAATCAGAGGGGACACAAGCGGTCCCAGTGCTCGAGTTTAGCAGCAGCAAGGAAGGTGGTATCACCTTCTCCTGCCACATTGAGGATTACAGATGGCCGTCAGGGCCGGGCTGAGGCGCCTACAACACGGAACAGGGCTTTTTAGCTTACCAGTAGAGGAGGCACAAGGAGCTCCTGACATGGTGACGGGTATGTATCTTTCTCTTATCTATTTATTGATATTGTTTGTTACTTATGTTTATATATTTTGTTATAAGATCGTTCTTAGTGAAAGGTATATAAGCTTTGGTATTGTTTGATTCGGGTTCCACCCGATCTTTTGTGTCACTCGCGCTTAGCAAGCAATTTATAGGAGCTCCGGGGGATCTGGATTGCCTACTTGATGTAGAGATAGCAGATGATAGGACCATCAGGTTTACGAGGGTTCACAGAGGATGTACACTACAGTTATTCGATCAACACTTTTCAGTAGATCTGGTTCCTATTCCCATGCGTGGGAATAAGGTTATAGTGGGTATGGATTGGTTGAGCCCTAATGGGGCAGTGATTGATTGTGACCAATAGCTAGTGAGGGTTCACACTCCTAGTATGGGACGATTAGTGATCTAGGGAGATAGGCCACAATGTGGACCGGTGTTCTATTCAGCAGCGAGGGCAAGGCGCCACATTCAGCAGGGATGCACAGGATACGGCGCCTACGTCATGGATACCCGAGTTAAAGGTAAGGAGACAATTAATGATGTACCGATAGTGCGAGATTAACCGGACGTATTCCTGGAGGATTTACCTGGGATACCTCCGGAGAGGCGTGTTGAGTTTACGATTGATCAGGTCCCTATTGCGGCTCTGATAGCCAATCCACCGTATCGGCTCCTCCTGAGACACAGGAGTTGTCTACGCAGCTGCAAGAACTGCTAGACAAGGGTTTTATCAGGCCGAGCAGTTCACCATGGGGAGCCCTGATCCTGTTTTTGAAGAAGTAGGACGCGTCACACCACATGTACATAAACTATCAGGAGTTGAACAAGGTAACGGTGAAGAACTGTTACCCACTTTCGAGGATAAATGATTTGTTTGACCAGCTTCAAGGAGCATCTTGGTTCTCCAAGATTGATCTGCAGTCACGGTATCACCAAATGTGAGTTAGAGATGATGACGTGTAGAAGACATCTTTTAGGACTCGCTATGATCACTATGAGTTTGTGGTGATGTCGTTTGGGCTCACCAATGCTCCATCCGCGTTCATGGACCTCATGAACCGTGTATGCCGACTGATGTTGGATCGGTCTGTAATAGTTTTCATTGATGACATCTTGATTTACTCCAAGACTCAAGAGCAACATGAAAAGCACATAAGGGAGGTGTTGGAGACACTAAGGAAGGAGAGATTTTTCGCGAAGATCTCCATGTGTGAGTTCTGGTTGCGCGAGGTGCAGTTCCTTGGTCATCTTGTCAACCAGAAGGGTATTTTGGTCAATATGGCCAAGATTGAGGCCGTGATACAGTGGAAGATTTTGAGGTCTCCAACTGAGATTCGGAGTTTCCTAGGTGTGGCATAGTATTACAGGATATTTATTCAAGACTTCTCCAAGATTGCAATTCCTTTGACCCAACTGACCAATAAGTCGGTGGTTTTTCGGTGGGGACCTGAGTAGCAGGTATCCTTTGAGATGCTCAGGCAGCTATTGTGCGAGGCACTGATTCTCACTCTTTCAGAGGGTGTAGATGACTTCGTAGTCTACTATGATGCTTTGATCATAGGTATGGGAGCAGTGTTGATGCAGCAGGGTCATGTGATAGCTTATGCCTCGAGGCAGCTGAAGCCTCATAAGGCTAACTATTCAACACGCGATTTAGAGCTAGGGGCTGTGGTATTCGCCCTCAAGATTTGCTGACGCTACCTGTATGGGGTATGTTGTACCATTTACACGTACCACATGATTTTGAGGTACCTCATGGATCAACCAAATCTGAACATGAGGCAGCGTCGGTAGTGGTCGTGACCCTAAGCCAACGTAGTGGTCGTGACCCTAAGCCACAGGGTGGTAGTGGCCCCGATTCGAGACATCTTTCTAAGGATGACAATGATTACTCCACTGCTGGAGAAGATCTGAGAGGCGCAGGTTGAGGGCCTAAAGGAGGAGCACCGTAAGTGCGAACGGATCATAGACCAGGTGGCCTCCTTTAATTGCGATAGCCGTAGGTTGTTGACCCTACATGGGAAGGTCTGGGTACCGTACTGGGGCAGAGTACGACAAATATTGATGGGTGAGGCCTACAAGTCCAAGTTCTCTATGCATCCCAGGGCAACGAAGATGTACATAGATCTTCGACCCGATTACTGGTGGCCCTGCATGAAGCGGATGTAGCTTGGTATGCAGAGAGATGCTTGACCTGCAGGAAGGTCAAGACAAAGCACCAGAGGCCTCACAGAAAGATGTAGCGTTAGACATCCCCGTGTAGAAATGGGAGGAAATTACTATGGATTTTATCACTAAGCTTCCCATGACCGTACGTGGGGTTTATGCGATTTGGGTCATCGTGGATCAGTTGACTAAGAGCGCCCACTTCATATCGATCCAGGAGAGCATCTCGGTCGAGAAGTTGGCCGAGATTTACATGCGAGAGGAAGTGGCATGACATGGTGTGCCTATCTCAGTGGTATCAGATCGAGATGTTCGTTTTACTTCCATATATTTGGGAGTGGTTTCACGACGAGATGGGTACTCGTCTCCATTTCAGCACCGCTTTCCACCCACAGATGGACGGACAGAGCAAGAGAACGATTCAGACTCTCGAGGACATGCTTCGTGCATGTGTTCTGGATTTTGGTGAAAGTTGGGATACGTATCTTCCGTTAGCAGAATTTTCGTATGACAACAGTTACCACGCCAGTATAGACATGCCTCCCTTCGAGATGCTCTACGGGAGGAAGTATAGGACCCTAATCTGTTGGGGTGAGGTCGGTCAGAGGGTCATGGGGAGTAAGGAGGTAGTACTCAAGACCACAGAGCGAATCCAACAGGTTCGAAGCAGGCTTCAGACTGTTCAGAGTCGGCATAAGAGCTACGCCAACAAGCGACGTTCAAACTTGGAGTTTCGGGAGGGCGAGATGTCCTCCTGAAGATGTCACCCTGGAAGGATGTCATATGGTTCTAGAGACGGGGAAAGCTAGGCCCCAGGTATATCGGACCCTTCAAAGTCATAGCCTGAGTAGGCAAGGTAGCTTATAGACTGGATCTTCCCGTTGAGCTCATCCATATCCACAACACTTTCCCTGTTTCCCAGCTACGGAAGTGCTTATTGGATGTCACAGCGATTATACCTTTGGAGGATATTCAGGTTGATAACAACCTGAATTACATTGAGAGACCGGTGGCGATAATCGATTGCAAGACAAAGGAGCTGAGGAACAAGAGGGTCGAGCTAGTGAAGGTGCAGTGGCAGCACCGCAAGGTCTTGGAGTGGACTTAGGAGCCCGAGGATGAGATAATGGAGCACTACCCATAGATGTTTTCAGACATAACAGACTTCGAGGACAAAGACTAAGACAAGTGGGGAGGAATTGTAACGTCCCGTTCCTGCTAGGAGAAGGAAGGGAACCCTTGGTGATTCAAGAAGAGGCAGTAGATCGAGAGCTTGTGTTGCATTTTAGATCCTTTGGAGGTATAAAGCTTATACCTTGGCTTCTTTTCACTTAGATCTTCTTCTAGGCTTGCATGTTGTCACTTTTGGACCATTTCCAAGGTTATTTCCAAGATTTGAACTATTAGGGAAGTAAGGACTCCAAATCTGGGTTCTCTTGAGCTCTAGAAGCTTAATGTTTCCACCTGTATTCAGCCATGGACCTACTCCATGTGACATCCCCATTTTCACGTCCAGAAAAGACTGATTTGTTTATCCTTTGTTTTATAAAATCAGAGTAATCTTTTGATTAAAAGAGTTGTAGAATTTGCTCCCAAAATAAAATATGATAACCATTTATCAAAACATTTCTCGAAAATAATGTATTTTCATTAAATAATAAAACCTTGGGATGTCATGTTCGATACAGACCAAAAGCATAAACAATATAAAATAGACCTTACAATAGTTATTCAACTACTGATCTATAATCCAAAATCTCTCGTCAAGTTCACCAACTTATACCCTTGTGCCATTACCTGTAATGAAAAGAAAACTGAGTGGGTCAGGCTTGGGAGCCTGGTGAGCATATAGGGTTTTCAACGCACAATAATATAATTATTATATGTAATCAGCAAACAATCAACCCAATTACCCATCCCCATTATCTCCTTAAGGTTTTACCCTAAGAACCAACTATCCTTCATTCATTTATGCGTAAGGAATTTGGCACGAATTCCATTGCTGCCAAAGCTTATTTATCAAGTACTAAATCCATAGTTATCTGGCGCTAACTCCATAGTCACCAAGGTTCACTTAACAAGCACTAACTCCATAGTCGCCAAGGCTTACTCAACAAGCGCTAACTCCATAGTCGCCAAAGTTTACTCAACGTGTGCTAACTCCATAGTCGCCAAGGTTTACTCAACGTGCGCTAACTCCATAGTTGCCAAGGTTTATACAATAGGCGCTAACTCCATAGTCACCAACTATTCCATCTACCTATGTTCTACCCAACAATTTTGTAGATATAAATACTTACACAGTTTAAATCATTTAACCCCTGTATAAAACTCCAATTTCCATGCCCATCTAAAATAGACAAATAACATATAAACACATAGCACGTATCTCATAGCAAATACGTCATATTTATGTGTTAGAAGAAAGTAACTACACACTCACACATATAAACAACAATAAACTTAATACGCTCAAACCATACTTGTATTATTATCGTGTTTATGAAAGTTAGTATACACTCACTTGATCAGAAGATGATCGGACAGCACTACAACTTGCAGAAGTAGTATTATTCGGTAGATCTGGAAGATCTCCACAAAAATCGAACTTCTCGCGGGCAGAGCTTCGGCTCGGGAACCACACTTCTTAGGATCTTCGGGATCTCGGGACTTGCTTCGGGGCTCGAGAATAATACCGGGGCTTCGGGGTATTTCTAGCACGCAAATCGATGCAAAACGGGAGAGAGAATGGAGAAAAATAGCAAAGAAGCCAGCTGCCTTCGCATCCTATTTATAGGAGGCTGGAGCCTTGGAGTACGCGTACTGGTCCGAAATCGTCACTACGTTCTTCATCTGAAGTCCTCGAGTGCGAGTGTCGACATCTTCGCTGTACGCGGGGCGTACTTCGGATCCGACCGCTGACTCCTCTTCGGATAATGCCGGGGTTTAATAATTAATTTTAATTATTAATTATTTAATAAACTTCAGAAATTCATATCTCCTTCATACGAACTCCGTTTTCGATGTTCTTTATATCCACGTGAAGGTGAGACTACGCTCTACAACTTTCGTTTAGATTCAATTGGCTAATTTTGAATTTTATTTTTATTATTTATTTTTAATAGGTCGGGACAGAAAATTTCGTTATAAATTCATCACTTCTTCGTCCGACGTCCGTTCTTGCCTAACTTTTCGTCGTTTCACTACTAACAACGAGATCTTCGATTCTCGTTTAGATCGCTAAGGCTAAATATCACTCTAACGTAAGTTCACTTTTTACGTCATTCAGCGTTGTGCCGGTTCTGTCGCGAAACTTTAACAAGTCATAACTTCTTCGTTATAACTCGGATTTTGGCGTTCTTTATATGCACGGAAACCTTGTAACATATACTAAAACTTGGTTAGGATTATTCATCCTAAATAATCTTCTATCAAAAACTCATTTTTGATGCTTATTGTCTCTAAATTGACTAGCCCTGATCTACGGGCGTTACACTCCATGATGTAGACCTCTATTTTTGCTTGATATTGGTGTTTTAGCCTCATAACACCATGCATGCACATAAAGTTGGCAACTTTATGTGTAATGCTAGCCTAAGGAGTCCGAATATGTGGGTTAGAAGCGTTGAAACTGATTAAAGTCGACTGTATGGATTTGTCATTTGGAGGACTCGACGAGTTGTCCATACAACTCGACAAGCCGAGTCGTGGTTCCCCAACCATCTCTGATTTTGAGTGAACCCATTAAGTTTAAAAGTGATTTAGCTAGATGGACGTGTTTAAGACTAGAGAACTGAAGGACTCGGCAAGTCTATGAAGGAACTCGACGGGTTGACTTGTTTTGTCCCGATTATGTACAAGTTGGAACTCGATGATTCTGTGAAGGGACTCGACGAGTTGACATTAGTTATCACGAAACTGAATAACATAGAACTCGACAAGTTAGGAGATGACTCGACAAGTTGGGTGGACTGGGAGTTGAACTTAGCTTTGACTTTGACTAGAGCATTGATTTTGACCAAGGGTAAGTTGGTCATTTTATCCTATGAAGGATTATCAGATCTTAACTAAGTATTATTGTGATTTTATAGCCGGGGAGTCATTGGAGTAGATACCAGACTTTCCTCACTGTGATATTTTTTAGACAGCTTTGTTAGGTGAGTTTTCCTCCAGTAGGAACGGGTCGAAGGCACCAATGCCAGCCCGTTTATGTATGTTAGCATATACCGGACTTTGGTCCGATGACGAGGTGGTCCCGAGAAGTAGTTATGTATGCTTGATGTTTTTGTGATTCATGCATGTTATGTGTTATGTGTTCCGGGCCTAGGCCCGATGCCAGGGTAAGCCCGATGTATGCTAGTTATATGTTATGTGTTAAGTGTTCCAGGCTTCGGTCCGATTCCGGGGCAAGCCCGACATATGTTATATGTTATGTTATGTTTTTATAATATATGTTATGTAGAGTGTATGTCGGGATAAGCCTGATGCACGCGCAACCCCAATACCAGGTAGGGCCCGATTCTAGACGTGGTCTGATGCCGGGGTGAGCCTAATGCCGGACAGGAGTCCGATGCCGAGTTCGTCCCGATGCAGCTGGGAGTAGTCCCAAAGTTGTGTTATTTGTTATATGATAAATGTATATGGTATGTGGTAGTTTGGGGGAGCTCACTAAGCTTCTTGCTTAAAGTTTTCAGTTTGGTTTCAAGTACTTCAGCTAGCAAAAGGAAGGGCTTAGGATGATCGCATGACACACACCAATTTTCTAGTCTGGGAGATTTACTCTGATATTTGATATGAGATTTTGATATGTTGATAGATATTGTGATATTTTGAGATACATGGTTTATTATTTTATACTATGGTGATGATATTTATTGTTTTAATAATGATTTAAAACGAAAATTTTGGATCGTATTTTTGGGATGTTTCACCATGTAAAGTTAATGCTCGAGCAAAAAATGATCATATAGTGTTATTATAGTTACCAACAAAATATGAATTCTAGCATAAAAAATACATCAAGACGGAAATGAAATATATAAGAAGAAATCTAATCTAAACATCTAATAAAAGAAAAAGGAATGCAACTCGCTGGCTAGCCCTTTTCATTATTTTTTTTTTCATTTGTATTCCTATTTTTTTTTCATTTTTTATATTATTTTTAAACAACAAACCCTAAAGATACAATTACAAATACAAATGCTTGAGTTACTAACAAAAGATTTATAAACATACAATGAAGGAAATACGAAAAACATATAACTATATTCACATTTTATGATTATGATAATATCCGACTTTTTAAAACAATTTTTTTAAGACTTTTAAAGACTAAAATCAACAAAAGGAAAGTTCCAACTTCACGTAAGATCAAAACTTGACTTCTCCAAATAAAAAGAAACACATATGAAACTTCACATAATACATATTAAATATTAGGCTTCTACCAAAAATTGTCGAAAATTAGTACAAATTTTTTCAAAAAACATTTTAAAACAACTTGCCTTTTATATACAAAACACAAAAATAACTACATAGAAACTTACATAAACAAAATGAACAATATAAAAAGGGGTAGTAGTTTTTTGTTTTTTTTTATATATATAATTTTAAATTTTTTAGATTTTTTTTGGGTTCACTTTTTTGGTTTACCTAACATCAAATAAAATTACAAAGCACAACTATATACAAACTACAATTAGCAAAACTAACTAACAAGGCTAAGAACGAAAACTAAGCAAAAGCTAAATCGAAATCAAATAGGAAAATATGTTTATATGATGAAGCAAAATAACACAGAACATAAATGCCAGACATGAAAGATCCTAAAATAGCAAGTTCTAGTTGGTGTTCCCTTCTTTGGAAGATCGGTATGCTTAATAAATAATACGCTCGTGGGGGAAAGTTTCTAAGACTTTAGGGCTAATTTATCCCACGCATCATGTCATGGTTGCAGTAAGTCGATTCATTTGCATAAATAGCTTGTATTCTACATTATGCGTGTTATAAGAAGATGTGACAAATTAAGGTCCTTATGAAAAATTTTATTCTTTCAAAAAAATTTGCAAATTTATCATGTTTAAGACTTGCAATTAAATATGTTCGGTGGTGAGAATAAAGAGACAACAAAAATGCATGAGAATGAACCTACACAAAATGTTATGCTATAAAAAAATTGAAAAGACCAAACTAAAGTCTTTTTCGATTTTAGATAAAAATGATCCAAAAAAAATAATGCATGCAAAACTTAAGCTAAATGCAATGCTAAAATGAAAATGCTAAAAATAATGAACTTTTTTTTTTTGAAATTTTTTATAGAATATGATCTAAAATCCAAACTAAAAATGAGACTATATATAAAACCTAAAAAGTACATGAGAACAAAAACAAAAATAAAAGGAAGACATAAAAAATATACAAATACAGAAACTTGAGCATAAAAAAAAAAAATCCGATCAAAAATAACCAGTCCCCGACAATGGCGCAAAAAATTTGGTGGGTGTCGAGACCATTAAATAAAAAAAACTTAAATACAAGGACATACAAAAATGAATTGTAGTAGCGGTAATAGGATCGAATCCATAGGGATTGGTTCGAATCAAATCTATGCATTCAGCTCTATGAAATAAAAATATACAAATGATATGTGGGTTTTCAAACTATTTAATGCGATAAAAACTAATTTACAAAAATAACAAAAATGGAAAAATACAAAATCTATAAAATAAAACGTTCTAATATCGGGATAAATCGCAAGTTCAACTATTTGACTAGTCATCATAATTTTGTGGTACAGTGGGTTTAATGAATACTAATTTGGTTATAGCAATCTAAGAAGCTTAAGATCACCCCGAGTTTTTTAGTTAATACAATGGTTAAGGAAGCTCATAACATATTTTCTGAGTTAAAGTCGTAATTTCCATGAAGTTTGAATTAATGAAAATTAACTACCATTAAAATTTAAAAGTCACCAAATTCAAGAGGAATCAAAATGTTTTCACTACCATGTTGGAGAAAATACTTTCATAATTGTGTGAAAGGAAAGCAATCACAAGAATCATTTGCCGCTTGTTAATTTGATGATATGTTAGTTAATCAAGAAATTAACCAATTAATTAAACATTCGCATATCTAAGCTCATCATTAAAGACATGAACATAAATAGATGATTTACTAGAAAATGTTTTCATAACATAACATCAAAACCACACAAAAATATTCCTAATCAATTAATTGTTCCATAGATTCATCCAATATTGAAAATGAAAACTAACTACACATAATAATGATGATAATAAAAAGGATAGAAATTACCAATACCGATTACGAAACTAAAATGACAAAGCTTCTTGAAATCGTCACTTTTTGTTGCTCCAAAAACTCAATCCATAATCAACGTATTAATACAAAAATTAACCTAATCTAATTTAAAGAAAATAACTAATTATAATACAATAAAATCATATAAATATCTTTGATAATATTGTTTGATTTCCAAAAATAAAGAGCAAAGCAAATGAGGAAACACCAAAATTGCCATCACCCCACCTGCTTGTTGCCGGTGAATATGTGACGGGGAATATGTGAAATGCAATGCGTCATTTTTTGATTGCTCCAACCACCAACATAAACTTATTGGGCTAATAAATAATTCATCATTTGGGCTTATAAAATTGCTCTATTAGATTGCCATAAAATACTAATGGGCTGCATATTGGAAGACAATTAATGTGGCTTTAACAATGCTTCAAGATATATCTTGCTCCTACAAATCTACACATAAATATCTTAATCGAGTAAAAATATTCAAAATAATAAATATAATAATTTAATGCAAAAAGAATATTAAAAATGCTAAAAGTAAAAGAAAATGATTGCTAAAATATATATAAATAATCAAGCTATCGAAATCCTCCAAGCTTAAAATTTTTTATTTTCAAGGAAAACAATACAGAAAAGTCAATTTGACAACAAAGGCTAATAAAAATATGACAATAAAGATGTAACGTCCGCGTTTCCAGGCTAGACATTATCATTGATGTAATAGTCTAGGTTAAACGTTGTAACTCTTTTTGAAGAATTAATGATGAAATATTTGAGTATTATGTGAATTATGTGTTTATTTTCTTAATTATTATAATTTAATGAATTAAGAATAAAATAAGCATCAAATTTAAAGTGTGGGATAATCCCAATATCTTTGCATAAAGATGTAGTGGTCGAAACAAGGATTCTGAAGATATAAAGAATGCCGAAATCCGAGTTATAACGAATAACTTATCACCTATCGAAGTTTCGCGACAGAACCGACAACACTGAATGACGTAAAAACTGAAATATACGTTAGAGCGATATTTAGCCTTAGTGATCTATACGAAAGTCGACCGTGCATAAAAAGAACGCCCAAATCTGACTTCGTGTGAGGAAGTTATGATTTTTCGAAGTTTCGACTTAGAAGTATGCAATCCGAATACTCGATTTGAGATCGAGCGGTTTTTAGCCAAAACAATCTAAATGAGAATTGAAGGTCTCGGTAATAGTAGTAAAACGATAAAAAGATAGGTGAAAACGGACATCGGATGAAGAAGTTATGAATTTATAACAGAGTTTTCCTGTTCCGGCCTACTAAAAATAAATAATAAAAATAAATCAAAATTAGCCGACGGAGTCTAAACGAAAGTTGTAGATCGTAGTCTCACCTACGCGTTGATATAAAGAACGTCGAAAACGGAGTTCGTATGAGGAAGATATGAATTTTTGAAATTTATTAAATATTTTCGATATTTAATTTAAATATATATTATCCGATATTATCCAGGGGGAGTCAGCGACCCTATCGTCATTACGCCCAGCATAATCTCAAGTTACGCCCAGCGTAATTTGACATTCCAGCCCCTATAAAAGGAGGTCGAGGGCAACCGAGTTATTTGCTCATTTCTTCCCTTTTTCTCACGTTTTTGCATTGTTTTTCGTGCAAGAATTATCCCGAAGCCCCGGTATCATTCCCGAGCCCCGAAGCAAGTCCCGAAGCCCCGAATATCCCAAGAAGTGCGATTCCCGAGCCGAAGCTCTGCCCGCGAGGAGTCCGGTTTTTGTGAAGATCTTCCAGATCTGCTGAAGAATACTACTTCTATAAGCCGTAGTGCTGTCTGATCATCTTCTGATCAAGTGAATGTGTCGTTACTTTCTTCTAACGCATAATTATTAAGTATTTAATATAAAATACGTGTTATGTGTATATTTTGTTGTTATATGCGTGAATGTATATTCACTTTCTTCTATCTCATAGATACGATTTATTCTCTATGAAATACGTGTTATGTGTATGTGTCTCATATGTTGTTTTGGAATATGTATTGAATGAGAATGCTATACAGGTTTTAAACTATGTATAAAAATATATATTTTTATCTACTAATATGTCGGGTAGAACATGGGTAGATAGTTGATGTGTGATAAACAGATGAGAGACCTCGATGTTGTTTTTGATTCAGTCATCTAGCGGAGTTTAGATGACGACCACCAACTTTTCTAGACAGTCCTATGGAACGCTAGCAGGTTCGATACCTGTAGGTGTTAATGAACTTGGGTGTTCATTTGTTGTACTCCATCCCCCTCATGGTTGCCTTATTTGACATATATTGCCGGGAAACCCCCGAATGCATGTGTTGTCGCCCCGATGAAATATTCTAAGACTAGGTCCCTTGTGTTAGTTGTTTTAGGGACGTAAAGTGAGAATAACGGAACGGGTAATTGGGTTATTGTTGGTTGGTGGAATTAAATATAATTATTTATTGTGGGTTGAAAACCCTATATGCTCACCAGACTCCTAAGTCTGACCCACTCAGTTTTATTCGTATTACAGAAAGTGGCGCAAGGGCATAAGATGGATGAACAATCAAGTTGTTTTGTTTACAAGTCTGTATATGTATATATTTGTTGAACAACTTGTAATGTTATCGTTTATGCTTTATGGTCTGTATCGGAACATGACATCCCGAGTTTTGATTATATAATGAAAATACATTTCTTTTATGAAATGCTTTGGTAAATATTATTTTATCACATTTTGTTTTTGGGAACAAATTCCGCAACTCTTTCAAATCAAAAGGATTTACTCTGAAATTATTTTAAAAACATAAATGAAAATCGGTCTTTTCTGGCCGAGATTTTTGGGGATGTCACAGTTGGTATCAGAGCATTAGTTTAAGCGAACTAGGAATTTGTAGGATTTCTAGACTTAAACTTAAAATGCTAAGTGAAGTTTTGATATATGTGTCGGTTATGTTTTAGACACGAGCACTAGTTTATTTTAGGAAAGTTGCCTAAAATGCTTTTATGTGCTAAATGTTATATATTGCCATATATGATATTATTTGTTCGGATCTGTGGTCTGTTGCCGACCGGATCTAGCAACATTATGTGTCTAGGATTCTAAACGTACGTCTACGATATTAGAACTAGCATGTAAATGTTTCGAAGTGATAAGGATGATTTGAATATCTATCGTGATTGAGGATCTAATTTCACCTTATTTGGTGTGTAGATCAAAATGGTGAGAACAAGGAGTGGAGTTGGAAATGCTGATGAAAACAGGAATCAACCACCAGTGATTGAACAATTACCTGTTGTAGCTGCAGCACCAGAGCCAATAACAATGGCTGGTGTGCAAATGATGATTTAAACAATGTTGGATCGTCAAATAGAGGAGACTAGGCGGTTGCTTCAACAGAATCGTGAAGAACTGTAAATTCATTTCGAAGAGCCCGAATTAAATGAAGGGCACTCGGAAGGTGGAAACTTCAGTGGGTCTGTTGGTCAAGCCAACCCACCGATAGTTAGGCAAAACAACCATGATGGGAGGAATGATGGAATGGGATGCAAGTACAAGGACTTTCTGACTTGCAAACCATCGACCTTCATTGGAAAGGAGGACCCGATCGGACTAATGGATTGGATCTCCGATATGGAGGTAGCCTTTATGACTTGTGGCTGCAGAGGCAAGTTGCAGACCACGTTCGCAGTACGCCAGTTCCGAGGTGGATCCGTTCGTTGGTGGAACACTCTAGGGAAGACTTTAAGCCCTAATGAGCCACTGCAATTGACATGGGCGTAATTCTTGGTGCAGTTCAAGCGCAAGTTCTGCTCGGCTCAAAATCTGTTGGAATTAGAGAACAAGTTTCTGACGTTGACGAAAGGCAGCATGTCAGTTGATGAATACACTAATAACTTTACCGATAAGATGGAGTTTGCTTTGTGCATCGTTCCAGATGAGTTGACAAAGGTTGATCGGTATGCAAAGGGACTCTCATGGGAGTACGCAGTGCTAATTCGTCAGGCACCTACTCTAGAGGCAACTATTTTGGCTGCCAAGTCTGTTGAGAACATGACTAAAGGGAGAATCACCGACAAGGTTGAGGTTGGTGAGAAGAGAAAGTTTGAAAGAACTTCAGGTTCCAATAAGAAAAGCAAATTTTCTAAGTCTAATTCGAAAAAGTATGGAGGAAAAGGAGGCGAAGCAAAATGGTGTGAGAAGTGCAAGAAAAAGCACTTTGGGAAATGTAGTGAGGATGTAACCTGCTACAAGTGTGGAAAAATTGGGCATTTTGCCAATGAGTGTCCGTCCAACAAAAGGATGTGTTTTGGTTGTAATGAAGAGGGGCACATTTTGAGAGACTGTCCGAAGAAGAAGGAGGCAGCTAAGCCCAAAATTCCACCAAAGTCGAAGGCTAGAGCCTTCCAGATGACACTTGAGGGTGCTAAAGATGAAGTTGATGTCGCTTCAGGTACCTTCTCGTAAAAAAATTACTTGCTCAACTTTTGTTTGATTCTGGAGCCAACTACTCCTTTATTTCGCATGAGTTTGGTAGAAAACTAGCTTTGCCTATTGATAGACTAGATAATGCTTTATTAGTCGAAGTTGCTAGTGGCAAGTTTGTACCTGTTAGCCATCGTATGAAAATCATCTTAATCGACCTTAATGGGAATAAGTTTCACGAGGAATTATTGCCTATCGACTTAATGGTTTTGACGTCGTTCTGGGAATGGATTGGCTTAGCGCTAATGACGCCGAGATATTATGCAAGAAGAAGATAGTTAAAGTAAACTCGCTAGGGAAAGAGTCGTTTATGGTGTATGGGGACTAACGCAGAGTAAATTCTGGAATCATTTCTCTAATGAAAGCTAGAAAGTGTTTGACCAAGGGATGTACATCATATTTAGCATTCGTGATCGATACTAAGAAGGAAAAGAAGGTGATGCAGAGTATTCCAGTGGTGTGTGATTATCCGGAAGTATTTCCCGAAGATCTTCCTGGATTACCACCTGATAGACAAGTGGAGTTCAGAATAGACTTGTTACCAGGAACCACGCCAATAGCAAAAGCACCTTATCGATTAGCACCGACAGAGATGAAGGAGCTAATGATGCAACTTCAGGAGTTATTGGACAAAGGTTTCATTAGACCTAGTTCATCACCCTCGGAGCTCCATTGTTATTTGTGAAGAAGAAATATGGAAGTATAAGAATGTGCATCGATTACAGAGACTTGAACAAGGCAACAATAAAGAATAGATACCCGTTGGCAAGGATTGATGACCTATTTGATCAATTGCAAGGTTTGAGCTATTTCTCGAAGATCGATCTAAGGTCAGGATATCATCAGCTAAAAGTGAGAGAGCAAGATATCAAGAAGACTGCATTCAGAACTAGATATGGACACTACGAGTTCGTAGTTATGTCGTTTGGACTAACCAATGCTCCAGCAACATTCATGGATCTGATGAATAGGGTTTGTAATCCGTTCCTTGATAAATCTGTGATAGTGTTCATAGATGACATTTTGATTTATTCGAAAAGCCAAGAGGAGCATGGCAGACACTTGCGAGAAGTGTTAGAAGTCTTGAAGAAGGAGAACCTGTATGCAAAATTCTCTAAATGTGATTTTTGGATTCGAGAAGTCCAATTTTTGGGTCACATGGTCAACCAAGAAGGGATAACGGTTGATCCAGCAAAGATTGAAGCTGTAATAAAGTGGGAACAACCGAAATGTCCCACGGAGATCCGAAGCTTTTTAGGATTAGCCGGATATTACCGAAGGTTTATCCAAGGCTTTTCTTCGATTGCTACTCCATTAACAGCTTTGACCCACAAAGGAGCTACTTATGCTTGGAATGATAAGCATAAAGAAGCATTCGAGAAGCTAAAGAAGAAGCTATGCGAGGCACCGATACTTTCTCTACCTTATGAAGTTGAAGACTTTGTTATCTATAGCAATGCATCTGGGGTTGGATTGGGTTGTGTTTTGACCCAAAGAAAAAAGGTGATAGCGTATGCGTCTCGACAACTGAAGGAGCATGAAAAGAATTACCCGACTCATGATTTGGAGTTGGCAGCGGTAATTTTCGCTCTGAAAATATGGAGGCATTACCTCTATGGCACAAAGTGCAAACTTTTCATTGATCATAAGAGTCTCCAATATCTCTTTAATCAGAAAGAATTGAATATGAGGCAATGATGCTGGCTAGAGTTACTCAAGGACTACGACTATGAGATACTTTACCATCCCGGTAAAGCTAATGTTGTTGCTGATGCTCTCAGTCGGAAAGTCAATCTTGAAAGAAGGAGGCCAAGAGCGTTGAGAATTGAAGTTGTCTCGACAATTGTGGAGAGTATAAAGAAAGCTCAAGAGGAAACTTCTAAGAAGAATGACCGAAAGGAGGAACGTTTGGGCAAAACGTTGGTGTTTGGTACAAACGGTCATGGACTGAAGGTATTCCAAGATCGGATTTGGGTACCTAATTCAGGAGGAATTAGAGATCTTCTGATGGAAGAAGCTCACAAAACCATGTACTCGATTCATCCTGGTAGCACTAAAATATATAGGGACCTGAAACCCTACTACTAGTGGCCAACGATGAAGCTTGATGTTGCAAAGTATGTGGCCAAGTGTGTGACTTGTGCGAGATTCAAGACACAACATCAGAAACCATACGAGAGTTTAGAACCTTTACCTGTGCCTATGGGTAAATGGGAAGACATTGCGATGGATTTTGTCACTAAACTACCCAGAACAAAAAGTGGTCAAGACATGATTTGGGTGGTCGTTGATCAATTCACTAAGAGTGCGCATGTCATAGCAGCCAATGAGAAATGGTCTATGGAAAAGCTCACGAATTCTTATGTGAAGGAAATTGTGAGGCTTCACGGTGTTCCGTTAACGATTGTATTGGACCGTGATAGCCGTCTCACCTTAAGATTTTGGAAAAGTCTACAAGAGGAAATGGGTACCAAGTCATGTTTAAATACAGTACCATCCGCAAACTGATGGTCAGAGGGAAAGAACAATACAAACACTTGAAGATATGCTGAGAGCATGTACCCTGGAATTCCTAGGTAATTGGGATGAACATTTACCTTTGGTATAATTTTCCTACAATAATAGTTTCCACTCGAGCATAAAGATGGCACCTTATCAAGCTTTGTACAGACAGAAGTGTCGTATGCCGTCTTGTTGGCTTGAGGCTGGGAAGAAGCAATTTATGGGACCCGAGATGGTTCATCAAACCGCTGAGAAGTTGAAAGAGATCAGGGAAAGAATGTTAGCAGCTCAAGATCGTCAAAAGAGCTATGCTGACAAAAAGCGAAGATCGACGACTTTTGAGGTTGGAGATTCGGTTTTGCTTAAAGTCTCGCCGTGGAAGAGACTTATAAGATTTGGTAAAAGGGGAAAGTTGAGTCCAAGGTTTATTGGACCATTTAAAGTTCTTTAGAGGGTTGGAAACCAAGCTTACAAGCTCGAATTACCCGAAGAACTGAATGGAATACACAACACTTTTCATGTGTGTTATTTGAGGAAGTTCAGGGGAGAAGTTCCGGATATAATTCCAATTTCTGAATTGAGAATTGATGAAAACAAAAGGTTAATTGAAGAATCAAAGGCAATTGTTGATCGAAAGACTAAGAAGCTTCGTCGGAAGATGGTCGAATTAGTGCTTGGCCGTTGGAAACATACGAACGGGTCGAATCTCACCTGGGAAACGGAGAGTGACATGTTGAGTCGCTATCCGCATTTGTTTGTTGATGTGTGATTCCAGGGACGGAATCATCCTAAGCGGGAGAGAATTGTAATGTCCGCGTTTCCAGGCTAGGCATTATCATTGATGTAATAGTCTAGGTTAACCCTTGTAATTCTTTTTGAAGTATTAATGATGAAATATTTGAGTATTATGTGAATTATGTGTTTATTTTCTTAATTATTATAATTTAATGCATTAAGAATAAAATAAGCATCAAATTTAAAGTGTGGGATAATCCCAATATCTTTGCATAAAGATGTAGTGGTCGAAACAAGGATTCCGAAGATATAAAGAATGCCGAAATCCGAGTTATAACGAAAAAGTTATGACCTGTCGAAGTTTCGCGATAGAACCGACAACGCTGAATGACGTAAAAAGTGAAATATACGTTAGAGAGATATTTAGCCTTAGTGATCTATACGAAAGTCGTAGGGTTCGTTAAACCGAGAGCTTGCATAAAAAGAACGCCCAAATCTGACTTCGTATGAGGAAGTTATGATTTTTCGAAGTTTCGACTTAGTAGTATGCAACCCGAATACTCGATTTGAGATCGAGCGGTTTTTAGCCGAAACAATCTAAATGAGAATTGAAGGTCTCGTTAATAGTAGTAAAACGATAAAAAGATAGGCGAAAACGGACGTCGGATGAAGAAGTTATGAATTTATAACGGAGTTTTCCTGTTCCGGCCTACTAAAAATAAATAATAAAAATAAAGTCAAAATTAGCCGACGAAGTCTAAACGAAAGTTGTAGACCATAGTCTCACCTACGCGTTGATATAAATAACTTCGAAAACGGAGTTTGTATGAGGAAGATATGAAATTTTGAAGTTTGTTAAATATTTTCGATATTTAATTTAAATATATATTAACCGATATTATCCAGGGGGGAGTCAGCGACCCTATCGTCATTACGCCCAGTGTAATCTCAAGTTACGCCCAACGTAATTCGACCTTCCAGCCCCTATAAAAGGAGGTCGAGGGCAACCGAGTTATTTGCTCATTTCTTCCCTTTTTCTCGCGTTTTTGCATCGTTTTTCGTGCAAGAATTATCCCGAAGCCCCGGTATCATTCCCGAGCCCCGAAGCAAGTCCCGAAGCCCCGAAGATCCCAAGAAGTGCGATTCCCGAGCCAAAACTCTGCCCGCGAGGAGTCCGGTTTTTTTGAAGATCTTCTAGATCTGCTGAAGAATACTACTTCTATAAGCCGTAGGTTTGTCCGATCATCTTCTGATCAAGTGAGTGTGTGGTTACTTTCTTCTAACGCATAATTATTAAGTATTTAATATAAAATACGTGTTATGTGTATATTTTGTTGTTATATGCGTGAATGTATATTCACTTTCTTCTATCTCATAGATACAATTTATTCTCTATGAAATACGTGTTATGTGTATGTGTCTCATATGTTGTTTTGGAATATGTATTCAATGAGAATGCTATACAGGTTTTAAACTATGTATAAAAATATATATTTTTATCTACTAATATGTCGGGTAGAACATGGGTAGATAGTTGACGTGTGATAAACAGATGAGAGACCTCGATGTTGTTTTTGATTCAGTCATCTAGCGGAGTTTAGATGACGACCACCAAATTTTCTAGACAGTCGTATGGAACGCTAGCAGGTTCGATACCTGTAGGTGTTAATGAACTTGGGTGTTCATTTGTTGCACTCCATCCCCCTCATGGTTGCCTTATTTGACATATATTGCCGGGAAACCCCCGAATGCATGTGTTGTCGCCCCGATGAAATATTCTAAGACTAGGTCCCTTGTGTTAGTTGTTTTAGGGACGTAAAGTGAGAATAACGGAACGGGTAATTGGGTTATTGTTGGTTGGTGGAATTAAATATAATTATTTATTGTGGGTTGAAAACCCTATATGCTCACCAGACTCCTAAGTCTGACCCACTCAGTTTTATTCGTATTACAGAAAGTGGCGCAAGGGCATAAGATGGATGAACAATCAAGTTGTTTTGTTTACAAGTCTGTATATGTATATATTTGTTGAACAACTTGTAATGTTATCGTTTATGCTTTATGGTCTGTATCGGAACATGACATCCCGAGTTTTGATTATATAATGAAAATACATTTCTTTTATGAAATGCTTTGGTAAATATTATTTTATCACATTTTGTTTTTGGGAACAAATTCCGCAACTCTTTCAAATCAAAAGGATTTACTCTGAAATTATTTTAAAAACATAAATGAAAATCGGTCTTTTCTGGCCGAGATTTTTGGGGATGTCACAGTTGGTATCAGAGCATTAGTTTAAGCGAACTAGGAATTTGTAGGATTTCTAGACTTAAACTTAAAATGCTAAGTGAATTTTTGAGATATGTGTCGGTTATGTTTTAGACACGAGCACTAGTTTATTTTAGGAAAGTTGCCTAAAATGCTTTTATGTGCTAAATGTTATATGTTGCCATATATGATATTATTTGTTCGAATCTATGGTCTGTTGCCGACCGGATCTAGCAACATTATGTGTGTAGGATTCTAAATGTATGTCTACGATATTAGAACTAGCATGTAAATGTTTCGGAGTGATAAGGATGATTTGAATATCTATCGTGATTAAGGATCTAATTTCACCTTATTTGGTGTGTAGATCAAAATGGTGAGAACAAGGAGTGGAGTTGGAAATGTTGATGAAAACAGGAATCAACCACCAGTGATTGAACAATTACCTGTTGTAGCTGCAGCACCGGAGCCAATAACAATGGCTGGTGTACAAATGATGATTTAAACAATGTTGGATCGTCAAATGGAGGAGACTAGGTGGCTACTTCAACAAAATCGTGAAGAACTGTAAATTCATTTGGAAGAGCCCGAATTAAATGAAGGGCACTCGGAAGGTGGAAACTTCAGTGGGTCTGTTGGTCAAGCCAACCCACCGATAGTTAGGCAAAACAACCATGATGGGAGGAATGATGGAATGGGATGCAAGTACAAGGACTTTCTGACTTGCAAACCATCGACCTTCACTGGAAAGTAGGACCCGAACTTGTGGCTGCAGAGGCAAGTTGTAGACCACGTTCGCAGTACGCCAGTTCCGAGGTGGATCCGTTCGTTGGTGGAACACTCTAGGGAAGACTTTAAGCCGTAATGAGCCACTGCAGTTGACATGGGCGTAATTCTTGGTGCAGTTCAAGCGCAAGTTCTGCTCGGCTCAAAATCTGTTAGAATTAGAGATCAAGTTTCTGACATTGACGAAAGGCAGCATGTCAGTTGATGAATACACTAATAACTTTACCGATAAGATGGAGTTTTCTTTGAGCATCGTTCCAGATGAGTTGACAAAGGTTGACCAGTATGCAATGGGACTCTCATAGGAGTACGCAATGCCAGTTCATCAGGCACCTACTCTAGAGGCAACTATTTGGGCTACCAAGTCTGTTGAGAACATGATTAAGGGGAGAACATCCGACAAGGTTGAGGTTGGTGAGAAGAGAAAGTTTGAAGGAACTTCAGGTTCCAATAAGAAAAGCAAAATTTCAAAGTATGATTCGAAAAAGTTTGGAGGAAAAGGAGGCAAAGCAAAATGGAGTGAGAAGTGCAAGAAAAAGCACTTTGGGAAATGTAGTGAGGATGTAACCTGCTACAAGTGTGGAAAAATTAGGCATTTTGCCAATGAGTGTTCGTCCAACAAAACGATGTGTTTTGGTTGTAATGAAGAGGGGCACATTTTGAGAGACTGTCCGAAGAAGAAGGAGGCAGCTAAGCCCAACATTCCACCAAAGCCGAAGGCGAGAGCCTTCCAGATGACACTTGAGGGTGCTAAAGATGAAGCTGATGTCTCTTCAAGTACCTTCTCATAAATGAATTACATGCTCAAATTTTGTTTGATTCTGGAGCCAATTAATCCTTTATTTCACATGAGTTTGGTAGAAAACTAGCTTTGCCTATTGATAGACTAGATAATGCTTTATTAGTCGAAGTTGCTAGTGGCAAGTTTGTACCTGTTAGCCATCGTATGAAAAACATCTTAATCGACCTTAATGGGAAAATAGTTAAAGTAAACCCGCCAGGGAAAGAGTCGTTTATGGTGTATGGGGACAAACGCAGAGTAAATTCTGGAATCATTTCTCTAATGAAAACCAGAAAGTGTTTGACCAAGGGATGTACATCATATTTAGCATTCGTGATCGATGCTAAGAAGTAAAAGAAGGTGATGCAGAGTATTCTAGTGGTGTGATTATCCGGAAGTATTTCCCGAAGATCTTCCTGGATTACCACCTGATAGACAAGTGGAGTTCAGAATAGACTTGTTACCAGGAACCACGCCAATAGCAAAAGCACCTTATCGATTAGCACCGACAGAGATGAAGGAGCTAATGATGCAACTTCAGGAGTGATTGGACAAAGGTTTCATTAGACCTAGTTCATCACCCTGGGGAGCTCCGGTGTTATTTGTGAAGAAGAAAGATGGAAGTATGAGAATGTGCATCGATTATAGAGAGCTGAACAAGGCAACAATAAATAATAGATACCCATTGCCAAGGATTGATGACCTATTTGATGAAATGCAAGGTTCGAGCTATTTCTCGAAGATCGATCTAAGGTAAGGATATCATCAGCTAAAAGTGAGAGAGTAGGATATCGAGAAGACTGTATTCAGAACTAGATATGGACACTACGAGTTCTTGGTTATGTCGTTTGGACTAACCAATGCTCCATCAACATTCATGGATCTGATGAATAGGGTTTGTAATCCGTTCCTTGATAAATCTATGATTGTGTTCATAGATGACATTCTGATTTATTCGAAAAGCCAAGAGGAGCATGGCAGACACTTGCGAGAAGTGTTAGAAATATTGTAGAAGGAGAAGTTGTATGCAATGCTCTCCAAATGTGATTTTTGGATTCGGGAAGTCCAATTTTTGGGTCACATGGTCAACCAAGAAGGGATAATGGTTGATCCAGCAAAGATTGAAGCTGTAATGAAGTGGGAACAACCGAAAAGTCAAACGGAGATCCGAAGCTTTTTAGGATTAGCCGGATATTACCGAAGGTTTATCCAAGGCTTTTCTTCGATTGCTACTCCATTAACATCTTTGACCCACAAAGGAGCTACTTATGCTTGGATGATAAGCATAAAGAAGCATTCGAGAAGCTAAAGAAGAAGCTATGCGAGGCACCGATACTTTCTCTACCTGATGAAGTTGAAGACTTCGTTATCTATAGCGATGCGTCTGGGGTTGGATTGCGTTGTGTTTTGACCCAAAGAGAAAAGGTGATTGCATATACGTCTCGACAACTGAAGGAGCATGAAAAGAATTACCCGACTCATGATTTGGAGTTGGCAGCGGTAGTTTTCGTTCCGAAAATATGGAGGCATTACCTTTATGGCACAAAGTGCAAACTTTTCACTGATCATAAGAGTCTCCAATATCTCTTTAATCAGAAAGAATTGAATATGAGGCAACGACGCTGGCTAGAGTTACTCAAGGACTACGACTATGAGATACTTTACCATCCCGGTAAAGCTAATGTTGTTGCTGATGCTCTCAGTCGAAAAGTCAATCTTGAAAGAAGGAGGCCAAGAGCGTTGAGAATTGAAGTTGTCTCGACAATTATGGAGAGTATAAAAAAAGCTCAAGAGGAAACTTCTGAGAAGAATGACCGAAAGGAGGAACGTTTGGGCAAAACGTTGGTGTTTGGTACAAACGGTCATGGACTGAAGGTATTCCAAGATCGGTTTTGGGTACCTAAGTCAGGAGGAATTAGAGATCTTCTGATGGAAGAAGCTCACAAAACCATGTACTCGATTCATCCTGGTAGCACAAAAACGTACATTCTAAACACGAATTTATCATATTATTGCAACATGAGAATGCTAAATTTTTTTTGGACATACAAAAACATGAAATTAACTAGATACAATGCATAAACAATTATCCTCAAAACAAACAATATAAATAATTAAATCATCCTCCCCAAGCCTGAACATTTCCTTCTCCTCAAGGAAAACAAGAACAGGAGAAAACGAGAATGACAAAACAAACAATATAAAAATAATGAACATCTTTAGTAGCAAATCAAAACAACACCGTTTTGAAATAATAACCTTCATTGTAGATTTAAGAATCACTTTAAGGGGCGAACACTTGTTACACTTCTAACAAAGAGATACATACGAAAGTCATACAAAACTATTTATGCATACTTCAATAATATAACGCACATTACTCAATATGTGGTCCAATCTAGCCTTCACATCACAAGAGGTTGTCCTCCCTTTGCATACCACTCATCATTCATAATTCTTTTCCAAATCAAGGGACAAGAACAAGAAAAATAACTCGAATCTAAAGGACAACGGAGAAGCGAGCTATATATAAAGGTTGCCAAAACTACAATCATATAAAGATACTAGTGCTCCTATCAAAATGTGATCTATGTGTAACGTCTCGTTCCTGCTAGGAGAAGGAAGGGAACCCTTGGTGATTCAAGAAGAGGCAGTAGATCCAGAGCTTGTGTTGCATTTTATATCCTTTGGAGATAGACAAATTATATATTTGCTTCTTTTCACTTAGATCTTCTTCTAGGCTTGCATGTTGTCACTTGTGGACCATCTCCAAGGTCATTTTCGAGATTTGAACTCTTGGGGTAGTAAGGACTCTAGATATGGACACACATGAGCTCTGGAAGCTTAAAGTTCCCACCTTTATTCATCCATGGCCTTACTCCATGATGTAGACATATATTTTTTTTATTGATATTGGTGTTTTAGCCTCATAACACCATGCATGCACGTATATTCGGCAACTTTACGTGTAATGCTAGACTAAGGAGTCCAGATTTATGGGTTACAAGCGTTGAAACTAATTAAAGTCGATTGTATGGTTTTGTCATTTAGGGGACTCGACATGTTGTTCATACAACTTGGTGAGTTGAGTCGTGGTTCCCAACTTTCTCTTATTTTGAATGAACCCGTTTAGTCTAGGAAGTGATTCAGCTAGATGGACGTGTTTAAGACTAGAAAACTGATGGACTCGACGAGTCTGTGAAGGGACTCGAAGAGTTGACTCCGTTATCACGAAACTGAATAGCATAGAACTCGACAAGTTAAGAGATGACTCGACGAGTTGGGTGGACTGGGAGTTGAACTTAGCTTTGACTTTCACTAGAGCATTGACTTTTACAAAGGGTAAGTTGGTAATTTTATCTTGTGAAGGATTATCAGATCTTGAATAAGTATTATTGTGATTTTACAGCCGGGGAGTTGTTGGAGTAGATACCAGACTTTCCTCAACGCAAAATTTTTTTGACAGCCTTTTCAAGTGAGTTTTCCTCCAGTAGGAATAGGTCAAAGGCACCAATGCCGACCCGTTTATGGATGTTAGAATATGGTGGACTTAGGTCCGATGTTGTGGTTAGCCCGATGCAGATTATGTGTTCCGGACTTCGATCCGAAGTCGGGGCGGTTTTGAGAAGTAGTTATGTATGTTTGATGTCTTTGTGATTCATGCGTGTTTTGTGTTATGTGTTTCGGGCCTAGGCCCGATGCCGGTGTAAGCCTGATGTATGTTGGTTATATGTTATGTGTTAAGTGTTCCGAGCTTCGGTCCAATGTCGGGGCAAGCCCGATGTATGTTATATGTTATGTTATGTGTTTATAATAAATGTTATGCAGTATGTATGCCGGGGTAAGCCCGATGTCGGGCGGGGCCCGATGCTAGATGTGGACTGATGCCGGGGTGAGCCCCATGCTGGATAGGAGTCTGATGTCGGGTTCGTCCCGATGCAGCTGCGAGTAGTCCCAAATCTGTGATATCTATTATATGATATATGTATATGGTATGTGGTAGTTTGGGGGAGCTTACTAAGCTTCATGCTTACAGTTTTAAGTTTGGTTTCTGATACTTCAGCTAGCAAAAGGAAGGACTCGGGATGATCACATAGCACACACCACAGTTTTCTATCCTGGGAGATTTAGGTTGTATTTGATATGTTGACATATATTTTGATATTTTGAGCTACATGGTTTATGATTTTATACTATGGTGATGATATTTATAGTTTTAATAATGATGAAAAAAGGAAATTTTTGGTCCATATTTTTGGGATGTTTAAAGTTGGTATCAAAGCCTTGGTTTGAGGGATTCGGGCACACTTTCGGGTGTGTTTGAAGTCAAACTAAGGAATCGGTATAGAATTTTCGAAAGAACAACCACTTTTATAGAGGATTTTTTTAGAAAAGAAAAGGAGTTTAGAAAAAGTAAAAAGAGAAAAAGGTGTGGTGCATGCAATCAGCCGAGCTCAAGTAAGTATATCCACACAAGTTTATGTTATGATATGTTTATTAGCTTTATGAGAACAACATGCTAGATTAGTACTAAGGTGTTGTTTGGTTCGTAGAATGTTGCTGAAGGAATTTAAATTGGAATTGGAAAAGGAATCTGTTAGGAATTTGAATTCAATTCCATATTGTTGTTTCGTTGGTAGGAAATGTAATTGGAATTAATTCTAGAATCTATTTGGTTCGCAGGAAATATAATTGGAATTCATGTAAAATGACATAGTTACCCTTTTTTACATGTTTTTGCTTAAATTTACCTTGTTTTCTAACTTATATGTAAAAATACATTATGAAAATTGTAAAAACAGTAGAATTTCGGTGGTGGTGGCAGTGGTGGTGGAGGCAGTTGCGGGTGGTGGCGACAGTGGTGGGTTGCAGTGATGGTAGCTTCGACGGTAGTGGTGATGGTGGCAGTGACATTGGTTGTGGTGGCAGAAGTGCTGGTGATGGTGGCAGTGTCAGCTGGTGGCGACAGCGACGATAATGATGATGTTGGTGATAGCAGCGGTGGTGGTGGTAGCAGCGACGGTGGTAGCGTTGGTAGTGATGTTATTAGTGGTGGTGGTGGTGGCGGCGCTAGTGGTGGGTGATAACATTAGTAGTGGTGGTGGGTAATGGTCGTGGTGGTGGCGGCAATGGTGGCGGTGGTGGTGGTGGTCGTTGGCGGCAGTAATGGTGGTAACGACGATGATGGTAGTTAGTGGTGACGTCGCAGATAGTGGTAGAGGGTGGCAGCGGCGACGGTGGTAGTGGATGGTGGTGGTGTTGGTGGTGGATAGTGATTATGGCGGTGGTAGTGGTGGTCGGTGGCAGTGGCGGCAACGACGATGGTGGTAGTGGTTGTGGCGGCAGCGATGGTGGTAGTGGTGGTTGGTAGGGCATCATTGGTGGTAGTGATGGTGGCAGCAGTGGTGGCGGTGAGGTGGTAGCAGCGATGGTGGTGGTGGTGGTGGTGGTGGTCAGTGATAGTAGTGGTAGTGGTGATGGGTTTTTTGATAAGTACAAGGGGTATTTTTGTAATCTGCCACTTTCCTTGATGAGAATGAATGTTTTCTATCCAACTTTGGAAGGAATTCACTTTCCTCCACATGGTGGAAAGTTTATTTCATCTAGGAATCCTTTTCCCTCCTCTAAGTCCAACCAAACATATGAATTTGAGGGAATTGGAATCCTTTTCCCTCGAATTTCATTCCTTTCCTGCTAACCAAAAGCATCCTAAGGATCTAGGAAGGATGCCTTATGTGCCTCTTATATGTGTATCGGCTTTATGAATTACATGCTAGTACAGATTAGACAATATGATAACCTAATTAGTATTTGTTGATTATGAGTAATCAATGCTCGAATGTTGCTTGCTTTGTGCTTTTAGGAGTCCAAGCTATCTGTTACTAACTAGTAAATGAATATGTTAAGTTACATATTGCAAGGACTAAATAATTTCTGAAGGTTACGTCTAGCTCTATTTCGTAGCTCTTGTTTGAGTCCAATCATTGTAAGGTAGGATCTCTCATTCGACGAATTATCTAGTTTGAGTGATATGTAATAGTATTCGCGAGCTAGTTGGGGAAATAAAGCAGGGATTTCTTATGCAGCTGATGGCGGAGAGTAGGATGGTGATCACCTAGACTTTTCTTAGTTAATACAATTGTTAGAGAAGATCATAACACATTTTCGTAGTTAACGTCATAATTTCGATAAAACGTGTAATTAATAAAAATTAACTAACATTAAGATTTAAAAGCCATCAAATTCAAGAGGAATCAAAATATTTTCACTACCATGTTGGAAAAAATACTTTCATGATTGTGTGAAAGAAAAGCAATCACAAAAAGCATTTATCATTTGTTAGTTTGAGGATCTATTACTTAATCAAGAAATTAACAAACTAATTAAACATTCACATATCTAAGCTCATGATTAAAGACATGATAATAAATAGATGTTCTACTAAAAAATATTTTCATAACATACCATCAAAACCACAAAAAAAAAAAATTCCTAATCAATTAATTGTTCCATAGATTCATCCAATATTAAAAATAAAAACTAACTACGCATAATAATAATGACAATAAAAAGGATAAAAGTTATACCAATACCGATTACGAAACGAAGATGACAACGTTTCTTGAAATCGTCACTTCTTATTGCTCCAATAACTCCATCCATAATCTAAGTATTAATAGAAAAATTAACGTAATCTAATCTAAAGAAAATAACTAATTACAACGCAATAAAATCATGACATAAATATCATTTTATAATATTTTTTGATTTCCAAAAATAAAAAGCAAAGCAAATTAAGGCCATCTCCAATGGGAATTCAATGGATGGTTTAATGGGGAGTTTAATCTCATTAAACCCAAAATCTTCATTGTAGGAAAATAACTAGGATTCAATGGAATGGGGAGTTCAATCCCCATTGAACTCTATATTCTCTCTCCTCACACACATACACACACACATATATATATATATATTATTTTTTATTTTTTATTTTAAATTAATGTTAATTTTAATTGTAGTTTTTAATTTTTAATTTTATGCTAATTAATTTTTTTAAAAATAACAATAAATAAAAGGAAAATGATAAATGAAATGACAATCCATTAAATTGTATAGAGTTTAATGGAGTGTAGAGTTTAATTAGTAAAGTTGTATAGTAAGTAGAATGTATATGTGTCAATCCATTGAATTAATATGAGTTCAATGCATTGGAGATGGTCTAAGAGACACCAAAAGCGCCGTCCACCTGCTTGCTGCCGGCCAATATGTGAAATGCAATGCCTCATTTTTTTATTGCTGCTTGACTTGCTTTCCTCCAACCACCAACACAACCTTATTGGACTAATGAATAGTTCATGTGGACTTCTGGTAAATAAGAAATTTGGGCTTGTAAAATTGTTGGATTGCCATATTGGACTTATCTATTGGGCTCTCAAAACTAAAGTTGCGAGCAATCTATCCTGATGTTCAGGAGACCAAATATCATATCAAAACTTATTCAAATCCACTCTTTTTTTGCTTTTTTTTTGCGAGGTCAAAGTTTTATGAGTTGGGAAGACGTTTGTAGAATTTCAGCTCAATCGGAAGTTGTTGTCCCTCTGTCTGATAGCTTGAAGAAAGCCATACAAAGCTGTCAAAATACAAAAAATTAATTTATATCGCTTGGTTTTTCTTTTCGCTTCCGGATTTTACTACGAGACTTCAATCGTGGTTGCAACACAATCAATATGGCTTTAACAATGCTTCAAAATACCGTCTTGCTCTTACAAATCTGCACAAAAATATCTTAACCGAGTAAAAATATTCAAAATAATAAATCTAACGGTTTAATGCAAAAAGAATATTAACAATCCTAAAAGTAAAACAAAACAATTGCTAAAATATATACAAATAATCAAGCTGTTAAAATCCTCCAAGCTTAACATTTCCTTGTCCTCAAAGAAAACAATACGGAAAAGTCTAATGGAAGAAAAACGAAAAAAATAAAAGTAGGACAATAAAGACTAATAAAAAAATCTTTTTTTTTTCAAATACTTCATAAATTTTTTTTACCAAGATTATGTATGTTGCAATTAAGAAACCGGTTTAATAATCATGGAAAAAAAATCCAACTTACTCCCAAATTTTGAAACAAAAACGGAAATTAGAAATTTCAACAAACATAAACTAACTAAATAAGCATAAAGTACATTCTAAGCATAAATTTATCATACTATTGCAACATGAGAATGCTAAAAAAATGTTTTTATTTGGACAAATAAAAACATGAAATTAACTAGATACAATGTATAAAATATTATCCTAAATGAAAAAAAATGAAATTAGAAAAATAAAATAAATAAAGCATCTTACCCAAGCTTGAACATTTCCTTGTCCTCAAGGAAAACAGAGGAAAACGAGAATGACAAAACAAACAATATAAAAATAATGAACATCTTTAGCAATAAAAACTTTCATTGTAGATTTAAAAATCGGTTTAAGGGACGAACATTTGTTACATTTCTAGCAAATAGACACATAATACAAAACTATTTATGCATACTTCACTAATATAACGCACATGACACAATATGTGGTCCGATCTAGCCTTCACATCACTAGAGGTTGTCCTCCCTTTGCATACCACTCACCATTCATAATTTTTTTTGCCAAACGAGGAACAAGATAGAGAAAAATAACTTGAATCTAAAGGACAAAAGAGAAGGGAACTATATACAAAAGTTGGCAAAACTACAATTATCTAAAGATACTAGTACTCTTATCAAAATGTGATCCATGTAAAGTGAATGCTCGAGCAAAAGATGGTCAGGTAGTGTTATTATAGTTACCAACAAAATATGAATTTTAGTCTAAAATATACATCGATTTTGAAATGAAATATAGAAGAATAAATCTAATCTAAACATCTAATAATAATAATAATAATAATAATAATAATAATAATAATAATAAAGAATGCAACTCGCTTGGCCCGATCCTTTTCATTATTTTTTTTAAAAAAAAAATTCTACTATTTTTTTACTATTTTTTAGACAACAAAATCCTAAAGATACAATTACAAATACAAACGCTTGAGCTACTAACGAAAAATATATAAAATCACAATGAAGGAAATACTAAAAACATCTAACTATATTCGCATTTTATGATTGCGTTAATATCCGACTTTTTAAAATAAATTTTTTAAAGACTAAAATCAACAAAAGTAAAGTTCAAACTTCACATAAGATCAAAACTTGACTTCTCCAAACAAAAATAAACACATAAGAAACTTCACATAACACATATTAAATATTAGGTTTCTACCCAAAATTGTCGAAAATTAGTACAAAATTTTTCGAACGACATTTTAAAACAACTTGCCGTTGATTTACAAAACACAAAAATTACTAAATAGACACTTACATAAAAAAAAATGAACAATACTAAAAAGGGGTAGTTTTCCGTTTTTTTCATTTTTTTGTTTGTTCATTTTTATTTTTATTTTTTTTAGATTCACTTTTTTGGTTTACCAAGGAGTTATACAAGTATTACATCAAATAAAATTACAAAGCACAACTATATACAAGTTACAACTAGCAAAACTAACTAACAAAACTAAGCAAAAGCTAAATTGAGATCAAATAGGAAAATGTGTCATGAAGCAAAATAACATAGAATGTAATAGCCAGACACGAAAGATCTTAAAATACAAGTTCTAGTTCTTATTCATTTCTTTGGAAGATCGGTATACTTAATAAATAATACGCTCGTGGGGGACGGTTTCTAAGACTCTAGGACTAACTTGTCCCACGTGTCATGTCATGGTTGCAATAAGTCGATTCATTTGTCTCACACGTCATGTCATGGTTGCAGTAAGTTGATTCATTTGCATTAATAGCTTGTACTCTACCTTATGTGTGTTATAAGAAGATGTGACAAATGAAGACCCTATGAGCAATTTTATTGTTTCCAAAAGATTTGCATATTTTATCTTGTTTAAGACTTGCAATTAAGGATGTTTGGGGGTGAGAATAAAGAGACAACAAAAATGCATGAGAATGAACCTAAACAAAATGTTATGCTACAAAAAAATTGAAAAGAAGAAACTAAAATCTTTTTAGGTTTTAGGTAAAAATGAGTAAAAAATAATACATGCAAAACTTAAGCTAAATGTAATGCTAAAATAAAATGAAATGCTAAAAATAATAAACGTTTTTTTTTGGAAATTTTGATAGAATATGATCTAAAATGCAAACTAAAATGCGACTATACATACAACCAAAAAAATACATGAGAAAAAAAATACAAAAATAAAAGAAAGACATAAAAAAAATATCCATATAGAAAGTTGAGCATAGAAAAAAAAATCCGATCAAAGATAACCAGTCCCCGATAACGGCGCCAAAGGTGGGTGTCGAGACCATCAAATAAAAAAAAACCTTAAATATGAAGACATACAAAAATGAATTGTAGTAGCGGTAATAGGATCGAATCCACAGAGATTGGTTCTAATTAAATCTATGCATTCAGCTCTACGAAATAAAAATATACAATGATATGGGGGTTTTAAAATGTTTAATGTGATAAAAACTAATTTACAAAAATAACAAAAACGGAAAAATACAAAATATATAAAATAAAACGTCCCAATATCGGGATAAATCGCAAGTTCAACTATTTGACTAATCATCATAATTTTGTGGTGCAATGAGTTTAATGAATACTAATTTGACTATAGAAATCTAAGAAGTTTGAGATCACCTAGATTTTTCTTAGTTAATACAATGGTTAAAGAAGCTAAGACATTTTCTCAGTTAAAGTCACAAATTTCATAAAACATGTAATTAATAAAAATTAACTAGCATTAAGATTTAAAAGCCACCAAATCCAAGAGGAGTCAAAATGTTTTCATTACCATGTTGGAGAAAATCTTTTCATTATTGTGTGAAAGGAAAGCAATCACAAGAACTATTTGTCGCTTGTTAATTTGAGGATCTATTACTAAATCAAGAAATTAACAAACTAATTAAATATTCACATGTCTAAGCTCATGATTAAATACATATGAACATAAATAGATATTTTACTAGAAAATATTCTCGTAACATACCATTAAAACCGCATGAAAATATTCCTAATTAATTAATTGTTCCATAGATTGTCCTAAATTGAAAATAAAAACTAACTGCACCATAATAATGATGACAATAAAAATGATATAAATTATACCAATAACGATTACAAAACGAAGATGACAAAGTTTTTTGAAGTCATCACTTCTTGTTGTTCCAAAAACTTCATCCATAATCAAAGTATTAATACAAAAATCAGGCCCTACCTTGAGGGTGTGCAATGTATGCAACCGCACAGGGCCTCGTAAAAAATAGGGGTTGATTCTTATCCGATTTATATAGTTATTTTATATTATATTTCATTTATGAAATAAAAATAACAAAGTATTTGTAGTTCAATTGGCTTCATCAGGTGCCTTTTTCTATATCCTGCCAAAAGCTGAGGGTTCGATCCCCATCTGCTCCTTTACTTCTAATTTTTAACTGCTCCTTTACTTCTAATTTTTAACTGATTCTTTTCCAATATGTATACATTTACATAAAACTTTAACAAATTGTCTCAGAGCTCAGTTGGTTAGAATATTTGCATCTTGTTGTATCCTTTAGAAAATGACCAGGGTTTGAACTGTCACACCCCCGAACTGTCAGAAATAACGGCGGAAACGTCCGGGGGCGGGCGACGTCATGCATAGTATCACAACAATCGTATCATAGCAATCAAAGTAAACACAACCAATAAATTACGATATGAATACTTACATCTGTTTGAAAACATAGTCTGTACATCATAGTATATAGAAAAAGATAAAGATGAGACTTTAAGTATGCTCCGTTTTCTCCAAAAGCTAGTGAAGGTACCTATCTATCGTTGTCCTTAGAATACAAGCGGTTTTGAAAAGGTATCAGGATAAAGCTGGTGAGTTCATAAGCATGTTTTTGTATTGAAAACTAGTCACTGACTTTGTACAAATGGTTTCTTTTCATTATAAGTAAAATGTTGTTTGTATCGGAAACCATTGTTATCAAGTTCTGAAATATGTATGCATGCTTTCCAAGAAAATCCAATATTTTCGAACTTGTTTGTTGATTACTGTATGAAAAGTATGTTCCGATTGAAAACCCTGGCTACCACCAATATGTAGTGAATATCTGTTTGAAAACCCTGGCTATCACCAGTATGTATAGTAGTTTTATTACTTAAAATAAAACTAAAGGTTGTATCCATGGAATACCCTTTAGTAAGTAGATAGGTAGTTTTATTAATTAAAATAAAACTATAGAAGAAAGAAATCCCGTAAACAAAGGTTAGTTGATACTATTGTGAGTTCGTATTGCCATGCTAATGAGACTAATGACCTCCGTGACGTTTCTTCAGGCCTCGTATGTTACAAAATTTGTCACCCAAGGCATGCCTGCCTAACTGTAGCTAACAGTTCAGGTGTGAGATTGTCAATCCCGAATAGATCTATTCACAAATTTCACGCTCTCCATCCAAGAGACTCTGGCTATACTAAATGTAGAGGATTTACTAATACCCTAGAGGGTACTATGAAGAAGGTCTCACAATCCTGTACTAACTAGTTTACATGTTGTTATGTTGTTCTAGTGTTCGAATCGTTTTCATACCGTGTAGAGTATAAATAATTATACACAAAATAATTATTTAGTAAAATACTCTTGTTATCTGAATGTAATAATGGATAAGCTATATATGTCACAGTTTATATGTTTGACTTTGTATGTAGTTCAAGTTTGTAAATTCGGTAATGAAATCCCCAAACTATACCTATTATAGCTTGACTGGTTTGTTATGTTCATGTATTGTTTTGAAAATTATGCAATTAAGTTTAGTAAACGTCCCTTATGCTCTGCAAATTACAAAAGGGATAAAGTATCTAAATGTTTGACACAAAACCGTTGTTATTGCATCACTTTTTAACTTGTGAAAACAGTTATGTTTGGCTTGTATTCCCCCTGAAAACATTTTAAAATCTGTAAAAGCTTAGGGGTATGTACTCACTGTTTGACGTGGGATTCGAGTGTCAATCAAAAGGAGTTGTTGGGTGTCAGACAATGTCTAGAACACAAATGGATCCTATTAAACATATAAAGGTGCATATATGTATTAGATGAGGATATAACACTATTTATTATAGAAGGAAACCACCTTAGGGACTAGGAAACACTTTAAACTAAGTGTTAGAGTCACACATAATTGAAGATGGGGAGTTTGCGGCCATGATCAGGAGTGTACGGTCATGGGTTTGCGGCCCAATAGGGTTTACGACCCAAGTGTTTGCGGTCCATGGGTTTATGGATGTAAACACTTGATGAGATGTGTGATTTTCGGTGTTTTAAGGTCCTTTCTAGCCTCTTGGAAATGTTCTAAGACTTGTGCAAAGTTCAAAGTAGAGTTTAAAGGCCAATAATCGACCAAAAATGGAGTTTACGGGTATGGAAGGGTGTACGGCCATATACATGGGTTTATGGCCGTAAACCCATTTTGTGTTCATGATTTGGGTCGATTTCTAGGTGAAAATCCACTGATTTCTAGTAGATATCAAGCATAGATGGTAGTTACTTACTGTAAGAGGCTTCAAATGAGGTTTTTAGCCACCAAACACTAGTGTGTGTTCTTGGTCTTCTTGGTGAGAGAGAAAATCTAGATAAGATGAGATTTAATGAGATAGGAACATGGATTTACCACTCGATAGAGGAATGAAGTAACAAATAGGGGTGAAAAACACTTACAACTTGAAGATCTTGGAGGAAAATTGATGAATGTAGAGAGAGAGTACAAAGAGAGAGAGAGAGAGAGTGTGTGTGTGAGAGAGAGAGAGAGAGTCTTTGAAGTGGTAAAAGGATAAATAAAGGCCACTCATCCCTTATATAGGGGTGAGTTTACGGCCACGGGGGTGGGTGGGGGTGTACGGCCGCAAACTCGAGTTTGCGGCCGTACACTCCTTTCGAAGGGGTGTTTGGCCCGGATTTTTATGCTTTAACTCGGAAAAGTTCATTCTTGGACCCAAATCTCGATTGTATTGAGTTTAGAATATTTAATTAGACCTGAGAAGTTAACGGAAAAATTTAATAAAATTTAAATTTTATTAACGGAAGTGGGCTAAAATAACGAAACTAAATTTCGGGTTGTCACATCATCTCCCCGTTAGAGGGAATTTCGTCCCAAAATTCGAGCATAGAATACAAATCATGGATTTGGAAAGAAATGCGGATACTTCTGATTCATCTGATCTTCATGCTCCCAAGTGAATTCGGGTCCCACTTGGCATTCCAACAAACCTTCACTATTAGAATGCGACTTTGTTTCGTTCGTTTGATTTCTCTATTCATGATTTCGACCGGTTCTTCCACGAAGTTAAGGTTCTCGTTGATTTCAATCTCATCGAGAGGGATTACAAGGGTTTCGTCGGATAAGCACTTCTTAGGATTTGAGACGTTGAAGATAGGATGAATTTTACTAAGCTTTTGAGGTAACGGAGTTTGTAGGCTACGAGACTGATCCTAGTAAGGATCTCAAAGGGTCCTATGTATCTTGGATTTAGCTTTCCACACTTTCCAAAGCGTATCATGCCTTTCCAGGGGGAGACCTTCAGCAGAACACGGTCTCTGACCTGGAACTCCAAGGGTTTTCGTCGTTTATCGGCATAGCTCTTTTGTCGATCTCTCGAAGCTTTCAATCGTTCTCGAGTTTGTTTGATCTTTTTTCTGGTTTTGCGAATGATTTATAGACCAGTGAGAGTGCTGTTGGGGACTTGTCCTTTAGCCAGTTGTGTGTTGCGCACCTCAGCCCAGCATAGAGGGGATCTGCACTTGTGGCCATAGAGGGCTTCGAACAGTGCAACCTTGATGCTGGTATGATAACTGTTGTTATAGGAGAACTCAACTAAGGGAAAATGGGTGTCCCACGACTTACTTAAGTCGATGACACATGCTCGCAACATGTCTTCCAAGGTCTGGATGGTCCTCTCACTCTGCCCATCTGTCTGAGGATGGTAAGTTGTACTCATATCTAGTTTAGTTCCAAGAGCTTTCTGTAGGGACTGCCAAAATATCGAGGTAAACCTACTATCTCGATCGGAGATAATGGATACATGCACACCGTGCCGTCGAACTATTTCTTGGATGTAGATTCGTGTGAGTCTCTCCATTCTGAATGTTTCTTTGATTGGTAGGAAATGGGCAGATTTAGTCAACCGATCGACTACTACCCAGATGGTGTCGTACCCACTCGAAGATTTGGATAATTTGGTGATAAATTTCATGGTAATCCCCTCCCACTTCCACTCAGGTATCTCTGGTTGCTAAAGCAAACCTGAGGGATTCTGATATTCGACCTTCACCTTGGTGCAAGTCAGACACTTGCCCACGAAGGTAGCGATCTCTGCTTTCATGTTTGGCCACCAATATAGTTTCTTGAGATCAAGGTACATCTTTTCCAAACCTGGATGAACGGAATATCTGGTTTTGTGGGCTTCATTCATGACAACCTCCCTGAAACCACTGAACTTTGGGGTCCAGATCCGGTTCATGAAATAGTAGACTTCGTCTAGGTTTTTCTCCATTCCTCTCAAGGCTTCACCCAACATGTTCTCTGGTTTTAAGGCGTCTTGCTGAGCCTCTCGAATTTGTGCGGATAAGTAGGAATGGATGGTCATTGTCAGTGCCTTCACTCTACGGTCTGAGCATTCTTTTCGGCTAAGGGCATCTGCTACTACATTGGCCTTGCCGGGATGGCAGCGTATTTCACACATAATCACAGAGTAGTTATACCCATCGCTGTTGTCTAATATTCAACTACTTCTGGTTGAAGATGTGTTGCAGGCTTTTATGGTCAGTGAAGATTGTGCACTTGGTTCTGTAGAGGTAATGTGTCCATATTTTCAATGCAAAGACCACTTCTCCCAACTCCAGGTCATGAGTTGTGCAATTGACTTCGTGTGCCTTCAGCTGTCTCGAGGCATAAGCAATAACCTTTCCTCGCTACATAAGAACACAACCTAAGCCCTTATTGGATGCATCACAGTAGACAACGAAGTCCTCTATCCCTTCGGGTAGAGACATGATAGGTACGCTGCATAGGACCTGCTATAATGTTTGAAATGCAATGTCTTGTTTTTCACTCCAACAAAAGGGTACACCTTTCTGTGTTAGAGTGGTTAAGGGTTTGGCAATTCTGGAGAAATTCTGGATGAATCTGCGATAATAGCTAGAGGGACCTAAGAATTGACGGATTTCTATGGGCGTCTTCGGTGCTGACCAGTTCTCTATCGCTTTGATTTTGGACGGGTCCACGTATATGCCTTCCTCGCTTACCACGTTGCCCAAGAAAGTTACTTTTCGAATCCAGAATTCACACTTAGAGAATTTAGCGTATAGCCTCTCTGTCCTTAGAGTTTCCAGCACCAATCTCAAATGTTGTATGTGATATTTCTTGCTTCTGGAATATACAAGTATATCGTTGATGGACACGATAATGAACTTTTCCAGGAACGGAAGACATACCCGATTCATCAAGTCCATGAATACCATCGGTACGTTGGTTAGACTGAAGGGCATTACTACGAACTCGTAGTAACCATAGCGAGTTCGGAATGCTGTTTTGGGAACATAACCCTCATGGACTCGCAACTGATGGTACCCTAATCTTAGGTCTATTTTCGAGAAGTAGCTGGCTCATTGAAACTGGTCGAAAAGGTCATCGATCCGAGGAAGCGGATAACGGTTCTTGATGGTGAGCTTGTTCAGTTCGCAGTAGTCAATGCACATCCGGAAAGATCCATCCTTCTTTTTCACAAATAAAACTGGGGCTCCCTAGGGTGAGGAACTCGGTCTGATGAATCCTTTGCTGATCAGCTCATTGAGATGGTTGGATGACTCTTGCATTTCTGTTGGGTAGGCGATATGGGGATTTAGCTACAGGGGTAGCTCTGGGGATTAAGTCAATGCGAAACTTGACTTGGCGCTCAGGAGGGATTCCCGAAAGCTCTCTAGGAAAGACATCAGGAAAATTGTAGACTTTGGGGATGCTCTTGAGGTCTTTAACTTCCTGCTTCTCGTTAACAACATGGACTAGGAATGCATGACACTCCTTTCGCAGAAGTTTTTGGGCTTTGAAACACGAAATGATGCGAAGGTTTGAGCTGAGTTTATCACCATAGATCATAAGGGTTTCTCTAGAGGGAAGATTGAGACGGATAGCTTTTTCGTAACAAAGGATATCATCACGATTGGGGCTCAACCAATCCATGCCAATGATAACATTGAAGCTTTTTATGGAAACTAGCATAAGGTCGATGGGAAAGGAATGATCGTTTAGGGTAAGGGTACAGCCTACGAATAGCGTTAGTGCTCTCTTTCTCACCGTTATCCATCTCGACGGTAAATGTTTTGGTTAGGGTTTGAGGTTTACGTTTGAGGAGATGTTTGAATGCATGGCTAACAAAACTTCTCCGCGCACTAGAATCGAAAAGAATGCATGCATAAGAGTTGTCAAGGAGGAATGTAGGTGTAACAACGGTAGGGTCATCAACTGCCTCCTCTTGCCCCATCGCTAGCACTCTCCCGGTGTTACCAGTTTTTGTTGCCTTGGGGTAGTTTCAATTATAATGTCCGACCTCCCCACAGCCATAACAGGCTTGACCGACACCTGCTCTAGGTGCCTGATTGGTTGGTTGAACTGGTGTTTTGCAGAAACGAGCTGTGTGTCCCTTCTTACCAAAGTTTTTGCACAACATCTCGCGACACTGTCCATGATGATGAAAGTTACACTTGTCACACCTTGGCAGATTTCCAGCATATCTACTGGTAGGTGCTTGAGTTGCAGGGGCAACGGTAGGAGTAGTAGCAGCGTGAACTGCCATTGTATGTTGTTTCTTGGAGGGCTCATGCGAAGACTGGCCCTTTCGTTGCTTCTAGAACTTTTTTTTTTCTTGACACTCCCTTTCGCTGGTTCGGGAGCGGATGTCACTTTATCTAGATCGACTCCATGATCTACGAGAGTCTGCGCCAGACACTTGGCACTGTCAAAAGTGTTTGGCCTGGCTGCCAAGACATTTCCTTGAGTTGGAGGCATCAATCCCCAAATGTAACTCTCTATCTTCTTACTATCCGGGGTGACCATTGCCGGGAAAAGAAGTTCTAGGCCTTCAAACCTAGAAGTGTAGGCAACAATGTTGGAACCCTTCATTTTCAAGTTTCAGTTTTCGTGCTCCAGTTTCTGCATCTCGTCCCATAGGCAGTACTCAGCAAGCATGAGCTCCTTCAATCTTTCCCAACCCATTGCATTTGCTACTAGTAGGGTTAGGGATTTGACCCGACTATTCCACCAAGTCAATGCTCTATTGGTGAAAGTGCAAGCGGAGAATTTCACCTTGTTGGCTTCAGAACAAGAACAAATTTCGAAGATAGACTCGGTCTTCTCGAACCACCAAGTAAGGGCTATAACACCTCCAGTGCCGTCGAAAGATGTGGGTTTTGCGTTCATGAAGTCTTTATAGGAGCACTCATTCTGATGTTCTTGACTACCTTCATGATTTTGGGAATGATTACCACTCCCGGAACCACCAGAAGCACCAAGATTTATCTGTGACAAAGCAGCAATCACAATGACAGTAACGGCTGCTTGGAACATAGCGAGATTGAATTGAAGAGGTGGTGGTGGCGTTGGATTCGTCGAGGAATTGTTGTTCTTTTTTTTGGTCTTTTCTTTGGAGGCATCTTGTTCTATATTAGGAAGAAGAAGATGGAAAGTCCTTTTGAATTTAGACTCAAGAGATATGAAACAAGGTATATCTCTATCTGATAAATAAAGTGTCCTACTAAAGCGATAACAAGACAAAGCTACTAATACAAGTAATTATCGCTAAGAAATAATGAGTAGCAACACTTGGAATAAATTTCTATAATGTATTTGGCTCTGCCTAAAATACTCCTATAGTATTTTATGTTGAATGTTTTGTTCTATTGATATCTTGTGGTAGGAATACTTGTTAAGTTTTAGGTCTGCTGCAACACCACAGTCACTACCAAGCACATGTTGGTCATGTCTCGAATAAATATAGTTGATCTAGCTATATTGACCCTAGACATGATTACATAACTGCCCAGGTTTAACCGTGGTATCCAACATCCAAATATTTTTGTTTTGTTCTACTTATGATTCTGTTTCTGGTAGGTAGGTATACTTGTATATTTTTGTAAAAATACTTATATTTTAAAAGTATACTTTTAGTTCAGAGCACTTCATCCCCTTAGTGTTTATAGTTGTATACCATGTAAGGTTCGATATACTTATTTCGCTATAAACAATAGCTCTAATACCAATTTGTCACACCCCCGAACCGTCAGAAATAACGACGGAAACGTCCGGGGGCGGGCGACGTCATGCGTAGTATCACAACAATCGTATCATAGCAATCAAAGTAAACACAACCAATACATTATGATATGAATATTTACATTTGTTTGAAAACATAGCCTGTACATAACAGTATATAGCAAAAAATAAAGACGAGACTTCAAGTATGCTCTGTCTTCTCCAAAAGCTGGTGAAGGTACCTGTCTAGCATTGTCCTGAGAATATAAGTGGTTTTGAAAATGTATCAGCATAAAGATGGTGAGTTCATAAGCATGTTTTTGTATTGAAAACTAGTCACTGACTTTGTACAATAGCTTTCTTTTCATTATAAGTAAAATGTTGTTTGTATCGAAAACCATTGTTATCAATTTCTGAAATATGTATGCATGCTTTCCAAGAAAATCCAATATTTTCTAACATGTTTGTTGATTACTGTATGAAAAGTATGTTCCGATTGAAAAGCCTGGCTACCACCAGTATGTAGTGAATATATGTTTGAAAACCCTGGTTATCACCAGTATGTATATTACTTTTATTACTTAAAATAAAACTAAAGGTTTTGTCCATGGAATACCTATTATAGTTTGACTGGTTTGTTATGTTCATGTACTATTTTGAAAATTATGCAATTAAGTTTAGTAAACGTCCCTTATGCTCCGCAAATTACAAAAGGGATAAATTATCTAAATGTTTGACACAAAACCGTTGTAATTGCATCAGTTTCTAACTTGTGAAAAAGTTATGTTTGGCTTGTATTCCCCTTGAAAACGTTTTAAAATCTGTAAAAGCGTATGGGTATGAACTCACTGTTTGACGTGGGATTCTAGTGTCAATCAAAAGGAGTTGCTGGGTGTCAGACAATGTCTCGGACACAAACGGATCCTATTAAACATATAAAGGTACATATATGTATTAGATGAGGACATAACACTTTTTGTTATAGAAGGAAACCACCTTAGGGACTAGGAAACACTTGAAACTAAGTGTTAGACTCACACTTGATTGAAGATAGGGAGTTTGCGGCCGTGATCAGGAGTGTACGGTCATGGGTTTCTGGCCCAACAGGGTTTACGGCTCAAGGGTTTACGACCCAAGGGTTTACATCCCATGGGTTTACGGCCGTAAACACTTGATGAGATGTGTGATTTTTGGTGTTTTAAGGTCCTTTCTAGCCTCTTGGGAATGTTCTAAGCCTTGTGCAAAGTTCAATGTAGGGTTTAAAGGCCAATAATCGACCCAAAATGGAGTTTATGGCCATTGAAGGGTGTACGACCGTACACATGGGTTTACGGCCATAAACCCATTTCGTGTTCATGGTGTTCTTGGTGAGAGAGAAAATCTAGACAAGATGAGATTTAATGAGATAGGAACATGGATTTACCACTAGATAGAGGAATGAAGCAACAAATAGAGGTGAAAAACACTTACAACTTGAAGATCTTGAAGGAAACCTGATGAAGGCAGAGAGAGAGAGAGAGAGAGAGAGAGAGAGAGAGTAGAGAGAGAGAGAGAGAGAGAGAGTCTTTGAAGTGGTACAAGGATAAACGAAGGCCACTCATCCCTTATATAGGGGTGAGTTTACGGCCGGGGGGTAGGTGGGGGGTCTACGATCGTAAACTTGAGTTTGCGGCCGTACACTCCTTTCGAAGGGCTGTTTGGCCCGAATTTTTATGTTTTGAATCGGAAAAGTTCATTCTTGGACCCAAACCTCGATTATATTGAGTTTGCGGCCGTACACTCCTTTTAGCGCAGGGCCCTCAAAATCAACAGACCGACTTGACAAAAATTAACCTAATCTAATCTAAAGAAAATAACTAATTACAACACAATAAAATCATGACACAAATATCAATGATAATATTGTTTGATATCCAAAAATAAAAAGCAAAGCAAAGGAGGAGACACCAAAAGCCCCGTTACTCCACCTGCTTGCTGTTGGCGAATATGTGAAATGCAATGCCTCCTTATTGATTGTTGTTTGACTTGTTTTCCTCCAATTACCAACACAAACTTATTGGGCTAATGAATAATTCATATGGGCTTCTGGTAAATCAGAAATTTGGGCTTGTAAAATTGTACTATTGGATTGCCATAAAATACTAACGTGGGCTGCATATTGGACTTCATGTATTGAGCTGCCAAAACTAAAGTTGCCAGCAATCTGTGCTGATGTTTAGGAGACCAAAAATATATCAAAACTTGTTCAAATCTGCTCACTTACCTATAAGGTCAAAGATTGATGAGTTGGGAAGACGTCCGTAAAATTTCAGCTTAATCGAACCTCGTTGCCCCTCTTGTTTGATTGCTTGAAGAAAGCCGCACAAAGGTGTCAAAATCCAAAAAATTAATTTATATCGCTTGGTTTTTCTTTTCGTTTCCGGATTTTTCTGCGAGACTTCAATCGTGGTTGCAAGACAATCAATGTGGCTTTAACAATGCTTCAAAATACGATCTTGCTCGTACAAATCTACACAAAAATATCTTAACCGAGTAAAAATATTCAAAATAGTAAATCTAACAATTTAATGCAAAAAGAATATTACAAATGCTAAAAGTAAAAGAAAACGATTGCTAAAATATATACAAATAATCAAGCTATCAAAATCCTCCAAACTTAACATTTCCTTATCCTCAAAGAAAACAATACGGAAAATACAAACGGAAGAAAAAAAAACAAAAATAAAAATATGATAATAAAGACTAATAAAAAAATCTTTTTTTTTTTTTTTCAAATACTCCATAAAATAAATTTGACCAAGATTATCTAAGTTGCAATTAAGACACCGCTTTAATAATCTTGAAAAAAAAAAAAAATCCAACTTACACCCAAATTTTGAAACAAAAACGCAAATTAGAAATTTCATCAAATATAAACTAACTAAATAAACATAAAGTACATTCTAAACACACATTTATCATACTATTGCAACATGAGAATGCTAAAAAATTATTTTTTTTTGGACAAATAAAAACATGAAATTAACTAGATACAATGCATAAAAAATAAAATAAGAAAAATAAAACAAATAAACATCCCCCCTAAGCTTTAACATTTCCTTGTTCTCAAGGAAAACAAGAACGAAGACAACGAGAATGACAAAACAAACAATATAAAAATAATGAACATTTTCGGTAGCAAATTAAAACAACACCGTTTAGAAATAAAAACATTCATTGTAGATTTAAGAATCACTTTAAGGGGCGAACATTTGTTACACTTCTAGCAAAGGGACAAATACGAAGGAGATACAAAGCTATTTTATGCATACTTCACTAGTATAACGCACATGACACAATATATTGTCCCACCTAGCATTCACATCACAAGAGGTTGTCCTCGATTTGCATACCACTCATCATTCACAATTCTTTTCCAAATCGAGGAACAAGATCAAAAAAAGTAACTCGAATCTAAATGACAAAAGAGAAGCGAGCTATATACAAACGTTGGCAAAACTACAATAATCTAAGGACACTAGTGCTCCTATCAAAATGTGATACATGTAAAGTGAATGCTCGAGAAAAAGATGATCATGTAGTTCTATTATAGTTACCAACAAAATATGAATTCCAGCATAAAAAAAATACATCAAGATGGAAATGAAATATATAAGAAGAAATATAATCTAAACATCTAATAAAAAAATAATGCAACTCGCTTGACCCGACCATTTTCATCATTAATTTTTTTTTCGATTTTTTCGTTTTTTTTTTTTTTTTTTTTTTTTTTCATTTTATTTCTACTATTTTTTACTATTATTTAAACAATAAAGCCCCAAAGATACAATTACAAATACAAACGCTTGAGCTAGTAACAAAAAACCTATAAAAATACAATGAAGGAAATACTAAAAACATCTAACTATATTCGTATTTTATGAATGCGATAATATCTGATTTTTTAAAACAATTTTTTTAAAGACTTTTAAAGACTAAAATCAACAAAAGTAAAGTTCAAAATTTGACATCTCCAAACACAAATAAACACATATGAAACTTCACATAACACATACTAAATATTAGGCTTCTACAAAAAATTGTCGAAAATTAGTACAAAATTTTTCGAACAACATTTTAAAACAACTTGCATTTGATTTATAAACACAAAAATAACTACATAGACATTTAATAAATAAAATAAACAATACAAAAAAGAGGTAGTTGTCTTTATTTTCATTTTTTTGTTAGATCATTTTTAATTTTTTAATTTTCTTTTGGTTCACTTTTTTGGTTTACCATGGAGTTATACAAATATTACATCAAATAAAATTACAAAGCACAACTATATACAAATTACAACTAGCAAAACCAACCAACAAAGCTAAGAACGAAAACTAAGCAAAAGCTAAATTAAGATCAAATAGGAAAATGTGTCTATTTCTTGAAGCAAAATAACATAGAATGTAATAGCCATACAGGAAAGATCTTAAATAGCAAGTTCTAGTTCTTGTTCCCTTCTTTGAAAGATCGGTATGCTGAAAAAGCTTCTTGAAATCGTCACTTCTTGTTGCTCCAAAAACTCCATCCATAATCGAAGAATTAATACAAAAATTAACCCAATCTAATCTAAATAAAATAACTAATTACAACACAATAAAATCATGACATAAATATCAATGATAATATATTTGATTTCCAAAAATAAAAATCAAAGTAAAGGAGGAGACACCAAAAGCACCGTCACTCCACCTGCTTGTTGCCGACAAATATGTGAAATGCAATGCCTCCTTTTTGATTGATGCTTGACTTGCTTTCCTCCAACCACCGACACAAACTTATTGGGGTAATAAATAATTCATGTGGGCTGCTGGTAAATCAGAAATTTGGGCTTGTAAAATTTCTCTATTTGATTGCCATAAAATACTAACGTGGGCTGCATATTGGACTTCATGTATTCGGCTGCTAAAACTAAAGTTGCTAGCAATCTGTCTTGATGTTCAGGAGACCAAAAATCATATCAAATTTGTTCAAATCCGCTCGTTTTTTTGAGGTCAAAGATTGATGAGTTAGGTAGACGTCCGCAGAATTTCAGCTCAATCAGACCTTGTTTTCCCTCTGTCTGATCGCTTGAAGTAAGCCACACAGAGCTGTCAAAATCCGAAAAATTAATTTATATCGCTTGGTTTTTCTTTTCGCTTCCGGATTTTGCTAAAATATTTCAATCGTGGTTCCAAGAGAATCAATGTGGCTTTAATAATGCTTCAAAATACCATCTTGCCCGTACAAATCTACACAAGAATATCTTAATCGAGTAAAAATATTCAAAATAGTAAATCTAATGATTTAATGCCAAAAGAATATTAAGAATGCTAAAAGTAAAACAAAACGATTGCTAAAATATATACAAATAATCAAGCTATCAGCACGCCCTAGTACGCTGGGCGTAAATCATTGTACGCTTGGCGTACTTACTAAATGAAGAAACCATATTTTTTTTTTGGTTTGGCTAGTATCTAAGCATCCTTATGGCCTCCCTTCCCTTCACCTGACCATCCTCTACCCTTTTATTCGTGTTTGAAGCGCTAGTTCTCCTTGAAAAGCCATTCTAACCTAAAAGTGTGTTTGTGTGCTTAGAAGAAGAAGGAAGGAAGCCAATTTCATCTTTAGAGAGTGAAGCACTTTGGATCTGGGATTTACTCTTCATTTTCAACCCTTCAAAGGTGACTGGTTGGAGATGAGATTCGAAATTAGGATCTTATCACCTATGGATCAGATTGAGAGGTGAGTCTTCCTCATATTATGTTCGGGTCAAAGGAACGAATGTCGGCCCATTGGATGGTTATCTTGGTTTATCGTATGTTGGTATGATGTAGTGATTTGTTAGATCTATATCCTGATATATAGGATGATGCTACGCTTAGTGATTTGTAAGATCTGCCTAATTGTCTGTTGACTAGTTATATGTTTATATGTTGCATATGTTGATGTAGTGTAGTTAGGTTGAGATTGTACTACTTTCTGCTGCCAGTCAACAAACCCGCTAAATGTTTATATGAACAAGTTGTTATGATATAGTAGGTTTGGATATGTGTTTGGTTATTGGGTTAAGGCGAACCAGCTGGGACTGAAGGCCAAGAGACCCAGGGCGTCCCGGATAGACTGAAGGCCTGAGGGGCATACCAGTCAGGCCGAAGGCCTGGAAAACGTTTCAGATAGGCTGAAGTCTTGATGAGGTGTACCAGTTATGCTGAAGGTTCTGCGAGCGTACCAGATAGATTGTAGGTTGATGGGGGTGTTCCAATCATCCTGAAGGCTTTGTATGCATGATGTTTGTTATTATCTTTATGTGGTGCTTTTTAGGGAAACTCACTAAGCTTCGTGCTTACAATTTTGGTTTATGGTTTCAGGTTCTTCAGTGGACATTGGCAGGACGAAGTCATGGTTAGACACATCCTTGGTTTTACAATTGATTGGATCCGTGGAGACTCTGAATTTAAATAATATTTTAAAATGATGGTGTTGTAACACTTTTACTAGAAAAAATGGTAATTTTAAAAAGTTTAAATTTTGTTGTGAATTTTTGGGATTTTACAAGTTGGTATCAGAGCCTTGGGTTGAGTGAATTGGAGGAAAACTCGTGTGAATCCAGTCTAAAACTAAGGAAAAAGGTTTTAAAAATGATTTTCAAATTGTATTTCAAAATAATCAAAATGGGTGTGATGTGTACGATCAGCCGGAGCCAGTAAGTTGGCCCTATGTTACCGCACTATTATATGATATGATGATATGTTTATACCACATGCTAGTGATAGGCTAGGGATCTTCAGGAATTGTATGATAAAATTGCCTAATTACATGATGCCTGATAGCCTAGGATCTTCCTTACATGAAATTGACACCATTGTTGTTGTTGCTTAGTGTGTGCATCATAGTTGTACATAACTAAGATTCTATAGTATGAGAATGTTTGATTGGCCTTAGTTTCTATTCTTGTTTGTTGAAGGGATTAGGGTAGGATCATATATTCGACTGTCGATAGGATCTAATGTTATGTATGATTAGCATACACGAGTGCTGCAGGGTTAGTGGAAGTTTCATGAGTGGGTGTGTAACTCCTGGTTTCCGGTATGAACTTATCTTTCCAATTGTTTAAATTTCCTTTTTAAACTCGGCGTGTGTCACACCCCAAAACCGAGAATGGCGGAAACGTTTTGGGGTGGAGGACGTCATGTAAAGTATCACAACACAGTATAACAGTAAATAAGCAAACAACATCATCCATTGCATTAAATATATATATATATTTAATACAAGCGTGTTCTGTACAGTTATAGACACCAAAAATAATGTAAATCAAAATAATAAGATGAGTCTTGGATGCGCTCCATCTTCTCAAAAGCTGGTCTCGGTACCTGTCTACTAACGACCTGAGAATACAAGTTATTTTGAAAGAGTTTATCAGCATAAAGCTGGTGAGTTCATAAGTATTTTAGTGTCGGTGTTTGTTATCAAAACGCTTGAACATGTCTCAAGTGTAAGTTTGTAAAATGTATGTAAATGTTTGTAAGTGTTTGTAAAAGTTTGAATCTCTCAGAAAAACCTATATTTTCTATAAAAGTAACCTTCTACCAAAGCTTAACTGTTTTGTATGATCGTTTGTTGTAAAAGTGTGTAATTTCCCAAAGTATAACTATCATTATCAAAATATAGTTTGTACATTAATGTTTAAGTGAAATAATCACTAAGTATATGTAATGGTTAAATTATTATAGTACTGTAGTGTTGTATTATAGGAACTACTGCTGTACTAACTACATTAAACCGGATTTATATTAGGGTATCCTGTGATTTATTGCACCATACTATTGACTGGTAACAACGACATATGAATGGTCGTAAAATGGAATGGCGTTTGGCACCCACAGACCTGCAGGTCCGGCTGTAGCTAGCAGCAAGGTGTAGGATAGTCAATCCAGTATAGATCTATACGCAAACTCACGCTCTCCCTCCAAGAGAATTCTGGCTACAACTCTGGCCATGACATTTAAGGCATGCTCTGATACAGTGGATCACAATTGTTAACGTATTCATGTATATGTAATGTAATGTTACTTGTTCTAGTATCGTTGTATATGTTCTCTTCCTAGTATAGTTGTATACGTTCTTCTCTAGTATAGTTGTATATGTTCTTCTCTAGTATAGTTGTATATGTACTCGTAGTAATGTAATGTATATGTTCTCATAGTAATAAGTATTGACTAATGAATGAACTGACTCATTGATCTAGAAATTGTAGTAGTATGATCCTGTGTTACCCCGATGGTAACTTATTAATGATGTAACTAATACGCATGAATATGGAAGTACTTTTATGTCTGTATATGTATATTTGATATATAATTAATATTGAAACGACCTTCGGATGGCTACCCGAAATCCCACTAGACCACATCTCAAGCGCGAAAAGGAAATAGGGTGGATGGCCTTCGTAAGCCCTTTAAACATTTCTTATATATCTATACATATATGGACATGTAATTTATAAGAATTATAACAAAGTTTAAATAAAAGTATTTGGTAATAAAAGAGTTTGTAAAACATTTTGAAGTAAAGCAGTTTGATAAACAGTTTGAACAGTGATAAAATCATTGGGTTTATAGTTATTAATCACATGTGATTGATGTAATAACTATAAGTATTTAACTTGTATTACCCCCATAAAAGTATTTAAAACATTTAAAAGTATTTCAAAGGTTAATTAACAGGGGTATGAACTCACTTGTGGTGAGTGGATTGGATTGAATTGTCGGATACTGTGCTAGGTGGCAAACGGAGACATGTTCACACGCACGAGCCTAGTTATCATATAATGAGCATATATATAACTAATTAGCCAAATAATAACTAATGAAATAAGTTGGGACACTCTAGAACATGTAAACACTTTGTATAAGTGTTATAAGTCCTAATGGTTGCATCTAAGTCGTTATGGGCCAAGGCTAAAGGGGGTTTAATGTACTAAAGGGCCTTATATAAGTGTTTACTCCTCAATAAACCCCACACAAGGAGTTTACGGTCATAAACCCTTGAGTTTACGGCCGTGAACTCCAATCTTGGTGATAATTGATGTTTTGAAGTGTCATTTGATCTCTAGAATAAGCCTTGCTTGGTTGTCTAATCCTTTGGGTAGTTTAGGGCATAGAAATACTCCTTTGAGGAGTTTACGGCCCCAAGGCCAAATCCCTTAGAGTTTACGGCGGTAAACTCTCATGGGATGGGTGTTTTTATTCTTTCAAGTCCCAAGCACAAGTAGGATAAGTTCTATTTATTTGTTTGAGGCTAAAGAGGACCCTAGGCACACTTTAGTGCCCTTATTTGGTGTTTACGGCCTAAGAGTATTCCTTGGCCGTAAACTCCCTTTAAGGGGGTGATTTTGATGTTTTAAAGTCCACAAATTAGCTAGAAGTAATTGAGGGTTAATGTCTAAAGCCTTAGGGGTGATTAGGGCACATTATGGCCCTTGAATTTGGAGTTCACGGTCCAAGAAGTTCTTGGGCCGTGAACACCCTAAGCTATGTGTTTTTGATTGTTTTCTAGTCTCTAATGTACATACATATTATCCTAAGCTAGTTACCTAACAAGGAAATGGGACTAGATAGCCTTTAAGCTTCATTTTGGAGTTTACTCCCCAAGAACGTTCTTGGGCGGTAAACTCCCGAATCTCACATATTTGACATGTAATCTATGTTATTAAGCATATAACAAGCATTATAAAACAACTAAAGAAGTGTACTCACGATTTGGGATGAAAACCCGAAGATCCGTGAGAGAGAAAATGGCTTTTCTCTAGTTGGAAATGTGAATAATGAATGAATTTGGTTCAGAAATCTATTTATAGTCCTGAGATATATTTGACACAAAATATTTTTATTTTTGAAATGATTTCTAATATAACCGAGTGTTGGAATAACAGTGTTGCAAAAAACCGTAGTGCATCCACTCTCCTGATATTTATTGAAGTGCAAACCCTAAATTACTCCAACTTATACGAAAAGTCTGAAAATCGACTATGACTGTTATAACTTCTATTGAAGTGATACTGTTTGTATAGAATGGAAATTTCGGGTTGTCACAGAGTGTTGGAAGCCTCAACACAACATGTTATAATGATTTTGGCCGCGAAGATTAATGAACCAACCCAACGAGTTGAGGTGCCTCAACTCGGCATGTTGGCAGTTGGGAAGGAAAACCTTATTTTTAGGGTTTTAAACCCTATTTAAAGGTCTTAAGTCCCTTGCCTGGCCTCCTTACCAACCTTCACAGTCTAGAAACCCTAAAATCGAGCATCATCTTCCATTGATTGAGTGTGTGAGCTTGTAGAGAGCCTTGAGTGTTCATTTTTGGTGCATTTTGAAGGATCTAAGGAATTAGGAGTTTCTTAGCTTGAAGAAGAAGTCTTGGATCCAGAATCACTATCTCATTTGCCATGTTTTCAAGGTATCAAGTTCTTTCCTAGCTTATTAGTTGCTTAGATCTCTTCTTGGGGTTAGATTTTATGCTTTTAGCCATGGTTCAGTGGATGATGGGGGAGTAGGACGTCCAAAATATTTATTCTTTCAGATCTAAGATCTACATGAACTCTATTGGCATAAAGGTGAAAACTTTATGGTCTTAAGGACTTCATGTCATCATTGATTCCTTCTTTTGTCCTCTTTTGAGAAATGGAGCCTCTCTTAGTCATGAATCAGCGTAAAGTTGGAAACTTTACATGGCTATTCAACTTTAAAGGACCAGATCTGCATTTTGGGGCTATGTCTTTAGTGATGAAGTGCTTAATGATTAAGCTCTCACCCTTTTAATCCTAGGGTTTGGGTTTTGAACCCATTTTGGTGGTTCCTAGGGGTAAAGCTGGAAAATCTACCGTGCAAGATTCCATTTTAGTTGATATCTGAGTTTTAAAGCTCTTAGATTTGATAATGTTAGCTTAATGTATGAAGATGTTGGGTTTCTGGTGAACTCGGCGTGTTTATTGATAAACACGGCGAGTTGGATCGGTTTCTTCCTGACTTTGCAGTTAATAGAGAAACACAGCGAGTTGAAGGACAACTCGCCCTGTTGGGTCAACTCGGGCCATTGACTTTAGTCTTTGACCAAGTTTGACCTATAAGGGGCTTTGGGGCATTTTGAGTTGTATTTAAGGAATTGTTTCTGTTTACGAGTTATGTTGAGTCGATATTCGAAGTTGGGACGTGTTCAACTATTGTTTTTTATTCGAGGTAAGTTTCCTCATTTATTTTTGCGGGTCGAAGGCACCAATGCCGACCCATGTTCATGCTATGTTAGTATGCTAGCTGTCTTCGTGACTCTTTCATGTGTATGTGTTTATATGCTTTCCGGGCTAAGGTTCGATGTTGGGTGGGGCCCGATGGCTGTTTGTATGTTATGTATCTATGTTGCATATGCATGTGTTTATTTGATATACATTATATGCATGCTGGATGGGGCCCGATTTACTATCAAACTCAGCTCGATGATCGGGCAGGGCCCGATGATTGGGTGGGGCCTACTATATGTTTATTGTATGTATGGTATGTGGTAGTTGCAAGGAGAAGAGATCGAGTTGACCGCATCATACACACCACTGGAGTTCCGCATTTGCCATTCACTCTGATTTTGATAACACTTGATGTATTGGTTTTTTGTGATGAATGTTGACATTTGAAAATACTATTTTATCTATTATAAGAAAACGAAATTTTTGGAACGATATTTTTGAGATGTTTCAAGTTGGTATTAGAGCCTTGGATTGAGGGATTCGGGCACACTCACGTGTATGTCTGAACTCAAACAAATGATTTTGTTGAAAATTTACAAAAGAAAAATATTTTTATAAAAAGAATTTCTAAAAGAGAAATGAAAAGGGTGTGATGCATGCAATCAACCGAACTCAAGTAAGTTATCCCAAATTACCCATACATGTTATGATATATTTTGAATCGTGAATATGTGAATCGCATACTAGATTAGGGATAAGGATCTATGTCACACCCCAAAACCTGAACGGCGAAATCGTTCGGGGGTGGAGGACGTCATGTACAATATCACAACAATGAATAGTAGTAAACAAGCAACAACATCATCCATTGCATTAATAATATAATTTCATACTTGTGTGTTCTATCAAAGTTATAGACACCAAAAATATATATATCAAAATAAAAGATGAGTCTTGAACGAACTCCATCTTCTCAAAAGCCTGGCACCTGTACCTGTCTAGTGGTGACCTGAGAATACAAGTTATTTTGAAAGCGAGTATGAGCTTAATGCTGGTGAGATCATAAGTATATTAGTGTTTGTGTTTGTATGAAAGCATTTGTAAGATGTTTGTAAGATGTAAGGTATAAGTTTTGTAAAGTTTGTATTTGTTTGGACTATCCTACAAAACCTTATGTTTCCTACTAAAAGTAGCCTTCTACCAAGGCATCTAGTAACTGCGTGTGTTTCTTGTAAGAGTGTTTATTTTCCCAAATCCGACTATCATTAACCAAAAATATAGTTTTTACAATACTGTGCATCGTGTGAATGTTCACGAAGTGAATGTAATAGGAAAAATACTATAGTATTGTAGTGTTATATTAAGTAACTACTGCTGTACTAACTACCTTAAACCAATTGTTATTTAAAGTACCATGTGATCGGCCTGTACCCTGCTACCGACTCAATAGTAAAACGACGATGTAAGACGCCATAATAAATGACATTTGGAACCCGTAGACTTGCAAGTCCCACTGTAGCGAGCATCAAGGTGTAGGATAGTCAATCCAGTATAGATCTACACACAAACTCATACGCTCCCCAATTAAGTATATTCTGGATACAAAAACGGTCATGGCAAGTATTGCCATGACCCGTTCAATGGCTCACATAACTGAATGTAATGTATATGTAATGTATGTGCTAGCTGTATTGTGTGTTCTTTCTCTGTCTAGCCTGTATGTTTGTTTCTCATCACTATGTATTATGTTTGTTTCTCATCACTATGTATTATGATTGTTTCTCATCACTATGTATTATGTTTGTTTCTCATCACTATGTATTTTGTTTGTTTCTCATCACTATGTATTAACTTTGTTTCTCATCACTCTGTTCTATGTTTGTTTCTCATCACTATAAGTTATGACTCATGTATGAACCGACTCTTTGTATGATTCATTGTTATGGTATTTGTATTAGTAAAACCCTAAACTACGCCTATTGTAGTTTACTAGTAATATAACTTGTATGTATGAACATGGGAGTATACCCTTGATACCCAAGGGTACTGAATGAACTGGAAGAACCTTTATGACTATATATGTACACATGCTATATAACTAATATTTAAACGACCTTCGGACAGGTACCTGATATCCCACCAGACCACATCTCAAGTGCGAAAAGGAAATAGGGCAGATAGGCCTTCCTAAGCCTTTTAAACATTGCTTATACTGTTGGATATAGTGTCTAAGTCCATAACTTTATTTGGTATGAACTTGACCCGACCCGGCATGGTCCATTTGGGTTGCATGGCATTGCAATTCTTGGATAGACTAAATGAGAGAATAAGGAATTTATGATTATTAATATATTATAAGTTCTAATATATTAATAATAGTATTATTTAATTAGTATTTGCTCAAGCATTAATCTTGTATTAATTTGGTGATCAAAGTGAGACTAATTAAATATATATGGTTGATTATGACAATCATCAATTCTTTTATGGTGGATTAATGATCCATGGTTTATGGGTTTGGTTATAACCATATGGAGCTCCATGGATAGTCCATGGGAGTTACAAACCCATGGGTCATGAGAAATGAAGAGTCATGACAATTAGGGTTTACATTTGTAACTCCTAATTATGACACACTATAAAAGAAACCCTATAGCATGCAAAATCGGCACTAGTGTTACTAGAGAGGGCATAACCGATTTTTGAGTGTAAGAAATATTCTCTCAAGTTATTGCAAGTTTTGTGGTGTTGTGTGAACCATTTGAGGCACAACATTTTGGGTGCTAGGCTCACAAAGTCTTGAAGGAATCCAAGCAACAACAAGGTATGTATTTCTACTAGTTCTTTATGTTTTATGTAATCCCTATGCCATGCTAGTTAGGAAATAACCTTGAAAAAGAAATTTGCATCTATATAGAGAAAACATAGATTCAAGGTTATTAGGGTTGCATGTACACTTAGGAAGTGTTAGAATGCTCAAAACCCAACAATGGTATCAGAGCCTAGGGTTGTTTTCTGTATACTTGATGCAAAACTGCTTAAAAAACGAAAAACCTGCTCACTGACGACTGGACTCGCCGAGTTCATGGGGAGGACTCGCCGAGTCCATGAACAAATTCAACCTACTCGACGAGTAGAATCATGCACTCGACGATTAGGAATGTGTTGGGTAGTTTTTCGTGTTTTGTTGCTGGAAATGGATTAAAATCATTATCCCAATCTGTTTTGGACTTGTAAAACCTGTTTTTTTCAAAATGATAATGATTATGTTAACCCATTTTACATGACTTTTATTAATTTTCAAGTATTGTATATGTTTATATGATTTCTTGAAAATTTCTTGGCATGAATTTGTGTTCTTATGAGTTTTTAGAAGATCATAGGAATTATGTGTAACCTCCATGTGTGTTTAATTCATGATCTTAATGGCAATAATGGTGTCCATAACTTGTCCTCAAGTTATGGATAACCAAAAGTTACTTCTTTAAATTGTGATTAAAGAACTAAAGAGGTTTCATAAAATGAAGAGTCTTCATTTTTATGAACCATTAAAACTCATAAGTTACAAATTGAAGAGACTTGGAATAGTTTCAATTCTTGCCCTCAAGTTTTGGAATTTGTAAAGTCTTACACTTTAATTCCAAATTAATTTTTTTTTAAAAGTTAAAAAAAATCAAACTTTATGGAATTCCTTAAATTAATTAAATTGTCTAATTAAAAGAGTTAATAATTCCATAAAGACATGGTTTAAGTTTAATTAAATTAAGAGTATAATTTAATTAATAGATTAAACCACCAAGTATTTTAAATGTTTAAAATACACCCTTATACTATTATTATAATTTTAATTATATAGATATGTGTAAGAATATGTCATTCTTACCGTTAGTAGGCCTCATTCACGAAGCCGATCTATAAGGGGGGTATAAGGTTGTTGCCTATAAAATGGTGACTTAATGGGTGTCCACTCTCACCCACCACTTCCTTGATCGGTGGAGGATCGTTAGCCGAACGGGTAGGATACGACTTTAAACACTCATTAAAAGTATAATGAATTATAAAGTAACTATACGTTATAAATTCCCAATCTTAGTTACTTTAGGAAAATGTGAAATTGGTGCTAGCCCATAAAATTACACTTTGTAACTTACAAAGTCGTTAGTGGAGCGTGTGTGGTTAACCGGCACACTAACATGGACTAGTAAGAGTAGCAAAGGGTAACTTGACTTTATTATAGATCGGTGGAGCGTGTGTGGTTAACGGGCACATCGATTAGGTAATATTGTTAAGGGTACCAAGTCAATTTGTATGGTTATTCACACCTTGTTTGTGATCCTCGGCATCCCAGTCACAAACTTGAGAGGGCACATTCGAGATTCAAACATGCCATTGAAAAGTTCAATGTATCTCAAAAGATCTAGGAGTTTCAAATCCAATTAAAACTTAATTATATTTCGTTTTTCATGGTGGAAATTGGTAAATCGTCATTTACCTACCTTTAACTATTTTATAATTTGGATTACGGCATCCCTCTTCCAGTTATAAATAAGTTATTGGGTCCTAGCCTTAATATTTCATATTGGGTGTTATATTAAGGACTTTAAATCAACTAACTTGAATTTCTCCCATTATAGATGTCTAGTTTAGACAGCTATGGTCTTCCCAAATCTTAGGAAGAAGCTTCCTAATGAAGATGATATCCCGAATGGCAATCAAGGTGAAAGATTAATCCCTTTGTTGTGCATTAGTAGGACTGGAAATCATACTTCACTTCCTCCACCTCCTCTAATTAATCTCCCTATCCCACAAGTTTCAAGACATGATAAGTTCTAAGTCACTCAATCCCTATTGGAAAACAAAGTCTATATGTGCTTAGGTCTTGGAGATTAAGTCACATATTTACAAGTCGGGAGAGTCGGGTGTCGAAGTCTCAAGGTAGCTGGCTGTTGACTTGGTCACTCCCTGATGACAGATCACGACATGACCTTGAATGATCTTACCTATTTGCTTGATGATGGTGAATCAACAATGATTTGGAGCATTGGTAAAGCAAAATTTGATTGGAGGATCAACTTCCCAAACTTCCATGGACATTTACAATGGTAACATTGGAAGTCCAGAAAAACTTTTTCTTCCCAATTGAAAGGGATTGGCCATAGTCAACTCGGTTGACCAAATGGTAAAGAGAAAGGCTAAGTCTGTGATATTCCTGTGTACCGTTTCCAAAGAGTCCATATGTTTCTAAAGGAAGGGCATTGGTTGCGAAGCTGCCACATTTACCTAAAAGTCCATAAGGATAGTAATGTCAAATGTTTGACTCTACTTCAGGTAAAGTCCATTGTCTAACTCTATTAAGTTTCTATTCTGAGATTCTTATTGCATGTTGTGACTGGGTCACATATTGATGTTTAAGAATCAAAGAAGAGTGAAGAAACTTAAAGGAAGTATATGTTGATTCTGATCATGAAGATGGATTTCGATTGCATGGTTCGGTGATCAGAATTTTGAGTTGTTACTTAAGAGTTATATATATTGCTTAGGAAAGGATAACAACAAGTTTTCCATATGGATTGTAAGGATAAGTTTTCCGCAAAGTTTTAAAATAAAATAAAATGGTTTTGATTTTATTTATTTTAAGTATCCTTACAATGACATTTGTGAAAAAGGTTGTTGCTTATATGTCTCCAGTGATAAGCAATATAGGTAAATGGATTTGATTCTTTCATTAGTGGTAGTATCATAATTTACCAAATAAGGAAAGATTCTCATCACCCAAGTTTCAGTTGGATAGTTATTAATCACATGTTATTGAGATAATAACTATCGTAACTTTACTTGTATCCCCCCCCCCCCCCCCCCATAAAAGTATTTATAAACATTTGAAAACATTTAAAAGGTAAATTTAGGGGTATGAACTTATGACAACTGTCAATTCAGGTAATTCTCAGACTCATGAATCTTTATAAAAACCATTCATGCACATCATGCCATGACCTAGTAGTATAAATTAGGTCAAAAATCTTGCATAAACTAGGATCCAACTAAGGTCTAGGACTAATATACTTGATACTTACAATTCTAGTAAGTTGCTTAGCTACAATAGGAAAGGCCAATACTATAATTAGAATAAAGCTTCAAGCTTTGTTATAATTGAAATAGGGTATAAAACCCTAAAAATAAATGAAAACATTCTAATTATACTTCAACATGTTGTTAAATATCAAACAATATTCCAAAAACCCTAAAGAGCCAAAAATCCAAAGTTATAAATTATAAAGCTTAAAAACTTTATAAAATTTGGCTATAAACTTCCTAATATCCAATTGTTATTAATTAAATTATGAATTATAGTCAATGAAATAGAAATATAAATTATCATGCATTAATCATAATTAATTAGTTAAAAATAAGATTTTTAAATAAATCAAAAATTGCTTAAAGAATTACTTTTATAAAAATTAGGGTTTTTATAAAAATAATGGAGGGAATTTTATAAAAATTGAAATTAGGAGAGTGGAGGCCTAACCCACTCAAAAATCTGGCCATCTCCCCTCTCCCCATGCTCCCTCTTCCCAAAACTCAATCATTAAAACTTCTCCCTCACTCTACCTCTTCTCTCTTCACTCTCTCATACTCCACCCTCCTAACACACACAAACTCTCTTTCTCTCTCTCTAATTCACGAAATTTCTCTCATTCCTCTGCCAAATTTCTAGATTTTGAAGACCTTGAAGTGTTCTTACTTCCCTCAAGATCATAACCAAGGTAAACAACATCATCTTCTTCCATAGTTTCATGATTCTACTTCCTTTTCTTCATAGTTTTCTCTACTCTTCGGATTCTATGCCCTTCCATGGCTAGAAATCTTTATTCTTCCCTTGTGGTTTGTAGATTCTCACCATAAAACAATGCATGTGTTTAAGATGGTGAAAATCCGGGATCAAACCCATGCAAGGAGTGAAAAGATGCACATATGATCATGTGACATCAAAACCAAATGTTTCATCTTCTTCTCCATTTCTTTTGTGTTCTTGCATGACCAAAGCATTTAAACCATTTCTAGTACATCTTGGATGCTCATTCACTCCATGCATGTGATAGAAATCAGACCTTACCAATGGCATGCATGATGTTCTTGTCAAAATACCCTAATAATGCACAAAAACAAACATGCAATCTGCCAGATTCCATTGTTCGACTTTGAACGTCCATAACTCGGTCATTTCTTAACAAAATTATGATATTCTTTTTGTATTGGATAGTTCCACGAGTTAACTTTGAAACCCAACTGGTCTCACTGTAACAGATTAAATATCCGATTTTTGGCAATTTTTACAAAATGGTTGCGCATACAGCTCTTTTTCTGTGATCACTATTTTTGTCTTGCATGATCAATGGCCTTAAACCCAACCATAAATCTGAGGAAAAATACCTTAGAAACTTAACATATCTAGTGAATGATGGCTGAAATTTCGTGGCTTAAAACCCCACTGAATGGGCTACACAAATTCATGAACTTCAGCCACATCTACATTTCATGCATCATTGCATGCAATCTTTCTTAATTTGTTTAGATTCATTACCCTCATTTCTCTTCTGAATACATTTTTAACATTTTTCCTTTTGAAAGCCCTTACATGCATGAGATAATCTGGAAAATTTCAAGAGCTTTTGTTATTTCTTTGATTTATTAGAATTATTGCTAAAACCAAGGGCATAAATCATATAAAACATTTCCAGAGGTCAATAAATCCCAAATAAATTCATGGATGATCCTTATGGGGAATAATAACCCCTCACCAAATTTCAGCAGTTTTTGTTACTGTTTAATACGATTTCTAATTTTCTTTTGTGTAGGACATGATAAATTACAAAACCACTTTAGAAGATGTGAAAATTGTATCTAACAATTTTCACATACCTTACCTGTAATGGGTGACTTCAGAAAATAATTTCAAGATTTTTCATCATGTCTTACTATTTTTTCCAATTTTTGGTAATTATAATGGTCTAAAAATGGGAAAAATAGTTCTGATTATCCAAAATTCATGAAAAATTACCAGGATATCATATTGTACAGTAGGAGGTTACATAAAAATTTTGAGGATTTTTCTCTATAAACTATTTTTCTCTTATTTTCTAAAGTTAATTGCACTAAAATACACTTAAATACACATAAATACCCAAAACCAGTTTATACATTATGGAAACCACTTTTGATATTTTTCCCAGGTTATTTACACTGTAAATGATGTTACAAAAATTTATGGTGATTTATTTTAACTGTTTAATATTACTTCTTTAATTTATGACTATTTAAAGGAATAAAACAAGGAAAAATAGAAATATCCATTGAAAAATATCTTTTATATTTTTCCCAGCCTATTTATGTATAATAACAATTAAATAAAAATTTTGGGTAATTTTGGAAACTATCTTCTATTTATTTCAATTTTTATTGGAATAAATGCCCATAAATCATAAAATATAATTAAACAACTTGGAAATCCATTTTTATATTGTTCCCAGCTTAGTATTGTGTAATAACAGTTAAATAAAAAGTTTGAGAATTTTTATCTCTCGAATGCTATTTTTCGTGAATTTATGTTGTTATAGAGACTTAAAATTTGGAAAATTAACCTTCCAAGGTTGTAATTAATCGCACGACTTGTAAAATTTCAATATTTCAGCAAAAGTGTAACCAATTGATATAAAATCCAATACTAAAACATAAATTGGCATTTCCCTATATGTAGAGTTTAGTATATTAGCATTAGATATCGACATGGAAACTCACTAGTGTGTGTGTTTGATGTCATAGGATCCTGGTAGTAAGACGTTGGTGCATCCCGAAGTACCGCTTGTGCCTACACGAAACATCATGAGTATTCACGCACTCCCTTATTTTCGGTTTTATGTTTTGGGGTGGAAAAGCATGTCCAGAATAACTACTGTTTGCATGTTGTATTTAAATTGATTATTATCAAACATGATTGCTATTGTATTGCTATGTCTCTCTATGTATGTCTATGCAACACAGAACATGAGAACTTATCGTACTAAGGCCCTTCCCTTATCTCTAACCATTAACTCTTTGAGCCAATGGTCATTATGGATAGCGCTATTAGGAATTGACAACTCCTCACTCGCCCGAATCGCTGGAGTGCATGATACCATATTCATCTATGGAACGATAAGCATAGATCTCGATAGGGCTTCAGTCATAGGTTTGGTTGAGACTCATTGTTTTCTCATACACATACAAACTCGTTTCTTGTTATAGCAATAAACTTGTATTCATTAATAGCAATCAACTTGTTTATCATTGAAGCAATGTACTTGTATTTACGAAAAGCCTTATTGTACGCTCGATTTTATAAACTTGTGAACTCACCAACTATTTTCATAGTTGACGCTCGTTTTACATGCTTTTTCAGGAAATAATTAGTAAGTGGATGTAAAGATTCATCATCATAGAGCATGCTGCATTGTGTTGAAGCTATTATGAAGTTGTATTTTGAACAATGTTATTTTGGAAAAACTTGTACTTTGTTTCTTTTTAAGCTATGGGTTGTAAACTTTTAAATACTGCTATGGTGATGTATCTTTATCTTTTGCAATGAAACCGTTATCACTGTCATATCTTGCGTTTCCGCTTTAGCGGGGTGTGACAGAACTCACCTGTAGTGAGTGGATTGGATTGAAGTGTCGGATACGATGCTAGGTGACAAGTGGAGACTTGTACACACACGACGAGCCTAGTTATCTTATAATCAATATATATATATATATATATATATATATATATATATATATATATATATATATATATATATAACTAATTAGGCACTTTATCTCTAGTAATATAAGTTAAGACACTCTAGAACATGGTAACACTTTGATTTAAGTGTTTAAAGATCACAAGGGTTGCATCTAAGTGTTCGTAGGGCAAAGCAAGAGTGTTTGGGGTTTAAGGGTAAACTCCTTTGGAGTTTACGGTTTTCATGACCATTACCCAAGGAGTTTACGGCAGTAAAGTCAAGGGTTTACGGTCGTAAACTCTACACTTTATGACCATATGTTGTTTTGAGGTTTTTCAAGTCCTTTGAAGCATTTCTACTTGGTGGTTAGGCCTTTGGAATGATCTAGGGCACCATTTTATTCCTAAATTGAGTTTACGGTCCTTTACCAGTTTCCTTTGAGTTTACTACCTTAAACTCATAAGTTTATGGTATTTGGGGGTTTTCAAGTCCTTAGCTCAATCATTGTAATAGTCTAGGTTAGATTTTAGACATAAGGGATAACTATGGGACTTGTATGGGACTTTTATACACCTTTTGGGGTGTTTACGGTTTTGGGAGATCCCCAAACCGTAAACACATAAAAAGGTAAGGTTTTGGTACTTTTTGTGTGATAAACTCATCAAGGATGAATCTAGACAAGTCCCTAAGGCATTGTGAAGCATCTAGGCACCCTAAGGCACCTCTTTGCACTTTCTTTGGTGTTTACGGTTTTGGGAGCCTCCCAAAACCGTGAACACTTTGTTCTTGGTGTTCTTGGGACATTTCCTTGGTATTAATATGTATAGCAAGCTTTAAATGTCTCATGGATTGAAGTACTTACTTTGTGGAAGCTTGTAATGAACTAAAAGTCCAAGAACACTAGTGTGTGTTTTTGGAAAACTAGTCAAAACACATAAATGGATGGATTAAAGGATATATAATCACTAGATGTTATGTTATATCAACTAATCAAGTCGAGAAACACTTACGTTTTTGGGAAATCGGGTGAAAATCGGGATGATAGTTGAGAGTGTTTTGAGTTTACTCTTTTAGGGTGAAAATGAGAAATGAATAACTTTGGGGAGTAAACTCATGGTTAAGCATGAGTTTGCGGTTTTTGAAGTAAATTTCGGCCCAAACATAAAAGTTTGGCCGGGAATTCCTTAACTACACGGTACTTGCAGTTTTCAATTTCAAGACTCGAGACGGCACATCCTTTCACCCGTTCGTTTAAAGATTAATTATTAAAATGATAAAAAAAAAACTTTAAATTTTCTAATAATAATTAAAAATGAACTTGACTTATAAATTGGAATGATTGACTTTAGGGTTTGACCGAATGAAAATATCGGGTTGTCACATCATCCCCCCGTTAAAGGGAATTTCGTCCCGAAATTAAAGTTTAAGCAATCACGTTATTACAAATAACTACGTAAAAAGATGAGGATATTTCAGTTTCATCCGATCCTCTCGCTCCCAAGTGAATTCAGGTCCTCGCTTGGCATTCCAGCGAACCTTCACTATCGAGATACGGCTTTGTTTCGTTTACTTGACGTCTCGGTCCATGATCTCTACTGGTTCTTCCACGAAGTTGAGGCTCTCGTTGATCTCGATCTCGTCGAGTGGGATTACAAGAGTCTCGTCGGACAGACACTTTTTCAAGTTCGATACGTGGAAGGTAGAATGTGCGTTATTGAGTTCGCGCGGTAAGTTAAGTTTGTAAGCTACAGGGCCAATTCTTGCGAGAATCTCGAAAGGCCCAATGTACCTTGGATTTAGCTTTGCACGCTTTCCGAAGCGTATCAAGCCCTTCCAGGGTCATACCTTCAATAGAACACGGTCACCCACCTAGAATTCTAACGGTTTCCTACGTTTATCAGCGTAGCTTTTCTGTCGGTCTCTGGAGGCTTTCAATCGTTCGCGGATTTGAACGATCTTCTCCGTTGTTTCCCGTATGATTTCCGGACCTGTGAGAGTGCTTTCAGGAACTTGTCCTTTAGTTAACTGGGTATCACCCACCTCAGCCCAACACAGGGGGGATCTGCACTTTCGACCATAGAGGGCCTCGAATGGAGCAACCTTTATGCTCGTGTGATAACTGTTGCTATAGGAAAATTCGACAAGGGGTAAATGAGTATCCCATGCTTTCCCAAAGTCGATCACACAGGCTCCAACATATCTTCCAAGGTTTGTATAGTTCTCTCAGTTTACCCATCTGTCTGTGGATGGTAGGCTGTACTCATGTCCAGCCTAGTTCCTAAGCAACTTTGTAATGACTGCCAGAACCGTGAAGTGAATCTACTATCTCTGTCAGAGATAATGGATACGGGAACACCTTGCAGTCGTACAATCTCCCTAATGTAAGTTCTTGTAAGCTTCTCCATCTTGTCTGTTTCTTTGATCGGCAGGAAGTGTGCAGACTTGGTCAGTCTATCAACGATGACCCATATGGTATCAAGTCCACCCGTTGTCTTGGGCAACTTGGTTATGTAATCCATAGTAATCCGCTCCCACTTCCATTATGGTATCTCCGATTGTTGTAGTAGACCAGAGGGTTTTTTGGTATTCGACCTTGACCTTGGCGCAAGTAAGGCATTTACTCACGAAGGTAGCAATTTCCGCTTTCATGTTAGGCCACCAGTATAACTTTTTAAGATCCAGATACATCTTATCTGAACCCGGGTGCACGGAATAACGAGTGTTGTGCGCCTCGTTCATGACCAAGTCTCTAAAACCACCTAGTTTCGGGGTCCAGATCCGGTCCATAAAATAATAATCTCTGCCACACTTAATGTCCAATTTCTTATCCATTCCCCTCGGGGACTCACCCGCCATGTTTTCAGGTTTCAAAGCGTCGAGCTAAGCTGCCTTAATTTGTGTGGACAAGTGTGAATGGATTGTCATAGTCAATGATTTGACTCTACGACTAGAATATTTTGTCCAACTTAGGGCGTCAACTACTACATTGGCTTTACCCGGATGATATTCGTAGTCACTGAGTAGCTCGACCCACCGTCATTGTCTCATGTTGAGCTCTTTCTGGTCGAAAATATGTTGCAGACTTTTGTGGTCTGTAAAGATAGTGCTCTTCGTACCGTAGAGGTAATGTCTCCAGATCTTCAGAGCAAACACAACTGCTCCTAGTTCAAGATCGTGGGTCGTGTAATTAACCTCATGTGTCTTCAGCTGCCTTGGGGCATAGGCGATGAACTTACCTCACTGCATCAGAACACATCTCAGCCCTTGATTCGATGCATCACAATAGACTACGAAGTCTTCTATCCCTTCAGGGAGGGATAGTACTGGTGCGGTGCACAAGGCTCGTTTGAGCGTTTGGAATGCTCTCTCCTGCTTCTCTTCCCAGTCAAAGGCCACGCCCTTCTGGGTCAGGTTTCGCTATGCGGGAGAAGTTCTGAATGAACCTGCGGTAGTAGCAGTGAGGCTTAGAAATTGACGAATTTCTATAGGCGTTTTTGGTGCTGACTATTTCTCAATGGATTTGATCTTGGAAGGGTCCACGTGTATTCCCTCTTTGCTAACCACGTGCCCTAAGAATTCGACTCGTCGAATCCAAAATTCGCATTTCGAGAACTTCACGTAGAGCTTCTCCGAACGTAATGTTTCGAGGACTTGTTGCAGATGTTGACCATGCTCCTCCTTACTACGAGAGTAGATAAGTATGTCATCGATGAAGACGATGACAAACTGATCCAAGTAAGGACGACACACCTGATTCATTAAGTCCATGAATACTGCAGGCGCGTTTGTCAATCCGAACAGCATCACTACGAATTCGTAGTGCCCATAACGAGTTCTGAAGGCTGTCTTTGGAACATCCTCCCCTAGCACTCGTAGTTAGTGATATCCGGATCTCAATTCGATTTTTGAAAAGAAGTTCGTCCCTTGAAGTTGATCAAATAAGTCGTCGATCCGAGGTAATGGATAAGAATTTTTAACGATAAGTTTGTTGAGCTCCCTGTAGTCGATGCACATACGAAACGATCTGTCTTTCTTCTTGACGAACAAGACTGGAGCTCCTCATGGTGAGAAGCTTGGTCTTATAAAGCCCTTGCTGAGCAATTCGTTAAGTTGACCGGTCAGTTCTTGCATCTCTGCAGGTGCTAGACGATAGGGCGATTTGGCTACAGGGGTAGCCCCTGGAACTAAGTCGATTCGAAACTCGACTTGACGTTGTGGAGGTAATCCTGGGAGTTCTTCTGGATAAATTTCGGGAAAGTCACGTACTACTGAAATGTTCAGAATGTCTTTCGTTTCTTGGCTCACATCGACCACATGAGCAAGGAATTCTCGACATTCCTTTCGCAAGAATTTCTGAGCTTGAATGCTCGAGATAATATAAAGGTTCGTGTCGGGTTTGTCGTCGTATACTATTAGGGTTTCGCCAGATGGTAGATTTAGGCGAACAGCCTTTTCGTAACACATGATGTCAGCACGATGAGAACTCAACCAATCCATGCCGATAATGACGTCGAAACTTTTAATTGAGCTGGGCATGAGATCGAATGAAAATGAATGGTTATCCAAAGTTAGGGTACACCCTATGAATATACTGTTAGTGCTCTCTGTCTTTCCATTGGCCATTTCTACAGTGAATGGCTCTTTAAGTGCTCGTGATTTTTGATTAAGTAATTGAGCAAATTTTTGGTTCACAAAACTTCTCTCCGCTCCATTATCAAATAGAATGCATGCATAAGCATTATCGAGGAGAAATGTACCAGTGACCACTGTGGGATCGACAACCGCTTCCTCATGGCCTATGGCCAAAACTCTTGTTGCTCCACCGGCAAACCCTGCCTTCAGGCTGTTCCTTTTGTAGTGGCCTACCTCGCCACATCCGTAGCAAGATTGGCCCACTCCTGCACCGGGGACTTGGTTGATTGGCTTCGCCGGATCTTTACAGAAACGGGCAGTGTGCCCCTTTCTGTTGCAGTTCATACACTGCATTTCCCGGCAGGCGCCGACGTGATGGAAGTTGCATTTATTGCACTTGGGCAAACTTCCAAAATATTGCTTTACCAGAGCAGCAGCGGCAGGTGCTATCGTAGCATGCATTACCACGACCTGCTGCTTTTTGGTAGCCTTAGCTTTCTTCTTGTCATCCCACAACTTCCGCTTGGAGTTAGCAGTTCTTGCAGGTTCTGAGATGGCCAAGGTAGTTGTTATGGTCGGGGTACGAACCCCATGGTCTATGAGCCGCTGTCCCAATCACTTGGCACTATCAAATGTAGTGGGGTGTGATGCCAAGACATATCCCTGGTACGGAAGCACCAACCCCCCATATGTACCTCTCGATCTTCTTTCCCTCGGTATGAACCATGTTGGGACAGAGGGCCACCAGTTTGCAGAATCTAGCGGTATAGGCGGTTACTTTGGAGCCCTTCATGGTTAGGCTCCATAGTTCTTCCTCCAGCTTCTGGATCTCACCCCTCGGGCAGTACTCCTAAATCATGACGTCTTTCAAGGTATCCCAACCCATAGCATTGGCCACTATAAGAGATAGTGACTTAACATGGCTATTCGACCATGTTAGGGCTTTAGTTTCGAAGGTGAAAGCAGCGTACTTCACCTTTCTCTCCTCGGGACAAGAGTAGATTTCGAAAACCGATTCGGTTTTCTCGAACCATTGCGAGAGGGCAATAACTCCACCAGTCCCTTTGAAGGACAATGGCTTGCAGTTCATGAAGTCCTTATAGGAGCACTCTCTCGAGCGCGCAAGAGCTTCAACGTGAATAGACTGGACAGGGGTTCCTCCTCCAGTGGAACCAGATGAGTGGTATTGAGCCATTGATGTAGCCACAGTCGCAGCTACGACAACATTTAGATCTATCGTGTCGAACTGAAGAGTAGGTGGTTGAGGAGGTGGTGTTTCGTTATTGAGGTTTCTCCATGGATTTCTGCGAGGCGACATCTTTGATCTATAAATTTATGAAGATGAAAGCATTGATAAGAATTCCATGGAAGAGTTTATGAGAATGACTCATGGAGTAACTCCTCATAGCCCAACAATACGTTTAAATGTCGATCTAAAACTAATAGATGATCACATTTGGATAATAATTCCCATAAAGATTAGGTACCTATCAATATTACTGGGACTACAGATGTAACAAGTTCGGGAAAAACGGCCTACAGTAAGAGGCCTTACATCAACCAAAATGGGAAAATTTTGACAGAATTACAACCTAACCAAGACCTAACGGGCCTATGATTTACAAAGATAGGGAATTGGACCAAAGTTTTGCATAACTAGGTTATATCCAAAAGAGAGAAGTTGATGAGAACTATCGGCGACGAGAACTACCAGAGTGAGTCCTTGATCCCGACAGGAGACGTTCTATGTCCCTCATGTGCCTATCAGCTCTTGCTTGCTGAGCTCGAAGTTCTCTGACTTTAGTTCGAGTTTCAGTGAGTTCCCTCCGAAGAGCTGCATTGTGAACCAGAGTCCTTTCGTGAGCAGACTCTAGTTGGCGAATGCGGACAGTGTTAACGCCAGAGTTGGCGTCAATCTCCTAGACTCGATTGATAGTTGATTGACCCAGTATCGTGTTTCGAGAAATCCTACGAACCATGACAGGTAGGACCCTTTCAGCAGAACCTCCCTCAGTGAGGTTGTAGAAACTTCTGTCTCCATTGTAGGGAATGGGTTAACCTTGTTCCTGGCTCCATGTATTCAATTTTGTTGCCCACAAAGGTGTGGGTCCTTGAAATGCGGGTCGGGGGTTGTTATTCGGGACTTGATCTACTTGAGGTAGGTTGTTGACATCGGGCTAGGATTCAGATCCATCTGAGAAGCCTTCTGCTTGATGATCATCCAAAGGGATTTGATGCTCATCATCGGACTCTGCTTCAAGCCATCCAACATTGTTGTTGGGTGGAAAGTACGGGTCGTCATGATGATGGAATCCAGCCATGATATTTATGCGAGATAAGGGGTAAGGAAATAATTAATAGACGGACTAACTAGATAATTATAAGGCGATCTTTATCATTTCCTCCAATACTTGTCTAGAGCATACCAATAAAGACCTTTAGTTCTCAGATAAGTAATTATAGTAACACAAAGTAATCCTATAGTATTTTAAGTTTAATGTTATGTTCTACTGTTCTCATTGTGGTATTGTTGGTAAGATTTTAGACTTGTTGCAACCACACAACTACACTTAGGCACATGATAGTAAACCGTCGGATAATATAGTTGATCAGGCTATATCCTCCCAGTTTTGACTATATGTCTCTAAGTCCTTATGTGTTGCCCAACAATCGTAATTCTTTTGTACTATCCTAGTGACACTGATTTTAGTATGAATGCAGGCACGTATACTTAATTAAATATTTTATTATTTAAAGTATAAACTCTGTATCAGAGTAATTTAATCCCGCTTTTGTTTATAGTTCGTATATTTTTTATGGGTTGATACACTCAATTCACTATAAACAATGCTCTGATACCAATCTGTCACACTCCAAAACCTGAACAACGGAATCGTTCAGGGGTGGAGGACGTCATGTACAGTATCACAACAATGAATAGTAGTAAACAAGCAACAACATCATCCATTGCATTAATAATATAATTTCATACATATGTGTTCTGTCAAAGTTATAGACACCAAAAATATACATATCAAAATAAAAGATGAGTCTTAAACAAACTCCATCTTCTCTAAAGCCCGACACCTGTACCTGCCTAGTGGTGACCTGAGAATACAAGTTATTTTGAAAGCGACTATCAGCTTAATGCTGGTGAGATCATAAGTATATTAGTGTCTGTTTTTATATGAAAGTATTTGTAAGATGTTTGTAAGATGTAAGGTATAAGTTTTGTAAAGTTAGTATTTGTTTGAACTATCCTAGAAAACCTTATGTTTCCTACTAAAAGTAGCCTTCTACCAAGGCATCTAGTAACTGTGTGTGTTTCTTGTAAGAGTGTGTATTTTCCTAAATCCGACTATCATTAACCAAAAATATAGTTTTTACATTACCGTGCATCGTGTGAATGTTCACGAAGTGAATGTAATAGGAAAAATATTATAGTACTGGATTGTTATATTAAGTAACTACTGTTGTACTAACTACCTTAAACCAATTGTTATTTAAAGTACCATGTGATCGGCCTATACCCTGCTACCGACTCAATAGTAAAATGACGATGTAAGACGCCGTAAGAAATGACATTTGGCACCCGTATACTTTCAAGTCCCACTGTAGGGAGCATCAAGGTGTAGGATAGTCAATCCAATATAGATCTACACGCAAACTCATACGCTCCCCAATTAAGGAGATTCTGGATACAAAAACGGTCATGGCAAGTATTACCATGACCCGTTTAATGGCTCACATAACTGAATGTAATGTATATGTAATGTATGTGCTAGTTGTATTGTGTGTTCTTTCTCTGTCTAGCCTGTATGTTTGTTTCTCATCACTATGTATTATGTTGGTTTCTCATCACTATGTATTATGATTGTTTCTCATCACTATGTATTATGTTTGTTTCTCATCACTATGTATTATGATTGTTTCTCATCACTATGTATTATGATTGTTTCTCATCACTATGTATTAAGTTTGTTTCTCATCACTCTGTTCTATGTTTGTTTCTCATCACTATAAGTTATGACTCATATATGAACTGACTCTTTGTATGATTCATTGTTATGGTATTTGTATTAGTAAAACCCTAAACTACGCCTATTGTAGTTTACTAGTAATATAACTTGTACGTATGAACATGGGAGTATACCCTTGCTACCCAAGGGTAATGAATGAACTGGAAGAACCTTTATGACTATATATGTACACATGATATATAACTAATATTTAAACAACCTTCGGACGGGTACCCAATATCCCACCAGACCACATGTCAAGCGCGAAAAGGAAATAGGGTGGACAGGCCTTCATAAGCCTTTTAAACATTTCTTATGTAACTATACATACATAGACATGCAATTGATAATATAAAAGTATAAAAGAAGTTTCATAAAGCATTTGATATGTAAAAGAGTTTTTAAGACAATTTGAAGTAAAACAGTTTTGTAAAATAGTTTGAAAGTAAGAGATTCACTTGTCGATAGTTATTAATCACATGTGATTGAGATAATAACTATCATAAGTTTACTTGTATCCCCCCATAAAAGTATTTATAAACATTTAAATGGTTAATTTAGGGGTATGAACTCACCTGTAGTGAGTGGATTGGATTGAAGTGTCGGATACGATGCTAGGTGATAAGTGGAGACTTGTACACACATGAAGAGCCTAGTTATCATATAATCTATATATATATATATATATATATATATATATATATATATATATATATATATATATATATATAAGTAATTAGACACTTTATATCTAGTAATATAAGTTAAGACACTCTAGAACATGGTAACACTATGATATAAGTGTTTAAAGATCACAAGGGTTGCATCCAAGTGTTTGTAGGGTAACGCTAGAGTGTTTGGGGCTCAAGGGTAAACTCCTTTGGAGTTTAGAGTTTTCATGACCATTACCGAAGTAGTTTACGGAAGTAAACTCAAGGGTTTATGGTCGTAAACTCTACACTTTATGACCATATGTTGTTTTGAGGTTTTACAAGTCCTTTGAAGCATTTCTACTTGGTGGTTAGGCCTTTGGAAGGATCTAGGGCACCATTTCACTCCTAAATGGATTTTACGGTCGCTTTACCATTTTCTTTTGAGTTTACTACCTTAAACTCATAAGTTTATGGTATTTGGGGGTTTTCAAGTCCTTAGCTCAATCATGGTAATAGTCTAGGTTAGATTTTAGACATAAGGGATAACTATGGGACTTTTATGGGACTTTTATACACCTTTTGGGGTGTTTACGGTTTTAGGAGACCCCCAAACTGTAAACACATAAAAAGGTAAGGTTTCGGTGCTTTTTGTGTGATAAACTCATCAAGGATGAATCTAGACAAGTCCCTAAGGTATTGTGAAGCATCTAGGCACCCTAAGGTACCACTTTGCACTTTATTTGGTGTTTACGGTTTTAGGAGCCTCCTAAAACCGTGAACACCTTATTCTTGGTGTTATTGGGACATTTCGTTGGTATTAATATGTATAGCAAGCTTTAAATGACTCATGGATTGAAGTACTTACTTTGTGGAAGCTTGTAATGAACTAAAAGTCCAAGAACACTTGTGTGTGCTCTTGGTGTTTTTGGAAAACTAGTCAAAACACATAAATGGATGGATTAAAAGACGTATAATCAATAGATGTTATGTTATATCAACTAATCAAGTCGAGAAACACTTTCGTTTTCGAAAATCGGGTGAAAACCGGGATGATAGTTGAGAGTGTTTTGAGTTTACTCTTTTAGGGTGAAAATGAGAAATGAATAACTTTGGGGAGTAAACTCATGGTTAAGCATGAGTTTGCGGTTTTTGAAGTAAATTTCGGCCCAAACATAAAAGTTTGGCCGAGAATTCCTTAACTCTGCGATACTTGCGGTTTTCAATTTCAAGACTCGAGACGGCACATCCTTTCACCCGTTCGTTTAAAGATTAATTATTAAAATAATTAAACGAACTTTAAATATGCTAATAATAATTAAAAATGAACTTGACTTATAAATTGGAATGATTGACTTTAGGGTTTGACTGAATGAAAATATCGGGTTGTCACAATCTAGGAGAAATGCCTGTGTATGCCTACTTTATGAGATTATAGATATGCATGCAAGTAATGATTAGTCATTAATAGGATGGCCTAATTAGTTTATGCTTTTTTCTAAGTACTTGATGCTCGAATGATGCTTGCTTTGTGCTTTTAGGAGTTTTAGCTAGCTAACTAATTCGTAAGTGAATATGCTAAGTTACATATTATGGAAACTAAAAAATTTTAGAGGGTTAGGTTTAGCTCTATTGTGTAGCTCTTACTTGAGTCCAACTGTTGTAGCGTTAGACTTCTCCTTCGAAGAATTATGCAGTTTTTGTAATATGTAATTGTATTCGTGAACTCATTAGAAAAAGTTAGTATGAGTTCCTTTTGCAATTGATGGCGGAGAGTGGTGTAGGGTTTGCCCTTGGAAAACCTAGGATGAGATCTAGTGCTAAGAGTCTTATATGCGAGGGAAGTTAGATGTTTTCTTTTGAGTGACCTGGATGAGTCAAAACAATTCTTAAGGAATGTACGGATAGATGTGAAAGGTAGTATGGACCTGTACTACTAGAAGTAGAGGATCCGTACATGATTCAAGGAGGGTTGGGATAAGATCAGGAAGCTTGTGGGTTGTGGTTTCTCTGATGTGTGTATTGATGCGTATTCAGATATTTTTTATGGTCTATTTTCAGTATAGTGGTGTTGTGAGGTAGGCCAATAGGCAGTTCCGGTGCTGGGGAGGATTTAAGCTCAGGTTTTGGAGTTGGGCAGCTTAATGAGCAGACGAGGGAGTTCATCTCGTATGAGATTATGCGTAATATCCTTGACCAGACTCCTATGATCTGTGGCACGATCAAGGAGGTTATTTTGGAGATTCTTGATGTGTGATTGAGCACCTTTCGCACTGAGATTATGTCTTTGATCGGGATGCGCTCTCTAACCTTCTGGGAGTTTCGGGCATGTGGAGCGCCTGACTATCATGGGGCGAGGGACCCCATTGCGAGTAGTAGGTGGTTGTCAGATGTTGCCAATGACTTTTGTACCGACCGTTGTATTGAAGGGTACAAGGTTAGACTATCTTTGTTCCTCCTGAAGGACAGGGCACATGATTGGTGGGAGGAGGTAGGGCATGCTATAAAAGATGATGTTGCTATTGATTCGATGACCTAGAGTGATTTCTCGACCAGGTTCCAAGTCAAGTTTATAGTAGTGATTGAGGTATAAATGCTAGCGCGAGAATTCCGGGATCTCTGTCAGACTACTGATATGGTGGTTGATATCACCACTATGTTCAGAGAGAGGGCACTTTTGGTTTCGTAGTATGTGGTAGAGGAGGAGATGAAAAAGGCCCGATACCACGAGATGGTGAGTAGTGACATTCAGCAGTTTGTGAGCTGATCCAGCTGCGAGACGCTGGAAGACATGATAGAAAGGGATAGGGAGAGGCGGATTGACTTAGAGATGGAGAAGAAGAGGAAGCCAGATTCTGTATCGAGCATTGAGGGTTCGGGCAAGAGGGCCAACGTATCTGATTCTTGGTAGAAAGGCCGCCATGGTCGTAGCCGCTGTGGAAGGTGCGGCAAGGTGCACAAGGTGATGTGCAGAGCAGGTGGTTCTGGCTACTTCAAGTGCGGCCAAAAAGGTTATATAAGCAGGGATTGTATTGCTGCCATCTCCGCTACTTCGGTATCTGATCTGATTTGCTTTTAGTGCAATCGGAGGGGCTACAAGAAGACCCATTGTCTGAGTTTGGTTGTGGCATGACCAATGTCAGTACTCGCCCCTGTGACTTTGAGGATTACGGACGACCGTCAGGGCTAGGCAGATGTACCAGCGGCGAAGAGCAGGGCTTTCCAGCTGATGACAGAGGAGAGGTGCGCAACAATTAATGTTGTGATGGGTATGTATATTCTCTGTATCTCTTTATGTTGGATTATTGGTGTTGCGTCTTGGGCTCGCTTCCTAGTCCATTCTTTGTACGGTATGGGCCTGTCCATCCGTATCCTATTTTCTAGGGTTTGTGTATTTATAGATGCTTGCATGCATCTTTTACGTAACCGATTGATTAGGGTTTTACGGTGTAATTATAGAAGTTATCTTTTTGTAACCCCAGAATCCTCTACAGTGGAAGTTCTTCATCGAGCTCTGCTGAGGATTGAAAGTTTAATCATTCGACATATTCAAATCCATTCTTGAGTATTCCTTTATATTCTTTATATACATGTTTCAAAGATCTATTCGATCTTAAAGGTTTTTATCTCTTCAATTGGTATCAGAGCAGAAGGCTGTGTAATTCATACACATCTCTTCTGTGAAAGAAGCTATTAGGGTTTGTTCCACATTAACTAATATTTATTGAGCCGTCACCCCATAATTGACGTATCTCATTACTTGTTCGTTTTGACCTAATATTATATATTACAAGTCTGATCTTTCAAACAGGTTATTTGATCAAGCATGGACGAGTCGCCATCTAATCCCATTAATATTTCGAACAACATTGGATCAACAACGAAAATTCCCATCCTTTACACCCAAGATTATGAAGTCTGGGCAAATCACTTTGAAGACTATGTTATAGGATCTGAGGACAATGGATACCTCATATGGGAAGCAATCGTTTCGGGACCCTTTGCTCATTCTGCAACTTCAAGGATTATTAAAACTCAAAAGGAGCATAATGATCTTTTGAAAGATGTTAAAGATGTTGCACAAGACGAAAAAGATAAATTTCAGTGCAATATTAAAGCATTGAGATTAATTAGATTCGCTCTTCAATCTGACACTTTCAGGCTGGTGAGTTCGTGCACTACTGCCAAAGAAATATGGGACAGGCTTCGTGAATTGTATTCTACGGACGAAGATCTTGAACACTCCATTCAAACCTTAATCTTATCCGATTTTGGTGAATTCAAGCAGAAAGTCGAAGAAACTGTGACTCAAACGTTCGATCGCTTCAATCATCTTCTTAGCAAGATGATTAAACATGGTATTGAAAGAAAGTTGATTGAGCAGAAAGTCACGTTCCTTAACGGCCTCAGATCTGAGTGGAGAGCTGTTGTGTCCACAGTTAAAGCGCATGAGCAATTCAAATCTTATTCTCTAGCGAAACTGGTGGGTATACTGAAGTCTCAAGAGAAGATCGTATTACAAGAGAAAAACGTGCTTTCAGGCCTTGGTTCATTGGCCCTCCTGTCGAAAAGCAAAGCGGTGATAGAGGACGAAGATCTCAACTTGGATGATTATGATCTCACGTCTGAGGACTATGCTATGATGGTGTCAAACCCCAAGAGATTCATCAAGAAGAGATTCCCCACTAACAGGAACCGAAACTGGCAAGGGAGTTATAGCTCTGAAAAGGTCAAAGATGAACCGAAAGCTGAAGAGTCAAAGAAGGAACCGAAGGCTGAAGGAGATTCTGGAGTAAGCTGCTATTACTGTGGAGGAAAGAATCACTATGAAAAAGATTGCATCCTCAAAAAGATGGCAAGAAAGGATGAGGAAAATGATGAAGAAGCCGCGTTGCTGAAAAAGCTTGATGAATTAAGGAAGAAGAAATCTGCTGCTAACCCTCCTATGAATGCTTTAATTGTGCAGGGTTCGGTAGCTGATGATGAGTTCGGTGGCGTGGAGGTCTGGTCAACCGACTCCGAAGATGATGAAGTGAGGAAGCCTTCACATGGAAAGGCTTATGTGGCGAAAGAAAAAGGACAGCAATGGAAGATGCTTGATGGTATCTGATGTATCTCAGATGAGGGGATATAACACAGATGGTGGGAACAAAGACTCGAAGGAGCAACAGGACATGTGCTTTATAGCAAAACCGCTCAGCGTGCAATTCAACGAGCTTGATGAATTAATCAAGAAGGTACAATCTGTGTTTGTTTCATTTAAAGTCCCACAATGCTCATACGAATAAGAATTAAAAATTGTTAATTCAAGAATTTCTCATCTAGACAGTAGCTTAACTCAAACTCGGGTCACCAATTCTAACCTAACTGACCAAATAAGCAGGGTATCGTCGAAGAGTGAGGAACGGAGGATGTGGATCGAACTAAAAGAGTCGGAGTTAGTCAAAACCAAGGACGAAAACATTTATTTGCAAAGAGACAATTTAAAACTTTTGAAACAGCGAAATGTTTTTTGTTTGATTGCTAAGCGTCTTTACAATAATATCACTCAACTTCATTTGAACTGTGAAATAGGGCAGAAAATTCACCGTATGATCTTGCCTTTTCTTGAGTTTAAGGAGGATGAAATCGATACTGAAGCATACAATTGTGAAAGTGTGGTTTCGTCTGAGGATGTTAATCCAACGTATATGTATGGTCTAGACAAAATTGAATCCTTCATTAAGTCCAAAGACCATAAGGACATGCTGAAAAACCTTTTGGATGAAAATGACAAACTGAATCTAAGAACCGAAACCATACAAAAATTTGACTCATTGAATGCCAATTTAAGCTTAGAAAATAAAATTGATGTTGAAAATGCATCTGAGCTCAATGAGGATAATGACATGAGTGAAATTTCTGTAGAGGACGAAGTTGACTGCTCTGAATTTATCAAAAGTGAACCTGAAATCCACAAAAATCTTATCTCAGAAAATTGTGTGGAGTTCGCTCTCTTGTCTCAACAAAAGTCCCCGAAACTTAAAGAAAAAGCTATTGTTTACCAAAAGGTAAGGACAACACCAAATCAGGCGTATAAGGTCACAGGTGTAACCGAACATCAGACAACCGAACTCACAGCCATTGTAAACGAAGACAATGCCGATGGTTGTGATGAGTTCTTCTGGTCGGCTCCTATTGACAATGCTGATGAAACTGTTGGTCTATCAGAACAAACTTCCTGGAAAGCAAAAGGAAGATACATTCCCAAGCCACTTAACAAACCTGATAACTTTGACGTGCCGAGTTCCAGTGGTACAAAAGATGTTCCTAAAGATAAGGCAGACTCAAGAGAATCATCATCGGTTCAAAGTGGACCTGTTGACACCAGTCAAAATCAAAAGGCGAACATCCATCATCAGCCGAAACAGATTAGAAATCAAAAACGACAAAGGAATCAGAGATACAAGAAGAATCTTTCTGAAAGAAAACAGTTTTGGCAATCTCAAAATGCCTATTTCTCACATCAAGACAGGAATTTAAAACCAGGGAAAAATCCTGTTGGATCGACAGAGAGCAATAACAACCGAAAGCAGAGGTTCGGTTCAGAGCACAGTAACAACCGAAAGCAGGAGTTCGGTTCTGAGAGCAAAAGAGACCAAAAGTCTAGGTTTGGTACCACTGATAATCAAAACCGAAAGAGTCACCTAGAATATCAAATCAAGAAATCATCTCAGTCCAAATACTCTCATTCTAATTCTTCCAATCATTCTTCTTCTCAATCTCATTCTAATTCTAAATCTCATTCTAAATCTCCAACTGACCTGAAAGGGAAATCAAAGGTTTTGTCAGTTAAATCAGAGACTAAACCAAAAGCTCTAGATCCCACAAAGATTAAGGTTTACACCATCAAAAAGAAAAATGAAACAAATTTGATAAAAAGAACCTTTTTTGTTGACATCTCTTTTTTTGCTCCTGTTCCTGTGAAAGGCTCACGTGGACCCAAGAAACTTTGGGTTCCTAAATCTGTTTAATTTGTGCAGGTTATCAGTGACGAGCAGTTCGATGAAGAATGGTATACTGACAGTGGCTGCTCACGTCACATGACTGGGAGGAAGGAAGAGCTTAGGGAATTCAGATCTCTTTCAAACGGTGGAAATGTCAAGTTCGGGAACAACTCCTACGGAACCATAAAAGGCTACGGGATGATTACAAACGGTGATTTCTCAATCAAGAAAGTTGCATATGTAGAGGGACTACAACATAATCTCATCAGCATATCTCAGCTTGTTGGAGGTACTGGTCTCAAGGTCTCGTTCGATGATCAGGGTTCAGAAATTATTGAGAAGCAGACGAACAAAGTTATTCTCAAATCAGAGCGCAAAGGTGAAATGTTTCCCCTAAATCTCAAACCAATCAAAGGGAATCCAACAATCTGCTTGTTATCAAAAGCACAATCTGATAAAAGCTGGTTGTGGCACCGAAGGCTTTCTCATCTCAACTTCAAGGACATCAACAAACTTGTCGCCAGAGGTCATGTTCGTGGTCTTCCATTGCTCAAGTATGATAGAGAACATTTGTGTGCGGCATGTGAAATGGGGAAGCAGAGTCGTCAAAGTCATCCATCAATTATAAACACAAAAGTTGTTGAACCACTAGAGTTACTTCACATTGACTTGTGTGGTCCCTCATCAATTGAAAGTATCGGTGGTAGCAAGTACATTCTTGTTATAGTTGATGACTTTTCACGTTTTACATGGGTGTTCTTTCTAAAGCTTAAATCTGAAGCGACTCATAAGCTAAAGATGTTCATCAAGCAGGTGGAGGTACAACTGAAGAAAGTAGTTCGAAACATCAGAAGTAACAATGGCCTGGAGTTCAAAAATAAAGAATTCGAAGAATTCCTGGCGGAAAGAGGAACTACCCACAACTTCTCAGCTCCCTACACACCTCAACAAAATGGTATAGTTGAGAGGCGGAACCGATCCTTGTGTGAAGCAGCTCGAACCATGCTAAGTTTTGCTTCTTTACCTTTATATTTCTGGGCTGATGCTATATCTGCAGCTTGCTTTACACAGAACAGGTCATATCTCAATAAGCGATTCACGCTCACTCCTTATGAGATAATAAACAACAGGAAGCTGAATGTCAAATTCTTCCATGTGTTCGGTTCCCGATGCTTCATCTTCAATTCTAAAGAGCATCGAAACAAATTTGATGTCAAAGCCGATGAAGGCATTTTTCTGGGCTATTCTCTCACTTCTAAAGCGTACAGGGTATTAAACAAACGTTCAAGGAAAATTGAAGAGACGTATTACGTGACCTTTGATGATAGCTATGTCAAAAAGTCAACAACAAACATAAACTTAACTGGTGAAATCTTTCCTCAAACAGGTCAAATCACAACATCAATTGCAAATCTCTTTGAGAAGTTTGTTGAGCTATTTGATGAACCAGAGAAGGCTATTAATTCGGAAGCCAGCGCAGCAGACAACAAGGTGGATCATCTGAAGCAACTAGTAGAAGATGCTGCAAGGAAAATGAATGAAGAAATGCCCAGTTCCGGAGCATCAGTCGAGGGGGAGAACACCGATACTGCAGCACCCGAAGGTACTATAGCACCCGAAGGTACTGTAGCACCCGAACGCTCCACAACACTAGAAGACACAACAGCTCCTGAAGGTAATGTATCACCCGAAGGTACTGTAGCATCTGATCACTCCACAGCATCTGAAGGCACAGGAACACCCAAACTCTTCAATATACCCGAATGTCCGACTGTTTCAGAAAGCTCTTCATTCGAGGGGGAGAATGCCAATATGCTCTTTGACGATGAAAGTCAATCCGAACCAGAAGGGATGGTAAACGCTGAATTGGATCCTTCCTATGATCCAAATTACCCTCCTCTCATCAAATGGACCAGAAATAATCCAGTCTCTCAAGTTGTAGGTGATGTTTCTGAAAAGGTTCTGACCAGATCGCAACTTAAAGAAAAACAAACTTCCCTATTCTCCAAAGTAGAATTCTGTATGTTTAATTCTTTCGTTTCAAAAGTTGAACCCAAGACAGTTAACACTGCTCTTGATCACTCCGATTGGGTTCAAGCTATACAAGACGAACTGAACGAATTCGAAAGGAACAAAGTTTGGCGCCTCATTCCAACTCCTCAAAATGCATCAGTTGTAGGTCTCAAATAGGTTTTCAGGAACAAAATGGACAAGGAAGGGAATGTGATTCGAAACAAAGCACGTCTGGTCGTGAAAGGATACTGTCAGGAGGAAGGCATTGACTATGAAGAGACTTTCGCTCCAGTTGCAAGGCTAGAATCTGTTCGCATTTTTCTGGCCTATGCAGCACACAAAAACTTCGAGGTCTACCAAATGGATGTCAAATGTGCTTTTCTGAATGGAGAACTCGAAGAAACAGTCTACGTGGAGCAACCTCCCGGCTTCGTCAATGAGAAGTTCCCAAATCACTGCTATATTCTGGACAAAGCGGTTTATGGTCTGAAACAAGCTCCTAGGGCCTGGTATGAAACGCTAACAAAGTTTTTAAAGATGTCTAAATTCAAACAAGGTTCGGTTGACCCAACCTTCTTTCGTAAAAAGGAAGGTAACCGCCTTATGATTGTACAAATTTACGTCGATGATATCATCTTTGGCTCAACGAATCCCAGCTTAATAGCTGAATTCAGAAAGCTGATGGAGACTAAATTTGAAATGAGCTCCATGGGTCCGATTAATTTTTTTCTTGGATTGAATATTAGACAGGGACCCGAAGGCATCTTTATCAACCAGAAAGCATACACCAAAACTCTTCTTGCCAAATTTGGCATGAAGGGAGATTCAAAGGTCAAAGTTCCAATGGCTTTCGGAACCAAACTCACCCCTTCACTGGAGAAACCAGCAGTTGACATTACGCTATACCGCCAGATGATTGGGTCTTTGATGTATCTTACTACTAGCAGACCTGACATCATGTTTTCCATATGTTATTGTGCTAGGTTTCAGGCAAACCCACGAGAACCTCATATGCTTGCAGTGAAGAACATACTTAGGTATCTGAAGCGAACTACCTCTCTCGGTCTTTGGTATCCATCCAACTCAGGCTTCTTCGTTCAAGCCTTCTCTAATGCAGACCTTGGAGGATGTGGTTTAGACAGGAAAAGCACCACAGGGGGTTGCCAATTTCTTGATGGGAAATTGGTCAGCTGGCAGTCAAAGAAGCAAACATGCGTTTCCCTTTCTACAGCCGAAGCAGAGTACATTGCAGCTGCCTCCTGCACATCTCAAGTAATATGGATCCAAAGCCAGCTCCGGGATTATGGGCTTAACATGAAAAAGATCCCACTATATTGCGACTCAGAAAGTGCAATTAGAATCTGTCACAACCCAGTGCAACATTCTAAGACCAAGCATATAGCACTAAGGTATCACTTCATTAAGGATCATGTGGAGGATGGTAATGTCGAAATTCACTTTGTTCGCACCACCGATCAACTGGCAGATATCTTCACCAAAGCTCTACCCGAAGCCAGTTTCAATAAAATCCTTCATGGTCTAGGAATGATGGAATCTGAATCAGTACCAAAGACTTCATCCCTAAGTTAAAAAGTAAGGAGCGAAATGAACCGAAATGAACCGAATGTTCGGTCCATTTCGGGTTCGGTTCACATGGGAACCGAAATGAACCGAACGTTCGGTCTATTTCAGGTTCGGTCCCATAACACATATTTTCGCTCCAATCTCAAAAAGGTGTTGTCTATGGTTGTACACTTTTTGTAAAGCTGGTTTTCCAAAAATCCAAAAATATTTTTTTTAGGAACCAAAATGAACCGAGCGTTCGGTCTATTTCGGGTTTGGTTAAATTTTTTTTATTTATTATGCATCATTCTTTCTTATTCTGTATTAGTTTTTCCCTTTTGCAAAACTATTTTCCAAAAATCCAAATTTTTTTTTTTGAACCGAAATGAACCGAACGTTCGGTCCATTTCGGGTTCGGTTTAATTTTTTTATTCTGTTTGGTTTTTCTCTTTTCACAATCTTAAAATCTCCAAAAATATTTTTTTTGTCTAAATTTTTGTCTCATTCTTTATTTTACCTAGTTAAGCGTCCCTAGAAGCATGCTGCTGCATGTTGTCCAAAAGCCTCAACTGATTTTGAATAAAAGCCTTAATAACTAGGTATATACAAACCTTGTCTTCCCAATAAGGCTGCTTCATTTATTCTAATCCTGAGCTACCTTACTCTTTTCTCAAATGAGTTGAGAGTTTTCTGCTTGGTCACTATTTTCAGCAGAGGTACTATCGCTTTTCTTCACCACCTTCTCTTCTCCATCATATTTCGGTCCCATATCGTAACCCTTGAGACTCTCAGAATTAACCACTGAGGTTTATGGTTGCAAAATATCTGTGTTTATGATCTAAGCCACGTGTCACTACGTGCTTAGTGAAACCCAACATTCAATACCTATCATGAATTGACGGTTAACATAAAATCTCTCTTTGTTTGTGCGATTCTTATGAATTTGTTATTTACCATAACATTTCTTCCCCTAGAATCCAGTTTAATTTTTTTTTTAAATTTCACCATCATATATTTTTACAAGTCACTATATCTGTTATCAAGCCTACTTGTTCAACAGACCACATCGGTCTCACAAGTACTTCATTTAGTCTCGGTCTTATGTCAAGGTCCGGGTTTCTAAATTGAAGCGAAAGCCACCCTATTATGCCTAACAAAAAGATGCCTTTCAACACTTCTTAGAAAGTGCTTGATCGTAATTCAACGGGAATCCATACAAACACTTTAAGGTCTCTCTTGACCTTGAAGAAAGTGATTCGTGCCCGGGATCATCCGTTTTGTGTCTCATTTGACATCACTCTTCCCCTATATATCTAGCTTTATTTCCTTATCTTTTACATTCTATGCACGAAAATCTTTGATTTTCCAAAATTCTCGTTCGATCACTATATAATCTTATGTTTGGATGACAGCTATTAAACAGATAAGATGCTGACTCAGCCGACAGAGTAACGTCCTCAATAGTGAGGTAATGGGCACGCGTGCAAAACGGAACAGTTCTTCTCTCTCCTGCGTAATCATCGGATTCTTCATCACTCTTCTTCCTTAAACCATGGCGGATTCTTCATCAGTACAGGAAACCTCTTCCCGCATAAACATTCTTCCAATCCATGCCCAACAAAGTCTGGTGATTGATCTCAACCCTAAGGCGTACGAAAATTACATGTATCCCATGGTGGAGTGCCTTAAATACTCTCCGTTGGTGCTCGCTCTTTCCAAATTCGAGCTTGTACCAATGGAATGCCTCTCCCAGGTCTTCTCAACAGCCCATTATGACAGATCAGTGGATCGCATCTACTTTGATCTTCTTTCTCACAAGACCTCCATCTCTAAGCAACGATTCTGTTGGCTTCTAGGCTTTGAAGCTGATGAATCTAGGGCTAATCCCGACACCATTACTGTCGGCTAATTATTTTCGATGTTCTACAATATGGGGTACACGGAGATTCTCACAACAGTTACAAAATTCAAGAAATCGTGTCTCCCTCCCCCATGGAATGGTTTCTTCACCATTCTCTTTAAAGGGCTCTCCGAGCGTAGTTCAGGTTCTGATGGGGCCAGCAAACTGTTTATGACCATTCTCTATGGTCTTTATCATGGCCTTAACCTGGACTATGGCTCGGTTCTATGGCAGCAACTTATTCAGAGCCTTGCCTCCTCCTCTCACCACACTGAGGTATCCTACGCCAAGTTTTGGACGCCCATCACCAAGTGGGCTATGGATAAACTCCATGTTCCTACTGTTGCAGGTTCCCTTCTCTCCAACATCAGCGTCTTCCACACCACCAAAATTATTGTCACCGATCCAACAAAATTTCCTTCGTCGGATCCATTCCGGACTCTATGTCCGCCAAGGTGTCAAAGGAGAGCATCATCATGAAAGCCTACAAGGACTTTCATCCTTCGGGCCCAAGGGAGCTTTCTGCTGAAATGGTTCAGTCCATTAATCATGCAGATAAACCTGCTGCTCGCGGAAAGAAACCCGAGCAAGGGAAGATAAAGAAAGCAGCAAAGGGGGCAAAGGGTCCTTCTCCTAAGAAGCGAAAACCCTCAAAACGAGATCTTTCCCCACCAGCAAAGAAGAAGAGAGTCCAACCTAAGAGAAAACTCATTCTCTCCTCTTCTTCCAGCGACTCAGAAGAGAACCATTCTGACTCCGATGAGTCAGCTAGAGGCGAAACCCCACCTCACTCCCCTGAACATGAGGTACATCTTTCATCCAAACCTTCCTTCCCCTTCTCCTGTACCCACCTCTTCCATTCCCATCACAACCTCCTCTATTTCCATTCCCCCCCCCCCCATAACTACTCCTCTTTAAACCACATCTACCACCCTTCCCCCACCACTTTTTACAGAAGCCACCACCACTACCACCCGTGAGGTTCTAACCAACGTATCTGATATGGGGGTTTCTACTTCACAACCCGAACCTTCATCTGCACCCGAACCCACTCTAACTACCGAACCCCCCACTGCACCCTTCTCTCCCACTCCCTCTGCTGAAACCGAAACCTTTTTGGGAGGGGAGGATATCGTTTTTGACTCCATCTACTACAGCCCTTATCAACTTCAGAGTGATGATGATGATGATGCTCCGGTCACCAAAAAGCACATCAAGGAGCTCCACGAGAAGATTGACAATCTTGTGGCTTCTTCCTCCTCCTCAACATCTTACTTTTCAGAAGCTGCTATTCAGAGTATGGTGGAATCACTTACAAAAGCTCATGAAGCCTCTATCAGCACAGCTGCTGCTGCCATTGATAAATCCACGCAGGCTAGTGCGTTAGCGACCGAAAAAGTCGAAAAACTATTTCAGGATGCCCAGATCTGGCTGGAGTCCTTACAGGCAGCTTCAGAGTTAAACACTAAGAAGATCCGCACCGTTGTGGAGAAGCTGGTCCACTCCTTCGAGACGGAAAAAGATCAATTTGCCAGCTTCCACCAAAAACTCAAAGAAGACAACCAATTATTTGTGTCTTCGGTTGCGGATCATCTTCTCTCATTCCAAGCCACTCTAGCCGCCGAATCTACCACAAAGGAAGAGCTCACCCGAAAGTCTTCCGAACTTACCTTGGCAACTCATCAGCTCTCCCAGGCCGAGAAGGAAATCGATTCTCTTCGGTCCGAGAAAGCTGTGGTAAGGAGTTGTGTTTCAGATGTCCACGGAGCTTTGTCCAATATCCTTGAAGCCCATGATCCGATTCTCAACTATTCAGTGAGACAAAGTCTTGCAGAAAAGCTCGCTCATGCTCTTGCCCTTCTTAGCCGTATTGAAGGCATTCCTGAGCAGGAGGACCATCCGAAACAAGGGGGAGAAAAGAAGAAGTCCACAGCTCAACAGAAACCCCCTCCAAGTTCTCTACCTCAGTCAATTCCACTTTCATCACTTGTCCCTCCAAAAGCACCCAAACCAACATCTGGTCCTTCATCAGGTTTGAGTGCTCAAGCCAAAGCCAAACAAATTGCTGAAGACAGTGATGAGAGTGATGATCAGGAGCCAATTGTCAGCTTGGTCAGGAAACAGACCAGAGAGAGAGAGCTTGATGAAAATGCTCGAATAATCAGGGAAGCCGAGGCCAAGGAAAGGAAGATGAAGGAGGCTCATGACCTCCTTGAAAGCAAGAAAACTCTGTTTCCTCCTTGGACCCTCGAGGTGCTCATTAAAGAAGCCATTGAGTCTCCTTGCACTCTTTGGCTAGAACCGGTCATCTCACTAGACCGTGTCAACTCAATCGATTCCCAGTTCGACATGCCCCTGACCCGAAAGACCTTCATCTTCCATGCATTCGCTCATATAGCTGAAGTTCCCCATCCTCACCCGAAGGTGGATAGGGAGCTTATAGACTATTACCTGAGGACTGCTCAACCTCAGTACCAAGCTTGGAGCGCATAGAAGATAACCAACGTTCGGGTACTCAAGCCTGTTCGTGAAGGTAACTTTGTTAATATCAGATTCAAGGTCTTGAGGGGATCTGAAAAATCTGAGCACTCTATCTCTCTGGCTGATCTTCCCAACCTCAACCCTCACGATTGGATCGTTCTGCACAATATTCTGCTTATCAATGAAGCTGAATATGGTCCGGTCATAGACCATTTCAAGAGAATGTTAGTTTGCTATATTTTGGAGGTGGCTAAGCTTGATCAAGAGATTGCCAATATCCTGAGGAAGAAGCCCATCATCACTCCAGTGGGTTCTGCTAGCGACATAAACCGAATGAAGATGGGAAAAATTGACCCGAAACAGAACTCAGTCATGTTTACTAGAGCAGAAGGTCAGAAATGCCTGTTTGCTTTGGCTGACAAACATCTTTACACGATTACTTGTCTAGAGCATGTTCTGGGTATAATCAATCGTTGCAAGCAGAACACGGATAGTGACAAAAAGTACTTCAATGATATGATAAACTGGTACATTCACTTCCATCAAACACTTCTTGCCATCATCCCCTGCCTGTTCAAGATAGTCAAGAAAGCCAGTGCTGCGGGGGTAAGCAAGCTGGAGTGAAATCTCGCCTCAATTGACGCAAAGGGGGAGATTGTTGGGTTATTGGTGTTGTGTCTTGGGCTCGCTTCCTAGTCCATTCTTTGTGTGGTATGGGCCTGTCCATCCGTATCCTATTTTCTAGGGTTTGTGTATTTATAGATGCTTGCATGCATCTTTTACGTAACCGATTGATTAGGGTTTTACGGTGTAATTATAGAAGTTATCTTTTTGTAACCCCAGAATCCTCTACAGTGGAAGTTCTTCATCGAGCTCTGCTGAGGATTGAAAGTTTAATCATTCGACATATTCAAATCCATTCTTGAGTATTGCTTTATATTCTTTATATACCTGTTTCAAAGATCTATTCGATCTTAAAGGTTTTTATCTCTTCACTTTATTTATATTAAATTGTTGCTCATGTTTATGTGCTCCATTTTAGGATCTTTCCTCGTGAACGATATCTCTGTGTTGGTATTATTTGATTTGGGGGCTACCCGATCTTTTGTATCTCTCGTGCCTAGCAAGAGATTTGCTGGAGCTCCAGGGGAGCTAGACCGTCCTCTTGATGTGGAGATTGCTAATGATAGGACAGTTAGGTTTGTGAGAGTTCATCGGGACTGTACCCTCTAGTTTTTTGGTGAACGGTATCTGGTTGATTTGGTTCCCGTTCCTCTGTGTGGGAATAAGGTCATTATGGGAATAGATTGGTTGAGCCTTAATAGGGAAGTGATCGACTGCAAGCAACAGTTAGTTTGGGTTGGAACGCCAAGTGAGGGAGAGTTGGTGATTCAGGCGGAGAGACCGCAACGTGGGCCGAATATGTGTTTTGCAGTGAGGGCCAGATGTTATGTTCATCAGGGATGCTCAGGTTTCGTCGCCTATGCCATGGATACCCATGTTAAGGGTAAGGCGACCATGGATGATGTGTCGATTTTCAGGGAGTACCCGGATGTGTTCCTGTAGGATTTTACATGGGGCACATCCGGAGAAGCAGGTGGAGTTCAGAATTCATTTGGTTCCAGGTGCGGCTCCGATAGCCAAAGCACCGTATCGGTTGTCTCCTCCTGAGATGCAGGAGTTATCTACATAGTTGTAGTCGCTGTTAGACAAGGCATTTATTAGACCGAGCAGTTCGCGTTGGGGTGCCCTGATTTTGTTTGTAAAGAAGAAGGATGAGTCTCATAGTATGTGTATTGACTATTGGCAGTTGAATAAGGTAATAGTGAAGAACCGTTATCCCCTTCCGAGGATTCACGATCTTTTTGACCAAATTCAAGTTTCATCTTGCTTCTCCAAGATTGATCTGCATTGGGGTTATCATTAGATGCGATTCAGGGATGAGGATGTCCAGAAGATAGTATTTTAGACGCGATTTGGCCATTATGAGTTCATGGTGATGCCTTTCGGGCTCAGCAATGCTCCAGCCGCATTCATGGATCTCATGAACAACATGTACATAATGATGTTGGATCAGTCTGTGATAGTCTTTATTAATGATATCTTGGTCTATTCCATGACTCAGGAGCAACATCAGGAGCACTTGAGGGATGTGATTGAGACCTTGAGGAGGGAGAGAATTTTTGCAAAGTTCTCCAAGTGCGAGTTCTAGTTGCATGAGGTGCACTTTCAGGGGTACCTTGTCTATCAGAAAGGTAGTCTGGTCGATCCGGCCAAGGTTGAGGCCATGATTCAGAGGGAGGTTCCAATTTCCCCATCTGAGATTTGGAGTTTCCTTGGTCTGGCAGGTTACTATCGGAGATTCATCCAGGATTTCTCCAAGATTGCTGTTCCATTGATTCGATTAACCAAGAAGTCGATCACATTTTGCTGGGGGCCTAAGTAGTATGCAGCTTTCGAGACTCTTAGACAACGATTGTGTGAGGCACCGGTTCTGACCTTGTTGGAGGGTGTCGATAATTTTGTGGTTTATCGTGATGCCTCAATAACGGGTTTGGGTGCAGTTTTGACACAACGGGGTTGCGTGATCGCTTACGCTTCGAGGCAGTTGAAGCCTCACAAGGCGAATTATCCGACACATGATTCAGATCTGGGTCTATGGTTTTTTCCCTCAAGATTTGGTGGCACTACCTCTATGGGGTTCGTTCATCATTGTACTATTTAAACGGACTAAAAGAGCCTATGGTTTGATGGATCAGCCAAACCTGAATATGAGACAACGTCGTTGGTTGGATTTGGTGAAGGATTATGATAGCAAGATCCTTAATCATCCAGTGAAGGCCAATATGGTGGCCGATGCTTCAGTCATAAGTCGGTCGCGGCTCCAATTCATGGTATATTCTTGAGGATGACATTGATTACTCTATTGTTGTAATGGATTCCGGAGGCATAGGGTGAGGGGATGAAGGAAGAGCACCAGAAGTACGAGAGGATTGTGGGCCAGGTGGCTTCCTTAGATGATGATAGATACGGACTGTTGACTTTGCATTGGAGGATTTGAGTTCTGTATTGGTGCGGGGTCTGCCATGTTCTGATGGAGGAGGCACATAAGTCAAGATTATCCGTTCATCCCGAGGAAACGAAGATGTATAGGGATCTTCACCCTAATTCTTGGTGGCACTGCATGAGGCGGGATATAGCATGGTTTGTGGAGTGGTGCTTGACTTGCAGGAAAGTCAAGGCCGAGCATCAGCGACCTCACGGAAAGATGCATCCGTTGGAGATTCTCGTATGGAAATGGGAAGACATCACCATGGTCCATGTATTTTTATCACAAAGCTTCCTAGGACTGCGCGTGGAGTGAATTCTATTTGGGTCATTGTGGATCGATTGACCAAGAGCGTGCATTTCATCCCGATCTAGGATAGTATTTCTACAAAGAAGTTAGCTAAGATTTATGTTCGGGAGGTGGTGGCACATCATGGGGTGTCGATGTCTGTGGTTTCAGACCGAGATGTTCATTTTACTTCTAGATTTTGGAAGCAATTCCATGACAAAATGGGCACTTGTCTCCATTTCAGTACGACATTTCATCCGTCGACCGATAGGTAGAGTGAGTGGACCATCCAGACTGTTGAGGATATTCTGTGTGTGTGTGCATAGGATTTTGGTGGGCGTTGGGATATGTATCTTCCCTTAGAGTAATTTTCATATAACAATAGTTATCACGCTAGCATTGATCGACCTACTTTTGAGATGCTCTACGGTAGGAAATGCAGGACCCTGATTTGTTGGGAGAGTTTAGTCAGTAGGTCATGGGGAGTACTGAGGTGGTGCTTAAGACCACTGAGATGCTTCAACAGGTCAGGAGCAGACTCCAGATAGCTCAGATTCGACAGAAGAGTTATGCTGACAGGCGCCCGTCATACTTAGAGTTTCAGGAGGGAGACATGGTTCTCCTGAGGGTGTCACCTTGGAAAGGTGTCATCCTGTTCCGGATGCAGGTGTGACAACCCGAAACTTCTAACCCATGTAACTGATCTGTGTTTCAGCACTAAAACTTGAGTTCATTGTCTTTTATTAAATCTTGTGGTTCCATATGGGTGCTCTAGACTTAGTATAATCTAGATATGAGTCTTAGGATGGGTTGAAGAGTGTTTAGTATCACAAAATCGGGCCAAACTCACCAAATAAGGTGTGTGCGGCCACACACATGTGTGTACGGCCGCACACCCAATTCATTATATGAATGGATACCCCTTCATTCATTCATTTAGATGTTTCTCTTCCCTCTCTCTATTTTCTCTCTCTAAAATCATCAACCAAGAACACTTGGAAGGCTTCATAATTGTGATCTACTCCATCTTCAAGCTAAGTATAGTGGTAAACACTTGAATCCCAAGCTTAAAACCCATCATGTTCATCATATTCATCATCCCTTGAAGGTGTACGGCCGCACACCTTCATAAGGGGGCAGCATACATTCAAAACTCCCAAGTATGAAGAGCATACACTTCAAAATCATCATATGTACTCAAATGAGGAGTGTACAGCCACACACTCCTGTGTACGGCCACACACACACTCCTGGCCGCACACCACAGCCGCACACTCTTGTTAGCTGCCTCACACACACTCCTGGTCGCACTCCCCAGTTGCACACTCATTTTCAAGACCATACACCCACTCTAATGCCCATATTTGGCCCTAAACTTGCATAAATCATTAAGTTTGGATCATAGGACACTTATTCTTAGTAATTCCAATCCCTAAGGATGTTTTCCCATCATGATAGTCATGAAACACCTTAGTTCTAACTCATTTATGTGTCGTCACATGAATAATAGGGGCCATAGGTGTTCAGGGCATCCGTCGACACTCGAACCCTACATTAAGCGATGAGTTCATACCCCTACTCTTTTCAATGTTTTTCACTGTTTTCAGGGGGAATACAAGCAAAGTACAAGGAATACTTGTACTTTAAATTTGTTTTTACATGTGTTGTGTTCCATAATTCACATGCTTTTAACACTGATAATCATAACAGATGATAGTTTGAACTCGCAGAACACACTATAGTATTATTTGTGAAAAACATTATAAAATGTTGTAGTTATATTTTCACAAATGGTTTTTCCACATCATATCAGTTAAAAGATTAACTTTTGAACTTGAAACATGAAACCTAGTACATTGTTACGACCTCGGTAACACTCCACACGAGATACGCGAGTGGAGGATCATCGTTTGCATCAGTACCTTTCTATATTATTACTAGTAGATTTGTTATTCCTATAAATTGGAGACACGTCCTCGGTAACACTCCACAAGAGATACACGAGTGGAGGACCGCCCCCATAACCAAAGTCTCTGGGTTAGAGAGCGTGACTTGAGTGTATAGATCTATACAGGGCTGACTACCCCACACCTGGCTGCTAGCTACAGCCGAACCGAAAGGTTCAAGGTTGATGAAAGTCATAAGGTGATGTGGACTACTTATTGCCACATCTAGTCTATCGTATGGTTATGGAACTAGCAATTTGGATGACAGAGATTTACTAAATAGTAATAATGAATAAGTAACTATGTTTACTTTGCATATATTAGTTTTATATACATGTTAAAACTAATACAATTAACAAGAACAACTAGGTTTTCGGTATACATCTTTCACATTTGGTAACCAACATTCAGGAAAATATGGGATTTTCCTGGGGTAATACTTGTACACAACTAGATTCGTGTAACAAATTCAGATAACTAAACTTTACAATTCATAAGGGTAAACATGTTTTCAGTATACATCTTTTACTTTACACTTTGGATTTAATAACCAACTTTTAAGAAAATATGGAATTTTCTTGGCGTGTAACTTTTTTAGAAACAGAAACAAAAGGAACTTGTACATTTTCAGAAAACAAAACCACTTATGAACTCACCAGCGTTATGCTTATTTTCAAACTGCTGTATTCTCAGGTCCGCATTAGACAGGTACCCGATGATTCCTTTTTGGCAAAGACGGAGTGCGTTGAAGACTCGTCTTACTTTTGTTCGTATATACTATGTATCACTCCTATACAAATTTACTTTCAAACAAATGTAAACCATTAAATATGTAATGTAATGGTTGTTTACTTTACTTACTATGTGCATTGGATTTGATACTCAACCTTGAGTCAACCCCGGAAATGTTTTCGCCTTCGGTTTTCGGGGTGTGACAGTAGGGCAAGCTGGGGCCCAGGTATATCGCTCCCTTCAGGGTTTCAACTTGGGTGGACTGACTTGGGTATCTTCTAGATATATTAGTCGAACTCATCTAAATTCATAACATATTTCATGTCTCTCAGTTGTGGAAGTTTTTGGTGGATGATTCCACAGTTGTACCTTTAGAGGATATTCAGGTGGACGACCGCCTAAATTATGTTGAAAGACCAGTGACAATAATATATCGGAAGATGAAAACCTTGAGGAAAAAGGTTGTGGAGCTAGTGAAGGCACAGTGGCTACTCTACAAGGGGTCAGAGTGGACTTGGGAGCCCGAGGAGGAGACGAGGGAGCATTACCCAAGATATTTTGAGACAACGAACTTCGAGGATGAAGACTGATTCAAGTGGGGGAGAATTGTAATGCATGGTTTCCGGTATGAACTTATCTTTCCAATTGTTTAAATTTCCTTTTTGAACTTGGCTTGTTGGAAGCCTCAACATGGTGTTTTATGATGACTTTGGCCGAAAAGATTAATGAACCAACATGGCAAGTCAAGGTGCCTCCACTCAGCATATTGGCAGCTGGGAAGGAAGCCCTAATTTTTAGGGTGTTGCACCCTATTATGCCTTTAGTCCCTCGGCTGGCCTCCTTATCAGCCTCCTCTGTCCAGAAACCCTAAAATCGAGCATCATCTTCCATTGATTAAGTATGTGAGCTTGTAAAGAGCCTTGAGTGTTCATTTTTGGTGCATTTTGAAGGAGCTAAGGAATTAGGAGTTGCTTGGCTTGAAGAAGAAGTCTTGGATCCAGAATCACTATCTCATTTGCCTAGTTTTTGAGGTATCAAGTTCTCATGTTGCTTATTAGTTTCTTAGATCTCTTGTTGGGTAATATTGTATGCTTTTAGCCATGGTTAGGTGGATGATGGCGGAGTAGGGTGTCCTAAATGTTTATTCTTTCAGATCTAAGATCTACATGAACTCTATTGGCATAAAGGTCCCAACTTTATGGTCTTAAGGACTTCATGCCTTCATTAAGTCCTTATTTTGGCCTATTTTGATCAATTGAGCCTCTCCTAGTCATGCATGAGCATAAAGATGGAAACTTTATGTGGCCATTCGGCTTTAAAGGACCAGATCTGCATTTCAGGTTTATATATTTGGTGATTAAGTGCTTAATGATTAAGCCCTCAACCTTTTAAGCCTAGGGTGTGGGTTTTGAACCCATTTTGGTGGTTCCTAGGGGTAAAGTTGGAAACTTTACCTTTCTAGATGCAATTTTAGATGATATCTGATTTTTGAAGCTCTTAGATTCGATAATGTCAGCTTAATGTGTTAAGATGTTGGGTTTCTAGTGAAGTCATCATGTTTATTGATAAACACGACGAGTTGGATTCGTTTCTTCCCAACTTTGCAGTTAATAAAGAAACACGACGAGTTGAAGGACAACTCATCGTGTTGGGTCAACTCGGGCCGTTGAATTTGACTTTTGACTTAGTCTTTGACCAAGTTCGACCTATAAGGGGCTTTGGGGCATTTGGAGTTGTATTTAAGGAATTGTTTATGTTTATGGGTTGAGTAGAGCAGATATTCAGAGCTGGGACCTGTTTAGCTATCGTTCTGTATTTGAGGTGAGTATCCTCACTCAGTTTTGCGGGTCAAAGGTACCAATGCCAACCCATGTTCATGATATGTTAGTATGCTAGTTGTCTTCATGATTTTTGCATGTGTATGTGTTTATATGCATTCCATGATAAGATCTGATGCCGAGTGAGGCCCGATAACTATTTGTATGTTATGTATCTATGTTTCATGTGCATTTGTTTATTTGATATACATTATATGCATGTTGGGCGGGGCCCGGTTTACTACCGAGCTCATCTCAACTACCAGGTGGGGCCCGATGACCGGTCGGGCCCCACTATATGTTTACTCTATGTATGGTTTGTGTTAGTTGGGGGTACTCACTAAGCTTTGTGTTTACGATTTTTAGTTTTGTTTTAGGTACTTCCAGTTCCAAGGAGAAGAGCTCGAGTTGACTACATCTTACGCACCACTGGACTTCCACATTTGACATTCACTTTGATTTTGATAGCACTTGATGTATTGGTTCCGTTGTGATAAATGTTGACATTTTAAAATTTGAAAATATGATTTTATCTATTATAAGAAAATGAAATTTTTGGGACCATATTTTTGAGATGCAATATAACGATTCAGTGCGAGGAATGATTATCCATTCTTGAGAGAGTGAGGGCGGTTCAATGGTGTATCAAAGATGTTGGGAGTTACAGATCAAGAATTTCATATGAGTATCTATTTGATTTTATGTGTCTTAGTACTAGTCGACTCCACTACTCGAATGTTGCTTGCTTTGTGCTTTGTGGGACTCACATTGATGTGAGCTGACTATCAAATGAATACACTAAGTTACATGCTAAGATGGTTAAATAATCTTAGAGAGAAGGATTTGACCCTATTGTAAAACTTTCATTTGAGTCTAACCATTGTAGGATTAGGTCCTTTAGTTGAAATATAATTTTAGTTTTGTTACATGTAATTGTATTGATGAAGTGGTTGGCCGAAATTGATTAGATTCCTTCAATAGCTGATGGCAGGGGGTAGGGAATCCTAGGAGAGCCTAGGAAGTATTTTATTAGGATTGTTTTGTTGTTGAGCACGTATCGGGATTATTATTATGAGTAAGATTTGGAGGACCTGAGATGATCCTTGAGGAAAGTATGGATATGTTTGGAAGGTAGTATTGGGCTCGTACTACTGGAAGCATAGGATCCATACTCGTATTGAGGAAAAATTTCGGGGTTTCCAAGGGCTAGTCAGGAAGGATAACATGGTTTGATACCATGATTAATTGGTGCAGACCTATATAATCTTGTTGGTTTGGATTAATTGGTGCAGACCTATATAATCTTGTTGGTTTCAAGGTCTCGAGGGTTTTGGCTCGAGGCCATACATTCGGGTCATGGGACTCAAGAATGGAATGACCGTTATGTTCTATTTGGGGGATTAAAGTTGGAAGTAGCATGGTTGATTCATGGTTTAGTAGGTCCTTATCTATGTTGGGGATTTTTCCCTCTCAGTTTTCCGAGTTCGGGGAACGAGTGAGCAGGCTTGTGACTTTCAAAGTTAGGATGTAAGCCCAACTTGGGATCTGTTGGTCATAGGGTTTGGCGACAGTATCTCTGCATGGGATTGTGAAGGTAGTTTGAGGTGGTGTGGGTGCTTTGTGATGCGATGAAAGGTCCGTGTTCTTGGGTTATAGAAGGACATGTATCAGATCGTCGATTGGGATTGCAGGAAAGGAGGAGGTCTTCAGCTGAAATTCAAGATTCTCTTAGGATTGGTTGATCCTTAGCTGGAAGGTCATGATGCATGTGTTAGACATTCCAGGATAAGGAATGGTTATACATGGTTGAGCCGGTTCGAGTTACGGTTTGGTTCCAGCAACAGTGGGTGCTAGTTCGAACCCTAGGTGGGCGAGAATTGGGTTTCTGCTTGGAAGATCATCGATCTGTTCGGATTTGTGGTTTGGAGGAATGATTTTAGGGATCTACGGTGCGTGTATGTCGGATCTTGGCTTAGGGTTTGGCCAAAGAAGGGGTATATAGAAGGTGGTGATTTTATACATGTGCTTAGGAGACACATGGGTTGTCACTCAGCAAGAAGTGGGTAATCAAGGAGTTCGTTGCAGCAATTGGTTCCTTTTTTGGGTGCCAATGAATAGATGAAGAGTCACTGGGATTAATCATGTTAAGAATCAATGGTCGAAGGGAATTGTTAGCTGGTGGTATGAATTTCTAATTATTGTCTATCTTGGATAGAGATCAATCAAGGAATCTGTTTGAGAATTTGGTATGTTCAGCTTCGCGAGGGTCTTGGTTCATTCTATTTAATGTCATTGTGTCCTAAATTATGGGTCGCATCGTTTTCCATTTAGCAAGGGTTTCCTGAAGGTTTCAGGTTGTGACAGTTGAAGTGCAATGGATGTGTCTACCTATCATCATGTTTAGTACTTTTTAGGTTTCTTTGGTCCCTGAGTATGTTCACCCTCAGTGGTGATGCGAAAGGTTGGTTCATAGTTGGCTCAGGTTTTGGTGGCATTCAGGGTCACTTTGAAGGTTTATCGAGCTGGTTTTGTATGGGTGGAATGTATTCAGTCTCAATCAAGTATGGGATCTTGTTCTGATCATTCATGAGGATGTCCTCTAATTATGATTAAGAGTTATCGTTTCGTTGGAACTCTGGTACTTTTCCTTTTTGGGAAAAGGTTATGGGTTCCCAAAGGATGTGCATTTTAGTAATTCATTGTGTGAATGTGGGTTGGGAAAGATAGCATTGAGGTTTGGTTTGAATTATGTGTATGGTTCTTTTGGGTGATAACCCTTGAATTGGATCAAGGGTGCAACCATTGTCCCATTCTCGGGTCATGAGCGACCATGATTTTGTCGGGCTTTGTATTAGTAGCAGCTTGTTCCATGAAAGGATTTGTGTATGGTAAGATTTTACTATTGTTGGGCTCGGTTTGTGTTGAGAGGAACATTTATTAGGTTCCTACCAGGCTAATGAGAAAATGTCGATAGGATCGAGGTAATATCATGTCACACCCCCAAACCGGAGCGACGAACACGTTCGGGGGCGGATGACGTCATGTATAGTATAATAATAGTTGAGTAATAGTAAAGAAAACAAACACAACCATCATAAATATAATTTAAAAGGTTACATTGTTGCATGAGTTACATGTTTCCAAATAAATTACAATATGATGACAAAAGATTCGTTTGACGCCTTAATGTCCCATGTTCAAAAGCTGGTGGTTACCTATTTTACTAGTTCCCTGAGAATACAAGTTGTTTTGAAAAATTTAAACAATCAAATTGGTGAGTTCACAAGAGTTTTGTATGATAAAATGCAAGCCTTTCCGTGTAAAGTAATCGTGTTTATTTCCAAAAAATATGATATTTTCCTTAAAATGATTGTAAACTATTTGTTCGTAAAATGATAGTGTTTGTACCAGAAAATCCAATATTTTCTATAAAATGAGTTGTAAGCCATTTGTTCGTAAAATGATAGTGTTTGTACCAGAAAATCCAATATTTTCTATAAAATGAATTGTTGTCTTAAATGTTCTAAGACCGAAATTTATAAGTATTTTCCATACCTAAAATAGTGTATGTAGTTTTATACATATATAAAACCATTTAAGTGTTTGTTAGCCCCATAAACCAAAATGTATTGTTAATACCCCATGTGAGAATTTTATAACCATGCTAGCGACTAGTTGGCCTGTGACGACGTTTTTCAGCCGTCGAAATGTTATGACATTTATCACCCTAAACCTGATGGTCTAACTGTAGCTAACAATTTAGGTGCGAGAGTGTCACTCCCGTATAGATCTAAACTCAAGTGTCACGCTCTCCCTCGAGGAGACTCTAGTTATAATACAATACTTTTTTGGTACTTAGATAAGTACTTGAAGACGTGTCTCACAATTTTATTCATTAACATGTTTACATCAAAATGAAATGAAAATCCTTTTCTTGTAAACGTAAGTATTAGCTTTTCGTATTGTAAAAATAATTATTTTTTTATATAATTATTTATTTGTCCCAAAAGGGTAAAATAACATGAATATTCCACAAACTATACCTATTATAGTTTGTAAATGTATGTTCCCTCGAAATGAAAACCTTTGCATTTTAGCAACATTGTGTGTAAAAGTTTATAATTTTGGTAGTAATGTTATTTTATGTATTTAACATTGTCATGCAAAATTGTATATAAAATATAAGAAAAGCATAAGAAATGATTTGTATATTTACACAAGTATTCTTGTGTTTTACTTGTATCCCTCCCCCCCCCCCCCCCACCCCCTAAACATAGAACAAAATCATAAAAAAAAGTGGGGGTATGAACTTACCTTGACTGTGTTCTTGGTTAGATAACGAGGTGATGGTGATCTTCGAGTTTAGAATACGTAACGGTAGTTGTAATCCTAATAGTTTTAAACACATAATAATGTGTGTGAATTCATGGCTATTATGAAAGTGTTTTGTAGAACACTAGAAAATAAGGAATGCTTACCAAGATCCTTAAGAACAACTCTGAAGAGAAAGTGAGGTTTGATCCTTGAGAGAATTGTGATGAAAGTATGCTTATTGAGAATGAGTTTGGAATGGTCCTAAAATCGTGTATATATATGAAGGAAATGATAAGGTGATGTGAGATTTTGCATTGGTTTCTGTAATTAATCATCTTGGGAAATTAAATCAACCAAATAAATCAAGAATTATCTAATTATCTATTGGGATTTTGGCTAAGGTAATACCAAAATCAAAAGAGATTTCGGTCCGCACCAACCAAAATCACTTTGTGATTTCGGTCTTGGCACAAACCGAAATCACATGTGATTTCAGCCTAGTGCCAACCGAAATCTCATGTTCTTTGTGGTTTGATTTCTTTTGACCTTTGACCCATTTATTTCATTGTGTGTGTATTATTTTATATAAATAGGCCCTCTTGGCTTTCAAAGTTTTATTTCACCAAGTTAGTTGTGAATTCACTCGTACATGGTACATCTTCAGACTTTGCTTAACTCTAACTTTGCCAGTTGTCACATACCGGAAGTATTCTAGATATAGGTTGTGGGTTGGGTAATAATGATTGATTCATTTCTTCTGATTATGGTACTTTCGATATTGGTACATTAATGGAAGCTGGGAGGCTCGCCAATCAACAAATTTGGATAAAGGGAGCAGTTAAAGGTTGTTGGTCGTGCGGGTCGTATATTAGAAAGTCTTTGTGGAATGGTTGCAGTATAAATCCCGTTTGCTCGTAGGTTGTTTTAAGGGTTGATCATCAAGGTTGGGAATCGTTCATGAAGTCTTGAATAAAATGTTCTTCGTTGATGTCTCGGGTATGTTGTCAGATGGGGGTACATCTGAGATGTTAAGGATCGGAGGTAAATGTGGAGTTCTTGAAATTCTCATCTTTGCTCGTAGGAGAAGCGATTGGAATGGCGTATCAGGGAGTCATAGGTTAATTAGAGGCTCTTGGGTGAATCTTATGGATTTAGGGATTGGTGGAAAATTCATGATTTATGTGTTTGGGTTCTTTTCTCACATGGTTGGTAGTGATTATACTCTCAGATAAGGGACATATTTAATGAATGGATAAATGTCAATTATGGATTATGAGTTTTCTACTCTTGGGAAGTATATTGCTAGAGTTGATTTGTTGTTGTAGCCTTGAGAAAGTTCCCGAATTTTGTGGATCTCTCTGTAGACTTTCGGTCTTAGCAAGGAGGTTATGGATTATGTGTGCATTGGTTGTGCCTCTCTACAGAGGTTATCTATCTGGGGCTCGTGTTTGGATTCGCCTTGTTTTTTTGGATAGAGAGTTATACAATAAAGGATAGTCAAGGCTCCTAAATCCCCAATGGATTCAACAAGGTAAGTCAGGATCGGAAGGGTTCCATATGGTTCGGATTGTGAGGGGTATCATATCAACTGTGTTCCTAGGTGGTTATGCTTCCTTGAAAATTGGTTGAGGTAGTGGATGTCCGAATTGTGTGAGGGTGGTGATAGTCAAAGATGGTATGGGCCGGCAGCCGTCTGAATGAGACAACTTTTAGTTTGGATCAGGTCATGGGGGAGGACCGTCTGTCTAAGCCGAGGTGAAGATGTGGAAGCACTAACCTGGGCTAGTTACTATGGCAGACTTTGAGGACGAAGTCTAATTTATGTGGGGGAGAATTGTAACATCTGGTTTTGAAGAACTTCTGTTGTTAATACTTATGTTGTGATGTACTGCGTTTTTAGTCCCTAAGTTCAAGAAGTATGAAAAAAAGGGCCTTAATGGAATTTTGGTAAATTAAGGCTTCGGAGTATGCCATGAGTACTTGGTGTACGCTGAGCGTACTAGGGCGCGCCCTAGTACACTGGGCGTACATCATTGTATGATGTGCGTACTTACTAAATGAAGAAACCATACTTTTTTAGGGTTTGACTGGTATTTTACCATCCTTATGGCCTCCCTTCCCTTCACATTATCAACCTCTACCTCTCTCATTCATTGAGTTCATCTGACTCGTCGAGTTCATCATAGGACACAATGATTCTGTCAAGCAGATGGCATAATAATTGATTTTAAGCAGTGAATAAACACACCATCCATCAAATACAATAGAAACCAAGCAAGGATTTGATACCACGGATGGGTTTTGAGAAAAAGAACATTCCTATGTGCACATGCAAAACCCTAAAGCTTTGGATCTAAGTTTCTCAATTGTACATGAGAATTTATCCGAAGCTTCTAAACCCTAATATAGCATACAATAAAATTTGAAATCCACATCTAATACAAGTTCAAATGATTAACTTTTGATAATAGCAAGACTCTTCAACTTCAAGATCTTAGTATCACAAGTGTAATACCTCTAATGGCTTACAAACACCAAGGCAAGAAGATGATTGAGAAGAGAGGGATAGGAGGCACAATTTCGGCTATAGTAAATCTAGGGTTTCTCTAGTGGTTGGAATCTGTAGCCCTAAGGGTCCTTAAATAGCTGAACTGCTAGGATTTCAGTCAAAACCCTAATTGGATAGCTTAGGCCTAAGCAGGTCCAAGAACCTTCTGGAAAAAGGCCCTTGGACGAAATGATAGTGGGCTTCCATTCTAATTTTGTCCCCCTCATTTCCATAGGGATCCACAACCCAAATCCAATTATCTTATAATAGGCAATACCAGTCCCCTTAGTTCAATTAATCTCTTTTAATCACTGATTAATTTCCTAATTAATTCTTGATTAATATTAACTAACTTATATGATTTCTCTTTTAATATATTATTCATATAATATATTAATAAACCATAATAACCTCTCTTTCTCTCTCTCTCTCTCTCTCTCTCTCTCTCTCTCTCCATAAATCATCCTGTCCAATTGCTTTGGTGAAGGAAACCTAAAAGGACCATGCATAATCGGTTCAAGTACATACCAAATATAGTTATGGACTTAGACACTAATCCAACAGGTATGCTGTAGTGATTTGTTAGATCTGTATACTAGTATACAACTTAGTGATCTGTAAGATCTTCCTGATTGTCTGTTATTGGTTATACATTTATATGTTTCATATGTTGACGTAGCGTAGTTGGGTTAAGACTGTATTGCTTTGTGTTGCCAGTCAATAAAACCGATAGTGTTTATATCGATATGTTGTTATGATATGGTACATGTGGATATGTGTTTGGTTATTGGGATGAGGCATACCAGCTGGGACTGAAGGCCAAGAGAACCAAGGCGTCCAGGATAGACTGCATGCCTGAGGGGCGTACCAGTTAAGTCGAAGGGATGAAGAAAGTTCCAGATTGGTTGAGAGCCTGGTGAGACGTACCAATCATGTTGAAGGTTCTGTGAGCGTACTAGATAGAATGTAGGCCAGTTGGGCGTTCCTGTAAGGATGGAGGCTTTGTATGCATATTGTTTGTTATTATGTTTATGTGGTGGTATTTTGGGTAACACACTAAGCTTCGTGTTTATAGTTTTGGTTTATGGTTTCAGGTTCTTTAATGGACCGTGACAGGGCGAATGCGTGACTTTACACATCCTTGGTTTTACAATTGATTGGATATTAGGATACTATAGATTTAAATAATAATTTGAAACGATGGTGTTGTAACACTTTTATTAGAAAAAGAGTTATTTTGAAAAGTTTAAATTTTGTTGAAATTTTTTGGGATGTTATAGATAAAAGTGATATTTTAAAAAGTTTAAGGTGGAAGAGGTGAAAGTGATATTTTAAAAAAATAAAAATATGAAAAATACATGTGTTGCAAGTGAGGAATTATATAAAATAGAGGGATTAAAATTACACTTTACTTTACGCATTGAATTGAGATACTTGTACTTTGCATTGATACCCTTAGTTAAACCGGAGTAATTGTGTCACAAAGGCAAAGACAAAGACAAAGTTATATATATATATATATATATATATATATATATATATATATATATATAATGGTTTAATTTAATACAAAAACTTCGATTTTCAACTATTAATTCCTACAGCATAACAGTTTTAAACTTCTGATATTTTATTGATACATATGACACCTATGAATTTAATTAGAGTGTGTTTATGTGCCTTTCTATAAAAAAGATTAATGTATTTTATTTGGTAAATCGGGCTAAGACTTTGGGTGTGATCATGGAATCGATGTACCCGAACCTAATACCTTACACAAACTGGTTTCAAATACATACATACGAGATTGTACTGGTCCAATACCTAGCTGCCTATGCCTTAAACTATAATTGGGTGGCCCAATCATTTTTTATCTAGGTTGGGTTTGTAAGTCCACCAATCATACATACTTATAAAGCTAGCATTTTTTCTTGAATTTCAAGCATTTGAAACCTCCATTCTTTTTTCCTTTCACCACATTCATTTGAAACTCCCATGACTTTTCAATTTCTTTATAATAGTAATTATAATTTGATAATTAGGTTAAATAAATATCAAATCTAAAGTGTATTCATATATAAAGTAAATTTCAATATTAAAATAATGTTTTTAATTCTACTTATAAAATTATGTTTTTTAACTTTTAACATATTATACTTAATTTATTAGTTTTAATATATTGTTGTATGTAAACTATTATCATTTTAAAGGTATAATCTTTGAACAATTTGTATAAAATACTTAAATTATTAATTAAAATATAACATTATAGGCTCAACTTAAATATAAATTTTATTTAACTTAAAGAACTCAAAGATTATTTTATAAATAGTTAAAAGTGATAAATTGTAGTATCTTTCTAATAATGATTGTACGTTGGTTAATAAGTGTTAAATAAATATCAAACCTAAAGTGTAATCATAAATAGATTAAATTTCAATTTTAAAATAATATTTTTACTTCTATTTATAAAGTTATGTCTTTAAATTTTAACATATTATACTTAGTTTATTAGATTTAAAATGTTGTTGCATGTAAACCATTATCAGTTTAAAGCTACAATTTTTGAACAGTTTGGACAAAATACTTAGATTGTTAATTTAAATATAAGATTATAGTATCAACTTAAATATAAATTTCAATTCCACTAAAAAAACCAGATAATATTTTGTAAATAGTTAAAAGTAATAAATTATAGTGATAAATGCAAAAACTAAATTATAATATTAGTTTAACTAAAATATTTCCTAAATATATTCATATAATCATTAAAAAATTTCAAATAAGTAGCTTAAAATAACTTATAATAATAATAGTTAAAGATAATTCTATTTAAATGATTATATTATTACCTTTAAAATCAAAAAATAATGTTTGATGTTTTAAATAATTATAATAATAGAAATTAAAACATTAATCAACTAAATTTTAAAAAATTAGTTAAAAATAACAACTATAAATAATATTAAACCATATATAATATTTAATTTTATTAATGTGTAACTCGCGAGTAGAACTAATTCAAACGATTGAGGTTATGACGTTATAATAGATTTATATATTATCATATAATTCAAAATAATCAATATATTATATGAAATTAATATACGAATTATTATATCAAATTTAGCAACAACGTTAATGTTATATTTTAAAAAATATATATTTGTAAAGATTTCAACCATATAGGCGTTTCTGCACATTACAATGTCAACTAAAATATAAATTTTAGTTCCAATTAGAAAAACTAAAAAATATTTTGTAAATAGTTAAAAGTGATAAATTGTAATAATAATAGCAAAAACTAAATTGTAATTTTAATTTAACTAAAATATTTTTTAAATATATTTTTATAATCATTAAAAGTTTCCAAATAAGTAGTTTAAAATAACTTACAATAACAATAGTAAAAAAAAAAAAAAAAAAAACTCTATATAAATGATTATATTTTTAGCTTTAAAATTAAAAAAACAATGTTTGATGTTTTAAATAATTATAATGATAAAAATTAAAACATTAAGCAAATAAGTTTTAAAAAATTAATTAACAACAAAAATAACTATAAATAACATCAAATCATATATTATATTTAATTTTATTCATGTGTAACTTGCGAGTAGAAGTCATTCAAACGATTGAGATTATGAAATTATAATAAATGTATATATTATCATATAATTCAAAATAATCAATATATTATAACAATTTAGTATATACAAATTATTATATCAAATTTAACAACAACGTTATTGTTATATTCGAAAAATCATATATTTATAAAGATTTTAAACTATATAGATGTTTATGCGCAATGTACGGACATTCGTAGGTTAATAGAGATAGTAGGCGAGTCTTTTTGCTAAATTTAGACAAGAACTATATACCAATGGAAAATTGGCAATGATAATATTACATATTACTTTAACTTAAGTAATTATATATAGGGATAATAATAAAAAAAAAACTATTATATTTTGTTAATGTTTTCGTTTTAACCATTAAATTTTTATTTTTGCTAAAGGATTTCATTTATTGTTGGATAAAATTTATGCCGCGATTGTTATTACCTATATTTATGCTAAAAAATCATAAATTTCATTATGTGTTAAAAAAGACCACCCATAAATCGTTGGTTAAACCGAATTTTTGAAAAAATATATTGTTGTTTTTCCATGATTATCCCTTATATGTAAAATAGACCAACAAGTTTATTTAATCTTGAATACTGAGAAAAATCTAAGAAAGTTATTTCATTGATAATACATTTTCCCTTTCTATTAAAGGTTGGAGTTGAAAATGGAATTAAAAAAGATATCAGGCATACGTGTATGTCGAATATTTATTGTTTTTCAAATTGTAGAACCGAAAAAAAATATCTAGGTAATTAATCATATGTAATAAGACGACACGGTATGGGTACAAACGAGAAGTAACGCTGGTGGCGTGACATGCTTCAACGATATCGTAACAGGGGAACACCCCCCCACTTGTTGAATCTCGTTATGATGGATCTTGTGGTAACGAGGACGAGATAAAACAAGAAGGATTATTGGTTATCTCCTTCATCAATCAATCAAATAATTTTCTCTATTTTCTCTCTCTACCTCTTAACAAGATTTAACATCTCGAACACCATTTTCCCCTTGGTGTTATGGTGGTGTTATGGATGAGGTGACACCAATTTAGTGTTACATTCCGTTGCCCACACCAAATGCTCACACATCGTATTTTCTTTCGACCATAACTCATTGGATATCAATCCTCAAATATGTGTAGCCAAGTAGCCACGTTGCTACCAGTAGCTATACTTAGCGGTAGAAGTGTGGACGGTTAATAACTATCGAAAATGATTTTGGAGCAAAATTGATGGTTTTAGACTTAGTTAGCGTTGGTATGCCAAAAGACAAAACTAATGGTCCATTTGGTGGAATTGACTAATAAATAAATATATGTTTGTTTATTATATAAGGGAATTGAATATGAGTTTTTAAATTAGTTTTTATGTTATGGAGAATAGTTTTTTTTCATTCCTTTATTGAATGATATATTTTTTTTTAATTTTATTATTTTATTAACATAATCTTCAGTAATATTAAACTTTAAAAAAAAAAAATCAAAACTTAAGTTTAATTTATATTTTTTTATTGTTGCAAAAAACAACTAATTTATTTTCATAATTATATTTTAAAACTTCTTGGTATGTAGTTCTTTTATTTTGTAAATAATCTTTTAGATAATATATAATATTTTTTTAACCATTTGATACACATTTAATATATATTTTAATAAAATAAAAGTATTTATAGGAATTTAATATATATATATATATATATATATATATATATATATATATATATATATATATATATATATATGAGAAAAGTGAATAAACCCTTAAGGGTGTATAAGCTTAGGTACCCAAACTTACCATAATACGTCATTTTGTTTGATATATTTATTATAATGTTCTTCAACTTCAATACTTAACATGATTTACTTTCAAGATTTTCAAAATTTTATTATTATATTCCTCTTACATCACATCTTTTTGACGAACATCAATTAGGTTATATATATTATAGTTGAAAATGAAAATTATGTAAGAGGAAAATAAATGTGAAATTTATAAAAATCTTTGAATGAAATCAAGTTAGAAGTTGAGTTTTAAGAACATTAGATAATTACAATATATATATATATATATATATATATATATATATATATATATATATATATATATATATATATATATATATATATATAGAGAGAGAGAGAGAGAGAGAGAGAAAGAGAGAGAAAGAGAAAGAGAGAGAGAGGGAGGGAGAGAGAGAACTAAAGTAGTTTTCTTAAATAAATGTTTATTTCACAACATATCAACTAATATTATTCATTTTTTTGTTTGAATAATTCACCTTTTAATTGTATTCAATATCTTCCGATTATATCATTTGAATGGATTTTAACTGTATAATTATGTAATATTGTACACCATAATACACACAATGTTAGAGTCATATATACTCATAAAGTGCATCATTCTTTCACCTTTTTACATTTCATTTGTCATTTGTCATCTCGATGTCATTTTATTTTCCAACCACTACTCAGAACTCAAGAAATAGTTATTTTTCAATTTTTTTATAATATAATTATTTTTTATTTCAGAAATTTAATGTTAATAAACAATTCAAATTAAATAAAAAATAGTTTGTAAAAAAAATAATTAAAAATCCTAATATTTCATTACTTTAAAATAGAAAATTAAATTAATGAAAAAAAACAAACAATAAGAAAAAAAAAAAAACTCAAGCATAAAACAATGTAGAGGAAATATTTTTTTGTGAAAGATGATTGATATGACCATATTTAACTGCATATTTTAGGCCACTATCTTAATATATATGATTAAAATGTTATATTTTTAGATATATGATACATAATATGCTTGACAATGTTCAATTACAGTAAAGATGAGAGTTGAGATGCAAAAGGAGGAGAACGGAGCTGAAAAAGACACAAAAATGATGTTGATGACAGCTTGACCCATCGTCAGTATTTTGGACATATCTCGTGACTAATAACTTCGATTGATGAGATTCAAAATGATCTAAAAACCAGACAAAATTTCGGATGAATTTCGTGTTTTGAAAAAATGAGGTGGTGAATGGAATCTTCGAAATTCTTGATGCTAACTTGCCGATTACGGGATAAACACGAGGACCACGTCATGGTGGCGATCAAACACGACGTGGTGATCAGAATTTGGCAACTATATATATTCTGTACATTAGGTCGATTCCAAAAGGTAGAGCCGTTAGGGCTACTATTATTGACGAAGAAAAATCCTTCCAAGAACCCTTTGGGGTTGGATTTGAAGCTAGAGAGCTAACTGGAGCAAGGTTTGAAGATTCAAGTGCTATTGTATCAAGATTTCACTTTGGGTTTGCTTGATGATCGTGTCTCGCAATCGTTTGGTTATGTTTTTATGTTTTAGTTTACTCAATATGGTGTAAAATCCTTTACTTTCATTGGATATTGATGAACCCTTGTTGATATGCTTTGATTTTGTTAGTAGGATGAAGTGAATTTGGTTTTTACTTGTGTTCAATTGATTGCTTTACCTTTCATGTTAAAGTTATGATTTTTATTGATTATTTCTGAGTATTATTAGGATTAGATGATCATTCTATTTTGATGTACTTGAATCATATGAATCTATGATCATTAGGTTTGTATAACCAGGAATTTGATCATAGGCCTAGGGTTATATAATGTTAATCGATGGCTTTGATTGTGTTAGAGAGCATTCGATATCCATTCTATGCTTAGATTAATTGTCATGATCATTGACAAGAATTTACTAGATCATTTCGTTCATAGTTTGATTATATTCCATTAATTATGTGTTTACTAATTGCATGATCATTGTGTTAGTTGTTCATTAATTATTAGTACATGGGAATCCAATCAAGATAACTAGTCATATTACAATTTGGTTATTAATCCATTGCACTTCAAATAAATCAAACATAAAAGCTTGGGGGATTCGTAATCTAGTGGAAGTACTTCTTATCTATTATTTCCATTTAGTTATTTAGTTTTATTGATTAATTGAGCATTAAAATAAGTTTAATTTAGTTTATACAAAAACCACCATTTACTTTAGTGTTATTAATTTAATTAACATTTGATTTATTTGATATAAATCACCAGATTCCTGTGTTCGACACTCTTTCTTACCTTAAACTATGTTACTTCATGACTAGGTACAATTTAAGACTAGTTGAGATAGGATAGGACTTTATAAATAAAAAAACCTGTATATTAATAAAACACATCAATGGTTGAGAAAAGTGACAAAGTTGTTGAACATGTTGGGCGTAACATGGTGTACTATTGTTGAACATTTTGATATTTAAAGTTGAAGATATGATTGAAGAGGAGCATCGAGTTGGGCATAATAAAATGAAATCGATGGATCGAATACGAAATTGTTTATAATTGTTGCAGTTGTACTAAAAACATGTGACTTTCTTCAACCATATTTTGGGGCTGGGTTGTCGTAATTCATTTTTGTTGTCAAAATGAATGAAATAGAGAGGAAAGAATGTAAATGGTGTGAGTTTGATATTGAGAAGTGAAAGGTATTTATAGGGTTGTAAATTGTTATAATAATGATAATAATAATAATAATAATAATAATAATAATAATAATAATAATAATATAAATTCGTATTTTGACTATTAGTTTTGAAAAAATACATATTGTTTCTTATTATTATCGTTGTAGTTCAGAAAAGAATATGTTGGCCAATCAGGAGAAGAATAAAGTAGCGGAGAAGAGGTACCTGATGGGTTATGAGGATAACAAATAATCCTATGTGTGCATGCAACCCTAAGTGTACTGATCTATGTTTTCTCTAAATGAACATACAAGTATTTTAACATCAATTAGGAAATCCTAGGAATTCTATAATATAATAGAAAATCACATGATAAGGGTAATGATACATATGTTTAAGATTGTTGTTGTAAACAATCTTGAATCCTTGGTTGAAAGACCTTTGGTAGCAAGCGCCACAAGTTTTGTGCCTCTAATGGTTCACAAACAAATCCTAGCAACCAAGGAAAATTACAGATAGAGAGGGAATGAGCCAAGATTTCGTCCAAGTTACTTAGAAAGAAAGCACATACGAAATTCAACCTTAAGGAGGGTTTATATAGGTGGTAGGAAGGTATTCGATAAGGTAAGTGTAACATCCACAAAAAAGTTGACAAAAAATTTTAAACTTTTTCAAACATCCAAAAACCATTCATTTATTACAAATTGTTTTCAAAATAGTTTACCATCAGAGTAATCCCAAAAATCATGACATAAAATACGAGGAGATGCACGATCAAGCCTTCGCCTTCCTGCGATCATTCGAAGTACCTGAAACTAAATCCACAACTGTAAGCCAAAGCTTAGTGAGTTCCCCTAAAATACCGATACATAGCAAATAGTACATATAATAACATGTAATGGGTCCACAACTTAACAGTCTGGATTACCCCTGAGCCCACAGTATGGGTCTAGCATGCCCTCCTTGGCCCTCAACCCATATCTAGCTTACTCTCAAGCCCACATCGTATGTCTGGCTTGCTCTCAGCCTACAGCTTATGTCTGGCTTGCTCCTTTAGTCCTGAAACTAGAATACAAATGATTAGTCCTCAGTATGAGTTTGCATGCCCTGTCTGACCCTCAACTCAAATCTAGAATGCTTATGAGTTCTTAGTATGGGTCTAGCATGCACTCCCTAACCCTCAACTCATATTTGGCATAGTCTAGGGTTTGTTGGTGTAACATCCTGACTCCTGGGTTTAAATTTAAATTGTTTTTATTCATTTTATTAGGGCAACTCGACAAGTTGAAGGCTCAAACTCGTCGAGTAGAGATTTAGTTAGTCGCATGAATTTTAGAGGCAACTCGACGACTAGGAGCTGAGTGTGAAAACCCTAATTTTTAGGGGTTGTACCCTATTTAAAGGACCTTAAGCCCTTTATTCCGCCTCCCTCATCACCTTAGCACCCCGAGAGAAACCCTAAATGAACTATTATCATCTGTGAGAGATAGAGAGGCTAAGAGTGTATGTTTCGTTGTAATCCTTGAAGGAGATTGAGGAGCAAAAGGCTTGGAACAAGAAGGAGTCCTTGGATTTGGAATTCATTTAGTGTTAACAATCATCTGGTGGTAAAAAGCAATTACCTTGATCACTTGATGGTTAGATCTCTCCATTAGAGAGTTTATGGCTATTTTTAGCATTTCCCTTGGGTCCTTATTGGCTTTGAGCTTACCGTGAAGCTAAGACTTCAGATCTAGACGTTATTAAGACCTTTAGGCCTAAAGACTCGAGCTTTATCCAGTTTTGGCCAACTTTCATACCTTAAAACCTTTGTTGAGCTTTGCTTTCGCAACTTAACCCTAGATGCCATGCATGGACATATAGCTTGTAGCTTTACAGGGTATTTCAGCCTTAGAAGGCTAGATATAGAGTTTTCGGCCTTAGTCTTGCATAAAAACGTCTGAATTATAGAATGTATTGAAGGAATTCGACGAGTTGGTGAGCTAACTTGACGAGTTGGTTAGGGTTTTCCCCGATAGTATGGACGCGTTAGAAACTCGGCGAGTTGGTGAGACAACTCGGTGAGTTGAGTCGGATTTTCCTGATTTTTTAGAGAAACGAAGGAACTAGATGATTCACATAGATGCACTCGACGAGTTGGGTCAACATGGACTGTTGAGTTGAGGGTTGACCTCCTTTGACTTTTAGGGTTTGGTCAAGTTATAGACTTAGGAGACCATTGACAGGTGAATGGTCTTTCACCCTTTCCGAGAGTTAGTAAAGGAATAGTTTAACATCCTTGGAGCTTTATTATAAATTGTTAATTAGAAATGATTATGATATATGTAACGCCCGTAGATTCAGGCTAGTCAATTTAGAGGCAATAGGGGTCAAAAACGACTTTTCGACAAAAGATTATTAAGAATAAATAATCTTAACCACGTTTTAGTATATGTTACGAGGTTTCCATACATATAAAGAACGTTGAAATCCGAGTTATAACGAAGAAGTTATGACCCAGCGAAGTTTCACGATAGAACCGGCACGATACCGGGAGGCGTAAATAGTGAATTTACGATAGAGCGAGATTTAGCCTTAGCGATCTAAATGAAATTCGTAGTGTATGTTAAAAAAATAGTGTGCATAAAAGGAACATCCAAATCTGACTTCGTATGAGGAAGTTATGATTTTTCTAAGATTTAGCATAGCAGTACACACACCCGAAATCTGAATTTTAGATCGGTCGATTTTTAGCCAAAATAATCTAAATGATAAATGAAGATATCTTTAATAGGTATTAAACGATAAAAAGACAGTCGAAAACGGAGCTCGTATGCGAAAGATATGGACGACGCTTAGTACCTACTTTTCGAGCACGGCGAATTTGATACAGTTTTGTAAATCCGAGATAGAATGACAATTAGCCAACGAGGTCTAAATGAGAGTTGAAGATCTCATTAATATGAATTCAATGGTAAAAAGACAGAAAAAAACGGAGCTCGTATACGAAAGTTATGGACGAAGCTTAGTCTCTACTTTTCAAGCGCGGCGAATTTGATACAGTTTTGTAAATCCGAGATAGAATGAGAATTAGCCAACGATGTCTAAATGAAAGTTGAAGATCTCATTAATAAGAACTCAACAGTAAAAAGACATACAAAAACGGAGCTCGTATGCAAAAGTTACGGACGAAGCTTGGATACGATTCCTATAAATAAGAGATGAACTCTTCATAATTTCCTCACACCTTCAAACCTTTCTTTGTATCTCTAACTTCTCTCTAACCTCCCTAAACCATCCCAAGTCTGGGGAACCTCCCTATCACAAGAAGAAAGCCCCGGAGCGCCCGGCAGCTCCGAAAAGAAAAGATTTCGGCTCGGAAACACTGCTCCAGCGAAGCCCGATTTTTAATAAAAACCCGTTGTAAGTGAGTTACGCCTATACTATATTTAATATAGCTTTGATTTAATTATAGTAACATTATTAGGACCTTAAAATAATTATTTGGGCTATTATTATGAGTTATATTGAGTGTTATTTAATGCTTATATAATAGTAATACTAGCTAGACTATTAATTAGTCACGATTAACGTTAAAACTAAAGTCTAGTGGTATTAATACTAGGTTTTGGTTAAGGAAAAATTGTTTTAAGAAGTAACAAAGTGCTGTTCGAGTGCCGAGTCACCACCTTACCAGGTGAGTGAATAGCTACTTTCAGCTTACACATAGTTATGAAGTATTTTACATAAATTACCTGCTATTTGTGCATATTATCTGAATACTTGCTATCTATGCTGGATGAACGTTTTATACATGTTTTCAATGATTTAAATTGTATATCTATTCTATATCTACAAAATGTGTTGGGTAAAATATGGGTAGATGTAATAGTTGCTGTGTGACAAAATAAAATAATGAGAGGCCTCGTTATAGATATTATTGATGATCTAGTCATCTAGCGGAGTATAGATGACGACCATGGACTATTCTAGACAGTCCAGTGGAACACTAGCAGGCTCGCAACCTGTAGGTGTTTATTCGAACTTTGTGTTTATTTGAACTGTGTGCTCACCAGATGTACTCCATCCCCCACATGGTTGCCTTAAGGATATTTATTGCTGAGGAATCCCCTTAGCAGTAGTGTCCATCCCGATGATAGTCCTTATACTAGATCCCTTGTGTTAGATGTCTTAGGGACGTAAAGTGAAGATAACGAGAATGGGTAATCGGGTTTATTTGGTTTGATAAAGTTAATAAACTTATTTATTGTGGGTTGAAAACCCTATGTGCTCACCAGACTCCCAAGCCTGACCCACTCAGTTTCTTGTATTACAGTTAGTGGCGCATGAGCATAGATGTGATGTCTTGGGATGAGAGAATAATGGATTTTAGGCCTGTAAATACGGAATAATGTAGTAAGGCCTATGTTGTGTTGTTTATACATATGTACTGTGTCGAACATGACATCCCGAGTCTTTTTAATGAAATACATTTCTATGGAAATGCTTTTGATAAATCTTTATCATAATATTGTATTGGGACAAATTCCGCAACACTTTTATTTAAAATATTACTATGATTTTTAAAGAAAGCATAAACAAAATCGGTCTTTTCTGGCCATGATTTTGGGGATGTCACAGTTGGTATCAGAGCATTAGTTTAAGCGAACTAGGAATTTGTAGGATTTCTAGAGTTAAACTTAGAATGATAAGCGATGATTGTGAGGTGTGATCACTAGCTTATTTTAGGAATTATGCCTAAAATGCTTTTATGTGCTAAATGCTTTGTGCCTGATATGCTATTATTTGTGCGGATCTATGGTCTGTTGCCGTCCGGATCTAGAAACCTTATGTGTTTAGGATTCTAAGCGTTTAACTACGATATTAGAACTAGCATATAAACGTTTCGGAGTGATAAGGATGATTTAAACGTCAATCCTAAATAAAGATCTAGATTCACCTTATTCGGTGTATAGATCAAGATGGGAAGGACCCGTAGCGGAAACGTGAATGCAAATGGGAACCAAGATCAGCCCCCAGTCATACAGCAAATACCAGTCATAGCAGAAGTTGCACCCGAGCCAATCACGATGGCCGGAGTGCAAGCATTGATCCGGATGATGTTGGATCATCAAATGGAGGAAACTAGGCGTTTACTTCAACAAGCTGGAGAGGAAATTACGATGCCTATTGAACAGCCAGAGCTGAATGATGGGCAGTCTGAGGAAGGGAACGATAGCAGGACTGATATGTGCATAATTCGTTAATTATTTAGCATATATTCTTAGTTATTTTTGATTAATTATGTGAATAATGTGGACAAAAGGTACTTAAAATGTTGTGAATTTTGTTTTCAGTCCAAAAGATATGTTTGGTAGCAAAAAGGAGAAAAGGGAAGCAATTAAAGATCAAAGAGTGAAAGAAGGTGATGTACTCGGCGAGTAGATCGACCATACTCGGTGAGTACACGAGGAAGTTCCAGAAGATAAATACGACTGCTGATTCAAGACGGATAAGTATGGATCTACTCGGCGAGTTGATTCTGCTACTCGCCGAGTACACCCTGTTTTGGGATATCTATAAAATACGAATCCTTATCTCATGGGATCATACTCCTGGCGATTTTTGAAGGTTTAGCTATGGCTAAGAGACTCAGAAGACGCTAAGGAACCCTAGGCTTCAATAATTGGAAGAATTCAAGCAATTAGGTTAATTCTACCACTTAGACTTAGGAATTGAATATGTTTGCTTTAGTAAACTTTGTTTTTATGTTTGTTTCTACTGCAATTATGAGCTAAATTCGTTTTTGTTTCTGTTTGGGGAATACCAAAAAACTCCTATGGTTTGATTATTGATTCTTGCTTAATTGTCTATTGGTAATTTATTAAATTAAGTTTGTTAAAGAAGCTTATGTATTAATCACTACTATTTTCTATTAATTGGAAGGCAATTAGGTTGCATGAACATCACTTAATTGTTAACCTCATATGTCTATGTGAATGCTAAACCATATGCTTAGAAGTAATGATTATGAAACTAAGATTAATAAGAAAATAGGAAGATTAATGTGTGAGCTTGTTTGAGAAACCATCAACAAGAGGTTAATTGAATTAATAACTTAATTGACCATTACAAATCTTATTTAATCCAAATAATTAATCTAGGGAATTAATTAGTTTAAACACTTGATCAATGCTTAAATTAGTTAATTGTCTAAGGGTTAGGAGTAATGAATATGAACCTAACTATTATAATTGGTAACCAATAGCAATTAATCTACCTTAACCTTAAATAACCATAGGAGTGAATTGGTTGAACCTAAATAGAAACATCTTTATCAAATTTGGTGAATAGTTGTTGCTTTAGTTAATTAGTTAATTTAGTTTGTCTAAGTTTCTAGCCTTGCAAAACTAGATAAAAACCCTTTACTTTTATTATTTGTTTTAGTTAAAATTAGCTATTAGTTTAATTTTCCGTTCCCTGAGTTCAATACCTTACTTATCAATCTATACCACTTAAAGACAGGTTCACTGCCTTTGTGTGCTCAATTTATTAATTAAAAGTAGGGATAAAACTAGTTGGTTTTACACACATCAAGGACCGTTGGTCAAGCTAATCCCCCGGTGATTAGGAGGAACAATCATGATGAAGGAGTCGAGAGGAATCGATGCAAGTACAAAGATTTTCTAACTTGCAAGCCATCAACTTTCACTGGGAAGGAAGATCCGATCGGGGTCATGGATTGGATCTCAGAGATGGAATTGGCCTTCATGACATGTGGTTGTAAAGGCAAGCTACAAACCACATTTGCAGTACGTCAATTCATAGGAGGCACTGTTCGCTGGTGGAATACTCGAGGGAAGACTTTGAGCCCCAATGAGCCCCTACAACTGGCATGGGTAGAATTTCTGGTGCAATTTAAACAAAAGTACTTCTCAGATCAAAACTTAATCGAGCTAGAGAACCAGTTCCTAACCTTGAAGAAAGGAAGCATGTCAATTGATGAATACACCAACAACTTCATAGAGAAGATGGAGTTCGCCTTGCGTCTTGTTCCGGATGAGCTGACGAAAATAGACAAGTATGCAAAGGGACTTCCATGGGAGTACGCGGTGCCACTGCGTCAGGCACCTACTCTGGAGGCATCTATCTGGGCTGCCATATCTGTGGAAGATATGATTAAGGGAAGAGCTACCAACAAGATTGAGGTTGGCGAAAAGAGGAAGTTTGAGGGGTCTACAAGGCCCAAAAAGAAGATCAAGTCTGGTTCAAAGGAGTTTAGCGGAGGAGGAAACAAAGTGAAAGGGTGCGAGAAGTGCAAGAAGAATCACTTTGGGAAATGTAGCGAAGAAGTGACTTGCTACAAGTGTGGGAAGACTGGACATTATGCCAAAGAGTGCACCGCCAGCAAAAGGGTGTGTTATGAATGTCGTGAAGAAGGGCATGTTGCTAAGGATTGCCCAAAAAAGAAAGAGGCGGCACGACCAAACATTCCGCCAAAACCAAAGGCAAGAGCATTCCAGATGATCCTAGACGAAGCAGCTGACGATGCAAGGAATCAGGAGTGAGGATGGATACATGGAGATCAAGTTATGAAGAAGCCATGTAGATAGTGTTATATGGTGTAGCCTATTAGAGGCATAATCTAGGGTGAACTTGAACACCCATGTAATCGTTTCAAGGAATAATATAAAACCTTGGTTTTGATATTTTATGTGTTAAGTTTCTATGTGATTTTCTTGTATGGTGACTTGAAAAACTACGGGACAATACTTGGGACGAGTATGAGTAGGAGTGAAAGGTGGTAGAGGCCTATATTACCGAAAGCACATGACTCACACTTGGATCAGGGAAAGTCACAAGGTTACCAAGAAACTAGTAATTGATTTCGTTTTATTCAAGTATGTCGTTACCATTGTTTCGGTAATGACTAAGAAGATTGTTGTTATCCTAACCCTAGTGGTCATATCACATTGAGTCCAACTACGATGAGTAGGTTACGTGGATCAGAGAACCAAGTTTGATGTAGCATCCGACTTAAACCAAACGATTGAAATCAAAGCGATCAATAGACGTATCACGCTCGTTGTTAAAGAAGTTGGTAGCTAGAAATGCTACATGTTAAAATGTGATTATATCACATTAGATGATGAAGGAAGGCATATTCCATTCCGGAATTTGACTCTAAGAGACCTGAGTCTAAGCATTGCTACATACAATGATAGGTCATTAGAATATGACACATCGGTCAATTATAGTAATCAAATTAACTTATCCCAAGTTTGGTAAGAAGAAGAAGGAGTCTCTGATAAATAATGAGGTTGTGACACGAAGGTCATGATTGAAAGTCTAACGAGCAGGTGCAAGACCGAGCACTGCCTGCAGTCAAGGAGTCCAAGAGTTAGATACTCGTTCGAAGCAACATAGAAGTTACAGTTATTACCTAGGATGAAGAGTTAACATATGGAGTCATTATATAATCCTGTTTCGTTGATGATTCTGGGACATAATCATCCTATGGGGGAGATAATTGTAACACACGTAGATCCGGGCTAGTCAATTTAGAGGCAATAGGGGTCGAAAATGACTTTTCGACAAAAGATTATTAAGAGTAAATAATCTCAACCAAGTTTTAGTATATGTTACAAGGTTTCCGTACATATAAAGAGCGTCGAAATCCGAGTTATAACGAAGAAGTTATGACCCATCGAAGTTTCACGACAGAACCGACACGATACTGGGAGGCGTAAATAGTGAATTTACGATAGAGCGAGATTTAGCCATAGCGATCTAAACGAAATTCATAGTATATGTTAAAAAGATAGTGTGCCTAAAAAGAACATCAAAATCTGACTTCGTATGAGGAAGTTATGATTTTTCTAAGATTTAGCATAACAGTGCACAACCCGAAATCTGAATTTTAGATCGGTCGATTTTTAGCCAAAATAATCTAAACGATAAATGAAGATATCGTTAATAGGAGTTAAACGATAAAGAGGCAGTCAAAAACGGAGCTCGTATGCGAAAGATATGGACGAAGCTTAGTCCCTACATTTCGAGCGCGGCGAATTCGATACAGTTTTGTAAATCCGAGATAGAATGACAATTAGCCAACGAGGTCTAAATGAGAGCTGAATATCTCATTAATAGGAACTCAACGGTAAAAAGACATACAAAAATGGAGCTCTTATGCGAATGTTATGGATGAAGCTTAATCTCTACTTTTCGAGCGCGACGAATTTGATACACTTTTGTAAATCCGAGATAGAATGAGAATTAGCCAACGAGGTCTAAATGAAAGTTGAAGATCTCATTAATAGGAACTCAATGGTAAAAAGACAGATAAAAACGGAGCTCGTATGCAAAAGTTACGGACGAAGCTTGGAGACTACTTTACTATACAATTCCTTTAAATAAGAGATGAACTCTTTATAATTTCCTCACACCTTCAAACCTTTCTTTCTCTCTCTAACTTCTCTCTAACCTCCCTAAACCCTCCCAAGTCTAGGGAACCTCCCTATCACAAGAAGAAAGCCCCGGAGCGCCCGACGGCTCCGAGAAGAAAAGCTTTCGGCTCGGAAAAGCTGCTCCGGCGAAGCCCGGTTTTTAATAAAAACCCGTTGTAAGTGAGTTACGCCTATACTATATTTAATATAGCTTTGATTTAATTATAGTAACATTATTAGGAACTTAAAATAATTATTTGGGCTATTATTATGAGTTATATTGAGTGTTATTTAACGTTTATATAATAGTAATAATAGCTAGACTATTAATTAGTCGTGATTAACATTAAAACTAAACTCTAGTGGTATTAATAGTAGGTTTTGGTCATGGAAAAAATATTTTAAGAAGTAACAAAGTGTTGTCCGACTGCCGAGTCACCACTTTACTAGGTGAGTGCATAGTTACTTTCAGCTTACACATAGATATGAAGTATTTTATATAAATTACCTGCTATTTTTGCATATTATCTTAATACTTGCTATCTATATTGGATGAACATTTTATACATGTTTTCAACGATTTAAACTGTATATTTATTTTATATCTACAAAATGTGTTGGGTAAAACATGGATAGATGTAATAGTTGCTGTGTGACAAAATAAAATAATGAGAGACCTCGTTATAGATGTTATTGATGATCTAGTGATCTAGCCGAGTAGAGATGACGACCACAGACTATTCTAGACAGTCCAGTGGAACACTAGCAGGCTCGCAACCTGTAGGTGTTTATTCGAACTTTGTGTTTATTTGAACTGTGTGCTCACCAGATGTACTCCATCCCGCACATGGTTTCCTTAAGGACATTTATTGCTGAGGAATCCCCTTAGCAGTAGTGTCCATCCCGATGATAGTCCTTAGACTAGATCCCTTGTGTTAGATGTCTTAGGGACGTAAAGTGAGGATAACGGGAATGGGTAATCAGGTTTATTTGGTTTGATAAAGTTAATAAACTTATTTATTATGGGTTGAAAACCCTATGTGCTCACCAGGCTCCCAAGCCTGACCCACTCAGTTTCTTGTATTACAGGTAGTGGCGCATGAGCATAGATGTGATGTCTTGGGATTAGAGATTAATGGATTTTAGGCCTGTAAATACGGAATAATGTAGTAAGGCCTATGTTGTATTGTTTATACTTATGTACTGTATCGAACATGACATCCCGAGTCTTTTTAACGAAATACATTTCTATGGAAATGCTTTTGATAAATCTTTATCTTAGTATTGTTTTGGGACAAATTCCGCAACACTTTTATTTAAAATATTACTCTGAGTCTTAAACAAAGCATAACTAAAATCGGTCTTTTCAGGCCGTGATTTTGGGGATGTCACAGTTGGTATCAGAGCATTAGTTTAAGCAAACTAGGAATTTGTAGGATTTCTAGACATAAACTTAGAATGATAAGCGATAATTGTGAGGTGTGAACACTAGCTTATTTTAGGAATTAAGCCTAAAGTGCTTTTATGTGCTAAATGCTTTGTGCCTGATATGCTATTATTTGTTCGAATCTATGGTATGTTGTCGACCGGATGACCGGATCTGGAAACCTTATGTGTTTAGGATTCTAAGCGTTTAACTACGATATTAGAACTAGCATATAAACGTTTTGGAGTGATAAGGATGATTTAAACGTCAATCCTAAATAAAGATCTAGATTCACCTTATTCGGTGTATAGATCAAGATGGTAAGGACCCATAGCGGAAACGTGAATGCAAATGAGAACCAAGATCAACCCCCAATGATACAGCAAATACCAGTTGTTGTAGGAGTTGCACCCGAGCGAATCACGATGGCCGGAGTGCAAGCATTGATCCAGATGATGTTGGATCATCAAATAAAGGAAACCAGGCGTTTACTTCAACAAGATCGAGAGGAAATTACGATGCCTATTGAACAGCCAGAGTTGAATGACGGGCAGTCTGAGGAAGGGAACGATAGCAGGACCATTGGTCAAGCTAATCTCCCGGTGATTAGGAGGAACAATCATGATGAAGGAGTCGAGAGGAATGGATGCAAGTACAAATATTTTCTAACTTGCAAGCCATCGACTTTCACTGAGAACGAAGATCCGATCGGGGTCATGGATTGGATCGCAGAGATGGAATATGCCTTCATGACATGTGGTTGCAAAGGCAAGCTACAAACCACGTTTGTAGTACGTCAATTCAGAGGAGGCGCTGTTCGCTGGTGGAATACCCGAGGGAATACTTTGAGCCCTAAAAGCCCCTGCAACTAGCATGGGAAGAGTTTCTGGTGCAATTTAAACGAAAGTACTGCTCAATTCAAAACTTACTCGAGCTAGAGAACCAGTTCCTAACCTTGAAGAAAGGAAGCATGTCAATTGATGAATACACCAACAACTTCATAGAGAAGATGGAGTTCGCCTTGCGTCTTGTTCCGGATGAGCTGACGAAAATCGACAAGTATGCAAAGGGACTTCCATGGGAGTACGCGGTGCCACTGCGTCAGGCACCTACTCTAGAGGCATCTATCTGGGCTGCCATATCTGTGGAAGATATAATCAAGGGAAGAGCTACCAACAAGATTGAGGTTGGCGAAAAGAGGAAGTTTGAGGGGTCTACAAGGCCCAAAAAGAAGATCAAGTCTGGTTCAAAGGAGTTTAGCGGAGGAGGAAACAAAGTGAAAGGGTGCGAGAAGTGCAAGAAGAATCACTTTGGGAAATGTAGCGAAGAAGTGACTTGCTACAAGTGTGGGAAGACTGGACATTACGCCAAAGAGTGCACCGCCAGCAAAAGGGTGTGTTATGAATGTCGTGAAGAAGGGCATGTTGCTAAGGATTGCCCAAAAAAGAAAGAGGCAGCACGACCAAACATTCCGCCAAAACCAAAGGCAAGAGCATTCCAGATGATCCTAGACGAAGCAGCTGACGATGCAAGGAATCAGGAGTGAGGATGGATACATGGAGATCAAGTTATGAAGAAGCCATGTAGATAGTGTTATATGGTGTAGCCTATTAGAGACATAATCTAGGGTGAACTTGAACACCCATGTAATCGTTTCAAGGAATAATATAAAACCTTCGTTTACGCCTATAATATATTTAATATAGCTTTGATTTAATTATAGTAACATTATTAGGAACTTAAAATAATTATTTGGGCTATTATTATGAGTTATATTGAGTGTTATTTAACGTTTATATAATAGTAATAATAGCTAGACTATTAATTTGTCACGATTAACGTTAAAACTAAACTCTAGTGGTATTAATAGTAGGTTTTGGTCATGGAAAAATGTTTTAAGAAGTAACGATGTGCTGTCCGACTGCCGAGTCACCACCTTACTAGGTGAGTGCATAGTTACTTTCAGCTTACACATAGATATGAAGTATTTTATATAAATTACCCGCTATTTTTTCATATTATCTTAATACTTGCTATCTATGTTGGATGAACATTTTATACATGTTTTCAATGATTTAAACTGTATATCTATTTTATATCTACAAAATGTGTTGGGTAAAACATGGATAGATGTAATAGTTGCTGTGTGACAAAATAAAATAATGAGAGGCCTCGTTATAGATGTTATTGATGATCTAGTCATCTAGCCGAGTAGAGATGACAACCACAGACTATTCTAGACAGTTAATAAAGGTAATCGGGTTTATTTGGTTTGATAAAGTTAATAAACTTATTTATTATGGGTTGAAAACCCTATGTGCTCACCAGGCTCCCAAGCCTGACCCACTCAGTTTCTTGTATTACAGGTAGTGGCGCCTGAGCATAGATGTGATGTCTTGGGATGAGAGATTAATGGATTTTAGGCCTGTAAATACGGAATAATGTAGTCAGGCCTATGTTATATTGTTTATACTTGTGTACTATATCGAACATGACATCCCGATTCTTTTTAATGAAATACATTTCTATGGAAATGCTTTTGATAAATCTTTATCATAATATTCTTTTGGGACAAATTCCACAACACTTTTATTTAAAATATTATTCTGATTTTTAAACAAAGCATAAACAAAATCGGTCTTTTATTGCCGTGATTTTGGAGATGTCACAATATATGTAGGCGGAGTCTAGACCTACCGGTTAGTACGAGACATACTTGCTTAATTACTAAGTGAGTCTTCTCATTATACTTACCTGAATGGTAATACAATGTGACTGGAGGGTCTATCCGAGTTATTGACCGGAGGGTCTAATGTGCTTATACTGAGTTATGTGATATTATGCATTTTGTCTTTGTGATTTATGTTGTATATTATCATGTGACTTATTGAGTTAGGATCAGAGGGTCCAAACCGAGTTGTGAGACTGGAGGGTCTTCACTGAGATACGAGATCGGACGGTCCAACCTGAGCTGTGAGACCAGAGGGTCTTCACTGAGACACATGACAGGTGGGTCCTTATCGAGTATAGCCATGTGTGGCTAATTATATGTGTTTGGTATTTTGGAGAACTCACCAAGCTTCGTGCTTACAGTGTTGTGTAAAATGTGTTTCAAGTACCTCTCAGGATCGCGGGAAGGCACCAACATGATTGTACACACCAACTAGAGATTATGTTTTGAGGATTCTTGGATATTGGCAAAAATTTTATTGTCTTGTTTTTTGATCAACTTGTAAACTTGGGTTTGAGAAATGTTAAATTGTGTTATGTGTGATTTTAAAAAATAATAAGTTATTTGAAAATTTTAGATTGATACAAGTTAGTGTTAGAGCCTTGGTTTGAGGGATTTGGATATACCCTCGGGTATGTCTGGACTAATACTGAGGATTTGAGGAATTTTCTAAATGGAAATGATCTTCTTAACGAGTACAAGTTTTTAAGAGAAAACAAGATGAAGCAGTGTGTACAATCAGCCAGAGCCTGAACGGTGATTTTCCCCAAATACCCTTATTTGTTTATATTATTGCATGAGATAATTATGAGATATTAGAGTTTCGTGCTAGATGATAGGCTAGGTATTTCAGGAATTTATAGTTAATGTTGCCTGATTCATGATGCCTTAGCCTAGGGGAATGTTATTGATTGGTATTATCTGATATTTGCTCTATGTGTGTGCTGAGTAGGAGTACATAGTTGGGACCTTTTAGAGAGAGTTTTGAGTCTGGGAGTAATATAGAAGAGATACCTAGACGTGCATTGAGGGATCTTCTGGGAGAGTAGTTTGATATCCATGAGGGATAGAGTACTTGTGATTTAGGATCCTAGGAGGAGGACTTGGGGCGACTATGGGTTGCTGTTGAAGGTAGTATTGTGCCCATACTACTGAAAGCACGGAATATGTATGCAACCTAAGTAAGAACCTTAGGATGACAAGGAACATGTAGGGGTGGGTAATTGAGTGTACGCTTGAGCCAGTCCATGATGATTTTTGTGTTTTTGTTTTAGAGAGACTATGGTGATTACCCACAACAACCCTGGGGTTGTGGTACCAGTGAGGAGGAGATCCTCAAGATCATTGCTAAGGAGGTGGCTACAACTATCAGAGAGGCCATTCCAGAGATGTTCGGGTCTATGAAGACCACACCGATTGAGACTTTTGATGAGTGATATGTTGCTGCTGTACTAATCATAGCCTTGGCAGTTGTGAGGCCACAGGGGGGGTGAGTCGGTGTTGTTTCGAGAGTTCAGCAACACGAAGCCACCAGAGTTTGACGAGACCTAGGACCCAATTTCTGCCATGAGATAAATCTCCGACATTGAGGGATGTTTGTATACATGTTCATGCCCAGGTTATTTGAGAGTTCAGTTTGCACTGAACTAGCTTCGCTTGGGAGCGAAGGACTGGCGGAAGTTCGTGAAGACTGATTTTACTCCTGCAGATCATGTTGTAGTGACTTTGGAGAGGTTTACCAAGTTGTTCAGAGATGAGTATTTTCCCTAGGCGGAGAAGGAAGAATTAGACCATGAGTTCCTGTCTCTCAAGCAGAAGACAGAATTAGTGATAGATATTATGAGGATGTTTCATGAGAGGGCGTTGTTTTGCCCTGAGCACGTGTCTACCAAGCAGGTACGTGTGAGCCGATACTTGAGCATTTTGAGGAGGGATATTCGGGAGTTCATGGAGAACTTATCATATCAGACATTGGCTGAGTTATAGACCAATGCTAGGAGGAGGGAGATTGAGCTGGAGATTTAGACCATAACGGAGGGAGAATATCAGGGGAGATACAGGAGACCAGTGTTGTCACAGCCGATGACGAAGTGGGCTAAGCCTGCTGAAGTATGAGAGCAAGAAGGCTAAAAGGGCTGCACTTGTGGCAAGTGCGGTAAGAGCCATGAGGGATCTTATCGAGCAAGGATTTGCTACAAATATGGCAAGGAGGGGCATATGGTGAAGGGCTACCCCAAGGGATTTTCGGTTTGCTTTCATTGCAACCTGACTAGACACTGGAAGACCGAGTGTCCTCAGCTCACTTAGGGACCAACCCATGCTTCTGCTCCCACTGCTTTGCGTATTACAGATGGCCATCCGGGGAAGGCCGAGGTTCCGAGAGCTTTTCAGCTGACTGCTGAGGAGGTCCTCGCAACACCTGACGTTGTTGCTGGTACGTATCTCCTTATTCATGTTATTTTGAGATTTGTTATGCTTATACTTTGTTTCATATAGGCACTTTTCTTGTGAATTCGGTGCCTGGCTTGGTTTTATTTGACTCGTGTATAAGCCAATCTTTCGTGTCTTTATTCTTTAGTCGTCACATTTGTGTTAGACGTGAGGCATTGAGTTGACCGCTAAGGGTTTCTATTGCCGATGAGCATGTGGTTTTTGCCACTGATGTATTATGGGGATGTGTTTTAGATATTTTCAGTGTTGAGTTTTCGATAGATCTAGTGTCGATAGCAATGGGTGACGTATGTTTTGTAATGGGCATGGATTAGTTAAGCCGGTTTGGAGTTATAATTAATTGTGAACATCAGATGATGGTTATACGAGACCCTAGTGGGGGAGTACTTACTGTTTACGGAGAGGGAACTAGACTGGGATCAGCTTTTTGCTCTGCCACCTGGGCAAGGCAGAGTCTACAGCAGGGATGCATTGGCTTTTTAGCGTATGTGGTGGATACGCGGGTTATCACTGAGAGGTTGAGTTCTGTTTTCGATGTTCTAGTAGTATGTGAGTTCGCAGATGTTTTTCCCGAGGAATTGTTGGGTATGCGTCCTGAGAGATAGATGGAGTTTCGGATTTACCTGATTTCGGGGGCGCCACCTATTGCCAAGGCACCTTATCGCCTTGCGTTGCCAGAGATGCAGGAGTTATCCTCGTAGCTCCAGGAGCTATTGGAAAAAGGTTTCATTAGGCTGAGTAGCTCGCTGTGGGGAGCGTCAATTGTTTTTGTCAAAAAAAGGATGGTTCACACTGGATGTGTATCGACTACAGGGAGTTGAACAAGTTGACGGTTGAGAATCAATATCCACTACTAAGGATCGACGATTTGTTTGATCGGTTGGAGGGGGCATCTTGGTTTTCCAAGATTGATTTGATATCTTGGTATCATTAGATGAGATTTTGCAAGGAGGATATCCAGAAAACGGCCTTTCAGACTCGTTATGGGCATTACAAGTTTGTAGTGACACCTTTCACACTCACCAATGCACCGACAGTGTTCATGGACCTCATGAACCGGGTTTGTAGAACCATTTTGGATCGGTCGATGTTCGTGTTCATCGATGAAATTTTGGTGTACTCGAGGTTTAGGGAACAACACAAGGAGCATCTTCGGGAGATTCTTGGGGTGTGGAGGATGGAGAGGCTTTATGAAAAATTCTCAAAGTGTGTTTTCTGGTTACAAGAGGTCCAGTTTTTGGGACACCTCGTTAAGCAGAATGGGTTTTTGGTCGACCCGACCAAGATTGAGGCAGTTATGCGATGGGAGGTGTCGAGATCCCCATTTGAGATTAGGAGTTTTCTAGGTTTGGCAGGTTACTATCAGATGTTTATTAAAGATTTCTCCAAAATTCCTGTTCCTCTCACCAGATTGACCAAGAAGGGTGTTACTTTTGTTTGGGGCCCTGAGCAACAGGCTTCATTCGAGACTCTTCACCAGAGATTGTATGAAGCTCCAATGTTAACCCTTTCAGAGGGAGTAGAGGAATTCGTAGTCTACTTTGATGCACCCATATTAGGAATGGGTGTCCTGTTGATGCAGAGAGGGCACATGATAGCATATAAGTCGAGGCAGCTAAAGCCTCACTAGACGAGGCATCCCACCCAAGATTTAGAGTTGGGGGCGGTGGTTTTCACCCTCAATATTTAGTGCCACTATCTTTTATGGAGTCCAATGTGCCATATACACAGACCATAAGAGCCTGAAATACCTTATGGATCAGCCCAACCTGAATATGAGATAGAGAAGGTGGCTGGATGTAGTGAAAGATTATGACTGTGAGATTTTGTATCATCCTGCAAAGGCTAATGTGGTAGCCAATTTCCTGAGTCGTAGAGTACTGAGTCCTCTGATCCGAGACGAGTGTATGAGGATGATGGTGATGACTCCAGTCTTAGACACCATCCGAGTGGCCCCGACAGTGTCCATGAGACCAAAGAACTATAAGAGAGAGTGGGTGATTGGGAAGATTTCTGAGTTTGAGACTGATAGTTGGGGGCTTAAGACCTTCCATACGCGGATATGGGTGCCATATACAGGTGGAGCTCGACATATTTCGATGGAGGAGGCCCATAGGTCGAGATTCTTGATCCATCCTGGATCCACCAAGATGTATTTGGACTTGAAAAAGGATTATTGGTGGCCCTATATGAAGAGAGATGTGGCATCAGTAGTCGGGAGATGCTTGACCTGTCGTCAGGTCAAGGCAGAGCACCAGCATCCCCATGGATAGTTACAGCTTTTGGAGATTCCCCTGTGGAAGTGGGAACAAATCTCTATGGGTTTTGTTACTAAGTTATTGAGGACTGTGCGAGGTGTCGATGCGATATGGGTGATTGTAGATCGGTTGACGAAGAGTGCTCACTTCCTGGCTATAAGTGCGAGCTCTTCTTCGGATAAATTGGCCGATGTTTACATTCGAGAGGTGGTGACACGACATGGGGTGCCAACATCAATAGTGTTAGATCGAGATTTTCATTTTACATCGAGGTTCTAGAAGAAATTTCGTGAGGAGTTGGGTACCCAACTGCTTTTGAGCACCGCATACCACCCACAGATAGACGGACAGAGCAAGCGGACGATTCAAATGCTCGAGGATATGCTACGCGCATGTGTTATGGATTTCGGTGGGAGTTGGGATGCTTACTTGCCATTGGCTAAGTTTTTATACAACAACAACCATCACTCCAATATCGTTATGCCTCCCTTTTAGCTTTTGTGTGGGAGGAGGTGCCAGACTCCCATCTGTTGGGGAGAAGTAGGACAGAGAGTGATGGGGAGCATGGAGACAGTGCTTAACACGAAATAGAAAATACAACAGGTCAGACAGAGGTTGCTGACGAACCATAGTCGTCAGAACTGTTACGTAGACCGAGGACATTCCGAGCTAGAGTTTTAGGTCGGTGATTTTGGCCTCCTGAAAGTGTCCCCATGGAAAGGGGTCATCTAATTTAGGAAGCGGGGCAAGTAGGACTTTAGATACACTGGTCGTTTCAGATTTAGTGTTGGGGTGGGTAAGGTAGCTTATCGGTTAGAGCTGCCTGCAGAGTTGATCCATATCTATAACACCTTCCATGTATCCCAGTTGAGGAAGTGTGTAGCCGACAAAACAGAAGTGGTCCCGTTAGAGGACATTCAGGTTGATGATAGCCTGAACCACATTGAGAAGCCAGTGGTAATTTTGGATAAGAAGGCGAAGGTCTTCAGGAATAAGGAGGTGCCCTTGATAAATGTTTAGTGACAACATCGTAGGCGATTTGGGTGGACTTGGGAATTGGAGTCCGAGATGCGTGAGCAATACCTAAAACTGTTTCCACATAATGACTTTGAGGGCGACGTCTGATTCTAGTGGGGGAGAAATGTAACATCCTTAATCCCAGGTAAAAATTTAAATTTTTTTTACTCATTTTATCAAGGCAACTCGACGAGTTGAAGGTACAAACTCGTCGAGTAGAGATTTAGTTAGCCGCATGAATTTTATAGGCAACTTGATGAGTTAGAGGACCCAAATCGACGAGTTGGAGTTGAGTGTGAATAGCCTAATTTTCAGGGTTTGTACCTTATTTAAAGGGCCTTAATCCCATTATTCCGCCACCCTCATCAACTTAGCACCTTGAGAGAAACCCTAAACGAGCTATTATCATCTGTAAGAGAGAGAACGAGATAAAGAGAGAGAGAGAGAGAGAGAGAGGGAGAGATAAAGAGAGAGAGAGAGAGAGAGAGAGGCTAAGAGTGTGTGTTTTGGTGCATTTCTTGAAGGAGCTTGAGGAGCAAAAGGCTTGGAACGACAAAGAGTCCTTGGATCCCACATTCAATCAGTGTTAATAGCCATTTAGATGTAAAAACCCATTACGTTGACCACTTGATTGTTAGATCTCTCCATTAGAGAGTTTATGACCATTTTTAGCATTTCCCTTGGGTCCTTATTAGATTTGAGCTTCCCTTGAAGCTAAGACTTTAGATCTGGATGTTATTAGGCCCTCTAGGCCTAAAGACTCGAGCTTTATCCAATTTTGGCCAACTTCCAAACTTTAAACCCTTTGTTGAGCTTTGCTTTGGCAAACATAGCCCTAGATTCCATGCATGGATGTAAAGCTTGCAGCTTTACGTTGTATTTCAGCCTTAGAAGGCTAGATCTAGAGTTTGTGTCCTTATTCTTGTTGACGAACCATAGTCTTCAGAAGTGTTACGCAGATCACGGATGCTCCGAGCTAGAGTTTTAGGTCGGTGATTTTCGCCTCCTGAAAGTGTCCCCATGGAAAGGGGTGATCCGATTTAGGAAGCGGGGCAAGCTGGACCTTAGATACACTGGTCCTTTCAGATTCATTGCTGCGGTGGGTAAGGTAGCTTATCAGTTAGAGTTGCCTACAGAGTTGAGCCATATCTATAACACCTTCCATGTATCCTAGTCGAGGAAGTGTGTAGCCTACAAAACGAAAGTGGTCCCGTTAGAGGACATTCAGGTTAATGATAGCCAGAACTACATTGAGAAGCCAGTGACGATTTTGGATTAGAAGGAGAATGTGTTGAGGAACAAGGAGGTGCCCTTGCTAAAGGTTTACTGGCAGCATCAGAGGGGATCTGGGTGGACTTAGGAGTTGGAGTCCGAGATGCGTGAGCAATACCTAAAACTGTTTCCGGAGAATGACTTCGAGGGCGACGTCTGATTCTAGTGGGGGAGAAATGTAACATCCTTAATCCCAAGTAAAAAATTAAATTGTTTTTATTCATTTTATCAAGGCAAATCGACGAGTTGAAGGTACAAACTCGTCGAGCAGAGATTTAGTTAGCCGCATGAATTTTAGAGACAACTTGACGAGTTAGAGGACCCAAATCAACGAGTTGGAGTTGAGTGTGAATAGCCTAATTTTCAGGGTTTGTACCCTATTTAAAGGGCCTTAATACCTTTATTCCGCCACCCCATCACCTTAGCACCCTGAGAGAAACCCTAAATGAGCTATTATCATTTGTGTATGTGTGTGTGTGTGTGAGAGAGAGAGAGAGAGAGATAGAGAGAGAGAGAGAGAGACAGTCTAAGAGTGTGTGTTTAGGTGCATTCCCTGAAGGAGCTTGAGGAGTAAAAGGATTGGAACGAAGAGGAGTCCTTGGATCCAACATTCAGTCAATGTTAATAGCCATTTAGAGGTAAAAAGCCATTATGTTGACCACTTGATTGTTAGATCTCTCCATTAGAGAGTTTATGGCCATTTTTAGCATTTCCCTTGGGTCCTTATTAGCTTTGAGCTTCCTTTGAAGCTAAATGTGACAGCACGAAATTTTCTTTCGGTCAATCACTTCAAATTATAAGTTAATTTCATTTTTATTTATTTTTAGCAAATTTAAAGTTCGTTTGATTATTATAACAATTATTCTTTAAATGAACGGGTGAAAGGAAGTGTCGTCTTAAGTCATGAAATTTCAAAACCGCAAATACCATGTAGTTAAGAAATTCACGGCCAAACTTTTATGTTTGGGCCGTAAATCCCTCCAAACACCAAACTTTTATGTTTACTCCCCAAACACCTCACTTCTTACTTTCATTCTCAAGAGCAAACTCCAAACTCTCTCAACTATCATCCCGTCTTTCACTCAATTGCCCGAGAATGTAAGTACTTCTTGACTTGAATTGTTTTTATATCATAACAACTAGTGATTATACATCTTTTCATCCATCCATTTTTGTGTTTTGTTTAGCTATTCAAAACACCAAGAACACCAAGAACACACACTAGTGTTCTTGGACTTTTGGCTCATTTCAAGCTTCTATATTGTAAGTGTTTCTATCCTAGAGTATCATACTGCTTAGTATATGTCCCTACATCAAGAAAATCACGAGAAAACACCAACATCAAAGGTGTTTACGGTCCAAGAACACCTTGGGCTATAAACCCTTCTTAAGGGGTCAAAAGTGACCCTAGTCCTTTCCTATGCCTTAGTAACTAACATGGATCCTTTCATTGATATATTAAGGACTTGAAAACATAAAAATACCATGAACCATGAGGGTTTACAACCATAAACCCAAAGAGAAATGGTCTTAGGTCCGTAAACCCCTCAAATGACGGAAAGGGTGCCCTAACCTCTTCCTTAGGCTTATACATCAAGTGGAAACACTTCTATGGACTTATAAGACTTCAAACCAACAAATGATCAAGGGATTATTAGCTTACGACCATAAACTCAAGGGTTTACGACCATAAAATCAATGGGTTATGGTCCTTATGGAGTAAACTCATGAAAGGGGTTCTTTTGAACCCTAAACTCAATGGCCTTGTCCTACAACACTTCGATGCACTCCTTAGCACTTATAACACTGATATAAAGTGTTTATCACGTCCTAGGATGTCTTAACTTTCATAATTAGTTGTTTAAAGTCTAATTAGATACATATATGTACTACTAAATGATAACTAGGATTCTTGTGTGTGTACAAGTCTTCACTTGACACCTAGCAATCCTGTTTTCTCAGTTCATCCATACCACTCACTACAGGTGAGTTCATACCCCTTAATTTACCTTTTATATGTTTTTAATTGCTTTTATGGGGGGAGGGGGGAATACAAGTAAAGTTACTATAGTTATTATCTGAATCACATGTAATTAATAACTATCAACAAGTGAATCTCTTACTTTCAAACTGTTTTAGTAAACTGTTTTACTTCAAACTGTCTTACAAACTCTTTTACATACTAAATGCTTTTACAAAACTTCTTTTATACTTTAAATATTGTCAAATGCATGCCTATGTATGTATAGTTATATAATTAGTGTTTAAAGGACCAAGGAAGGCTAGCTCGCTTTATCCCTTTTTCCTCGTTGGGATGTGGCTTTAGGGCATTACTTATCCGTCTGAAGGTTGTTTAAATATTAGTTATATATTCTGTATACATATATATACATAAAAGTCCTATCAGTCAATTCAATACCCTTGGGTAGCAAGGGCATATGTTCATATTCATAAGTACAAGTCATATTACTAGTAAACTACAAGTTACTAATACTATTACTAGAACAATAAATCATACAACGAGTCAGTTCATACATGGGTGAGTACATTACTATACATGTTAGAAAGAGAAAGAACACACAATACAGCTAGTATACACAATACATTACTATACAGGCTAGACAGAGAAAGAACACACAATACAGCTGGCACATACATTACATATACATTAATACAATTATGTGAGCCACTAAGCGGGGCTTGGCACTACCTGCCATGACCGTTTTTGTATCCATAATCTCCTTAATTGGGGAGCGTATGAGTTTGCGTATAGATTTATACTAGATTGACTATCCTACACCTTGTTACTCGCTACAGTGGGACTTGCAAGTCTATGGGTGCCAAATGTCATTTCTTACGGTGTCTTACATCGTTGTTTTACTATTGAGTCGGTAGCAGGGTACAGGACGATCACACGGTACTTTAAATAACAATTGGTTTATGGTAGTTAGTACAGCAGTAGTTACTTAATACAATACAACAGTACTATAATATTTCTCCCATTACATTCACTTCATGAACATTCACACGATGCACGATAATGTAAAAAGTAAAATTTTGGTTAATGATAGTTGGATTTGGTAAAGTACACAGTCTTTCTAGAGACACACACACAGTTACTAGATGCCTTGGTAGAAGGCTACTTTTAGTAGGAAACATAGGGTTTTCTATGATTGTTCAAACAAATACAAACTTTACAAAACTTATACATTACAAACATCTTACAAATGCTTTCATACAAACTCATACACCAATATACTTATGATCTCACCAGCTTTAAAGCTGATAAACTCTTTCAAAATAACTTGTATTCTTAGGTCACCAGTAGATAGGTACCGGTGCCGGGTTTTTGAGAAGATGGAGCTTGTTCAAGACTACTCTTTTATTTTGATGTACTTTTTGGTGTCTATATAACTTGATAGAACACACTTGTATGAAATTATATTATTAATGCAATGGATGATGTTGTTTCTTGTTTACTAGTTTGCATTGTTGTGATACTATACATGACATCCTCCACCCCTGAACGATTTCATCGTTCAGGTTTTGGGGTGTGACAGATTGGTATCAGAGCATTGTTTATAGTGAATTGGGTGTATCAAACCATAAAAGATATATGAACTATAAACACAAGAGGGATTAAAATACTCTGATTAAGAGTTTATAATTTTAAATAATAAAATATTTAACTCAGTATACATACCTACATTCATACTAAAATCCGTGTCACTAGGACATAACATAAGTATTACGATTGTTGGAAAACACAAGTAGACTTAAAGACATATGGTCAACCCTGGGAAGATGTAGCCTGATCCACTACATTATCCGAGGAGTGACTAGCATGTGCCTAAGGATGGTTGTGAGGTTGCAACAAGTCTAAAAATTTACCAACACCACCACAATAAGAACATGAGAACATAACATTAAAATTAAAATACTATATGAGTATTTTGTGTTACTATAATTACTTATCTGAGAACTATAGGTCTTTATTAGTATGTCAATGGTTGTCCAGTGGATACACTAAGGTTATATGTACCTAGGATGTCATAGACTAAGAATCTGTGAATCTTTTCTTTATTTCCTCTCCTCGTTTGGTTGTGGCCTTAGAGTTAGGATCACTTATTCGAAGGTCTATCATGTTCTGGAATACGTATAACTGGAATGCCATAGACAAGTATTGGAGTAACTGATAAAGATCACCTTATAATTATCTAGTTAGTTCATCTATTAATTAATTCATTACCCCTTTTCTCGCATAAATATCATGGCTGGATTCCATCACCATGACGACCCGTGCTTTCCACCCAACGACAATGCTGGATGGCTTGAAGCAGAGTCTGATGATGAGCATTAAATTCCTTTGGATGATCATCAAGCAGAAGGCTTCTCGAATGGATCTGACTCCAAGTCCAAAGTCAACAACCTACCTCAAGTAGGTCAAGCCCTGAATAACAACCCCTGACCCGCGTTTCAAGGTCCCACACCCTTGTGGGCAACAAACTTGAATCGTTGGAGCGATGAACAAGGTCAACCCTTACCCTACAATGGGGACCGAAGCTTTTTCAACATAAGCGAGGGTGGCTGGGCTGACCGAGCCCTACCTATCATGGTCCATAGGATTGCTTGGAATGTGGAGCAAGGCCGAGCAGCCATCGGCCGAATAGTGGAGATTGACGCCAACACTAGTGTCAATACGGTCCGCATTCGCCATCTCGAAGAGGCGATGGAAAGGAATAAGAGAACCAATGAGACTTTGCAGCAACAACTAGCTGCCTCCCGAGCTGAAGTCATAGAACTTCAAGTTCGCCAGAGGGCTCATGAACGACACCTCCAAGAAGTGGTCCGACAGATGGAAGACCTTAGGGTTCGCCCGAGGAATTCCCATCGCCGTTAGAAGATGTCTAAGACGCCTTCTCTGTTGATTAAGGAATAGCCTTTCTTATCCGTGCTCTATGAAGCATTTATCTATAAAATATTCCTGTATTTCAAGTACATTATTAGACTACTAAACTACCAATATTTTCCCCTATGGTATGATTTAGGACCTTCAGTTAGGTCAATTTCTCGAACTTATATACATCATAAATACCAGTAATTTTGGCATCTTCTCTAGTTTATTCAGAAAACTCATACTATCACCTATTGTTGAACTATGGCGATTTAGTTCATGAGACACATTCATTCTCTATATTGTTGAGTTCTTAACATTGTTTTTATCTTTTCAACTTATAGTTGAAACATGCCGCCTCGCAAAAATCCAAGGCGTAACCCTAATAACAAAACACCACCTCAACCACCTACTCCTCAGTTCGACACGACAACTATAAATGCTACTGTAGCTGCGGCTGTGGCTACAACCATGGCTCAATATCATTCATCAGGTTCCAATGGAGGAGGAACCCCTGTCCTATCTACTCATGGTGAAATACCTATGCGCTTGAAAGAGTGATCCTACAAGGACTTCACCAACTGCAAGCCATTGTCCTTCACGGGGACTGGCGGAGTCATTGCCCTCTCGCAATGGTTCGAGAAAACTGAATCGGTTTTCAAAATCTGCTCCTGTCTAGAGGAGAGCAAGGTCAAATTTGCTGCTTGCACCTTTGAAACAAAAGCCCTACCATGGTGAAATAGCCATGTTAAGTCGCTATCTCTCATAGCGGCTAATGCTCTGGGCTGGGAAACTTTGAAAGACCTCATGATTGAGGAGTACTGCCCGAGGGGCAACATCTAGAAGCTGGAGGAAGAACTATGGAGCTTAACCATGAAGGGCTCGAACATAACCACCTATACCACCAGATTCTGCGAACTGATGCCCCTCTGTCCCAACATGGTTCATACAGAGGGAAAGAAGATTGAGAGATTCATACGGGGGCTGGTGCCACTGTACTAGGGAAATGTCTTGGCATCACACACCGCTACATTTGATAGTGCCAAACGATTGGCACAGCAGCTCATAGACCATGGGGTTCGTACCCTGGCCGCAACAACAATAACCCTGGCCATCTCAGAACCCGCAAGAATCGCTGATTCCAAGCGGAAATTTTGGGATGACAAAAAGAAGTCAAAGGCTACCAAAAAGCAGCAGGTCGCGGCAGTACATGCTGCGATAGCACCTGCCGCTACTGCTCCGGTAAAGCAGTACGCTGGAAGTTTGCCCAAGTGCAACAAATGCAACTTCCATCACGTCGGTGCCTGTCGGGAAATGTAGTGTTTGAACTGCAACAGGAAGGGGAACACTGCATGTTTTTGTAAAGCTCTAGTGAAGCCAATCAACCAAGTCCCCGGCGCAAGAGTAGGCCACGCTTGCTACGGATGTGGCGAGGTAGGCCACTACAAAAGGAACTGCCCGAAGGCAGGGTTTACCGGTGGAGTGGCAGGAATTCTAGCCATAGGCCATGAGGAAGCGGTAGCCGACCCCACAGTGGTCATTGGTACATTTCTCCTCAATAACGCTTATGCATGCATTCTATTTGATAGTGGAGCGGAGAGAAGTTTTGTGAACCAAAAATTTGCTCATTTATTTAAGCAAAAATCATGAGCACTTAGAGAACCGTTCATTATAGAAATAGCTAATGGCAAGACAGAGAGCACTAGCAGTATATTCATAGGGTGTACCCTAACTTTAGATAGCCATTCATTTTCGATCGATCTCATGCTGGTCTCAATTAAAATTTTCGACGTCATTATCAGCATGGATTGGTTTAGTTCTCATCGTGCCGACATCATGTGTTACGAAAAGGTTGTTTGCCTGAATCTACCATCTGGAGAAACCCTAATAGTTTTGGAGACAAACCCGGCACAAACCTTCGTATCATCTTGAGCATTCAATCTCAGAAATTCTTGCGGAAGGAATGTCGAGCATTCCTTGCTCATGTGGTCGATGTGATCCAAGAAACGAAAGACATTCTGAACATTCCAGTAGTACGCGACTTTCCTGACATCTTTCCAGAAGAACTCCCAGAATTACCTCCTCAACGTCAAGTCGAGTTCCGAATCGACTTAGTTCCAGGGGCTACCCCCTCTAGCCAAATCACCCTATCGTCTAGCACCTGCAGAGATGCAAGAATTGTCCTATCAACATAACGAACTACTCAACAAGGGATTTATAAGACCAAGCTTCTCACCCTGGGGAGCTCCAGTCTTGTTCGTCAAGATGAAAGATGGATCGTTTCGTATGTGCATCGACTATAGGGAGCTCAACACACTTACCGTAAAAAATTGTTATCCGTTGCCTCGAATCGACGACTTATTTGATCAACTTCAAGGGGGGAACTTCTTTTCAAAAATCGACTTAAGATCCGGATATCACCAACTACGAGTGCTAGGGGAGGATGTTCCGAAGACAGCCTTCCGAACTCGTTATGGACACTACGAATTCGTAGTGATGCCGTTCGGATTAACCAACGCACCCGCAATATTCATGACTTAATGAATCGGGTGTGTCGTCCTTACTTGGATGAGTTCGTCATCGTCTTCATTGATGACGTACTTATCTACTCTCATAGTAAGGAGGAGCATAGTCAGCATCTGCGACAAGACCTAGAAACATTACGTTCGGAGAAACTCTACGCGAAGTTCTCGAAATGCGAAATTTGGATCCGACAAATTGGATTCTTAGGGCACGTGGTTAGCGAAGAGGGAATACACATGGACCCTTCCAAAATCAAAGCCATTGAGAACTCGTCAGCACCAAAGACGCCTACTGAAATTCGTCAATTTCTAGTCCTCGTTGGCTACTATCGTAGGTTCATTCAGAACTTCTCCCGCGTTGCGAAACCTCTTACAACACTGACCCAGAAGGGCGTGGCCTTTGACTGGGAAGAGAAGCAGGAGAGAGCGTTCCAAATGCCCAAACGAACCTTGTGCACCACACCAATACTATCCCTACCTAAAGGATAGAAGACTTCGTAGTCTATTGCGATGCATCGACTCAAGGGCTCGGATGTGTTCAGATGCACCGAGGTAAGGTCATCGCCTATGCCTCAAGACAGCTGAAGACATATGAGGTCAACTACACGACCCACGATCTTGAACTGGGAGCAGTTGTATTTGCTCTGAAAATCTGGAGACACTACCTATACTGTACGAAAAGCACTATATTTACAGACCACAAAAGCCTGCAACACATATTCCATCAGAAGGAGCTCAACACGAGACAATGACGATGGGTTGAGCTACTCAGTGATTACGAATGCGAAATTCGTTATCATCCGGGTAAAACTAACATAGTAGGTGACGCCCTAAGTCGGAAAGAATATTCTAGTCGAAGATTCAAATCATTGACTATGACTATCCATTCACACTTGTCCACACAAATTAAGGCAGCTCAACTCGACGCTTTGAAACCTGAAAATGTGGCGGGTGAATCCCTGAGAGGGATGGATAAGAACTTGGAGGTTAAGGTTAGCGGAGCTGATTATTTCATGGATCAGATCTGGACCCCGATACTCAGTGGATTCAGAGACTTGGTCATGAATGAGGTGCACAACACTCGTTATTCCGTACACCCAGGTTCGGATAAGATGTATCTGGATCTTAAAAAGTTGTACTGGTGGCCTAACATGAAACCAGAGATTTCTACCTGCGTGAGTCAATTCCTTACTTGCGACAAGGTCAAGGTCGAATACCAGAAACCCTCCGGTCTACTACAATAGTAGGATATACCGGAATGGAAGTGGGAGCGGATTACTATGGATTTCATAACCAAGTTGACCAAGACAATGGGTGGGCTTGATACCATATGGTTCATCGTTGATAGATTGACCAAGTCTGCACACTTCCTGCCGATCAAAGAAACAGACAAGATGGAGAAGCTTACAAGAACTTACATTAGGGAGATTGTACGACTGCACGGTGTTCCCTTATCCATTATCTCAGACAGAGATAGTAGATTCATTTCGAGGTTCTGGCAGTCGTTATAAAGCTCCTTAGGAACTAGGCTGAACATGAGTATAGCCTACCATCCACAGACCGACGGGCAAAGTGAGAGAACTATCCAAACCTTGGAAGATATGTTGCGAGCCTGTGTGATCGACTTTGGGAAAGCATGTGATACTCATTTACCCCTTGTCAAATTTTCCTACAACAATAGTTATCACACGAGCATAAAGACTGCTCCATTCGAGGCCCTCTATGGCCGAAAGTGCAGATCCCCTTTGCGTTGGGCTGAGGTGGGTGATACCCAGTTAGCTAAAAGGATGAGTTCCTGACAGCACTCTCACAGGTTTGGAGATCATACGGGAAACAACGGAGAAGATTGTTCAGATCCGTGAACGATTAAAAGCCTCCGGAGACCGACATAAAAGCTACGCTGATAAACGTAGGAAACCGTTGGAATTCCAGGTGGGTGACCACATTCTATTGAAGGTCTCACCATGGAAGGGCTGGATACGCTTCGGAAAGCGTAGAAAGCTAAATCCAAGGTACATTGGGCCTTTCGAGATTCTCGCAAGAATCGGCCTTATAGCTTACAAACTTAACTTACCGCGTGAACTCAGTAACCTACATTCTACCTTCCACGTATCGAACTTGAAAAAGTGTCTGTCCAACGAGACTCTTGTAATCCCACTCGACGAGATCGAGATTAACAAGAGCCTCAACTTCATGGAAGAACCAGTAGAGATCATGTACCGGGAAGTCAAGCAAACGAAACAAAGCCGTATCCCGATTGTGAAGGTTCGCTGGAACGCCAAGCGAGGACCGGAATTCACATGGGAGCGTGAGGATCCACTGAAACTGAAATAACCTCATCTATTCGCTTAGTTATCTGTAACTACTTTATTTGCTTAGACTTTAATTTCGGTATGAAATTCCTTTTAATGGGGGGATGATGTGACAACCCGAAATTTTCTTTTGGTCAAACCCAAAGTCAATCACTTCAAATTATAAGTCAATTTCATTTTTATTTATTTTTAGCAAATTTAAAGTTTGTTTGATTATTATGATAATTATTCTTTAAACGAACGGGTGAAAGGAAGTGTCGTCTCAAGTCTTGAAATTTCAAAACCGTAAATACCACGTAATTAAGAAATTCACGGCCAAACTTTTATGTTTGGGCCGTAAATCCCTCCAAAAACCGTAAACTCGTGCCTTAAGCATGAGTTTACTCCCCAAACACCTCACTTCTTACTTTCATTCTCAAGAGCAAACCCTAAACTCTCTCAACTATCATCCCGTCTTTCACCCGATTTCCCAAGAATGTAAGTACTTCTTGACTTGAATTGTTGTTATATCATAACAAGTAGTGATTATACATCTTTTCATCCATCCATTTTCGTGTTTTGTTTAGATTTTCAAAACACCAAGAACACACACTAGTGTTCTTGGACTTTTGGTTCATTTCAAGCTTCTATATTGTAAGTGTTTCTATCCTAGAGTATCATACTACTTAGTATATGTACCTACATCAATAAAATCATGAGAAAACACCAACATCAAAGGTGTTTACGGTCCAAGAACACCTTGGGCTGTAAACCCTTCTTAAGGGGTCAAAAGTGACCCTAGTCCCTTCCTATGCCTTAGTAACTAACATGGATCCTTTCATTGATATATTAAGGACTTGAAAACATATAAATACAATGAACCATGAGGTTTTACGACCATAAACCCAAAGAGAAATGGTCTTAGGGCCGTAAACCCCTCAAATGAGGGAAAGGGTGCCTTAACTTCTTCCTTAGGCTTATACATCAAGTGGAAACACTATGGACTTATAAGACTTCAAACCAACAAATGATCAAAGGATTATGAGATTATGGCCATAAACTCAAGGGTTTACGATCGTAAAATCAATGGGTTATGGTCCTTAAGGAGTAAACTCATGAAAGGGGTTCTTTTGAACCCTAAATTCAATGGCCTTGTCCTACAACACTTAGATGCACTCCTTAGCACTTATAACACTTATATAAAGTGTTTATCATGTCCTAAGATGTCTTAGCTTTGATAATTAGTTGTTTAAAGTCTAATTAGATACATATATGTACTACTAAATGATAACTAGGATCCTTGTGTGTGTACAAGTCTTCACTTGACACCTAGCAATCCTATTTTCTCAGTTCATTTATACCACTCTCTACAGATGAGTTCATAACCCTTAATTTACCTTTTAAATGTTTTTAAATGCTTTTGTTGGGGGGGGGGGGGGGAATACAAGTAAAGTTACTATAGTTATTATTTAATCACATGTGATTAACAACTATCAACAAGTGAATCTCTTACTTTCAAACTGTTTTACTTCAAACTGTCTTACAAACTCTTTTACATACTAAATGATTTTACAAAACTTCTTTTATACTTTAAATATTGTCAAATAAATGCCTATGTATGCATAGTTATATAAGTAGTGTTTAAATGACCAAGGAAGTCTAGCTCGCTTTATCCCCTTTTCCTCGTTGGGATGTGGCTTTAGGCCATCAGTTATCCGTCCGAAGGTTGTTTAAATATTAGTTATATTCTGTATACATATATAGACATAAAAGTCCTATTAGTCAATTCAACACCCTTGGGTAGCAAGGGCATATGTTCATATTCATAAGTACAAGTCATATTACTAGTAAACGACAATAGGCGTAGTTTAGGAAGTTACTAATACTATTACTAGAACAATAAATCATACAACGAGTCAGTTCATACATGAGTGAGTACATTACTATACATGTTAGAAAGAGAAAGAACACACAATACAGCTAGTATACACAATACATTACTATATAGAGAAAGAACACACAATACAGCTAGCACATACATTACATATACATTAATACAGTTATGTGAGCCACTAAGCGGGGCATGGCACTACCTGCCTTGACCGTTTTTGTATCCATAATCATCTTAATTGGGGAGCGTATGAGTTTACGTATAGACCTATACTCGATTGACTATCCTACACCTTGCTGCTCGCTACAGTGGGACTTGCAAGTCTACGGGTGCCAAACGTCATTTCTTACGCCGTCTTACATCGTCGTTTTACTATTGAGTCGGTAGCAGGGTACAGGCCGATCACATGATACTTTAAATAACAATTGGTTTAACGTTGTTAGTACAGCAGTAGTTATTTAATCAATACTACAGTACTATAATATTTCTCCCATTACATTCACTTCGTGAACATTCACACGATGCACGATAATGTAAAAAGTAAATTTTGGTTAATGATAGTTGGATTTGGGAAAATACACACTCTTTCAAGAGACACACACACAATTATTAGATGACTTGGTAGAAGGCTACTTTTAGTAGGAAACATAGGGTTTTCTACGATTGTTCAAACAAATACAAACTTTACAAAACTTATAAATTACAAACATCTTACAAATGCTTTCATACAAACTCAGACACCAATATACTATGATCTCACTAGCTTTAAAGCTGATAAACTCTTTCAAAATAACTTGTATTCTCAGGTCACCAGTAGATAGTTACCGGTGCAAGGTTTTTGAGAAGATGGAGCTTGTTCAAGACTCCTCTTTTATTTTGATGTACTTTTTCGTGTCTATATAACTTGAAAGAAGACACTTTTATGAAATTATATTATTAATGCAATGGATGATGTTGTTGCTTGTTTACTACTTTGCATTGTTGTGATATTGTACATGAAGTCCACCACCCCGAACGATTATGTCGTTCAGGTTTTGGGGTGTGACACTAAAACTTTAGATCTGGACGTTATTAGGCCCTCTAGGCTAAAAGACTCGAGCTTTATCTAGTTTTGGCCATCTTCCAAACCTTAAACCCTATGTTGAGCTTTTCTTTGGAAAACTTAGCCCTAGATTCCATGCATGGACGTAAACCTTGCAGCTTTACATTGTATTTCAGCCTTAGAAGGCTAGATCTTGAGTTTGGGTCCTTATTCTTGCTGACGAACCATAGTCGTCAGAAGTTTTACAGAGACTGGGGATGTTCCGAGCAAGAGTTTTAGGTCAGTGATTTTGGCCTCCTGAAAGTGTCCCCATGGAAAGGGGTGATCTGATTTTGGAAGCAGGGCAAGCTGGACCTTAGATACATTGGTCCTTTCAGATTCATTGCCGGGGTGGGTAAGGTAGCTTATCGGTTAGAGATGCCTGCAGAGTTGAGCCATATCTATAACACTCTCCATGTATCCCAGTTGAGGAAGTGTGTAGCCAACAAAATGGAAGTGGTCCCGTTAGAGGAAATTCGGGTTAATGATAGCCTGAACTATATTGAGAAGCCAGTGGCGATTTTGGATAAGAAGGTGAAGGTCTTGAGGAATAAGAAGGTGCCCTTGCTTAAGGTTTAGTGGCAACATCGTAGGGGATTTGGGTGGACTTGGGAGTTGGAGTCCGATATGCGTGAGCAATACCCAAACTGTTTCCGGAGAATGACTTCGAGGGCGACATCTGATTCCAGTGGGGGAGAAATGTAACATCCTTAATCCGAGGTAAAAAATTAAATTGTTTTTATTCATTTTATCAGGAAACTCAACAAGTTGAAGGTACAAACTCGTCGAGTAGAGATTTACTTAGCCGCATGAGTTTTAGAGGCAACTTGACGAGTTAGAGGACCCAAATCGACGAGTTGGAGTTGAGTGTGAATAACCTAATTTTCAGGGTTAGTACCCTATTTAAAGGGCATTAATCCCTTTATTCTGCAACCCTCATCACCTTAGCACCTTGAAAGAAACCCTAAACGAGCTATTAGCATCTCTGTGTGTGTGTGTGAGAGAGAGAGAGAGAGAGGCTAAGAGTGTGTGTTTTGGTGGATTCCCTGAAGGAGCTTGAAGAGCAAAAGGCTTGGAATGACAAGGAGTCCTTGGATCCAACATCCAATCAGTTTTAATAGCCATTTAGACGTAAAGAGCCATTACGTTGACCACTTGATTGTTAGATCTCTCCATTTGAGAGTTTATGATAATTTTTAGCATTTCCCTTGGGTCCTTATTAGCTTTAAGCTTCCCTTGAAGCTAAGACTTTAGAACTGGACGTTATTAGGCCCTCTAGGCCTAAAGACTCGAGCTTTATCCAGTTTTGGCCAACTTCTATAGCTTAAACCCTTTGTTGAGCTTTGCTTTGGCAAACTTATCCCTAGCTTCCATGCATGGACGTAAAGCTTGCAGTTTTACGTTGTATTTCAGCCTTAGAAGGCTACATCTAGAGTTTGGGTCCTTATTCTTGCTGATGACCCATAGTCGTCACAAGTGTTACGCAGACCGGGGAAGTTCCGAGCTAGAGTTTTAGGTCGGTGATTTTGGCCTCCTGAAAGTGTCCCCATGGAAAAGGGTGATCCGATTTAGGAAGCGGGGCAAGCTGGACCTTAGATACATTGGTCCTTTCAGATTCATTGCTGGGGTGGGTAAGGTAGCTTACTGGTTAGAGCAGTCTGCAGAGTTGAGCCATATCTATAACACCTTCCATGTATCCCAGTTGAGGAAGTGTGTAGCCAACAAAATGGAAGTGGTCCCGTTAGAGGACATTCAGGTTAATGATAGCCTGAACTACATTGAGAAGCCAGTGGCGATTTTGGATAAGAAGGTGAAGGTCTTGAGGAATAAGGAGGTGCCCTTGTTGAAGGTTCAGTGGTAGCATCGGAGGGGATTTGGGTGGACTTGGGAGTTGGAGTCCAAGATGTGTGAGCAATACCGAAAACTGTTTCCAGAGAATGGCTTCGAGGGCGACGTCCGATTCTAGTGGGGGAGAAATGTAACATCCTTAATCCCAAGTAAAAATTTAAATTGTTTTATTCATTTTATCAAGGCAACTCGATGAGTTGAAGGTACAAACTCGTCGAGTAAAGATTTAGTTAGCCGCGTGAATTTTAGAGGCAACTTGATGAGTTAGAGGACCCAAATTGACGAGTTGGAGTTGAGTGTGAATAGCCTATTTTTCAGGGTTTGTACCCTATTTAAAGGTCCTTAATTCCTTTATTCCGCCACCCTCATCACCTTAGCACCCTGAGGGAAACCCTAGACGAGCTATTATCATCTGTGTGTGTGATATATATATATATATATATATATATATATATATATATATATATATATATAGAGAGAGAGAGAGAGAGAGAGAGGCTAAGAGTATGTGTTTTGGTGGATTCCCTGAAGGAGCTTGAGGAGCAAAAGGCTTGGAATGACAAGGAGTCCATGGATCCAACATCCAATCAGTGTTAATAGCCATTTAGACGTAAAGAGCCATTACGTTGACCACTAGATTGTTAGATCTCTCCATTAGAGAGTTTATGGCCATTTTTAGCATTTCCCTTGGGTCATTATTAGCTTTGAGCTTCCCTTGAAGCTAAGATTTTAGATCTAGATGTTATTAGGCCCTCTAGGCCTAAAGACTCGAGCTTTATCTAGTTTTGGCCATCTTCCAAACCTTAAACCCTGTGTTAAGCTTTGCTTTGGCAAACTTAGCCTTAGATTCCATGCATGGATGTAAAGCTTACAGCTTTACATTGTATTTCAGCCTTAGAAGGCTACATCTAGAGTTTGGGTCCTTGTTCTTGCTTCAAAACTTCTGAATGAGATAATGGCTTGAACAAACTTGACTTGTTGGTTAGCCAACTCAACAAGTTGGTTAGAGTTTTCCCCGATAGTCTGGACGCATTACAAACTCTATGAGTTGAGTTGGATTTTCCGATTTTTCAAAGAAAGGAAGGAACTCAACGAGTCGCTTAGATGCACTCGACGAGTTGTGTCAACATGGACTGTTGACTTGAGGGTTGACTTCCGTTGACTTTTAGGGTATGGTCAAGTTATAGACTTAGGAGATCATGGAGGGGTAAAATGGTCTTTCATCCTTTCCGAGAGTTAGTAAAGGAATAGTTTAACATCCTTGGAGCTTTATTATAAATTGTTAATTAGAAATGATTATGATACATGTAGGCGGAGTCTAGACCTACCGTTGAGTATGAGACATACTTGCTTACTTACCAGGTGATTTGTCTCACTTTACTTACATGAGTGTTAATATTGTGTGACCGGAGGGTCTTATCTGAGTTATTGACCAGAGGGTCTTATATGCTTATACTGAGTTATGTGATATTATGCATTTTGTCTTTGTGATTTATGTTGTATATTATCCTGTGCCTTATTGAGTTAGGACCGAAGGGTCTAAACTGAGTTGTGAGACCGGAGGGTCTTCACTGAGATACCGGACCGGAGGGTCCAACCCGAGCTGTGAGACCGGAGGGTCCTTATCGAGTATAGCCATGATAGACTAATTATTTGTGTGTGGTATTTTGGGGAACTAACTAAGCTTCATTCTTACAATGTTGTGTGAAATGTGTTTCAGGTACCTCTCAGGTTCACAAGAAGGCACCGACATGATTGTACACACCAGCTAGAGATTATATTTTGAGGATTCTGGGATATTGTCAAACATTTTATTGTCTTGTGTTTTGAAAAACTTATAAACATGGGTTTGAGAAATGTGAAATTGTGTTTTCTATGGTTTTAAAAATGAAAAATTTAGAGTGTTACAGTTGGCTACAACACAGAGCAGTATAACCTCAACCTAACCCACACAACATGTTGATATGTAACAGATAAATACACATACATGTAATCAGATAGTATCACAAGTAGTCCTATAGATCTACCAGACTAGCACATCAAAGCTAGCATGTATAACTAACACATACTCAACATATCGACAACTACTAGGATATCAATCAAAATGGGTCAGCCTTGGTGCCTTCAACCCTTATGTATAATGAGGAAAATTCACCTCACAAATAGTGTTGAACTGGTAAAATCAAATCCCAACTCACATCTCCAAAATCAACTTCCTATAACCACCATGTGACTGACTTCGTTAAAATCCCAAATACCAAAAATACCCTTAAAGTCAAACTTGGTCAACCATGATAAAAGTCAAAGTCAACGGTCAAGGTCAACAATCCATGTTGACTCAACTCGTCGAGTACATCTACTGACTCGTCGAATTCCTTCAGAACTTTAGTGAACCATGAAAAGCTCGAGTCAACTCATCGAGTTTGTATATTGTCCAAAAGATCGGAGAAACCCTGAGCCAACTCATCGAGTTGTCCTATCTTAACTCATTCAACTACTTTTAAGTGAGTCTAATGCCCCAAACTATAGATCTGGCCTCCTAGGGTTGAGATACCACATAAAGTTGCTAACTTTACATCCATGCATGGCATCAAAGGGCTAAAACACACTATCAAAGATTTATTAAGGAACTTAGGGTGTGGATGAGGGCCAATACTTGATAAAGCTTGAAACATTAGGCTCAAAGAGCCACAAAACATCCAAATCTGAAGTGGTAACTTCAAGTAATGCTTCATTCCAAAAAAATGACTCCAATATAAAGCAAAAATGGAGAAATACTTCCATAGAAGGAGATCTAAGTAATAAGAGGCCAAGGTATCAAATTTATACCTCTGAATGGTTGCCACAACAGTGTAGACATCGGATCTACAACCTTCCTCTCAATCAAGACTCTTCAAGCTTGAAGTTCATTCCAAAAGAGCACCAAAAATTACACTCCAAGCTCACACACACACAAAATGAAAGATGAAGCACGAACTAGGGTTTCTATAGACAAAGAAGCGATATGGGAGGCTAACAATGAGAGTTAAGGGTTGTAATGTAACACTCCAAATCAGGTAAATACCCTTTGTACCCTTGAAGTAATAATTTTTAGCATAATGGTCCCTTAATATGTTGGATGTACTTCAGGAGTACGCTTAGTGTACTAAGGATGGATGATCACAGAGGGTTGTCATGTACGCTGGGCGTACCAAGAGGTACGTGGGGTGTACGCGACAGAAGATCAAAACTCTAAAATCCAGACTTCAAACCTATTTATTCACTCTTAAGCCTCTGAGACCAAATCCTAATCAAACTATATAGCCTCATTTCGCCCTTTTACCTCAATTTTCCTTGTGAGTGTGTTGTTGAGCTTAAAAAAGTGTATAGTGTCCATTTTAGATATTATTCAAGAAGAAGAAGTTAATAAGCAAGCTTGGTGTGGCATTGAAGTTTAAGATCCTGCATCTACTTCGTCTTGAAGAGCTTCTGGAAGTATAATCTTGATCATTACATTGAGCTAGGGTTTGTTATATTGTCCTTTTTTGGGTTCATAAGTCACCTCTTAGGAGTTTGAGCAACTCCAAAGCTTAAGAAGAGTAGATCTGAGGTCCCTTAGTTCATTCATACCATAAAAATACAGTCTTGCTGGGTATTTTGACCTCATGCATGATTTAAGACCCTTGGAAAGGTCTTAATGGGTTGTAAAGGGTTAGGCATAAACTTTCCAACTTTATGCCTTAGTACATCTTAATGGACTCATATCTAAAGTTGGACGTTAGAATCCCAATTAAGAGCTTATTGGTCGTTTGTGCATGTCTGACTTGTATGTCGCGCGTAGTAGCATGTACGCAACACGTATTACTTGAGGAGCTAATACGTAGAGCGTAGTGGAGTGGTACGCAATGCGTACACACTAAGATGGGTTTGGGCTTTGTTTTGGGCCTGTAAGTTATTGGGCTTTATTCAACATTGGTTTTGGACCCCTTTTAGAGTTTTGGGCTGATATTGTGTTTGGGGCCATATTTATTTTGGTTGGGCCATAATGGGCCACCATGCCCATTAATAGCTTTGGACATCGACTTTGAGCCCATTAGAAAAGGAAAGACTCTTTGACCATTATGAAAGGACTTGGGCTTGTGTAAATGGACTCTTTTATTAGATTGTGTTTAATCCTAATTTTGGATTAATTGTATCATTGTTTAACATGGGTGGTTGCAGACTGTTAGGCGAGCAGCTATCGTGTTCAGCAGACTAAGGTGAGTCTCCTCACCATACCAATGGGTCGAAGTCACCAAGGTCGGCCCATGTTATTTAGTTGGGATATTTATTGCATGCGTGCTTCAATTTATTATGTATATATGTGTGGACCATGTGGGGTTTCCCATGGTAGTTAGTCAAGGCCATGTGGGGGTTCCCATAGCAGTTAGCTATATGTGGTATGCTAGTTGTCTTCGTGACTCTTGCGTGTAATGGTTACCTACGAATGTGCAATCAATATGTTGTGTATTTATGTACAGACCATGTAACGACATAAAAACTAAAACAATTTTTAATTTTTCAAAAAACATAAAACTCATTCAATATTCTCAAATCTCATGTTTAACAAATGCCATCATGATAAAAACATATCCCAAGATCATAAAATAAATCCTCTGCCAGTGTGTACGGATCATGCTAGCACCATCCTTCAATCCTCGCTGGTTCCTGAAACACATAACACATAACACTGTAAGCATAAATGCTTATTGAGTTCCCCAAAATACCACATACAACACATACGCCACTCAAGGCCATAGCTCTATGGGACCTTCCTATCCATGTGTCTTAGGAGACTTCCGGCCCAACCCTGGTAGACCTTCCAGTCCATACATTGTTGACCTTCCAGTCCATAACATGATGACCTTCCGGTCCAAATAAATACTACTCATAACATAACATAACATAACAAATACGTATCGCATATCACCTAACAACATATATCACATACTCTTCATAGCACATAGGACCTTCCGGTCACACATAATTACCACTCTAGGTAACGTATAGTGAGAAGACTCACCATGTATGATGTCTAGTAACTCACGTGCTTGGTATCCCTGAACCTCGTAACAATGACCTAGCCCGACCTAAACACATAAGCAATCATCTGAAATCAATAATGGCTCTCCAGGCTAGACTAGTCCTTTCCAACGTTCAATAAGAAGGCTAAAATACCATTTTACCCATCTAATAGTCCAAAAATCCAAGTGTTAACCAAACCCTAAACGTCAATGAAAGTTAAATGTAGCCAATAATCAAACTTTAACCAGACTCATCGAGTGCACTAGAGTGACTCGGCGGGTCCATGCGTGTCCTTAGAATCCTCATAAATCCTCACTCGACTCGTTGAGTTATCCTTTCACTCGATGGGTTACTGCTGGTCACGAATCGCGGGGCAACCCGACTCGACTCTTCGAGTCCCCTTATGGACTCGATGAGTTCCATCCATGGAAACATTCAAATAACCTTCTGAGGTCAGATCTGTTTCTCTAACCTACAGATCTGACTTCCTAAGGCTCAAAAACTACGTAGAGGTTCAATCTTTACACCATGTAACACATATAAGACTCCTTTTGGTGAAATAGCTTCTAAAATGGCAACCTAGGTTCATATCTCTAATGGGACAGCATAAAGCAGGGACGTTGGGGCTCTATGGACCTCTCAAGGTCCAGATCCAGAGTTTAACACTCAAAGGGACATCATAAGCATCATATCTAAGCCAATATAGGGTAGAGAAAACCCTAGATTCAAGGGTTCTACACCAAAACAAAAGAAGGATCGATTTAATACCTAAAAGGTGGAGTTCCTTACTTGAAACCACAAAATAGGAACCCCCTTGACCTTCTTTGGCTGGAATCCCCTTCTACTTTGTAAAAGCCACACCAACAAGGATCAAAATAGCCCTTCTTCTCACACCACACACTCAATCTTAGTAGGGTTTCTCTCTCTGGACTGGTAGCCGCATATGAGGGGCATATGGCCCTTTAAATAGGGCACAGGCCTGAGGATTTAGGGTTTCCACCCACAGCACGGACTCGTCGAGTCCACCCATCGACTTGTCGAGTCCGTTCATTAATCCAGTCAGCAAATCGCGATCCTACTCGATAAGTCTAGGCGTCAACTCGTTGAGTCCCTCCTCATAACTAAAAATAAACAATTTAAATATGGTGCCTGGAAATCCGAATGTTACAATTCTCCCCCACTAGAATCATACTTCACCCTTGAAGTCTCATTCTACAAACAACTCTGGGTTCTACGCCCGCATCTCCGCCTCCGGCTCCCAAGTCAACTCGGACCCTCTCCGATTTTGCCACTGGATCTGAACCAAGGGCACCTCCTTGTTTCTCAGAACCTTGATCTTCCGATTCAAGATTGCGATTGGCCTCTCAACATAATTCAGGCTCGCGTCAACCTGAATATCCTCTAGTGGTGCTACCATCGACTGGTCAACTATACATTTCCTCAACTAAGATACGGGGAAGGTATCATGTATCTGGCAAAACTCTGTAGGTAGGTCCACACGATACGCTACCCTGCCCACCCTCGCGATGACCCTAAAAGGACCAATGTACCGAGGCCCCAGCTTGCTCCTCTTTCTGAATCAGATCACTCTTTTCCAAGGAGATACCTTCAGGAGTACGAAATCTCCAAATTGAAACTCAAGCTCAGATCATCACCTATCCGCATAACTCTTCTGGCGACTCTGGGCTATCAGCAATCTCTGCCTGACCTGCTGTATCTGCTCAGTCGTCTGAAGCACTATCTCAGTGCTACCCATCACTCGTTGCCCTACCTCTCCCTTGCAGAAGGCAGTCCGACACCTCCTCCCATACAAAAACTCGAATGGAGGCATACCAATGCTCGAATGGTGGCTGTTGTTACAGGAAAACTCAGCCAATGGTAGGTATGTGTCCTAACTTCCTCCGAAGTCCAACACACATGCTCGAAGCATGTCCTCAAGCATTTAAATCATCCGCTCACTCTGTCCATCTGTCTGTGGGTGGTATGCAGTGCTGAAAATGCAACCTCATACCCAACTCCTCATGAAATTTCTTCAACAATATGGAAGTGAAACATACATCTCGATCTGACACAATCGAGATCGATACTCCATGCCGCAATACCACCTCCTTCACATATATCTCTTCTAACCTCTCCGCAGAAGAGCTCTCACTTATACCAAGGAAATGAGCGCTCTTTGATAGCCGATCAAGGATCAACCAAATTGCATCGACACCCCTCGCCGTCCTCAACAATTTGCTGATGAAATCCATATAAATTTGTTCCCACTTCTACTGGGGAACCTCAAGTGGCTGCAACTTGCCATGCGGATGCTGGTACTTCGCTTCAACCTTGCGACAGGTGAAGCACCTCTCAATGAACCATGCAACATCCTTCTTCATACAGGGCCACCAATAATCTCCTTTCAGGTCTAAATACATCTTAATAGCCCCGTAATGGATCGAGAACCTCGATCTGTGTGCCTCCTCCATCAGGATGGCACGTGCCCCGCCCGTGAACGACACCCAAATCCGACCCTGAAATGTCTAAAGCCCTAGGCTATCGGTAATAAACTTTGATACCTACCCACTCACTCGTTCTCTCTTGCAGTTCTCCGGTCTCACAGCCTCTGCCTGGGCCTCACGGATGGTATCCAACATCGGATTCATCACCGTCATCCTTATACAAATATCTCACATAGGGGCACCCTATGCCCTATGGTTCAGGGCATCGGCTACAATGTTAGCCTTTCCCAGGTGGTACAGGATCTCACAGTCATAATCCTTTACCACATCTAACCATCTCCTCTGGAGCATGTTCAGGTTGGGCTGATCCATCAAGTACTTTAAACTTCTGTGCTCCGTGTATATGATACACCGAAGCCCATATAAATAATGACGCCGTATCTTGAGGGCGAACACCACGACCCCCAACTCCAAATCGTGGGTGGGATACCTCACCTCGTGAGGCTTCATCTTCCTCGATGCGTACGCTACCACGCGCCCTCTCTACATAAGCATTGCACCCAACCCCCATGTCGATGCGTCAAATTATACCACCAAATCCTCCATCCCTTCCGGGAGGGCTAATACCGGGGATTCGCATAACTTCTGACGAAGCATCTCAAATGACGTCGGCTACTCTGGACCCCAACTAAAAGTCACACCCTTCCGGGTCAACCTGGTGCGAGGAACAACAATCTTGGAGAAATCCCTGATAAATCTCCGATAGTAGTCGGCCATTCCCAGAATACTCTTGATATCGGTAGGGGATTTTGGCACCTCCCAACTCATAACCACCTCAATCTTGGCTGGATCGACCAATATTCCATTCTGGTTAACGAGGTGTCCCAAGAACTGGACATCTCGTAACCAGAAATCACACTTGGAGAATTTGGCAAAAAGCCTCTCCGACCTCAATACTCCGAAAATCTCTCTCAGATGCTCCTCATGTTGCTCTCTAGATCTTGAATATACCAGAATATCGTCGATGAGCACGATCATAGACCAGTCCAACATTAGCCTGCACACCCTGTTCATGAGATCAATGAATGATGTCGGTGCATTGGTGAGTCTAAAAGGCATCACCACCAACTCGTAATGCCCATAACGAGTCCTGAATGCCGTCTTATGGATATCTTCATCCCGCACTCGCATCTGATCATATCTAGACCTCAAATCTATTTTGGAGAACCAAGACGCTCCCTGCAACTGATCGATCAGATCATCGATCCTCGGTAATGGATAACGGTTCTTCATCGTCAACTTGTTCAACTCCCGGTAATCAATGAACATCCGATGTGAACCATCCTTTTTCTTGACAAAAAGAATCGGTGCTCCCCACGACGAGCTACTTGGTCTAATAAACCCCTTTCCCTGCAGCTCCTGAAGTTGCGAGGATAACTCCTGCATTTCTGGCGGCGCAAGGCGATAAGGAGCCTTAGCGATAGGTGCTACCCCCAGAACCAAATCGATGCGGAACTCCACCTGCCTATCAGGAGGCACACCCGACAACTCCTCAGGAAAAACATCCAAGAACTCACGCACTATCGGAACATCACCAATCGAACTCGGTCTCTCCGTGGCCACTTGTGTATCCATCACATAAGCTACAAACCTGCTGCAACCTTGTTGTATACTCTGTCTCACTCTAGCAGCCGAACAAAATACTGAGCCACATTAGGTACCCTCACCATATACAGTCAACACTCCCCAACTAGGGTCTCGTATCCTCACTATCTACCGCTTGTAGTCTATAACTGCCCCAAATCGTCTTAACCAATCCATGCCCACTATAACGCAAACGCCCCCCATCGAAATTAGGACCAGATCTATTTGGAACTCAACGTCGAAGATCTCAAGTATACATCCTCGAATCATATCAGTAGCATACATTGCTGGCTCGTCATCTATGGAAACTCGTATAGGTCGACTCAACACCTCTCGTCGAATACTGATGTGCTGACTAAACGCTAACGAGACAAATGATCGACTCGCACGCGAGTCAAATAACACCAAAGCAGGTACAAATTTCACAAGAAAAGTACCTACGTATATCATAAAATAAGCACAATATCTCAACTCAGTATAAATAAATGAAAGAATACATACCAGCCACGACATCGGGCGCTCCACGCACCTCCTCCGTTGTCAACAAGAAGGCTGTCCCGTGAGCCTTCGGTTCCTCGACCTTCACTGGTCGACCCTCAATAGCTCGTGCAGTAGCAGGGGCAGATCCCTGCGCTGATCCCTGTAACAGCTGCGTGCACTCGACCTTCCGATGGCCCGTCTGGTTACAATGAAAGCAAACCATAAATCACTTGGGGAAGTCCTTGGCTATATGCCCCCCTTTTCCATATTTGTAGCAAGCAACCGACTGACAAACTCCGTCATGTCCCTTGCCGCACTTCCCACAGGTACGGCCTTTCTTGCCTCCGGATCTCGTATCGGTGGGTTTAGCCCGCTTGGCTGTCGGCTGAGACTGTACTGAACACATTTCCTTCCCCTGAGACTCGACCTCCCTGGCCTGAGTCTCCAGCTTAATCTCCCTCTTCCGAGCATTTTCCTGGAACTCAGTAAATGTCTCGTATGTCGAGTTCGACATGAACTCCCGGATATCCCTCCTAAGAATGCTCCAATACCGGCTCATGCATGCCTGCTCAGACGACACGTGCTCAGGGAAAAACAATGCCCTCTTGTGGAACATCCGTGTAATCATAGTCACGGACTCCATCCCCTGCTTGAGGGACAAAAACTCTTGTACCAACTATTCCCTCTCCACCGGGGGAACATACTCGTCTCTAAACATGGTCGTGAACCTCTCCCAGGTCACCTCCGAAATCTCTACAAGAGTGAAGTTCACCGTCACAAACTTCCACAAGTCCTTCGCTCCCAAGCGAAGCTATTTCAGTGCAAACCGAAACCTCAAATCCTCCGTACACGAACAGGTGTAGAAGCATCCCTCGATATCTAAAATCCATCTCATCGCAGCAATCGGATAATGCATCCCATCAAACCTCGGCGGCTTCATGTTGCTGAACTCCCTAAACAACATGAAGTCACCCCCCTGAGGTCGAGCAGCAGCCACAGCTGTAGTAGCTGCAGCAGCCGCAGGCTCAGTAACCATTGTGTATCTCTTGTCAAACATCTTAATCAAACTGGTCTTGATTGACTCAAACATCTTCGATATCTCTACTCGGATGGTCGCAACCACCTCATCGTGGATCATTTGATGAAGCTCCTCGTCACTCACGCTACTAGTATTTGGTCTGTGGCGTGTCCCAACAATGATGTCTCTGAAATACAACATAAAAATATCAGAGACTCGTTGGATCATACACACGCTCGATAACTCAACCCTACTTGCCCTTTAGTACCCAAGGATTCTTACTTGGACTGCTTATTGGTCCGGTGTTTTTAGTAGTACGGGCCCTATACTCCTTCCACACCGCATTAGTATTCACCCCAAGTCCTCCTCCTTGGATCCCAAACACAAGTACTCTACTTTCTATCACACATAGGCTACTTTCCAGTAGACCTCTCGCAAGCTCCTTACAGCTACGTACTCACTCTCAAAGCATCTCCTAGTAGTAGTAATCTCCTAGGCTAAGGCATCACAATCAGGCCACTCTAGTCCTAGATATGAATACCTAGCCTACTATAGCATGCATAGCATATCACATAGTAAGGGTCTTTTGGGAAATCACCATTCGGGCGTTGGCTGATCGTACACACTGCTTCGTTCTGCCTTTCACAAAATCTTTTACACTTTTAGAAAAATTGTTTCTTTTCTTAAAATTTTCCTCAAATCCTCAGTTTGAGTTCAAATACACCTGAAGGTGCATCCAAATCCCTCAACCCAAGGATCTGATACCAACTTGTAACAACGTAAAAATTTAAACAAATTTTAATTTTTCAAAAAACATAAAACTCATTCAATATTCTCAAATATCATGTCTAACAAATGCCATCATGATAAAAACATATCCCAAGATCATAAAATAAATCCTCTACCAGTGTGTACGGATCATGCTGGCACCTTCCCGCGATCCTCGCTAGTTCCTGAAACACATAACACATAACACTGTAAGCGTAAATGCTTAGTACGTTCCCCAAAATACCACATACAACACATACATAACTCAAGGCCATAGCACTATAGGACCTTCCAATCTATGTGTCTCAGGGGACCTCAGGCCCAACCCTGGTAGACCTTCCAATCCATACACTGTTGACCTTCCGGTCTATAACATGATGACCTTCCGGTCCAAATACATACTATTCCTAACATAACATAACATAACACATACGTATCGTATCTCACCTATCAACATATATCACATACTCTTCATAGCATATAGGACCTTTCGGTCATACATAATTACCACTCTAGGTAACGTATAGTGAGAAGACTCACCTCGTATGCTGTCTAATAACTCACGTGCTCGGTATCCCTGACACTCGAAAAAATGGCCTAGCCCCGCCTAAACACACAAGCAATCATCTGAAATCAATAATGGCTCTCCAGGCTAGACTAGTCCTTTCTAATGTTCTTTAAGAAGGCTAAAATACCATTTTACCCTTCTAATGGTCCAAAAGTCCAAGTGTTAACCAAACACTAAAAGTCAACGAAAGTCAAATGTAGTCAATGGTTAAACTTTGACCAGACTCGTCGAGTGCACTAGAGTAACTCGGCGGGTCCATGCATGTCCTTATAATCCTCATAAACCCTCACTCGACTCGTCGAGTTATCCTTTCACTCGACGGGTTACTACTTGTCACGAATCTTGGGGTAACCCGACTCGACTCTTCGAGTCCCCTTATGGACTCGACAAGTTCCTTCCATGGCAACACTCAAATGACCTTCTAAGGTCAGATATGTTTCTCTAACCTACAAATCTGACTTCCTAAGGCTCAAAAACTACGTAAAGGTTCAATCTTTACACCCATGCAACATATATAAGACTCCTTTCGGTGAAATAGCTTCTAAAATAGCAACCTAGGTTCATATCTCTAATGGGACAGCATAAAGCAGGGACGTTGGGGATCTATGGACCTCTCAAGGTCCAGATCCAGAGTTTAACACTCAAAGGGACATCATAAGCATCATATCCAAGCCCATAAAGGGTAGAGAAAACCCTAGATTCAAGGGTTCTACACCAAAACAAAAGAAGGATCGATTTAATACCTCAAAGGTGGAGTTCCTTGCTTGGAACCACAAAATAGGAACCCCCTTGACCTTCTTTTGCTGGAATCTTCTTTTTCTTTGTAAAACCCACACAAACAAGGATCAAAATAGCCTTTCTTCTCACACCACACACTTAATCTCACTAGGGTTTCTCTCTTTGGACTGGTAGCCGCATATGATGGCCGTAAGGCCCTTTAAATAGGGCACAGGCCTGAGGATTTAGGGATTCCACCCACAGCACGGACTCATCGAGTCCGTTCATTAATCCAGTCAGCAAATCGCGATCCTACTCGACGAGTCTAGGCGTCAACTCGTTGAGTCCCTCCTCATAAATCAAAATAAATAATTTAAATATGTTACCTGGAAATCCGGATGTTACAGACCATGTGGGGGTTCCCATGGATGTTAGTTAAGACCGTGTGGGGATTCCCATTGCAAATAGCTAAGACCATGTGGGGGTTCCGATGACAGATAGCTAAGACCATGTGGGGGTTCCCATGGCAATTAGTTAAGACCATGTCAGGGTTCCCATGGCAGTAGGTTAAGACTGTGTAGGGGTTCTAGTGGCTCCTGTTGTAAGAACTTGGAGGGTTTCCATGGCATCCTTATATGTTTATATGCACGACTTATGTAGATTATATGGTTGATATGGTTTATGTGAATATATAGATTGTGTGGTGTATGTATGGGGAACTCACTAAGCATTAACTTACAATTTGTTGGTTGTTTCACGTACTTCAGGATCTACGGGCAAGAGCCCAGCATGATGGCGCGACATGCACTCTCTTGCATTTTATTGGGGATACTCTAATATTTTGAATAAATTGTCTGATGTTATGGATTTTGAAAAAAATGTGATTGGAATTTTATATTTTATGGAAATGATTTCATTACTTAAAAATGAAAAAAAAAATTATCGGAAATTTTGACTGTTACAAGTTGGTATCAGAGCCTTAGTTTGAGGGATTCGGGCATACTCTCGGGTGTGTCAGAACTCAAATTGAGAAAATGGTATATTTCTTTTCAAAAATCAAAATTAAAAACTTCTTAAAACCGATTTCTTGTAAGAAAAAGGGATAGTGCAATACGAGTAATTTGCCGAGCTCAAGTAAGTGTTTTCCCCAATATGTTTGCCATGATATATTGATATTTGGAATGTGATAATTGGATGGTTTTTTCTATGTGTATGCTTTAAAAATTGTATACGGTTAGGATCTTATAGCCTTATAATAATTTATTTGGCCTTATTTCCTGTTCTGTGTACAATTTGCATGCATAAGGAAACCTGCTATGATTGATTTGAGTTTTAGTTTGATGGGGGTGGAGGAAATCTTAGGATAGCTTAGGATTTGAGTTTTTGCAAAAGTTTGTGAGATATTTTTTGTTTTGGGATGAATTAGAGTTATAATGCAGAGCGTTGGGGAAGGTACATGGAGGTATGGAAGGTAGTATTGGGTCCGTACTACTGAAAGTACAGGACCTATACCCGAACTAAGTTAGATCTGGAATCTCCAAGGAGACCAGTGTAGAAGGATCCCCTTTGTTGAATATCTTGATTATTCTGTCTTATGGAATTTTAGATCAAAATGGTGGTGATGTGCCATGGAGCAGGGGGATCAAGATCAGGATCAGGATCCGGATCTAGGTCAGGCTGCGATACCGAGCCTATTGACGAGATGCTACACGAGCTTATCGTAGCCGAGGTTACGAGGGGAAATCTTGACGCTACCCCAGTTATTTTCGGAACCGTCAAGGAGGAGGATGATGGAGATCGTGGAGGAGCGGCTCAGTTATTTCCGAGTCGAGATTGTTGCGGGCCAGGTTGGGGCCCGAACTCCATGTTTCTGGGAGTTCAAGGCATGCGAGGCGCCTAAGTTCTTTGTGGTCAGGGACCCCATAGTTAGTCAATGTTGGGTGGCAAACATAGAGATTACCCAGCGCACGAGATCTTGCCCCGAGGTGGCAAAAGTGGGGTTTGATTCATGTATATTGAGGGGCCGAGCTAGGGACTGGTGGGAGGAGGTAACCCACCAGGTGGTATCAGCCATTTTGAGCTAGGGACTGGTAGGAGGAGGCATTTTGAACTTTAAGTCAAAATGCCTAACAAAATCCTCCCAAGGCATTTCAGGAGCTACAGCAGACCACCAGTTCCAAGATTGTTGCGGTCCGGGCTTAGATGTCATAGGAGGAATTTGTCAGGCAGTTTGACTTGGAGTTTGCACCATCTATTAAGGTGCAATGTTTAGTAAGGGTGTTTTAAGAGCTACAGCAGACCACTGAGACTGTGACAAAGATCACCGTCACGTTTTGTAAGCGAGCACTATTGATTCTTCAGTATGCTGCGAATGAGGATATGAGGAGGATGAGGTATCATTCCATGCTGAGGGATGATATTCTTGAGTTTGTGAGCTTTTTCAGGTGCAAAAACCTGAATGAGATGGTGGAGAAGGCTCGGGAGCGGGAGATGGAGTTGGTGCTCCGCACCAAGCAGAAGCCAGAGTTGGCTCAGATAACTATAAATTAGGCGAAAAAGCGTAAGAACTTTGATTCTTCTATTAAGGGGCAGCAGGGCCATGGTCGCTGTGCCAAATGTGGGAGGTCGCATAGTAGAGTTTGCTAGGTGGCAGACTTGGTTTGTTACACATGTGGTCAGGTGGGCCACATGATCAGGTACATCCCCAAGAAGGGCTTGATTTGTTTCCACTACAACAAGATTGGCCATACAAGGCTGATTGTCCCAAGTTGTAGCGAGGAGAAGGAACAGTGGTGGCACCTGCGACCGCCACAAAAAGGATCACTTGTGGCTTCCCTGTCAAGGCAGAAGCTCCCACGGTGAAAATCCTCACAATTTAGTTGACCACAGAGGAGGCTTGAGTAGCACCAGACGTCGTGGCTGGTATGTAATTTATTTTCCCGCTCAATACTAATTTGTTTTGCTTATGTATTTATGTGCTCTTATATAGGGACCTTTTTGGTCAATGGTATGTCGACTCAAGTTCTTTTCAATTCGGGAGCTACTAGATCGTTCGTATCTCTTGCGCTTAGCAAGAAGTTTCGGGATGCTTCGGGGACTATAGGTTCCTCACTTGAGGTTGAGATTAAGGATGACCGCACGGTGAGAGCTACAAGGACTATGTTCTGAATGTGTTTGGGGAGAGGTTCCGTGTCGATCTGGTTCCGTTACCGTTGCGAGGGCGGAAGGTGATCGTCAGAATAGTTTGGTTGGTGGCAAAGGGGGCCATGATAGACTACGACTGCCATCTGGTGAGAGTTCGAATTCTAAGTAGGGGGAACTGGTTATTCAGGGAGAGAGGGCCTCGCAGGGGCAACCCTCGGTTCGACTGCGAGGTCTACGAGACTTCTGCATCAGGTTTGTTCGATATTTTTGGCGTACATCTCACATACGAGGGTTGAGACCACTATAGATTTTGGCAGTTGAACGATTGTATGAGATTTCCAGGATGTCTTTCCTGAGGAGTTTCCAGAGGTGCCTCTAGAGAGGTAGTTAGAGTTTCGCATTGATTTGGTGTCGGGTGCTGCTCCGATAGCCAAGGCACCATACCAACTAGCTCCGCCTGAGATGTAGGAGCTGTCTATGCAGCTTCAGGAGCTGGTAGACAGAGGGTTTATCTGTCCAAGAAACTCTTCGTGGGGAGCTGAAGTTACAAGAACTAGCATTCCAATCCATGTCACATCCTTAGAATTCAAACCGTCGACAAGTTGAACTTACAATAACCAGCATTCCATTACTAGCCAATCTTCGTGATCACATGTGCTCCAAAATCGGATGAATCCATACTAAAATATCATCAAGCTCTACTATCTCAAATACTACCTATTGACCTCATTACAATTACTTGGCAACTTACCGGATAACAAAGAACAGCACCTCGGATATTGCAACAGGTACCCAACCGATTCCACAACCTACTTGTACTTATAACAATTACCCTGCGAACCTGCAATAAACCACAATACAAATGCATTAACTTGACAACTATCTCTCTCACACCCACGATCAGATCCATTCCTTATTGCCTTGCAACTACAAAATAACCCCTACAAACCCTGCATTCAAACCTGACATGACCACCTCATGAAATCCTTGCTGAAACTACCAAAGATCCAATCGATTGTTGACCTTTTCTCACTTTAATTTGTTCCAAAGATGGTTGATGCCTCCTACATCGAAATCCAAGTGTGGCTCACCCAAATATCCCCTAGACATGGATCTCGGCATGCAAAATGGAATATGAAGACTCTCAGATATAAAAAAATGTCTAGATCATTATGGATAAAACTATAATTTCAGGCAGAGACTTAGATACAACCCACAAAGCATCTCACACATACAATGATAAACACAATCAATAAGAGCAATAAGGAAAAGAATAGAATACATACTTGCGACATCAACTGATGGAACTTGGATCCCCTGCAGCTGTGATTATAGTGCCTGGCTCCTCACCGCAGAAACCTCCACTCTAACCTCGTGACTATCAGTAATCCTTGGAGTGGCTGGAGCAGGTGCCCTCACCGCTCCTCTAATCAACTCCGGACAATTGACAATTGGTTGCATCGAAAACATAATGGGCTCCCATGGGGACAATCTCTACTGACATGACCAATCTAACCACACTTGTAGCAACCCATACCCTTAGATCCACAAACCCTATTGTGCTACTTCCCACATGCAACACTAACCCGACCCTACTGGCCCCTCAACCAATGGTCTGAAGTCTTATGTTTCTTCGCATGACCCCAACTGTTTGCACTGCTCTGACTTCCTCTTCCCTAATTGTTCTGTTGGGTCAAAAATATGGTTTATACTTTACTTTTCTAGGAAAATTGTATTTTTGTGTCTTGGACCGTAAACAGCTTGGTGTTTAGGGTCATATACGTGTTTACGGTCTGTGTTTACGGCCGTAAACAGGTTTACGGTCGTAAACCCATTTACTGCCCATGTTCACCAAGCCCATATTCTCCAAGTATAAATATAGGTGTAAGTTGTGAGGAGTAGATTGATGAACAGAAGAGAATAGGGAGCTTTAGTGTGTGTAAATCTTGTATTTGGATCTTCATTCATATCAATACATACAAGATTCATCATTTTCTTCTTCTCCTTCTCTTCTGTCTGATCTGACATCATCCGTTTGATTAGGATTCCGCACCGTCAAACGAATCTGATTGATACTCAAGCAGATTAAGGACTTACAATTGGTACTAGAGCAAGGATTGTATCAGTCAATCTTGTCAGATCTAGAGCTTATATGATCTTTTTTTGAAATATTTTTGTGCTTTTGGTTAGATCTCTAGAAATTAAGGGGGGTTTGTTCTTCGCGTTTTTGATAAAAATGAGTTTTTGATCGAGTTTTGGAGCAAAAAGGGGCAGAAATTGCAATTTTCACGTAATTTGCAAAGAGTTTACGGCCTTTGAAGGGTTTATGGCCGGATATACTAAAAAATCCATGATGTTATTCCTCAACATATTATGATACCTTACCTTCTACATCTCCTCGTCCATAACATACTGTGAAACCAATAAATCCCTCTTCCGGATCTTGGCAGTGATCATTTCCATAGTCTTAGTAGTCTGGTGAAGCTCCCGAAACTCCGTTGACAACTACTGCACCTCAATAGATGGTGTAAACTCGGCCCTAAACCGGTTAAGAAACTCAACCTAAGTCATCGGCTCCATGGATTCTCCTCCCAAAGAGAATTCTACCTCCTCCCATCAATGTCGAGCTCTGTCTTTTAGAAGATAAGAAGAAAATTTGAACTTTTGCCCCTCGGGGTAAAAACACATCCGAAAAGCATTCATCATGTCCATTAACCACCTGCTACTAGCAATAGGGTCTTTCTTCATAAAGAACTCAGGAGCTCTACAAACAGTGAACTCATGGAAGGAAAGAGCGTGAGCTCCTACAATTGTCATATTCTTAGTATAGAACATGCCCAAACGTATCCATAATCTCAATATTCCCCTCCTTGACTGAACCAATGATCATAGGAGTATGCCTAAAATACTGCGGGCGATCACCGACGAGATAAACTCCCACTTCAACTACTCAATCTGCTCAACACCTGAACTTGAGCCTGAACTAGAACCTGAACCTCCTCCACACGTGCTCCTCACCATTCTCAAAAGAAAACATGCATATGATCATAACATAACTGTAAGTTGCTAATTTGCCTGTGTATTAATCAAATCCGTTTGATGGTGCGGAATCCCAATCAAATGGATGATGTCAGATCAAATAGAAGAGAAGGAGAAGAAGAATAATATGAATCTCAATGTATTAATGAATAGAATGATGATCCGGATACAAGAGATTCACACACACTAACACACAATAGTTCTTCTGTCTCTCTGGCCGTAAACTCTCTAGGGTTCATCAATCTTTCTTCACACCCCTCACCCCTATATATATACATGAGAATATGGGCCGGTGGACATGGGCTCTAAATAGGGTTTATGGCCGTAAACCTGTTCACGACCGTAAACACCCATTTGACCGTAAACACATAAAATATTACATAAAAATACAATTTCCTAGAAAAGGAAAGTATAAACCATATTTTTGACCCAAAAATCTCCCCCTTGGTTTATAGCTTTCTTTTTTTTCTTAAATGACCCAACAAGCACCCCCTTAAAAGTAGCTGGCTTTTCTTGTTAATCTTCATTAGGAACTTGGCTCCAACATTAATCTTCAATGAATGACTTCATATTGAGCGGTTAGGCTTTTCTTTAGAGTTTGGCTTTGAACGCACGTCGGGTGAGGAGGCTTGATGTACTGATTCTTGAAAGATAGCGCTTTCAGCTTGAGAATCTTCAGAGAGAACATCAGAGAGAACAAATCTTCTAGATCACTTCAGTAGGTTCATAGATAGCAGCAGACTGATTGAAGAGGCTTCAATGCAATCCATCACATATTCTACAATTTCAGGTTCACCTTGCTTCTGGGGTTGAAGGATTGAATGTTGAAATAATAATCTTCATTTCTTGGTCCTTCAAATGTGAATTTTTTGATGCTCACGGACGAAGCATTGTCTTAGAAATCTTCAACACAAACTCCATGAGTCTTATCTATACGTGAAGTCACTTTTCAAGACAAAACAAAACTAAAAGAAAACTTAGCACAGAAACAAAAATATTTTTGGATTTTTTTAATTTTCTTGAACAAGAAATAAAACATAAATAACACTATTTTTGGATTTTTTTTATCTGATTTTTCTTTGATTTTTGAATTTTTATGATTTTTTTTCATTATTTTTAATTTTTAATTCTCCTCTAATATTTAAATTAGAAGAAAACTATGAACAAACTTAACAAAAATAAAAATGATATCTAAATTTAAGAGCGATTTGGGATCAAAGTTTTTAGACAGCCTTTATCCACTTGTCGGTACCTTCTATCTTCACGTCTTTGTCTGGTCGATCGCCGATATTGTTGTCTACTTAAACACGAAAATTTGTGACAAAATTAGGACATACTATTTGTTACAAGACAAGGTGAACTTAAGTTCCTAGATATTATGTCTGATCCTAAGTTCCTAGATACTATTTCTTAAGGACCATTCACCTGACGACGACCATGGATATTGTTGTCCACCTAAATTGAGCAGCAAGATCTATAGACAATCTTTGAGTGTTCAATTATAATTGTACTAGAATGTGTTTCCCGCTTCGTGATATGCCCCAAGCATCAAGAACTTCTAGAGTACTCCTTACACCGAGTGAGAAGATAATCATTCAGAGAAAGAACAGATTCAGATTGCTATTACTTATTGTTTCAGAGGGGTTGAGAAGAAGAAGGTTGCATATGTTGTGTACCAGATCGGATTAGAAGTCACGCAAAGGAGACAACATATGGCTAGCAGATAAGAGGAATTTCATATATATAACTTGCAGAGAAATAGAGTTGCATATGTTGTGTACCAGGTCGGATTTGAAGTCACGCAAAGAAGACAACATATGACTAACCGACAGAAAGAAAGAAAACGATTTTCTACAAATCTAATTTATCGGAATTTACAAGTCGCCCCATCCAGCCGAAATTAAGGACAGAATTCGCACATCGAGGAAAAGTTAAACCATGGTTCCAAGTACGGGTTCAATTAATGTGCCGAGTAGATTCCCATATATATATATATATATATATATATATATATATATATATCTCCCTGCTCAACCTATCCGAGTGTCGTATTGTCAGGCTGAACGGATCTAACTAGGTCAAGGTTTATCACGTCTATAAATTTCCTAAGTTCAACTATGCCTAGTCAAGTCCATTTAGAATCTTTCGTGCCTACCGACGCATCAAGTCAGAGCATAGACCCTTCAACTTTGGGTACGTTACGTAGACTCAGGTTGCCTGTTATCACTTGATAATATCACTTCCCTAAACATCCCCCTCAAGCACATTTCATAACCAACATATATTTTTTATTTTCTAATGTTTTTGGATTTTTTAAATTAAAATTTTCTAATTTTTGTTTTGTTTTTATATTTCTCCCAGTAAATTTGTGTATATGAGAGAAACGAAAGTAAATGCGCAAATTTAAACTATCCTAAAACAAAAATTAGTCTTTAAAGCGAAGCAGCTTAAGAAAAACTCAGGAGTATATAGAAGAAAACGCAAACCGTAAGTCACCGATTGAATTTGCATCCAGAAGGTCTAAGAACAGCACGCGTAATCTCAGAACAGATCCAAAAATTCTTCATGTCATTAAGCACTAACCCCGTGAGTGATCACTTCCTTTCTTCTCTTCCTGCAAAGGATACATACTCTCAAATAATGTTCTGAGTGTTGTACAGTTGAGAGAGTCTCCTATCATGTGCCTGGAACAGCCACTACCAACAAAACGAAGTCTGATGATATGCCTCCATAGCTGCTCTGACACAGAGCGGGATCAGTTGGTCTTTGGAACCCATTCCGTTTTGAAATTGGGTCGACCTTTGTCATCCTTGCACGGTACTCTCTCCCATGACATGTCTTGCTTATCACAAACAGAAGATGAAGAAATATTAGAGTTGTTAGTTGATTTGGGAGAGTGAACCTTTGGTACCCATTTGTAGTTGGGTTTAACCCATTTCTTTTTCGATCTGATGGGTGCCTCAGTACTTGCTTTGGAACTTGATGTCGGCCATTGAGATAACTTTGATTTTGGCTTCACAGGAGCATCTCTTAGATTGGACTTCTTGGCCGACATTCCCTTCTTGCCCTTGGGATTTTGATTCTTGTCCTTTGAGGTTTGATTCTTGGCCTTGGGAGTTGAATTCTTGGTCTTCATGGCATTCCAGTCAGCATTGTCTAAACGTGACCTTGAGGGGTTTCTTTTGAAGTGTCTCCTTCTTGGCGCGTTCTACCAGCCTTGTGCATAGTAAGGAACGTATGCACGATTTGGAAAATTTCGGGCAATGTGAACAGGTGTTCCGCAGTGAAAACAAGTCTTTTTCTTCACTGCAAAATTGTTTCTTCCTGCCCCTGGTGGCGTATCCTTGCCTTGTCTCTTGTTGTTCCCATATGCACAGTTGCAACAGGCACTCTGTTTAGCTTGAAATGGTGGCCTGTATTTACCAACGACAGGTTGATTAGAAGAAACAGATTCAGAGTTCAAGGGGTTGTTTGTTTGTTCAGAAGAACTCTCCTTATTCTCATCCTCTGTTACTTTGCATGCACAAGAAGTAGCAACATTAGTATCTTCAATATTAATAACTCCTCCTGACACAAATCCAGCTCATTTGCCATATTGAAGATGTGGCTCCCTGTCAGTTTCGTCATGTGTCATAGGGATGGATATGTAGTTATGATTATAAGGAGTAGGTACACTATCATACCCTAGACCCTTGTTTTGATTTTCTTTGAATTTTAATTGGGTTTCATATAAGGACTCGACTGTCTGACTTGACGTAGTATAATTTTTTAAACTGATATCTGTTTTTCCACACTTAATTTTTAAAGCGTCAAGTTCTTCAGTTACAGCAGCAAGTTGTCTCTTAATATAATCATAATTATCACACTTTTTGCTATACTCTTCCTGAAGCATCCTAAAGTCCTTGGTTTTTGCTTCTAATTCAGCCTTCACGGGTTTCCGTCCTTTCCTGAGTTGATATATTTCATATCTTAGGTCCTCAACTTCTCTTTTAAATAAATCAATTTGTTCCCGAAGAAATTTAATCGTGGCTTCACAAGCTGGAGTACATGTAACTTCAGTAACCGGAATGTTTTCAGAACTTATTGTTTCTCTATACTTCAAAGTATCAAGTTCTTGAATTACATCAGCAAGACTAAGATGATTGAGATCTTTTGTCTTCTTGATGATAGCCACGTTCATATCCCACAATTTCGGAAGTGAATTCAGTAGCCTTTTGTTTATCTCAGATTAGACAAGAAGATCTCAGTTATATTCATCTCAGTAGTGAGTGAGGTAAATCGCTGCAACTGAGTTTCCAGGGTTTCTCAACGGATATAATCGAATATGTTGAAATTTTGTCTTAAGATATCCCGACGACTCTCTTTCATGTTTTCAACTCTCTCGTAGACCTTAAAATCAATTAAAAAGCACAACTAGAAACTAAGATAAAAATTAAACGTCAAATTTAAAATGCCTTTTTTTTTCTCAAAAGTCAACCTTAAAAGTCAAACCGAAAAGTTAAATTTAAAATTTTAAAAGTTAAACGAAAAAGTCAAATTTTAAAAACCAAGGTCAAACCTGAAAGTCAAAATCAAAATATTAAATAAAAAAATCAAAAATAAAAGTTAAAAATATATTTTTTTATTTTTATTTTTTAATTTTTTTAATTTTATATATATATATATATATATATATATATATATATATATATATATATATATATATATATATATATTATTGAAAATGAGGTTTTACAAATAAAAGAAATTGATTTTGGGGGTTAAAAGTGTCAAATTTTGAAATTTGGTTCGAAAGGAGTCTTTATGAATTAAATTCGGAAGGAAAATAACAAAGGATCACGTAGCCGAGTTGGATAAGGCGCGAGGTTTAGTTGGCTGGAGAACCGGTTTCGATCCCCGGCACCTCCAAAATTCTGTCCGCGTCTTCCCTTTTTAATAGACGCTGCGAAGACACCTGCTTCTTGCGAGGACGAGGTGCGACGCGCAATGCTAGGATCTGGTGCGAACCGGAAACCACGAGGCCCGTAAACCGAAGACCGCAAGCTCGGACCGGCAGTGAACTCCTCGGACCGCAAACTGAGGCCGTGACTCCTCGGACCGCAAACACTTCAGAAACCCTAGCTGCCGCCGCCACCCCCACGCTGGTTACGACTAAAAACACCGTTTTTTGCCCTTTTTTTCTCCAAAACTCGATCAAAAACCCGTTTTTACGAAAAACGCGAAGAACAAACCCCCCTTATTTTTGCGATATCTATACAAAAACACAAAAATATTTCGAAAATAAGATCAAATAATGCCCCAAATCTGACAAAATTGACTGATACAACTTGGCTCTAATACCAATTGTAAGTCCCTAATTTGCCTGTGTATCAATCAGATCCGTTTAATGGTGCGGAATCCCAATCAAACGGATGATGTCAGATCAAATAGAAGAGATGGAGAAGAAGAATAATATGAATCTAAATGTATTAATGAATAGAATGATGATCCGGATACAAGAGATTCACACACACACTAACACACAATAGTTCTTCTGTCTCTCTGGCCGTAAACTCTCTACGGTTCATCAATCTTTTCTCACACCCTCACCCCTATATATATATATATATATATATATATATATATATATATACACATGAGAATATGGGTCGGTGGACATGGGCCGTAAACCTGTTCACAGCCGTAAACATCCATTGGACCGTAAACACATAAGATATTACATAAAAATACATTTTCCTAGAAAAGCAAAGTATAAACCATATTTTTGACCCAACAATAACCAAGAATCCTTTGTTGTAAAGTAAAGCAGATAACTAGCAAAACTATAAGCACACAAGACACAATATTTATGTGGTTCGGTCAAGGTGACCTACGTCCATGGGTAGGTAGGGAGTATTTTTTATTTCAGAGTTCTCAAACAGGGGTTACAAGTAGAAACAAATAGAGATTCTCCAATCACTCTAGAATTCAAGATACAAAATGACCTAGCATGCATCCATATTTATACCTTAGGGATCAGACCTAAAACCCTAATAGGAGAAGCCCATTGGACTATAGGCCCATGAATGGTGACAACCAATCATATTCCTCCATGCAACATCTTCTATAACATTCTTCCATGTCATACAACCCATGAGCATCAACAACACACATGATGGAGCACTTTATGCCATATTGGAGCATCATGATGTATAAATGGCACATCATGAACACTAATGACCCGACATCCATCATGGTAGCACAACATGGTGTAATCCTGGAGTAATACCAAATCTGAGCAATCTAGAATGATCTTGAGCATCATAGAGGACTTCATAGCATACTTGGCTCATCAAGGACCAAGATGGTTCAACTTGCACCATGATGGCACAACGGGAACATACATGGCACAACAAGGCCATGCATTGCACAAGAGCATACTTATTGGTTCAACAGGAGTACCCCATGTTGCAAGAGGGATCCTAGTGGAGCAAGAGGGACTCTCCATGATGCAAGAGGGATATGTTTTGCCTAAGAAGGAGTGCCCTTGGCGCAACAACATCCTTCTTGGACCATCACTTCATATCACTCCCAAGTTCTCTAACCCTCTTCTAGGTTCTCCAAACACCCTTCTATATTATCCTTTACTTTAGAACTCTATCCGTTACTTTTTCAGATGATCCATTCCTTTCTCAAATGATCCGTTCCTTTTTCACATGCTCCCTGAACCCTAAGTGTTCCATTGAGTTCCAAGTCCTCCAAATTCTCCATGAACGTGATCCAAATGCTCCAGGAACATGATCAGAATGTTTGAATCACATTTAACAATCTCCACCTTGACTTGAGCATCCTCTGAAGTCGACCTCAAACAAGAACTTCCTCTCCCTTCATGCCATCAAGCCCCGAAGGGGCTTACCTCCTGCGAACATCAACTAAGTCCAAGAAAAGCTTGAACTTCTCTCTAGGCAACATCATTGTCACCATGTCATCTGGATTCTACTTGGAAACAAAATTTTAAATGCATAACCTGTTGGATTATATGTCTAAGTTCATTACTATTTCTGGAATGTACATGACCCGGTTGGCATGGTCCATTTGGGTTTCATGGTATCTGTAACAGCCCGGAATTTCAGGTATTACTTTAAATTAAATTGGGGAATATTTAAGGGGGGAACTCGGCGATTTGATGCCTGACTTGCCGAGTAGGACCACAGTCCTAGTCACAGATTCGCGACTGGACTCGACGAGTCCATTAGGGACTCGGCGAGTCGACGCTGTTCAGCTGAAACCCTAGCCGTTTTGATTCTGGATCGTATATAATGCCTTTAGGGCCGTCATGTCTCATCTTTTGGCCGATTGAAGATAACCAAAAAGTCTGTGGGCATCTGGAACAAGGGTAAAGGCTAGTGGAAGCTTGAAGAGGTTGTTAGGCAAGGAGAGGCAAGGTGGTGATCAAAGGAGAATCAAGGGGTCGAGCTCTGAAGGTTGGGGACACAGGGAACACGTTTTCCAGGTAATCCTCGGATCATTTCTGTAGTTTTGGCGTTGTATATGAATCTAGGGTTTAGGAAACCCATTTAAGGATTTGATAGATTATAGTGTTGATACAAGTGTTTAAACCCCTGTAATAGTATATGTGAAGGTCCAGGAAGCCCCATATCTATATATTACGAAATCATGCGAATTACAGGAGGTAGTTGATTGACTGCATGGCAAGGACTCGCCGAGTCCAATGATCAGACTCAGCGAGTAGCTTGAAGATTCACTAGGACTCGCCGAGTTGTTCTTCAGACTCGGCGAGTAGCTTGAAGATTCACTAGGACTCGCCGAGTTGTTCTTCAGACTCGGCGAGTAGCTTGAAGACTTACTGGGACTCGTCGAGTCGTTCCTTAGACTCGGCGAGTGGAGTCGGGGTGTCTAGACTCGCCGAGTTGCCTTTGCACTCGACGAGTCCGGTCAAGTTGACCGTTGACCTGTATGTAATTTAGTAGGGTCTGTTGTCTTGTTTGATAAGATCAGTAATAAAGGTATGTGGTATTATAGGGAGCCTGCAGATTAGCGGATCGAGTGCGAGTGGCTCGAAGGGTTTATAGCTTGCATACTACGAGGTGAGTCTTCTCACTATACCTCACCCGGAAGGGTTTGACTGCGTGACCGGAAGGTCGTATGTGTTATATTTATGCTATGTCTAGAGAGGTAGATGCTTTATATGTGATGTATGCTTATATGTGATGTATGCTTATACGGGCCAGAAGGCGAGACTTTATGTGATAGAAAGAATGGTATGATGTATGACTTATGTGTTATGTGTGATATGTTATATGTGTTATGTTTTATACTATTATGGGCCGGAAGGCAAAATACTATGGGCCGGAAGGCAATATAATACGAGCCGGAAGGCGATATGTTATGGGCCGGAAGGCGATTATGTTACGGGCCGGAAGGCAATGTTATGTGGATCGAAAGGTCCGGGCCGGAAGGCGTATGTGGGTAAGTCGTAAACTGGGGAAATCACTAAGCATTTATGCTTACTAGTTGTGTTTATGTTTTTTTTCAGGTACTAGTGATGACCGTGGGAAGGCGCCGGCGTGACACGTACATACTGCCATTGTTGAAGATTTTGGGGATTCGTTATTTATATTTTTGCAATAAACTTGGAATAAATTCTTTTGTCGAATAATGATGTTTTAATTTAAATGAAAAATTTATTTGAAAATTTGAGCTGTTACAATTGGTATCAGAGCCTTGGTTTGAGGGATTCGGGTGTACTTTCGGGTGCAACTGAACTCAGACCGGGGATTTGAGGAAAAACCTTTTTTTTTTTAAATAATAAGGACACAACATTTCATAAATGGTAAGGCGGTAAAACAAGAATGGAGCAGTGTGTACGATCAGCCAGCGCCCGAATGGTAAAGATCCCCAGAATACCTTACAATGTTATGTTATGCACTGATTTATGAATTGTTATGCATGCTAGAAGACTAGGTATACATGATAGGACTAGAATTGCCTGTTTTGTGATGCCTTAGTCTAGGGAGATTGTTTATATGAGATATTTGGTAGCGTGCAAGTAGATAGTGCATACTAGAGGTAGAGTACTCATTATTCGGGATTTGGGGAGGAAGATTTGGGACGAATACTGATACGGTGTGGTCGGTAGTATTGGGCCCGTACTACCGAAGGCACCGGATCAGTGGAAGGCCCAAGTAAGAATCCCTGGAAATCGGAGACTGAGTAGGGCGCGTATCGAGTACAATTGTACTTGGTGGAGTCTCTGATGATTTTATGTTGTATTTCAGAGACATCATGGTCATCACACGCAATGGGGCGAGTTCGAGCGGTGCAAGTGACGAGGAGATTCGTCAGATTATTCAGGAAGAGGTAGCTGCGGCGGTTCGGGCTGAGATCCCGGAGATGTTTGGGTCTATTAAGACCACTCTGATGGAGGAGTTTGAGGAGCGGTACGCCGCACTTACTGAAGCTGCAGTCGCTGCCGCTACCGCAGCTGTGGCTGCTGCTAGGCCGCAAGGGGGTGATTCATTGCTATTCAGGGAATTCAGCAACACGAAACCCCCTGAATTTGATGGGATGCAGGATCCGATTGCGGCTATGAGGTGGATCGCCGACATTGAGGGGTGCTTCTATACTTGCTCATGCCCGGAGCACCTGAGGGTACGGTTCGCCTTGAACCAGCTCCGTCTGGGAGCGAAGGATTGGTGGAAGTTCGTGACGGCGAACTTCACTCAGGCAGAGATTTCAGCGGTGACATGGGAGAGGTTTACGGAGATGTTCAGGGATGAGTACGTTCCCCCGGTGGAGAGGGAGCGATTGATTCAGGAGTTCTTGACCCTTAAACAGGGTACTGATTCCGTGGCGGTGATCACGCGGAAGTTTCATGAGAGGGCAATGTTTTGCCCTGAGCTGGTATCTACGGAGCAGTTGCGGATGAGCCGGTATTTGGGCGTTTTGAAGAGGGAGATCCGGGAGTTTGTGTCAAACTCCACCTATCGTACTTTCACTGAGCTTCAGGCGAACGCCAGGAAGCGCGAGATCGAGTTGGAGACTCAGGCGAGGGAGGAGGCTGAGTCTCGGCAGGTGGATCGGCGGCCGGCTCAGTCTCAGCCGGCAGGCAAGCGGACTAAGTTCGCTGATTCGAGGATGGGAGGTCCGAAGGGTCGCACTTGCGTGAAGTGCGGCAGGAGTCATGAGGGGGTGTGTCGAGCTGGTGGTTGCTACAAGTGTGGCAAGGAGGGACATATTGCCAGGGATTGCCCTAAGGGGTTTATGGTTTGCTTTCACTGCAACCAGACAGGCCATCGGAAGGCCGAGTGTCCGCAGCTTCGTCAGGGAGCTACACCTACTACCAGGACTACTGAGACCCGACCGGCGAAGGTCGAGGCCCCGAGGGCTCGCGGAAGAGCCTTTCAGCTGACTGCGGAGGAGGTCCGCGCTGCACCCGATGTCGTGGCAGGTATGTTATCATTCACGTATTTACTTAAAGGTCGAAATGTTATGCTTATGTTAATGTATGTGTAGGTACTTTTCTTGTGAACTCTATGCCTGCTCTAGTGTTATTTGATTCGGGTGCGAGTAGATCGTTTGTATCGTTAGCCTTTAGTCAGCATATCGGCACTAGTCGTGAGCCGTTAAGTCGACCTTTGAGTGTTTCTATTGCGGCCGAGAGGGTGGTTTGTGCTACGGAGGTTCTTCGGGGATGTGTGCTAGAGATCTTCGGGGTCGCGTTCCCGATTGACCTAGTTCCTATTGCGATGGGGGACGTCTGTGTCATCGTAGGCATGGACTGGTTGAGCCGATTCAGCGCTGTCATCGACTGCGAGCGTCAGCTGGTGACTATACGAGACCCTAGTGGGGGAGTTCTTACGGTATACGGCGAGGGTACCCGTTTGGGATCAGCTTTTTGTTCGGCCGCTAGGGCGAGGCAATGCATACAGCGGGGATGTAACGGTTTTGTGGCGTATGTGATGGATACGTGGGAGACTTCCGAGAGGCCGAAGACAGTGGAGGAGGTTCCAGTGGTGCGCGAGTTTCCAGATGTTTTTCCCGAGGATTTGCCAGGAGTACCTCCTGCGAGGCAAGTAGAGTTTGGTATCGATCTAGTTCCAGGGGCTGCGCCTATTGCGAAGGTGCCTTATCGTCTTGCACCTCCAGAGATGCAAGAGTTGTCCTCGCAACTTCAGGAGTTGTTGGGAAAGGGATTTATTCGGCCGAGTAGCTCGCCGTGGGGAGCACCGATTCTGTTCGTCAAGAAGAAGGATGGTTCACACCGGAGGTGTATTGATTACCGGGAACTGAACAAGGTGACGGTCAAGAACCGATATCCGTTACCGAGGATCGATGATCTATTCGATCAGTTGCAAGGGGCATCTTGGTTTTCCAAGATTGATTTGAGATCAGGGTACCATCAGGTAAGAGTGCGGGATGAGGACGTCCAGAAGACAGCATTTAGGACGCGGTATGGGCATTACGAGTTCGTGGTGATGCCTTTTGGGCTCACCAATGCTCCAGCAGTGTTCATGGACCTCATGAACAGGGTATGCAGGCCGATGCTGGATCGGTCTGTAATTGTATTTATCGACGATATTCTGGTGTATTCATGGTCTAGAGAGCAGCATGAGGGGCATTTGAGGGAGGTTCTTGAGGTACTGAGGTCGGAGAAGCTATATGCAAAATTCTCCAAATGTGACTTCTGGTTACGGGAGGTCCAATTTCTGGGGCACGTTGTAAATCAGGCAGGGATATTGGTTGATCCGGCCAAGGTGAAAGCAGTGATGAGTTGGGAGGCACCGAAGTCACCTTCTGAGATCAGGAGTTTCCTTGGGTTGGCGGGGTACTATCGGAGGTTCATTAGGGACTTCTCCAAGATCGCGGTGCCGCTCACCAGATTGACCCGTAAGGGTGTTACATTTTCATGGGGACCCGAGCAGCAGATTTCCTTCGAGACACTTCGTCAGAGACTGTGCGAAGCCCCAGTATTAGCTCTCCCGGAAGGGATGGAGGACTTTGTCGTATATTGCGACGCATCGATTTCGGGACTGGGTGCAGTGTTGATGCAGAGGGGCCATGTGATAGCCTATGCATCGAGGCAGCTGAAGCCTCACGAGGCGAGGTATCCCACGCATGACTTAGAGTTGGGGGCAGTAGTGTTCGCCCTCAAAATTTGGCGTCACTACCTGTACGGAGTTCGTTGTACCATATACACGGACCATAAGAGTTTGAAGTATTTGATGGATCAACCCAACCTAAATATGCGTCAGAGGAGAGGGTTAGACGTGGTTAAGGATTATAACTGTGAGATCCTATACCGCCCAGGCAAGGCTAATGTGGTAGCCGATGCATTGAGTCGTAGGGCGGAGAGCACTCCATTGCGGGACGTATGTTTGAGATTGACGGTGATGACTCCGGTATTAGATGCTATTCGTGGGGCACAGGCCGAGGTTGTGAAGTCTGGGATGCAGAAACAGGAGCGGGTCATCGGGTTGATCTCAGAGTTCGTTATGGATGGACGGAGACTTCTGACATTTCAGGGTCGGATCTGGGTACCATTCGTGGGCGGTACGCGTGTTACTTTGATGGAGGAGGCACACAGATCGAAATTCTCGATCCATCCCGGTGCTACGAAAATGTATTTGGATTTGAGAAAGGGGTACTGGTGGCCTTGCATGAAGAGAGATGTCGCCTGGTTCGTTGAGAGGTGTTTGACCTGCCGTAGGGTTAAGGCCGAGCACCAGAGACCGCACAGTAAGTTGCAACCCTTGGAGATTCCTGAGTGGAAGTGGGAACAGATCACGATGGATTTCATCACCAAATTGCCGAAAACTGCCAGAGGAGTCGATGCGATTTGGGTGATTGTGGATAGGCTAACAAAGAGTGCACACTTCCTTGCCATTAGCGAAAGTTCATCAGCAGAGAAGTTGGCAGAGTTATACGTGAGAGAGATAGTATCTCGGCATGGAGTGCCGACCTCGATTGTTTCGGACCGCGATGTACGTTTCACTTCCAGGTTCTGGAAGAAATTCCATGAGGAGTTGGGTACTAAACTGCATTTTAGTACCGCATACCATCCCCAGACCGACGGTTCTCCAAACACCCTCTTCTAGGTTCTCCAAACACCCTTCTATATTATCCTTTACTTTAGAACTCTATCCGTTACTTTTTCAGATGATCCATTCCTTTCTCAAATGATCCGTTCCTTTTTCACATGCTCCCTGAACCCTAAGTGTTCCATTGAGTTCCAAGTCCTCCAAATTCTCCATGAACGTGATCCAAATGCTCCAGGAACATGATCAGAATGTTTGAATCACATTTAACAATCTCCACCTTGACTTGAGCATCCTCTGAAGTCGACCTCAAACAAGAACTTCCTCTCCCTTCATGCCATCAAGCCCCGAAGGGGCTTACCTCCTGCGAACATCAACTAAGTCCAAGAAAAGCTTGAACTTCTCTCTAGGCAACATCATTGTCACCATGTCATCTGGATTCTACTTGGAAACAAAATTTTAAATGCATAACCTGTTGGATTATATGTCTAAGTTCATTACTATTTCTGGAATGTACATGACCCGGTTGGCATGGTCCATTTGGGTTTCATGGTATCTGTAACAGCCCGGAATTTCAGGTATTACTTTAAATTAAATTAGGGAATATTTAAGGGGGGAACTCGGCGAGTTGATGCCTGACTCGCCGAGTAGGACCACAGTCCTAGTCACAGATTCGCGACTGGACTCGACGAGTCCATTAGGGACTCGGCGAGTCGACGCTGTTCAGCTGAAACCCTAGCCGTTTTGATTCTGGATCGTATATAATGCCTTTAGGGCCGTCATGTCTCGTCTTTTGGCCGATTGAAGATAACCAAAAAGTCTGTGGGCATCTGGAACAAGGGTAAAGGCTAGTGGAAGCTTGAAGAGGTTGTTAGGCAAGGAGAGGCAAGGTGGTGATCAAAGGAGAATCAAGGGGTCGAGCTCTGAAGGTTGGGGACACAGGGAACACGTTTTCCAGGTAATCCTCGGATCATTTCTGTAGTTTTGGCGTTGTATATGAATCTAGGGTTTAGGAAACCCATTTAAGGATTTGATAGATTATAGTGTTGATACAAGTGTTTAAACCCCTGTAATAGTATATGTGAAGGTCCAGGAAGCCCCATATCTATATATTACGAAATCATGCGAATTACAGGAGGCAGTTGATTGACTGCATGGCAAGGACTCACCGAGTCCAATGATCAGACTCGGCGAGTAGCTTGAAGATTCACTAGGACTCGCCGAGTTGTTCTTCAGACTCGGTGAGTAGCTTGAAGATTCACTAGGACTCGCCGAGTTGTTCTTCAGACTCGGTGAGTAGCTTGAAGATTCACTAGGACTCGCCGAGTTGTTCTTCAGACTCGGCGAGTAGCTTGAAGACTTACTGGGACTCGTCGAGTCGTTCCTTAGACTCGGCGAGTGGAGTCGGGGTGTCTAGACTCGCCGAGTTGCCTTTGCACTCGACGAGTCCGGTCAAGTTGACCGTTGACCTGTATGTAATTTAGTAGGGTCAGTTGTCTTGTTTGATAAGATCATTAATAAAGGTATGTGGTATTATAGGGAGCCTGCAGATTAGCGGATCGAGTGCGAGTGGCTCGAAGGGTTTATAGCTTGCATACTACGAGGTGAGTCTTCTTACTATACCTCACCCGGAAGGGTTTGACTGCGTGACCGGAAGGTCGTATGTGTTATATTTATGCTATGTCTAGAGAGGTAGATGCTTTATATGTGATGTATGCTTATATGTGATGTATGCTTATACGGGCCGGAAGGCGAGACTTTATGTGATAGAAAGAACGGTATGATGTATGACTTATGTGTTATGTGTGATATGTTATATGTGTTATGTTTTATACTATTATGGGCCGGAAGGCAAAATACTATGGGCCGGAAGGCAATATAATACGGGCCGGAAGGCGATATGTTATGGGCCGGAAGGCGATTATGTTACGGGCCGGAAGGCAATGTTATGTGGATCGAAAGGTCCGGGCCGGAAGGCGTATGTGGGTAAGTCGTATACTGGGGAACTCACTAAGCATTTATGCTTACTAGTTGTGTTTATGTTTTTTTTTCAGGTACTAGTGATGACCGTGGGAAGGCGCCGGCGTGACACGTACACACTGCCATTGTTGAAGATTTTGGGGATTCGTTATTTATATTTTTGCAATAAACTTGGAATAAATCCTTTTGTCGAATAATGATGTTTTAATTTAAATGAAAAATTTATTTGAAAATTTGAGCTGTTACAGTATCATGACACTTGGATAGACTAAATGAGAGAAAGGACACTTAAGGTTTATTAATATATTTTAAGTTCTAATATATTAATAATATTATTTATTTAGTATTAATCAAGAATTAATTTAGAATTAATTTCATGTTCAAAAGGAGACTAATTAGATATATGGGGTCGATTGTGTAAATCATCCATTCTTATATAGTGTGCTAATGATCCATGGTTTATTGTATTGGGCTCCATGGATAGTCCATGGAGGTTATGAACCCATAAGGTGCTCCATGGATAGTCCATGGAGGTTATGAACCCATGCATCATGGAACATTAAAAGTCATGTCAATTAGGGTTTACATGTTGTAACCCTACTTGTGACACCATTATAAAAGGACCCCATGGGCTACCAAAATCTGCACTATGTGTAGAGAAAGAGGGCTAGCTGATTTTGAGTGATAGTGTATTTCTCTCAATGTTATTCCAAGAGTTGTGGTGTTGTGTGAAACATTTGAGGCATCACATTTGAGGTGCTATGCTCACAAAGTTCTTAAGGAATCCAAGCAACAAGAAAGGTATGTTCTCATACTAGCTTTTATGTTTCAAGTTCCCCATTCCATGCTAGTTAGGTTAAGAACCTTGGAAAAATTAAATTTGCATGTATCTTAGTAAAACATAGATCCAAGGTTTCTAGGGTTGCATATACACCTTAGGAGTGTTAGAATGCTCAAAACCTTTCAGTGGTATCAGAGCCTAGGGTTGTTTTCAATTATACTTGATGCTATTTCCAAGGAAAATCTTTTTTTTTTGGAATCTGATAGTTCACCACGAGGTGGTGACTGTTCAGTGAAAAAAATTAGTTTTTTTTTTTGGCAAGTTTTGGATTAGAATCATTACCACAAAGTGTTTTTGTTCATAAAATTCGATTTTGATGTTATGGTAATGTTATTCTCATCCAAATAAAGAATAATTATCAAATTTTCAAGTTTTGTATGTGCTATTTATGATTCTTGAAATTGTTGATATGAATGTTCATACACTTAATAGTTTAGAAGATAATAGGAATTATTTGCCAATAGTTTGTTAGTTTAATTCTTGATCTTGATGTGTTTTAACGAAATCCATAATTTGTCCTCAAGTTATAGATTACCAAAAGTCCATTAAAGAAACACATAAGTTACGTGAAAATGAAGAGTCTTCACTTTAATAACCTATTAACTCATAAGTTATGAAGTTGAAAAGTTTTGAAAGTTAAAAAACTTACCCTCAAGTTTTGGAATATGTAAAGTCACTTTAAAACCTTTAGTTCCAACACTAGAATTTTAAAAGTTAAAATTCAACTCTTATACTTTATAATATTATAAGTTTTATATATATATATATATATATATATATATATATATATATATATATATATATATACCATCTTATAAAGCATACATAATAATGTCTTAAGTATAAATTTTAAAGCCTAATGTACAAACATTTAAACATGTTATCTTAAAAAAACAAGGAAGGGAAATCTGGACTTTTGAATCTAAAATGAACGGTATGGATTGTTATTTTGGCAATCCAAGTGAAATGGTTTCAACCAATGAGAAATGGTTTTCCCGGACACTCACACGGATCGACCATCTCGGATACCTTTTCCTTCGTTCACCCTTTTCATTTCAAAATTTGAATACTCAAAATTTCTCTCTGGAAACCTGGAAACCTAAATACCATCTCCACAACCAGAAGTACTCTTCTCCTTTCTTCACTTACCAGTGCCCCATTACCACAGTCACCACATACACCTCCTTCACCATGACGACCACGCTCATCGATTTCATTGATTTCATCTATGTGTTTTAACTGTTTTTTCAGTACTCCGATGAAGACGACACCTTCATCAGTTCCATCTGCTCTGGTAGCCACCCTCCAGACAAGATTTCACATAAGCTTTTGCTCACCTTATTTCTTTCACTTATCTTTATCATTTCCAGTCAACTCTATATACCACTCCATTCTCTCTAAGAAACCCAAGAAACCCCAGATCTAAATCTTAGCTATAAACCACAGAATCTCAGCGGATCCAGGTTTCTCTCTTATACCTATTTGTTCTTGCCTTCTTGGAATATGTCTAATCTTTGTTTTGAATCACTTTTTATTTAGACTCTAATTTTTGCTTATTATGGATTCATGTGCAAGGGTTTCAACAAATGGAAGCCAACACCACCACCAACTATCGCTTTCACCTCCATAGATATTCTTATCTCTCTCTCTTTCCCTCTCTGGTTTGAAGAAATAGAGACACACACCACCTTCACACTTCGATCTGTACTTTTCTATGAAATTGGGTTTTGACACCACCTTCAGACTTTCATCTATATTTCTCTATAACATCGGGTTTTGATAATGTTATTTCTCTATAACATCGGATATTGACCTGTTCTTCGATGAATTACACCACCGGAGATGGCGGAGCCAGAGATCGGTGAGTTGAGCTTCACCTGATACATGATTTTACCGATTCTTTCTGATACGTTGCATTTTTTCTCTTAATTTAATGTTTTTTGCAACAAAAACTCCAAAGAAGTAGGTGTGATTCACATTTTCCACCAATGGGATTCTACGCGGATTTTGTGGGGTTTTAATCCGATTTCAGTAATCAAAATTGAAACCCCCATTTTACAATATTTGGAATTAAATCCTCTAAATTTACTTAGATGTGCTGTTTTCGATTTGGTTGTTTCGATTGACTTACATCTTCTTTCTCTCTCATGTTTTTTCTTGGAATTTTTATGGCAAATTGTTTGCTGATAAGAAAAGCTACCTGGGATTTTCATAAATTAATTTTATCAGTTTTTGTTGGCATTAATTGCTTGCATGCTATTTCTGTTTTGATTCTCATAACTATTAACCATGACTATCTGTAATTGTTATTCAATTGTAAATCTTAGGTGAAGGATCATTTATGTGAGAAAATGCATTTGGGGGTTTTTGGCAGGTTAGCAAGGAATGGGAATTAGGGTTCTTCAATTGCAATCCCAATCCACACCGCTCTTCAGGTCTCAATAATTCTTAATTTAGGGTTAATAGAGACAGAAACGGGTTAAAGTTTTTAAATTTTCAGTGATCAGGTGAAATTCGGAATGAACTATGGGAGAGGTTTTCCACTCCCTCATTAGAAAACAGTAATTCATGGACTCCGACAACAGGAATTCCACCGGAAAACGGAATCGGGCCTCGTAGGGGATCTTGGACTACAACCATGCTTGGAGGACCGATTCCAGGGGTTGGTGGCTTAGGTGAGACTGCAGGAAGAGCACTTCCTGTGGATGATGAGCTTATTTGTGGTAAGAAACCGGAATCATGGATGACGATTTCAAGGGGAAATGGGATTAAGAGTCATAGGGATTTGTTGACAACTATCCATCAAAAGAACAACATTGTGCCAAATAGGCAGAATTGCTAAAGTGAATTGCATTTCTTTGAACATTAATGATGTAATGTGGTTGACATGTTGTTCCATCCATACTTGCTTAAAATAAGAAATTGGTACTTGAAATTTATACAGGTGTTATTGATTCTCAAGACTTAAAAGCTAAGCATATGATTCACCAACATGTGACTGCTAAAAATCAAAAGGATCACCAGTTTGATGTTTTTGATAGGCTTGGGTGAAATTTTTTCCTTTCATTTTATCGTCTGAAGCAACCAATTTGGCCTATCATGTCAGTATGCTATAGATTACTATCTAAAATGACCGATCTATCGTCTATTTTGTTGCTAAAGTGACTGGTTTGCCCTTTGTTTTTGTCTTTCAGGTTTAGAAGCAAAATAAAAGCATCTGGATAGTTAAGGTTCCTGTTCCAAATATGGTTTCTCTTTCATGGTGAGAATTGTTTTTTATTTTTATTTAAGCCTTTATGTTTGTTGTCTTATGAATTCGTACTCTAACCAAACACTTTTATTCCTCTATGTATTCTGTAAAAAGGAATGTATGTATGGACGAAAGTAGAAATGGATTAGGCACTTAGCACTTGAGCTCAATGATTCAAAGCTTTGAATCTCCTATAGTGGCTCCCAGTTGCATGGGAGAAGATGTTAGAGGATGATTCATAAAGCAGAAGATTATATGGGTTATCATTATATGTTCATTTTCTAGCTGGGATTTTTCATGGCATCATAGGATATTTTTATGGTCAAAATAATAAGTTTGTTGTGAGTTAGTTTAATTGCCCATTTCACTTTGATTTGTAAGGTTTTTGAGAATATTTAGCATTGACACAGTTAAGTTGGCTCTATATCTGTTTTCCAATGTTGAGATCATGTATTGAATGCATCTTTTATATTTTAGAAGATATATTTGTTTTAAAAATTGATGACAGATACGATCACCCATTAATTTGAGTATTGAGTATAAAAGATTTGATTAGATAAAAACACTTGTGGCGACATTATTTGGTGTTGATGTGTAGAAACCATGCCTCCTAGATGACAACTATTGTACCTAATGAGTAAAAGATTATATTTATTGCCCATTGCCCATATTTTTTGCAGCTTTTATAAATTAACAGCCTGCCAACAAAATTGAGTAGATCAAATTCATCTTAATGTCTTAGTATTTTAGCTAATGTATACGAAACTCTCTTTATTGTAGCAAAATTTGGCAAAATGAAGAATATAACATTAAGAATTAAACTTTAGCTGTTAAAAGACTATGGGGAACATGGAGAGTGTGTTATTTATGGTGGAACTGGAATCATGAGTTTTGTACAGAGCTGAAGATCATGACCAAACATACAAACCCATGAAAAAATGGTATATGTTTAAACTGCATTTTTTTCATTCAAAAGGAATCATGGGCATGTGTTATCTTTTGAAATCACGTGGACCACAACATTCATAACGTAATTGTTAGTGTTTATTCTATTGAAAGAAATTTTAATTCTGATTTTTATGAAGTATAACTACAAACAAAACATTACTAACCATACTAATTATTTGTCTATTAAAAATACGATCACAAAGATTTTTTTACCATTAAAAACATAACAATGACAATACATATGCTTTGAATTTTATTCAAAATATAATTTATGATAAATTTTAGTTGAAAATATTCAGATTGTTTAAAATTTCTGTGCACATGTTAGTGGAAACAAGATCAACTTTACAAATTCTAAACTATAAGATTGTAAATTGTATTAAAGTTATTTATGAATTATTTAATCGCTTAAAAATAAAATCGATCGATTATTTATTCGCTTAGACTTTTCATCTAAAATATAAAACTACATAGTATATGATTATATATTTATATACATAAAATAAACTGAAAAAAATAAACATGCAGTCCGGTTATAAAATAAACTGAAAAAATAAACATGCAATTCGGTTCGAACGGTCACCCCTACCTTTTACGAATAAATACTATGTTTTATTTATCAACTATGTAGATTTTTACATTAAACTATCAACTATGTAGATTTTTGATGATTTTTACATCAAACGAAGAAAATACAAAATTAAATTACGAAGTGAAATTTTTTACATTAAACCATGAGAGTACATGTTATATTTATTTTTAATAGAAAACAACAATATATTTATATTTCTAACTTAAAACACCAAAATAGTTATATGTTAAACTAATTTGCTTCCTAGAAACTATTTGTCGAATTGAAACAAATCGACGCCCACTGTAAAAAAACCGACAATAGTCCGATAAATTAATGCTGCCAGATAAATAGTAATAGACGAAAATTAGTATTTGTTGCCCTCTAGAGACAACTGATCGCCGATAAGAACAAATCTTCAGAATGAAACAAGTCGAAAGAAAACAATTTGACAACTGCCGAAATGACACTAATTTTCGTTCGGAAACTAATCACCGGAATGAAACAGATCGCCGTCGCCGCATCGCGCGGGTACACAACTAGTATATATATATATATATATATATATATATATATATATATATATATATATATATATATATATATATATATATATATATATATAAGAACAAGTCTTTTTACCGTTAGTAGGCCTCATTCACAAAGCCAGTCTATAAGGAGGTATAAGGTTGTTGCCTATAAAAAGGCAGCTTAATGGGTGTCCAATTTCACCCACCACTTCCTTGACTGGTGGAGGGTCGTTAGCCGAACAGGTAGGACAATCACTTTTATCCTCATTAAAAGTATGATGATTCTAAATTAACTAAATGTTTTATAAATTCCTAATCTTAGTTACTTTAGGAAAATGTGAATAAGGTGCTAACCCATGAAATTACACTTTCCACCTTGCTTAAGTCGTTAATGGAGCGTGTGTGGTTAACTGACACACTAACTTGGATTTAACAAGGTATGCAAAGGGTGGCTTAAGGTTTATCATAGATCGGTGAAGCGTGTGTGGTTAACTGGCACATCGGTTAGGTGATAAACATTAAGAGTACTAAGTAATTTACATGGTTATTTCACACCATCTTTTGTGATCCTTGGTATCCTAGTCACAAAACTTGAAGGGCACACTCGAGATTGAAACATGCCATTGAAAAGTTCAATGAATCTCAAAAGAATCTAGGAGTTTCAAAACCAATTAAAACCTAATAATACATTTCATTTTTCATGGTGGAAATTGGTGAATCGTTATTCACCTACCTTGAAATAATTTATAGCTTGGATTACGGCATCCCTCTTCTAAGTTATAAAATATTGTGTTGGGTCCTAGCCTTAATATTATATTTAGGTGTCTTATTAAGGATTATCTTTATATCTAATCTAAACTTGTCATTCTTTCTTTTCAGATGTCTTCCAACAACGCGTCTTATGGCTCAAACCCTACCAGCTCCTTCTGTCTCATGAACCTTTGTGGGAGAGTCATCTTTGATTGATCTAACTTCAATGATTGGATCAGGAACATTAGGATGGTCACGCGCTATCAGGACAAGGAATATGTCCTCGACAAGGTGCTTATGGAACTTGATGAGTCGTCTGCTACTCCCGAGGGGATCATTGAATTCCAGGCACATGAGAGAGATGCCACTAAAGTGGCATGTATCATGTTGAAACGATGACATATAAGCTCTAGAAGTCCTATAAGGACTTTTATCCTTTTGAGATGCACCAGGATCTGATTGACAGATACCATCAGAGTGCTCGTCCAGAGCGATATGAAATAATCTCCTCCATGATAACAAGCCGAATGAAGGACGGTGAATCCATCACGGGCCACATGCAGAAAATGCAAATATTCATGGACCGTTTGTTGAAATTGAATGTGAACTACCGAAAGTGGTCTCAAGGGTAAATCGGTTGTTACTCCTACTCCTAACTCCGCCCCTATCTTGGTAATCGGGAAAAGTAGAAGGAAGAATAGGAAAACCCCTTCAAAGGGTACCAAGGGAAAGTCTCTTGATGGCTCCTCTTCGAGTGGAACCAAAAGTGGTTCAATCACTCCTTCTTCCAACCCAAAGTAAGTTGAATGCTTCTATTGTCATGGTAAGGGCAATCCTACGGACCATGATGGGTAGGACTCGATCAGCTGAGCCACCCTCGCTTAGGTGGAAAAAGCTTTGGTCCCCATTATAGGGTAAAGGTTGACCCTGTTCATCACTCCAATGGTTCAAGTTTGTCGCCCAACAGGGTGTGGGACCTTGAAATGTTGGCGGGGCGTTGAGATTTGGGACTTGACCCTCTTGGAGTAGGTTGTTGACTTCTGGGTCAGAGTCAGAACCATCAGAAAAGCCTTCAGCATGGTGATCATCCAAAAGGATTGGATGATCATCTTCTGGCTTGTCTTCAAGCCATCCAACATTGCCTTCTTTTGGGAAGTACGGTCACCAGGAGGATGGAATCCAGCCATGATATCTACGCGAGAAAAGGGGTATACGAATCTAATATAAATAGACGTACTAATTAAGATAATTATAAGACGATCCTTACCAGTTACTTCAATACTTGCAAAGTTCATATCAGTTATATGAAATCAAAATAGGATAGAACTTCGAATAAGTATCCCTAACTCCAAATCCACAACCAACAAGGAACAGGAAGTAAAGCAAAGACCACGAATTCTAAGTCTATGACACCTTAATCTCATATAACCTTAGTGTATCCACTTATCAACTATTGACCTACTAGTAAAGACCTTTTAGTTCTCAGATAAGTAATTATAGTTACACAAAATACCCCTATAGTATTCTAAGTTTATGTTTTGTTCTAATGTTATCATTATAGTAGTGTTAGTAAGTTGTTAGACTTGTTGCCATATCACAACCATTCTCGGGCATATGCTAATCACTTCTCGGACCAACATAGTTGATCAAGCTATGTCACTCCCAGAACTGACCATACATCCCCATGCCTACTTGTGATATTCAACAACCGTAATACTTTTGTTCAGTCCTAATGACACTGATTTTAGTATGAATGTAGGTATGTATACTTAGTTAAATATTTTATTATTTAAAAGTATAAACTCTTGGTTAGAGTATTTTAATCCCGTTGTGTTTATAGTATGTATATCTTTTATGGGTTGATATACTCAATTCATTATAAACAATGCTCTGATACCAATTTGTCACACCCTAAAACCGGAACGGCGGAAATCGTTCTGAGGCGGAGGACATCATGTACAGTATCACAACACAGAATAATAGTAAACAAGCAAACAACATCATCCATTAATTAATAATGTATTTTAATACAAGTGTTCTGTATAGTTTATAAGACACCAAAAATATAAATCAAAATAAAAGATGAGTCTTGAATGTGCTCCATCTTCTCAAAAGCTAGCATCAATACCTGTCTACTGATGACCTGAGAATACAAGTTATTTTGAAATTGTTTATCAGCTTTAAAGCTGGTGAGTTCATAAGCTTTTTAGTGTCATTGTTTATATCAAAATGTTTGTAAAAGTGTTTGAAGTATGAGTTTGTAAATGTTTGTAGTAAAAGTTTGATAATGGACTTTTTGCACATTCAACACAAACATGATTCCATCCATATAATTATCTAACTCTCATATTAGTTATGAAATTAAGAATAGTCATTCGACTTGATTAAGTTGTTCTTTTATTTCAAATGGCATAAAATAAGTTACTGGTTGCTTTTTCATTTTAACTACAATGGTTATGAGCTGGAGATTGAGGCTGAAGCAAAATATTCTGAAGATGAAGTAGGAGGCATTTTAACTACAGTTGTATATTCATGATAATACAAATTCTTTAAGAATATTCAAAACCATTCTGCAAGAATAGTTTATTCTATAAAAATATTATTACTATATTCCGATAGAATTGTAGTTAATTATTTGAATTTTTAATGTGCAATTGTTACAAGTGTATCACTACAAATTACTTGGCAATGACTTTCTGATAGAAATGGCTTGAAGAATGGAAGAGCTGATGGGAAAGGCTTGAAGAATGAATTAAATAATGATCATACTCACTGTTTAAAAATGTTGTTATTTTTTTAAGAATTATACTTGTTATTCTTTCAGAATTTTTGTTATTATTCAATGAATCATAATTATACAATGTAATTATTTTGTATATTAATAGTTCAAGAATCAATTTTGTTTATTCTTTCAGAATGTATTTACTACTTTATGGTTGGTATTTTGTCATTCTGACGGAATAAAATTGAAAAATATATTTACTAGTTTATGGCTAATATTCTATCATTCTGGCAGAATAAAATCGAATTTTTAATTTTGAATTAATTTAAAATATTCATATTTTTAAAAATAAAGAAATTAATTATCCTTAAAAATCCGAAATTTTCCTTTGTTAATATAGGTTAATTTACTAAAATATCATTATGCTGAAATTTGTGTGATTATATGGTACATTTATCATATTATACTATTATAGACCTTCAGATCATATGATATTTGATTATATTTTATCCAATGGTTCATATATGTGCATTCTGACACACAATAGTTACTAGAAATAAAATAACCCAACTCTCTCTCTCTCTCTCTATATATATATATATATATATATATATACATATATATATATATACTAGTTTATAACCCGTGGGAACCATAGTTATAAAATTAATCAAACTTTTATAGTAAAACTCAAAATTATTAATCAATTATTTTAAATAAATTATTAATTTAAGAGATATTTATATTAGTTATATGAAATTATAATCGTTGATTCAAATAAAAATGTAGAATTGATTTTTATTAGATATTTTTTTATTGTGAACTAATGAAAACAATAATATAAATTTTAAAATTTAAATTTTAAATAGAGAATAAATGCATTGACAAATATCATCACATTAATGAGGAGGTCTAATAAATTTAAAATGGGAAACTAATAGATTGACAAGTGACAACACATTAATTAAGATGTCTAATATGATGACACATGGCAAAAAGAACTACTCTTTTACATATATATATATATATATATATATATATATATATATATATATATATATATATATATATATATATATATATATATATATATATATAAACTATAAATATTTTACAAAAATACAAAAAGAAAGAAAATCTATGAGATTATGCCATCTTTATGATATATTTTCATTAAAATTTTAATTTAAATCAAGGATTCAAGGACATATTTGTAATTTAAAAAAATAATAATAATAAAATTTATTAACTTTTTAGAATCGGTTTTCTCGCATTTTAAACTGCATTACGTTAAAGTTATATAGTTATGACTACTAAAGATAACAAAAATTCAGAGAGGTCGTGTGCATTGATGCAAGTTGTGCGCATTGATGTAGATGTCCACCTTTGAACCTATAAAAACTTCTATTTTATTCCAATCACCATCAAAATTTTGAATCGGTGAATAAATATTCAGATGTTTCACTTTCGTAAACCTTTTTTCAACTAATTATTAATCACTAAAAATAAAGCCCAAATTAATGAAAGACGTATCATATAGGTATCATATAGATGAAACATGAATTCAAAAATCAAAATCTTTCGATCACTACATATCGGCGACACAAATAGTGGTGATAGAACCTTTAGCGGCGACAAATTTCTGAACGAATGAAAAGCTACCTAAGTACGGTTAAAGAAAGTGAAAATAATAGGTAAACAAAAGAGAGAACAAATGTGACAGAAAGCGTCAGCACTTCAGCTTGAAATTGAGTGTCCTTGAATTGAGCCTGTAACTCATTACTCTACGCACTTATCGAGGTCTAAAATCTTATATCAGTCACTCGTCGTGATTTACAATAGCAGTACTTGCGGTGAGATAACGTTGGGATATATATATATATATATATATATATATATATATATATATATATATATATATATATATATATATATATATATATATATATATATATATATATAAAAGATCAAATGTAAATTAAAAGTATTGTGTCAATGTGTGATCAATTCTTAACTATTAGATTAATGAAAATGAATGGTTGTAATCCTAAAGTACATGATATTAATATAGAATAAGATGTACTATATAATTATATTTCATTAATTATAGTGACAATATAACATTTGATTAAGAAAGAGAAATAATAAATACATATATTTTGGGCAACTAATCCAAATGAATTAATAAAATTCAAATTAATCTTTGATTTTATTGAACACTTAAAATTAATTCATATTTTTTTAGAATATGTTTCAATACATTAAAATCTGTTTTTTTTTTTATTATTTATTATTGTAATAATTTTTTTTTTTTGTCATTCTTAAAGAATATGAATATTTATTAAATACTATCAAATATTTTTTTCTATAGATTTTCATCCGTTCTTATTATTCTTATAATTTTGTTGTATCCATTCTTATAATTCTTATTCTTTTTATCATTCTACTAATAAATGTTTTGGAACCTACGTAGCACTATTATTATGAGAATGATAGAATGAAAGAGAAAGAATAAATAAATTACAGATGAAAGATATACCATTCACGTTAGAATGAAAATAAATTACAATTAATAATACGTCCTTCTCACGAGAATGACCATAAAATACAAGTTAAAATATGAAATTTTCTTGAGAGTGAAAAAACTAAATGAGAGCAAAATGTAAATTACAAGTGTAATTATGAAAATTTCATGAGAATGAATATAAATTACATAGTTAATGTAACATTCTGAAAAATATAACGTTGATGTATTCTTCAAGAATTTGTTATTGGTGCATTCTTCTAGAATAGGTTGTTGATGTATAACCTTAGTTAGTGTGTGATTGTATACAAAATTGATTATAACCAATTCTAAAGAATATACAAAATATTTATAGTATATATTCTTTAGAATATGGTTGTCAACCCCTCCTTTTCTTTTGTCGGTCTGAATAATATATTCTATCAGAATACACTATGGTTCTTGAAATACAGAATAGATAGAACATTCTATTAGAATACACACTCATTCTTAAAAAATTTTGCAAGAATATTGAAGAAAAAGTTTTAATATACTTTTTGCAAAAATCTTCCATAATATTTAACATATACACATCATACTAATTTACATTAAAAGGCAATAATAGAAAAGAAATTATATATATGTGAACGATATAAAAAAAACTACTAGTTTAACAAAGTAAATGAATAATTCAACCAAAAGATACTTTCAAAAACCACAAGTACCTTTATGATTTCTGCTAGCTGGTCAACTCCATGTTGCGTGATGCAGGTGTTGGTTTGGATGTGGTTATAATTCAAGTATTAGAAAGTGAAAGTAAAAGTGTTTGATTGTATTTCTCCATATATATGAACTTTTATATCATGTGAAGAATTGTAAGCTTACCTGCATTCTATTGATTAAAAGTTTGACCATATCAATATGAACATAAGAGAAGTAAGAATCACTACACCAAGAGTGCTACTACATATTATCACTACTATAAATGAAAAAATATATATTAATCTAAAATGAAAAGACACTTACCACATTAGACGTTGTTCCTCCAGGACAACAAGAAAGTAATATCAAACTAACTGAAAGAGATGGATAGAAGCCCAACAATTTGCTTATTATGAATCCAAAAATTAGCATAATTGTATACTGAATAGGAGCACATCAGATGCATTTGAAACATTGCCAAATTATCAACAAACTAACTACTAATGGTATAACCTGAATATAATTTCTATTAACACTGGTGAGCAGTGAGGCTTTCAAAATTAGCCGTTTGAAACATTGCCAAGTTATCAAAATTGTTTAAATAACTTCCAAGTTAGTGTTTGATGTTGAAAATGTATTCTTAGCCATTACATAGAAACCAAGACACATAAAAATTGATTAAAATGCGAAAAAAAAAAATACATTAACCCATATATCGTATGAAAATATATATCTTATAATATCACCATGGTAAAAAAGTAAGAAATGTTAAAAGAAAAACTTGACTCCGGACAATCAATTTTAGCTTGAAGCCCTTTTCATAAAAAAAAAAATAATAAAAAAAAATAATAAAAAAAACAAAAAAAAAACTAATTGTTTATATAGAGCAGACAAAAAACAAAATAATTTTTTCAAAAAGAGCAAGCATGAACTTAAACTAAAAAAGACAATGCAATTTGGTGCAATTTCATAAAGAAACAAAGAAACCCAAAATTCATTAGCAAAACACCAATAAAAAAAATCCAAAATAGCTTACGTGGTTCTTGAATTAACCTTTGACTAAACTTAGATAAGCGATTAGCCCAAAAATTACCACTACAAAAGAAAACACCCATATTAATTACATTATCATTGAGGTGTGCCGACTTTAATAAAGGAGCCACACGTACTTATAAAACTAGTATTTTTTTTTAAATCTCATGCATTTGAAATCCCCATAAAAATTTGCCAACACCTCATGTATTTGAAACTCACACACCCTTTCACCATCAAAGTAATTAATCACACATAATTCCATTCCAAGATAATCACACACTTTATAACCTCAACACATCATGCATTTCAAACCCCCACACTCTTTCACCTTCATTATATATGTGGTTATATTACTATATTTTTCTTACAAAAAATCGTCATTTGGTTGAAGATATTATAATTCAAAAGTTTTCATATATTTGAAGCATTCACGATCCAAATATCATGATTTGAAGAAATGAGTTAAGTTGCATCGATGGTAATTGTAATATGATTTTTTCTTTCAACCAAAACAAATGAAGCTTTTCTATTATTTCTTTATATTCAATTTCTCATTTGACCTTTATATGTGATTTGTATGTATTACTCAATTTTGAATGTGACTCTCCAAACATCAATGTTTTGCTTGTGATATCTTTCTCATTCTTCTTTTAAAAAAAAACATTTTGATTGTAGGATAGTGAAGAATTTTCATCAAGTTTCTATGGTTGAATGGTGTTCAATAATGAAAGAAGATTCAGAAAACGGATATAGGTTTTTTTTATGTTTGAGCAAAGTAGACGAATGTTAGTTTTTTCTTTTGATTTAAACGTATATTTATGTAACATTTTTATTTATATATTCAACCACACAATATTCTTATTTATTTGATTGTAGTTTTTCTATTTTGATTATGTTTATTTTCTATTATTTTTTTTATTGGGTTATTCTATACAACATATTTACAAGATAATATTTAAAAGATAACATAAATTTTAACATTTGATATGTAATTATGATGACTTATCATGATATGTTCTTCATATGAAAGTAATTTATCCATATTGCTACGACAAGAATTGCATATGACATTTACGAAAATATATATTATATGTGATTTGTTTAACATATATATGCACCTATGTATACTATAAATTTATAATTAAATATATATGCACCTATGTATGCTATAAATTTAGAGTAAAATTTAAAACATAAAGTAAAATATCAAATAATGGTTACAAAAAATTAAATATATATTTTTGTAACATACTTAAAAGGTAAACATTAAATATAATAATAATAATAAAAAACTTAAGCTGATGAATCGAATTAACTAAAAAGTGTCTGAAAACTATATTCTAACAATATAGTTTTATCCTGCACCGCGCAACGCGCGAGAATTCACCTAGTATCTACATATTGTTATTCATGTGTAGGAACGGGTCATGAAGCAACCAAATCATGTGCAAGAGATTTATAAGAACGTCCCATGACACTATTATCAAAATAAATCATCCAAATATCAATTTCAAAAATGATTTTCGAAAATCAGATTGTTCCTATGGATTGATTCACAACTCGATTTTTCAAAAAGATATTTTCAATCTATAGTTCTAATTAAATTAGATTTTTATAATTTTTAATATAATTGAATTCATTTAGTTTAAATAAAAAATAAAAAAAAGGTATCTCTCTCTCTTTTCTCTCTCTCTCTCTCTCTCTATATATATATATATATATATATATATATATATATATATATATATATATATATATATATATATATATATAAGGCTACAACAGCACCTATGTACCTAATCGTATTTTCATCTTCTCATTGCTCTTCTCCTTCTCCTTCATTCTTCCCAGCGTCGCCCCTCTTCTCTTTGCCAACATCGCCATTGAAAACAAATTAAGGGGGGTGTTTGGGATTGCTTATAAAAAAGGCTTATTAGCTTATTTGCTTATCCAATAAGCAAATAAGCTGAAAATGTGTTTGGATAAATGAAAAATGTTTTTAAAAAGGGCTTTTTGGTAAAGAAGAATAAACAGTTTTTAAAAAGCAAGAGAATCGTGGCTTTTTAGGGCTTATTGACTTTTTAGCTTTTACCACCTTAAAAACCAATCGAAACACATTTTTAAAACTGCTTTTAGAAAAAAACCATAAGCTAATAAGCACTTTTCTAAAAAAAACACTTTTAAGAGGCTGTTTGGCAGGATCTGAATTTTTAATAGCTGAATTTTTATGAGGTCTGAATTTCTAAGAGGGTCTGAATTTTTAAGATCTGAATTTTCAAATATTGTTTGGTTGAAACCTCTGAATTACAGTGCTGAATTATAAAAATAACAATTTTACCCTTCTGTGTTATTTTTTGTTGAATTTAACATTTTTGTTTATAAAATAACCGAATCAACTACTTTAATAATTATAAAAAAAATATAAAAACACCATATAAAATCTAAATTAAACATAAATGAAAATTAAACATTTATCCAAATCAAAACATACCTCTATCATTACTTGATTATACTCAAAGCAACTAATTACAATAATACAAGAAAATCAAAGATTACACCACAAATAACAAACTTATTTCTTAATTGTTGTACCCAAAACAATTAAAAGCTCCAAAACAATGATAACCTAAAACATATCTAAAAAAGTAAAAATCTTCTATTCTCTTGTTAATTTTCACTTATTCCTCAAAATACGCTTTCCGTGTAAACCATAATTTCTTTACTTTAATCCATAATAAATATGATGTTAATGAATGCTTGGTATGAATCTTCTCCACTAATAGATACTGCATGTTCAAGATATAGCATCATACTTTCATTTAGTGAATCCATAACATGTTAATAATCAATTTCACATATTTCAGCATAATTTCACAAGATTTCACAGATTTTTCAGAATTAATAAGCATACTTTCATAGCATCATTTCAAAAAAACAACAAATCAAAAGAAAAAAAAATACTTCATTTGTTGTTGTTGGAAAGTAAAAAAAACAAGAGAAACAACAAAAATCAAGATTTCACAACAATGTTTATCACATATTTCAGCAACATTTCACAATAAAAACGAAGAGAAACAACAAATCATCAAGATTTTCAGAAAAATTCAAGAAAAAATAAAAAGAAACAAGATTTCACAGCAAAAACGAAGGAAAAAAAACTCCGCGATTGCAGAAAACTATACGCCATCTGATTTCAAAAAAAAAAAAAAAGAAAAAAGAAAAAAACAACAACAACAAATTTTCTATGAAATCACCCAATTCAGGGAAACAACAAAACTATATGCCATCTGATTTCAGAAAAAATAAAAGAAAAAAACAACAATTTTTCTATGAAATCACCAAATTCAGGGAAACATAAACTTGCAAAAATCATCGGTATCAGAAAACGATAACACATCTGAGTAATCACTGATTTCAGAAGTTATTTGTGTGTGTGTGTATGTTGATGAGAATAAAAGACCGAATGCATGATATTACCTGTAGAAGTCGTTGCACAAGTCGTCGGAGGTGGAGCCGGAGGTGCTGTGGCGTAGCAATTGGAGGTGGTGCCGGAGGTGCTGTGGCCTAGCAGTCGGAGCTGGAGACGGAGAAGAGGCCGACGACTGCGAAGACGGTGGAGGGAACACAACTTCGATAGATCGATGGAGGTTTGTGTGTGCGTGTTGATGAGAAGAAAGGAGTGAGGCGTGATTTTGAGAAAAAAAGAAAGAGCGAGAACTTAAGGGCAGCTGCATCTTCTTCTTTTTTTTTTTTTTTTTTTTTTCTTTCTCAGATGAGAGGTGAAGTTTGATTTTTTAAGAGGCATTTAGCAAATTCAGATGTATATTTTAAAAGGGTACCAAACAAACCATATCTGAATTTTTAAGAGGTTGCTTCTTAATTTTTCAATTAAGAAGCAAACAAACAGGACCTAAATATAAAAAACACTCCCAAACACCCTCTAACTGGTCACCCCCACTCGACTTTATTACGCCACCATCACAGCCACCTTATAGAATCAATGAGATGGAAAATAAAACAGGAAACCCAAGGCAATTACAATTGCAGTTTTAGTTTTGCCACACGCGAAACCCAAAGAAAAAAAGAGGATCATGATAATGCATAGGTGAGTGTGCGAAGCAGGAGAACGAAAGAATGTTGATATAGATTAAAAGATGGAAGACAATATATGCCTTAGACAAATAAAATGATTCATGATTCATGAATATATAAATTTACTCTATTTTAATTTCTAATTCTGCTTCGCAACTTTTATTTATTTATTTTTTTTTATTTTTTTCCTTGCAACTATTTTATTAGTTACGAATATAAACGTATGATTCATTTCTGATTTATTGTATGAATATAATCATTTATGAATATAAGGTAAGTGGTTTAATCATTTATGAATATTGCGATAATACAAAAATGAGATAATTTAATATCATTATTTATAAATATAAATGTATAAATGTATGAATACAATCTTGAATTATTCATTTATAAATATAAAAATGGTTAATTAAATAAAATTAGAGAAACTTCTAACTAACCATTTGTGAATATAAAAGTAGTTGAGAAAATAAAATTACAAAAATTAGTGAATCCATGATTTTTAGCCAGTGGTATATTTATGAATGATTAATACCGTGTTTTTCTATTCATTAATAAATAAATTGTAAGAATAAAATGGTATAAGAGATGGGAAATCTTCAATAAAGTCCTAAAATTTTAGCCCGGTTTACGTTTTAGTCGTAAACTAATTTTTGTTTACGAAAAAATCCTAAAAACCGGCAAAAGTATGCATTTTGACCCCTTTTGACCGGTTGGAACCGGTAACAAATTAATTTGGGACTATTTCATTAACTAACCTAAAATATTGGGACTATTTCATAAAATGACCTAAAATATTGAGATTTTTTCTGCAAAAAATATATTAGGATTTTTCTGCAAACAAAAACGTTATTATTATTATTATTATTATTATTATTATTATTATTATTATTATTATTATTATAAACAAATATACTAATTTTTAAATTCATTATTATTAATATTTTTAATAATACATATAAATACACTTAAATTAAAATATATTAAAGAAATTAGTTAAAGGTGAAGGTGGTGGTGATGGTAATGCTTTAAGCATTAAAATCACTACTTGTATGTCCTCACTTTGTATATGATCATTTCACATTTTTTATTATTGTTTTCAATTCAAAATATTAACACTTAAAAATTTAAAAGAAGTTGTCTATTTGTAAAATTATGTATAAATAGTTTAAGATAAAAGGATTTCTCACTTTGTATATAAAATTTCTTAAGGTAGAATGATTTCTTTTCAAATCTAACAGATCCACAATAAATATTACATTGGTGACCCATATCAAAATTCGAAAATATTAACTAAAATATCTTATTTAATAGAAAGTAATATGATTTATTTTGCTTTATCACACTATATCTAATATGTTTCCAAAAAAACCACAAGGATAAAGTAATGAAAAAGAGCAACACACATGTTGGTAATTCAAAAATACTTACACACTAAGACATACATGCATATCACATGCTCACGGATTAATTAAAAAAATTAAATATTAAAATGTAAATATTAAGTATTTTTTTAAATAAAATTTTGAAATAAGAAATGAAAAAACGTATTAATTACAATTACTATCATAATTATTACATTTAACACTTTGTATATATAAATAAATATATAAATATAATGTAAATTTTTAATTTTAAAAATTTGAAAATCCTAAAATTGACATGTGGATATTACATATTTCAAAAATATCATAAAATGATAAGTATCAAAATTCATAAGAGATTGACATGTGGTTAAAATAGATCTTCATATATATATATATATATATATATATATATATATATATATATATATATATATGTACACACACAGATAGAGAGAAAGATGTAGGTAGGTAAAATTAAGAGCAATAAAAATGTTGAGAATACGAGAACAATCTGGATCTTTCATAATTTCAGTTTTAATTGGCTTTATAGAATCAACTTACAAAATCATCATTTTATTTTAACCCATATATTTTCCTTAATTTCATCGCTCTCTCTATGTAATAAGATTTGCATTTCTATACGGTTTCTTCCTACTCTGCACCTATATCATTCAAGACTCTTATCAGCACTCCTTTCCCTTCTCGAACTCTACGTACATGTGTCTGCTTGAGTGTCACCTTGAGCACAACTAGAAAGAGAAAGAAAGCCAACCTTCCCTCAAAAATGATATGACATGGATTACTTAAAAAAAATCTTCTAAAAACCGGTGTTTTATGTAATTAGGTTTTTTTACCATTGATTTTTTTTTTAACTATTTTTATGTAATTGATATTTTCTAATTTTTGTAATCGGCAATTTACATGTTTGCATAATGTTTTAAATTTTTTCTAAGGTATGACCAATGAACCAAAGTAATTGTCAAAAAACCTAAATTCAACGTGATGCATTCCAATTTCGAATTTGACCTACCATCTACAATAGTGAATGTAACATAGGGATATCCAAATCTACCCATAAGGTGACCTACTTCCACAACTCTAAGGCTAATGAGCTTTGAAAAAAGATGGGAAACATCTTTTATATCCTTCACACAAACATGGAAAAAGATTGATTCAAGATCAGTGCCTCACTTATCCATATTTTTTCTTATAGGAGGGCAATCTAGAAAAAACGCTACAAAAAATGTTGATCTTAATAGGAACGCACATGTTCCATAGAGTGACAATGCCACCTATGGCCTATGGGAGGACGAAAATCATCAATATGACAATGAGTGGACCGAACTGAAAACATGCTAGAAGAATCTAGATACTAACTCCACCATCAGGTTTTGAGTTAATATGGATTGAAAAATACAACTACCATAAGCTCTGAGAACTACAAAACCTTCGCACTACCTCTGATTGGCCGACACAAAGAGAAGAAACCTATATATACATATATATATATATATATATATATATATATATATATACACACACGTATGTATATACACAGAGAGATAGAGTGATAGGTTCAAATATGGATTGACATCTATTGTGCAGACGTGTGGACAATATTATTATATGAGAATGACAAAGAAAATATTTTCTTTGATAATGTGAATACGTTTAATCTTATATAATTATTGTCATTGTCACATATTCTCACCAATTAAATCGTCTATAAGGTTATTATAGACTTGTTATTATTATTCACATTCTGTTAAAATGTTTATTAAATCGTATTCTGTAAGAATGAAAATTAGTGTAAAACAATATGTGAGAATAAAAATGAATAAAAATTAGCGAAATGCACGAAAATGACGATAGTTGTGTAAGGATGAACGTATTCATATTACTCAACAACCTATTCTCTTAGTAATTCTCGTAAAATAACTTTGTCCACACGTTTGTACATCCATCTACATTATAACCTAGCCCTGTATATATATATATATATATATATATATATATATATATATATATATATATATATATATATATCATATATATTTAGAAAAAAACATATTTATATATAGTTTTTTAACCAAATATTTTATAAATTTGTTTTTTAAAATATAAATACATATTTTTATGTTTTTTTAGATATATACAAATACATTTTTTTTAGAATTATTAATATATTGTTTAGAATATTATATATATATATATATATATATATATATATATATATATATATATATATATATTCACGTTTCTAGAAGTATATATATCAAAACCATGTTTAGTAAAAAAAATATAGTAATGTTTCTAAAAATATAAAATAGATATTTATGGTTCTACAGAAGTATAAATACTTATTTTTCAAACCATAAATATAAATTTTTTTTTTTTTATGTTTTCAAGAAATATTATTTCATTAGAAATATAAATACGTATTTATACTTCTATTGAAGTATAAATATGAATACGTATTTTTAGAAACACATTTACATATTTTTAGAGCATACACATGTATTTTTATTATTTTGGGAAGTGTAATTATATTTTATAAATATAAATACGTATTTTTACTTCTATAGAATTATAAGTATATATCTTTTTAGAAACATAATATATATATTTAGAACTATAATTATATTTTTTTTCATAGAAACACATTTTTAGTTAATATAATTTTAGATATGTAAAAATACATATCAATATTTTACAAAATAATTAATATTTCTAAAAAAACACAAAATATACATATTTATACTTCTAAAAACATATTAATATAATGTTTAACTAAAAAAAATCGTATATAAATACATTTTTTCTACAAAATACTTTTATTATGTAAAAAAACATATTTATCGTAAAAAATTTAAAAATTGTAAACTTAAGAATTTTTATCACAAATATTATTTTGTGGTAACATAGAAGTTTATCATTATTGGTTACATGAGAAAAACAAACTTGGCAAGCATTGCCACAAATTAAAAATTACAAAAATTACTAAAAATTAAAGACTTTAATGTGAAAAGCCATAAAAAAATGACCCTTAATTGAAATTAGAATAAATAGATGAACACAAAAATAATACATAAAAACATAATGAAATAAACATAACTTAAAGCATAAATAAACGATCATAAAATCATCAAATGAAAACTCCGAAATAACATTTGATAACGATTATTCTAGAATTTGGAATCTACTTTCGAATGGCAATCATTAAATGTATATTTCGGAATGACATTTGGGAACATTTACTATTGAATCCAGAGTCTGCAATTTCCCTATTCATGACCTATTGGTGATTTTGACAACTAAAAGATATTTTTTTCCATATATATATTTATATTGGTTAGTTTACTTAATCGTCCAATAATTACAATAATAATTCGCCGTAAATGACAGTACTATTAAAACATTTTTAGAGTAAATTACATTTTCATTCATGTCATCAAAATTATGAATTAGTAAGGAAGATCTTTGCCATTTTATTTTGTTTCGGATATGGTGATTGCCTTCACTAACAACATCAAAAATCAATCGTTATGTATTTGAAAATTAAATTACTATTTTACCTCTTCTTTTAATATTTTTAAAAGATATTACTTATATCATCACCCAAGACATGTAACAACAAGCATGACCAAGAAACAAACAACTTCATCCAATAGTAAAAACCCAAATTTTCTTTATTTATTTTATTTTTGTGATGGTTTTCCGATAATTTATCAAACATAAATAAATCCATGTCTAAATTGTAATACATTACATACAAATTTTAGTAATTATAAAGAGGGTGTTGAACGAGTGTCTTCCATGAAATGATGTTTAAAAAATTACATGCAATTCTAATCATTAAGCTTCCACGCAACTTCATCCATTAATGGAAATTCAAACAATTGGTTTTGGCCATCTTCTTGCTCAACAACATTTAATTCCTCTCCTGCCACCGTAGAACCACCAAACAACCACCCATAGTCGCCGTCTTCCATTTCAATGTCATCAAATAAGTCGTCTAAATACTCCTTACCCTTGTCATCATGTACAGTGGGTGATAAATTTAACCCGAAGGATAGATCAAAGTTGTTATCATCATCATTTGATGTTCTTATTAGGCTGCTACACTCTCCATGGGTCATAATCTGCGGGTTGTCATCCATGCACTGGTTTAGGGTATTCGTGATAGCAAGCGGTTTTGGCTTAGTAACTGTTGTTGTGATGTGTTGCATGGGTTTATCATCATCACTAGATTCTTTCTTTTGTTGTTTCGAACGAGGGTGAATATTTGTGTTCCAGTAGTTCTTCACATCATTAGCCGTTCTTCCCGGTATTCTCCCAGCAATCAATGACCATCTAAAATTAAACTAAAACTTATCTTCTAATTTTATTTAATTTTTATTAATTAACTAAGTAAGTAAGAAATTGTGCTTACCTATTTCCTAAAAGCTTGTGAAGCCTGAGTATGAGATCAACTTCATCTTCACCAAAATTTCCTCTTTTTATATTCGGCCTGAGATAATTCACCCATCGCAGTCTACAACTCTTTCTGCATCTGTTTAACCCTACAAACATAACATGAAAACATTAGACAAGGAACAAACCTACAAAAAGAACTCGTAGTTCGTATTATATTTTCTTTTGAAAGAACGCAACAAAGAGTTAGGAGATAAACACAAAAAAGAGTACATGAATTTGCTACCTGCTCTATGAGGAACGAGGTGCCATTTCCCTTCCCCGTATTTCTCAATACACTGCTTAAGAAGCGTATCTTCATGTGGAGTCCATGCGCCTTTTCTCAATTCTAAACCATGAGTAGTAGTAATTGGTTTCATTTCCTTTGTACTCTTTTCAGTACTTGATGTTGTACATAAATACAGACCAAGAAGCTCTAATATATACTACTGAATCTCTCCTTAATGTAGCATGAAGCACGTGCTAATTAAATTCATATGTGTATATAACATCTAATTCATTACCTTTTTATAGACGCGGATAGACTTGCATGTCTTTTACAGCCCTTCTCTCCACATGTATGTATCACTAACGTGCACAATGATTTCTCCACACAAATATGAATGTCCCACAAACCATTGTGCATGATAGACAAAGATGTGACGTGTATCGTATTCAATAATTGGTTTCGGTAAATAGATAATAGTTGTATTTTTATTTTAAGTATTAGAGTAAATTCTAGTCTTGGTCCCTATAGTTTATTGGTTATAACAGTTTTGGTCTTATTTTTGGAAAAGTAACACCACTCTCTGTATGGAGGGTTTTGGTAACACCGGTGGTCATCCCTTCTAACGGCCCTAACGGAGGGGTTGTTAAACATTTTAAAAAGAGAAATGGAAACGGTGAATAATTGTGTTAGATTTTTCATTCGTCACATTGATGGATCATTCATGAATTTCTTCTAGGTTTGAGATTCTCTTTTACTTTTTTCAATTGAATTTGGTGGTCTTGTTATTCTTCTAAACAATTGATGATCATCAATATTGATGGATTTTTGAAGTTCATGGTAAAATCGGTCATTATCGATGCTTTTTTTAAACTCCATTGATGAAATTGGTCTTTTATTATTATTATTATTATTATTATTATTTATAATTTCTCAGTTTTTATAAGAAAACATGTTTTGGTCATCGTTTTGGGTTTGATTAGCTTATACAGAGAAAATAGAGCACAAAGAAACACTTTTCCTCTGGGCGACAAATTTTTATATAAATTATAAAATTGAATTTATTTTTGCATACTTAAAACTATATAATAGTATGTCGGACATGTTCAGAAAGGAACCGTGGCGTTGCTAACTCTTTATCAAATTCTTCTTTTCATAACATTGAAGGTACAATTATAGAGACACTTTTGTTTCGAGTTTTAAATTAGCATTTTCCATTTGTGATTTACTAATGCTTAATTCCGAAGCAACCCATTAGCTTCGAAGAACACGAAATGATATATTCATCAATTTCTGTAGTTTCTATATAGATCGTTAGTTACAATTTGATTCATATGTTCTATTTCCATTTCCCCATAATTTTGATTACTTTATCTCCCACACAAAATTAAAAATCATGGTGTTTAATTGTTACAACTTCCATCCTAATTTTTATTGAAATTCTTCAAATCATGAAAGTTGTCAGGTGGTTGATGCCATACCCATATGGTTATCCTATATTTTATTTAAGAACATTAATGTGTGGCTATAAAAAACATTAGTAAATTTGGTTAAAAAACAAAGGCATTTCCGTCATTCAAATCCGACAAAGGCTTGTTAAATGGTAACCGTCCTAGGGGACACGTGTGATACCAATACTCACCATATGGACCACCCATGATTAAATATTAATATTCAGACCAGAAGTGCTATTTTGGGAAGACCATAGGGGCCAAAAGTGTAAGTTAATCTAAATATTATTTATTTGGTTGTATGTATAAAAGAAAGAGGTTTGAGAAAAAGGATATTCCTAAGACCTAGGCTAGAGATATAACTGTCTCTTTACAGAAAGATTCCAAATTTGTAGCACGACCGTGTCCTTAGAGTTTTTGACAAATAAGTGTTTTTGGAAAACTTATTTACCAACAGGTATATTTTTAAATTTATTTACCAAAATGGGTTATTTAGTTTTTTTTTTTTTTTTTTTTTTTTTTTTTTTTTTTTTTTTTTTTTAATATTTCATGATCAACAACCCCTTCCTTCCATTTTTTTTTCATCTACATAAACCAAAAAAAAAAAAAAACACATTCACCTAACAAAAATCTTTGCAATCTTCATGTAACTTATTGTTTCTTCCTCTTTGATAAAGTGTAGCATCTATCTACCGAAAAATAAAATTAAAAAGAAAATAGATGAAGATGATAGCACCTGATATATATATATATATATATATATATATATATATATATATATATATATATATATATATATATATATATATATATATATATATATATATATATATATATATAACCATACAAAATCAAAACATAAACTCAAACTAAAATATTCAAGCAATTCTAATTTCATTCACTGAAAATTTCTTTCACTATGATGGAATCAAATCTAATTGCATTAAGAAGAAATTTCAGTACTAACAATGTAGACAAGAAATCATAATGTGATAGAATCTATTACATTTGGAATCAAAAGTTTCAATTAATCAAAGCAGATAAACAATCAACTAATAAAATTATGATGGAAGATTAAATACATAAATCGAACTGATGCTTAAAAAATGGAACTCACAAATATAGACAAGAAATCATACCTATGATAAAATGTATTACATTTGGAATCAAAAGTTTTAATTAACCAAAGCAGAGAAGCAATCAACTAACAAAACTATAATTGAAAATTAAATACATCAATCGAACTGATGGTTAAAAAATCAAACTGAGATGAAAAAGAATTGTTTTTATACTTCAAAAAATTGAAATGATAAAAGATTATGGTTCGAAAATTGAACCTGTGATGTAAATCAAAAATCTTACTAGTGCTAGAATCGTCGCCGAACACCGGAATGGAGTGGCCGACAGTCTCTCCACCTTGAGTGGAATCACCGGAGATGAAGGCCTGGCCGGAGTTTGGTGTCGCAGCGGTCTTTCAATCATTCCGATTAGAGAGACGTTCCAAGAATGAGAGTTGGGGCACGATGCCTTTTTTTTTTTTTTTTTTGTTTTTTTACTAAACTACTAAAAAAAACCCTTTTTAGTAAATATGTTTAAAAGTACACCTATTAGGTAAATAAGATTTTTTAAAACACCATTATGGTTAAAAATTCATGTCCTTTATATATAACTCGTTTAATGTTTTGTAAATTTTCATTTTTGTTATCAATTTGGTACCAAATTTAATTTTAGACAAAACTCGTCGTGTGGTATTATTATTATTATTATTATTATTATTATTATTATATTTTATTTGTTTTTTAATATTTTGAGATTTGGCCCAAAGAATAATTTTTTGGATTGGTTCATATTTTTAGCATTATGAATTTGTTCTCTACTCAAATTGAAATGATAAAATTGTGTTTATTATACTTTTTTTCATTTAAATATTAAATAAATATAAGGGCCCTCTCTCTCTCTGTATGTGTGTGTATAAATTTCGTGTGTGTGTGTTTGTATGTGTGTGTATAAATTTCATATTTGTTACTAACGTTCTTTTTTGTAATTAAAAAACCATAAATCAAGAAGCGCTTGCTTTTCCGTCTTTTAACTGCTTACACCAATCACACATTAAGAATATTTTCAGATCAACTCAACTTACCCCATAACATGCCTTAATTTTGTGATCAAACTCTTACATTGATGACTTTTGAGCTAAAATAATTGAATGGTTTGTTGTTTTTCAAACCAAAATACTAAGGTGCTGTTTGTTTTTTCTGAGATAAAATGTCTGCAGTCTGCGTACCACATCTGTAGACCTCTGCAGTAGAAGAGGTGGACCAAACGTCTGCAGTCTGAAAAAAGAAGACTGTTTGTTTTTTTAACATCTACGGGCTATTAAAATAAACTGAAATCTAAATAAACTGATTTTTTAAAACTTCAAAACGATTTTTTTATATATTTTTACGACTTTATTATAAATATATAACGAATCTAGATCAACTTTTATGTATTAAATGGTATTAATTTACATACATATTTGATTAAAACGAACAACTTTGATTGTAAAGTTATAACTAAACATTATAATTAGTGATCAAAGAATTTGATACATAAATAGATGGAAATAAACTTCGATTTTTTCAATTAAAATCTATTAAAAACGTACGATAAATATTTTCTCGAGAAACAGATGATACTCTATTAAATAAAGTTTTACAAAATTTTGGCAAAAAAATATAAGAATATATTATGATTTTTTATTCATATTTATATAAACAACTTGAACGACTATTATTATAATAAATTTTTATTTATAAATTTGTTAAAAATATCATATTTGTATCGTCAAATGTTTTTTTTAAGTTTTGTAATTTTTTTTTCAAACTGTTTATCATTAATAAAGTTGGAAAAAATATAAATTGAAAAAAAACTTAAAAAAATAAAGATATATATGTTTTTTTAGGCTAGAAGATGTCTGAAGATGTTAGAAGACTCTAGTCCACATCTGCGCCAAGAAGAGGGCGCGCAGACATTTTTAGGTCTGCAGTCTTCAAAAAAACAAACAGTCTGCGAAGACTAATGTCTGCGCGTGGTCTGCACGGTGCAGACAGAAGAGGTCTCGCAGATCTGCAGACAAAAAACAAACACTACCTAAATGTCATCTTCCCCATATCAAAAACAAGTTAAAAGATTCTATGGTTTCTTTTTAAAGCATGGATAAGAACAAAACAATTATTTTAGGGATCAAGAATTACGTTTGTTTTTTCTTACATTATCATCACAATATGTTAGGACATGATTTGTGATTTTTACGTTGCTTTACATAGCTTTTAGAGTTCTCGGTCTAGGACCGAAAACACCATGAATTCGGTAGTGTTTGGACCGAAATCACTTAAATGGTTTCGGTTGGGCTTTTGTATTTAGGTTTAGGTATATAAATCTATATATATATATATATATATATATATATATATATATATATATATATATATATATATATATATATATATATTGTACAGATTCAGCCATGTTCTAGGTTGGTCATTCTAATTTGCCGATTTTGAGTTTTGAGAGAGAAGAAGAGAACTGAGAGACATAGAAAGTCTGATGTACTAGAATATTGATTAATATAGTGTGCATTGAAGATTCATCACTGTGTTCTTATTCAATATTTATGATTTATGACATTCACTTGATTGAGATTGCGCACTAATCTACTGATTTGGAATGATACCTAGATCGTCGTTTTACAATTGGTATCAGAGCACCAAATGTGTCCTCCATTGTTATGCTAAAGAGGAAATCATCAAATTAACTGCCTCTTAAAAAAAAACTAGATGCTCAAAATAAAGTTTTAATTAGGATTAGGGAGGAATATAGCACCAAATGTGTTCACCATCATTATGTTAAAGAGGAAATTGTCAAATTAACTGCCGAACTTGATACGTTAAAAGCTAAATTTAAAGATGCTGAATTTAACTTTAAGAAGTTTGATGTGTCAAGTGAGTGTAATAACTTAAATTTTCAAACATTTTTTTTTTCATTTTCAAAACACGTTAAATTCTCATTTCACAATATCGGAAACACATGTATCTAAAATGTCAATCATTTCACAATGTAAATTACAATCCCAGAATCATAGAAACATCTCCCGCCGGTGTGTACAATCATGTCGATGCCTTGTCGCGATCCTCGGAACTACCTGAAACACATAACACATAACACGGTAAGTATAAAACTTAGTGAGTTCCCCAAAATACCACACACAACACATTAGCCACTTGAGGCTATACTCAATAAGACCCTCTGGTCAATGTGTCTCAGTGGGACCCTCTGGTCCCACAACTTAGTTGGACCCACTAGTCCCTTAACTCAACAACTCAATATAATACACAATATGCATATCACAAAACAAATAGCAGAATATCTCCAAACACATCACATATACATAAGACCCCCTGGTCATACATAAGTTACCACACAAGGTAAGTATAGTGAGAAGACTCGCCTCATAAGCTAGCAAGTAGAACCTCGTACTTGGAAATCTCGAACTCTGCCCACCGGTCTAGCCTCCGCCTAACACATAATAATTATCCCTAATTAATATTGGCCCCCAAGAAGCTAGACTAACCCTTCTATATTCACCGAAAGGTAAAAGACCATTTTACCCCTCCATGGTCTCAATGCTCCTAACTGCCTCACTCTCAAGACACGAAAGTCAATACGAGTCTACTGCCAAATTTGAACCGACTTGCCGAGTCCACTCGTACCCTCTAAATTCTTCTAAGGGTCTCACACGGCTCATCAAGTTAACCTCCCAACTCGACAGGTCTTCACTGTGTCACGAATCGCGGGGCAACCAGATTCGACTCGTCGAGTCATCTTATAGACTCGGCGAGTTGACTCATCTGGATGTGTCATATGGACGTCTAAGGTCAGATCTGCAACTCCAACCTCTAGATATAGCCTCTTAATATCCAAAAGTCACGTAAAGGTTTGATCTTGATGACCATACATGACATCAATGCTCCATAATGTGATCAAAAGCTCAAAGAAAGGTCACAAGCATTAGGACCTGCCTCTATCTCGATAAAGCTCAAAACTTTGGACCCTCAAGGTCCCCTCTAGTCCAGATATGAGGTTCTAACCTCAAACCATGCCCCAAAAGATCATGAACACAACATATTTGAGAGAAAACCCTAAAAGCTCCCCAAAAATGAGATATAACGAACAAGAGACGAAGATGAGAGCCTTTTACCTGTGAATAGCAGCATATGACAAAAGAATGCAAGATCCACAACCTCCTCTTGGATGGATACACCGAACTCCTCCAACCTCTCCTCCAAAGTGCTCAAGAGTGTTCAAGATGATCTCTCTCTCTCTCTCTCTCTCTCTACAATGAAAAGGGTAGGTTAGGGTTTCTCTCTGGGGAAGGTGGCCATAAAGGGAGGCCATAAGCGACTTTAAATAGGTCACAAGCTTGAGAAATTAGGGTTTCCTTCATCAACGCTGACTCGAGCCCACAAACTCATCGAGTCCGCTCATTAATCTACATCACCAGTCACGACTTTACTCGACGAGTTGAGGCACCAACTTGTCGAGTCACTCCTCATATCTCAAAATAAATATTTAAAATATTATACCTGGAAGTCCAGATGTTCCAATTCTCACCCACTAGAATCACACTTCGCCCCCAAAGTCATGCTCCTCAAATAGCTCCGGATGATGCTCTCGCATCTCGGACTCCTAATCCCAAGTCATCTCGGACCATTTTCCGATGTTGACACTGTACCTGAACTAGGGGCACCTCTTTGTTCCTCAAAACCTTCACCTTTCGATCCATAATCGTGATTGGTCTCTTAATGTAATTTAGGCTCGCATCCACCTGAATGTCCTTTAATTATACAACTTCCTTCTCATCAGCTACACACTTTCTCAATTGGGATACGTGAAAAGTATCATGGATCTGGCTCAACTTTGCAGGTAGCTCTAAACGGTATGCTACCTTACCCACTTTAGCGGTTACCCTGAATGGACCGATGTATCGGGGCCCCAACTTTCCCATCATCCTGAACCGTATCACCCCTTTCCACGAGGATATCCCCAGGAGAACAAAATCTCCAACCTGAAACTCAAGCTCGGATCGTTGCCTGTCCGCATAACTCTTCTGGCAACTCTAAGATGTCAGTAATCTTTGTTTGACCTACTGAATCAGCTCATTCATCTTGAGCACTATCTCAGTGCCATCCATCACTCGCTTCCCTACCTCTCCCTAGCAGATGGAGGTACGACACCTTCTCCCATAAAGAAGCTCAAAAGGAGGCATGCCGAGACTGGAATGGTGGCTGTTGTTGTAAGAAAACTCAGCTAAAGGTAGGTATGTGTCCCAACTTCCACCGAAGTCCATAACACATGCTTGAAGCATGTCCCCGAGCATCTGAATCATCTGCTTACTCTGTCCGTATGTCCGTGGGTGGTAGGCTGTACTAAAATGCAATTGTGTTCCCAACTCCTCAGGGAACTTCTTCCAAAATTTGGAAGTAAAACGCATATCCCGATTGGACACTACAGATGTTGGCTCCCCATGTCAAGTTACCACCTCTCGCATATATATCTCTGCCAGCCTCTCAGCAGAAGAGCTCTCACTGATTGCAAGAAAGTGAGCGCTCTTCGTCAACTGATCCACAATCACCCAAATCACGTCGATGCCTCGCATGGTCCTTGGCAACATGGTGATAAAATCCATAGAATTTTTCTCATTTCCATTGGGGAACCTCTAGTGGCTGCAACTTTTCATGAGGACGCTGGTGCTCGGCCTTAACCCGACAACATGTCAAGCACCTCTTGACTACCCATGTAATGTCTCTCTTCATACAGGGCCACCAATAATCTCTCTTCAGGTCCAAATACATCTTAGTGGCCCCGGGGTGGATCGAGAATCTCGATCTATACACCTCCTCCATCAGTATGCGTCGAGCTCTGCCTGTATATGGCACCCAAATCCTTCCTCAGAAGGTCATAAGTTCTCTGTTGTCCGTCACAAAATGGGACACCTGCCCAATCACCCGCTCCCTCTTGCGGTTCTCTAGTCTCACAACCTCCACCTGGGCCTATCGAATGATATCTAAGATTGGAGTCATCACTGTCATCCTCATACACACGTCTCAGATCGAGGTACTCTCTGCTCTACGGCTCAGGGCATCAGCTACCACATTAGCCTTGCCTGAATGATACAAGTTCTCGTAGTCATAATCTTTCACCGCATCCAACCATCTCGTCTGTCTCATTTTATGGTTGGGCTGATCCATAAGATACTTCAAAATCTTGTGGACTGTGTATATAGTACACCGAACCCAATACAGATAGTGACGGCAGATCTTGAGGGAAAAAACCACTGCCCCCAGTTCCACATTCTGGGTGGGATATCTCGTCTCATGAGGCTTCAACTGCATCGATGTATATGATATCACGTGCTCTCTCTGCATCAGTAACACACCCATTCCTGTAATAGAAGAATTGCAATAAACCACAAAATCCTCCATTCCCTCCGGAAGGGACAACATGGGAGACTCGCACAATCTCTGGTGAAGGGTCTCAAACAAGGTTTGCTCCCCGGGATCCCAAGTAAACGCAACGCCCTTCTGGGTTAAACAGGTGAGAGGGACTATAATCTTGGAAAAATCTCTAATAAATCTTCGATAGTATCCAGCCAGTCCTAGAAAACTCCTGATCTCGGTGGGGGATCTCGGCACCTCCCATCTCATAACCGCCTGAGTCTTGGCCGGATCGACCAAGATACCATTCTAGTTAACGAGGTGTCCTAGGAACTAGACCTCTGGTAACCAGAAATCATACTTGGAGAACTTGGCATAGAGCCTCTCCGATCTCAGTACACCTAGAATCTCTCTCAGGTTCTCCTCATGTTTCTCTCTGGACCTAGAATATACCAAAATATTGTCAATGAACACAATTATCGAACGATGCAACATGGGCCTACACACCCGGTTCATGAGGTCCATGAATGATGTCGATGCGTTAGTGAGCCTGAAAGGCATCACCACGAATTCATAGTGACCATAACGTGTCCTAAATGCCGTCTTCTAGACATCCTCCTTGCGGACTCCCGTCTGATGATACCCCAACCACAGATCGATATTGGAGAACCACGATGCCCCTTGTAACTGACCGAACAAACCATCGATCCTCAGAAGTGGGTAACGGTTCTTGACTGTCAACTTGTTCAACTCCCGGTAAGCAATGCACATCTGATGTGAACCATCCTTTTCTTGACAAAAAGGATCGGGGCTCCCCATGGCGAACTACTCGGCCTGATAAACCCTTTCCCCAGTAGCTCCTGCAGCTGTGAGGATAACTCCTGCATCTTCGTAGGCGCAAGGTGATAGGGTGCCTTGGTAACAGGCACCGCTCCCAACACTAAATCGATCTAAAACACCACCTGCCTCTCGGGAGGCACTCCCGACAACTCCTCGAGAAAAACATTTGGAAACTCGCACACTATCGGAACCTCAGAGATAGAACTCGATCTCTCTGAAGTGGCCCACATATCATCACATATGCCAAAAATCCCATACAACCCTACTGTAGACTTTGTCTCGCTCTGGCGGCCGAACAAAATGCCGACCCAGATCGGGTAACCTCGCCATGTACAGTAAGCACTCCCCTACTAGGGTCTAGTATGGTCACCAGCTGACGCTCAGAGTCGATCATAGCTCCAAATCGACTCAACCAGTCCATGCCCACGATGACATTGACATCCCTTATCGTAATCGGTACCAGATCTATATGAAACTCAACTACGAAAATCTCGAGCACACATCCACGAATCGTGTCGGTTGCAAATACCGCATGCTCATCGGCTATGGAAATTCTCAGAGGTCGACTCAACGCCTCTCGTCGGATATTGATGTGACGACTAAATGCTAATGATACAAGGGAGCTACTCGCACCCGATTCAAATAACACTAAGGCAGGCACAAAACTCACAAGAAAAGTACCTATACACAATCACAATATAAGCACAAAATATCTCAAGAGAATATAGTAAGAACACGTACCAGCCACAACAACATGTGCTGTCAACTGAAAGGCTCTCGCACAGACCCACGCTATCTCAGCCTTTGTTGGCCAAATCTCAGTAGCATGCACATAAGTAGATGCAGATCGCTGGGATGATCCCTGCACGAGCTGAGGGCACTCGAACTTCCGGTGGCTGGTGTGGTTGCAATGAAAGTAAACTGAGAATCCTTTGGGGCAGTCCTTTGCCATGTGCCCCTCCTTTCCACATTTTTAGTAGATCCTCGTACGACAAGAACCCTCGTGACTCTTGCCGCACTTGCTACAAGTGCGGCCCATCTGACCCTCAACTATGGAATTAGCGGGCTTAGTCCGCTTCTTCACTGACTGCGACTGCACTGGTCTCCTGTCCCTCCCCTAGGACTCCTCCTCCACCCTAGTTGAGGGTCAGAAGGGTGCATTCGAATCCCTCAAACTCTTTTGAAAATCTTTCTCAAATCTCAGTTAAAGTCCAAACAGACCCGAGGGTGCATTCGAATCCCTCAAACCAAGGCTCTGATACCAACTTGTAACAACGTAATTTTTCAAACAATTTTTTTTTTAATTTTCAAAACACATTAAATTCTCATTTCACAATCTTGAAAACACAAGTATCTAAAATGTCAATCATTTCACAATGTAAATCACAATCCCAGAATCATAGAAACATCTCACGCCGATGCGTACAATCATGCCGGTGCCTTGTGGCGATCCTCAAAACTACCTGAAACATATAACACATAACACGATAAGCATGAAGCTTAGTGAGTTCCCCAAAATACCACACACAACACATTAGCCACTCGAGGCTATAAGTCAACAAGACCCTCTGGTCAGTGTGTCTCAGTGGGACCCTCCAGTCCCACAACTCAGTTGGACCCACTAGTCCCTCAACTCAGCAACTTAATATAATACATAGTATGAATATCACAAACCAAATAGCTGGATATCTCTAAACACATCACATACACATAAGACCCTCTGGTCACACATACATTACCACTCAAGGTAAGTATAGTGAGAAGACTCACCTCGTAAGCTACCAAGTAAAAACCTCGTACTCGGAATTCTCGAACTTTGCTCACCGGTCTAGCCTCCGCCTAACACATAATAATTATCCCGAATTAATATTGGCCCTCTGAAAGCTAGACGAAACCTTCTATATTCACAAAAGGGTAAAAGACCATTTTTACCCCTCCATGGTCTCAATGTTCCTAACTGCCTCACTCTCAAGACACGAAAGTCAATACGAGTCTACTACCAAAGTTGACCCGGCTCACCGAGTGCACTTGGGTAACTCACCGAGTCCATTCGTATCCTCTGAATTCTTCTAAGGGTCTCACATGGCTCATCGAGTTAACCTCCCACTTGGACGGGTCTTCATTGGGTCACGAATCGTGAGGCAACCTGATTCGACTTGTCGAGTCATCTCATAGACTCAATGAGTTGACTCCTCTGCATGTCTCATATGGACGTCTGAAGTCAAATCTACAACTCCAACCTCTAGATCTAGCCTCTTAATACCCAAAAGTCATGTAATGGTCCGATCTTGATGACCATGCATGGTATCAATACTCCATAATGTCATCACAAGCTCCAAGAAAGGTCACAAGCATGGGGACCAGCCTCTAACTCGATAAATCTCAAAACTTTGGACCCTCAAGTTCCCCTCTAGTCCAGATCTAAGGTTCTAACCTCAAACCATGCCCAAAAAGATCAAGAACACAACATATTTGAGAGAAAACCCTAAAAGCTCCCCAAAAATAAGATCTAATGAACAAGAGACCAAGATGAGAGCTTTTTACCTCTGAATAGTAGAAAATGATAGAAGAAGGCAAGATCCACAACCTCCTCTTGGATGGATACACAAACTCCTCCAACATATCCTCCAAAATGCTCAAGAATGCTCAAGATGGTTTCTCTCTCTCTCTCTCTCTCTCGCTCTGTCTCTCTCTCCAAAGAAAAGGGCAGGTTAGGGTTTCTCTCTGGGGAAGGTGGCCGGAAAGGGAGGCCATAAGGGCCTTTAAATAGGTCATAAGCCCGATAAATTAGGGTTTTCTTCAGCAGCACTGACTCGACGAGTCAGCTCACAGACTCTTCGTGTCCGCTCATTAATCCGCATCACTAGTCACGACTCTACTCGACGAGTTGAGGCACCAACTCGTTGAGTCACTCCTTATATCTCAAAATAAATACTTAAAATATTATACCTGGAAGTCCGAATGTTATAATGAGATAGTTGAATCTATGATAGAAAAATAATTGAAATGGAAAGATAACTAGAAAAATGGTTTAGGGTATCATAGTGCTCCACCTCCTGTTAATGATAATTATGTATATGCCTCAAAGACGATAGAAATAGGAAAACCTGCTCAGTATGGCCATCCTCATATATAAAATTCAATTAACAATGAACAATATGGTCCCGATAACAGTGTTGAGGTGAACGATACTAACGTCTCTACTTCATATGCAGACCAAGTATTAGTGGAAGATGAGGACAAGGAGGACATTAATAATGCTAGTTCTATTGAAAACTTTTCAAATACTAATGTTTCTTTTTCATTCGTTTCAAATAATTGTGTGAACAAAGATATTAAAAATGTTGCTTTAGATCCTTTTAAAATCTATGGTGATGTTGCTTTTGATTCAAATTCAAATAGTCTTGTTTTTGAAAAATTTAAGCCATGTAAAGCTGTAAAAGACTGATGGGGTTTGAGCATTCTAAAAATTCCTAAGTGTACATGAAACCCTAATAACCTTTGATCTATGTTTGTCTAATTATCATGCAAAGTTGATTTCCAAAGCTATGATCCTATCTAGCATACATGGGGAACAATTTTAAATTAAATAATAGATAGAACTACATACCTTGTTGTTGTAGGTGTTCCTTGAAACCTTGTGAGCCTAGCACCCCAAGTGTGATGCCTCAGATGCTTCACACAACACCAAATGCTATGGAGTAAACTTGGAGAGAATGTATAACACTCAAAATCGGCTCTAGCCCTCTTGTTTCTTGTCTAACCGATTTTGGGGAGAACACATGAGCTTTATATAGTGTTGACACATCTAGGGTTACACCCTAATGTGTCATGACTCTTCATTTCCATGACCCATAGGTTTGTAATTCCCATGGAGCCTCCATGGACCATCCAATGGGTATAACACATCTTGATTATCCATGGAGCCTCTTAGCCCACTATATAAGTTATGGATGATTTAAATAATCAATCCATACATTTAATTAGTTGTCTTTTGATCACTTAATTAATTCTAAATTAATTCTTGATCAAAGTGATTAAATAATATTATTAATATATTAGAACTTATAATATATATTAATAAACCATATGTGTTATTTCTCTCATTTAGTTTATCCAATTGCATGGTGTCATGCAACCCAAATGGACCATGTCGGGTCGGGTCAAGTATTTACCAGAAATAGTTATGGACTTAGACACCTTATCCAACAGTCTCCCGCTTGGATAAGTCTAATAACTATAACTGCAATACTTCAGGAACAGATCGACAATCGTAGTTCTTTCAAGGTCTCTTGGAAGTGAGAAGATGATGGTATGCCATTTCAGATAAGGGATCATATAATCCTCTGTTCTAGATATCAGCCGAACAAACACATGGAACATGGTCTTGCTTATTGTCCAACAGTTTGTTTCCCGATTTCTGATTTGTTTGACAAAGAACTTAATTGAACTCATCAACTTAGTTCTGACCGGGCCTAGTACATAGGTCAAAACAAAAACATCGAGGTGCCCAGATATCAGCCTCTAATCCAAGAAGGAACAAATAAACTTCGACTTATATGCTTGTTCTACTACTGGTTAAATTACACACAAATGCACGTTTTATAACATCGAGTTACCAATGCGGTTTCGCACGTTCAATGCATAACTAACTCATAGTTAACAAGTCATATCTGTAGGTTTGAAGACTTATATGATATTACCGTCTCGCGATCACTCGAGATAAATTCCATGAAATGATGCCAGCAAGCGTTGGTTGAATCCAATACTCAGAACTTATGAGCACTCATGAGTGTTGAGGCCATGTCCAACATCTTAGACCTCTACAACCAACTCATGACAGTCTTATTTCATCTCTACTTCCAACATATGTCCGACTGTGGATAATTTGAATAATATGTAAAACAACATAAATATTCTGGATGTCAAAACATGCAAAAGAAATAATAGTAAACGATTGATAAGTGATAGCAACACTTTAATCATAAATAAACACAACTTTTATTCATCATCAAATGTCAATTACATTTTACAAATTTCATAATTATCTAACTACTAAAACTAATATCATCCTTCAGCCCTATGCTCCTAGCATGCTGGAGATGGTTAACCCTACCCAGTCCCTTCGTGAGGGGATCTGTCGGGTTCTCATCCGATGATACTCTCTTTGCCATGAGTGGTTCATTAGGGCCGTAAACTCCTCTAAGAGTTTACTCTTGAAGAGTAAACTCTAATTCCAAGCTTCACACATCAATGGATGCCACCCGGGTCACTCCAAACACTTGAAATGAAGTGTTTTCACGACTAGAAGTGTACGTCCTCAACTAATTAGTAGTACAAACCCTAATTAGATACAAATGTGTATCTTTTCATATTACATACGAACCTCGCACGCGTTCAAGCCCCGAACTGACGTTTAGCATCCAAACTGACATATTCAGCGACTGGTGAGTTCATACCCCTACTCTTTTTCTGTGTTTTTCAAATGTTTTTAGGGGGGAATACAAGCAAAAGTACAAGGAAATCTTGTACTCAAACTTATTATTTTAGTTCAAATGTTTATATTCCGTATGTTTCTAATATCGAATACCGTATTATCCAATAATTCAAATTGCAGAGTTAGCGTTCAGATTAATCGTAGATTTCTTGATAAAGTGTTATAATGTATTTTATATTTCATAATCTACGAAGAATTCATACTAATCATTAATTAGGATTAATACTAATAAGATACGCCCTCAGATAGTCATAGAACGACGAAACTATAGCTAGGAATAAAACGAATAAGAATAATATGAATACGAATAAAACGAATACAAATAAAACGAATACAAAAGTACACCTTTGGATATCGACAGAGTTTCGAAAATACTGCTAAGTAAAGTAAATATTCGACATTCGAGTGTAGGATAACTAGGATAACAGAATATCTAATTAATACGACAAGTATGATAGATAGTAGGGCAAAGTATTCCGAACCAAGAACTAACCACGACTTTAGGAAAGTAAGGGTTTTTTGGGATAACGAATTGTTCCTAACGAAACTGTAGAATAAACGAATAACTAACTCATATATAAGAAAATATGGGATTTTCTTGAATTACGAACTGTTCATAATTTCATTGTGTACTAAACGGATAACCAAACTTAACTTGACCGTGTAACGAATGGAAAACTAAACTTTACTAATAAGAAAATATGGGATTTTCTTAGATAACGACTTTTTTAGAAAAACCAAAGGAAACCTGTTCTTTTACAAAAATAAACCGCTTATGAACTCACCAGCTTTATGCTGATTTTCAAACTGGTTGTATTCTCAGGTCCACATTGCACAGGTACACAACGATCTTTTGGAGAAGACGGAGCGTATAGAAGACTCGTCTTAACTTTTGTTCATATGAAATATATGTATAACTTTTGTAACACTTTGCTTTCAAAGAAATTTAATTATTCATATGTAACGTAATGTTTTGTGTTTAGTACGATTACTATGTACATTGGTTGAGATATACATGATGTCCTCCACCCCGGAACATTTCCGCCATCAGTTTTGGGGTGTGATAGATTAGTATCAGAGCCCTTGTTTATAGTGAACTAGTATACCAAACCTTACATGGTATAAGAATATAAACACTAAGGGGCCGAAGTGCTCTGAACTAAAAGTATACTTTAAAATATAAGTATTTTCAAAAATATACAAGTATACCTAGCCGCCGGAAACTGTAAACACGAGTAGAACAAAACATAAGTGATTAGGTGTTGTACGTTGCGGTTACACTTGGGCAGTTATGTAGTCGTATCTAGGGTCAATATAGCCTGATCAACTATATTCATTCGAGACACGGTCAACATGTGCTTGGGAGCGATTGTGGTGTTCAGCATGCCTAAAAATTACCCAATACCCAAACAACGAGCCGTCGTTACAACGAATCATGAAATACTATGGGAGTATTTCTCAAGCCAAATCCGTTATAGAAATCCTCATTCCAACGTTGCTCCTCAATCATTCCTTTAGCGATAGTTTATCTGCTTTGATAACTCTTTCTTGCTTTATCGCTTAATAGAATTCTATATCTGTCTTAATGAGTTATCCCCTATTCCATATCTCTTTATTCAATTCAGAGGACTTATGATCCTCTCTTTCTTGGCTATTTTAGATCAAGATGCCTCTGAGGAATAGACCCAACTCAAAGAATAACAATCCTCCTCCGCCACCACCTCCTCCTCAATTTGATTCCGTCATATTTCAAGCAGTTGTCAATGTTGTTGTGGCTGCTACCCTATCGCAAATGAATCTCAGTGGTTTAGGTGAGCAAGTAGGTGGTCCCCAGCCCCAAAACCAGGAAGGTAGCCAAGGACACTGGAAGGAGTGTTCCTATAAGGACTTTATGAACGCGAAACCCACATTCTTCGATGACACAAGAGGTGTTATTGCCTTAACTCAGTGGTTAGAGAAAATCGAATCTATCTTCGAGATCTGTGTTTGTTCAGAACAAGGTGAAGTTTGCAGCCTGCACATTCACCGATAAAGCTCTGACTTGGTTGAACGGCTGAGTCAAATGTCTAACGCTACCTGTAGCCAATGCTATGGGTTGGGAAGTCATGAAGGAACATCTGCGCGCAGAGTACTGCCCTCGGGGCAAAATACAAAACCTAGAGCATGAACTCTGGAACCAGAAGATGAAAGGTTCTGATATCGCCACTTCCACTTCAAGGTTTGATGACTTGGTGCTTCTTTGTCCGGGGATGGTTACCCCGGAAAGCAAAAAGGTTGAGAGGTTCCTCTGGGGGTTGACCCAGCCAAGCAAAGGGAACGTTTTAGCTGCGAATCCGGATACATACGACAGCGCCAAATTCCTAGCGCAAATCTTGATCGACCATAGTGAGGATATACAGGAAACGACCACCACTCCTGAGCCGACAGAGAGAAGTGGTGAGAAAAGATAGTTTTGGAAGATGAAGGAGAAAAGTCAGCCTTTACAGGAGTTTTTGAAGAAACAGCAGATAGTGGCAGTCCACGCTGCCACTACCCCTGCTGCTGATTCTGTCATCGGTTCCTCAGCCCAAGCACCTATCACCGCATATGCCGGTATTCTCCCATGGTGTAATCGATGTAGTTACCACGACAACATCCCCGGTCCCTATCGTGACATATTTTGCAAAAAATGTGGCCAAGAGGGTCATCTTGCACGAAGCTGCAAAACACCAACAAACCAAGCATCCAAAGTGGGCATCAGTCAGGCCTGCTATGGTTACGGTGAAGTCGGGCATTTTAAGAGAAACTACCCCAAGGCAGCAACAACTGGCAACATCGGGAGAGTCCTAGCTATGGGACAAAATGAGACAGCCGCCGATCCCACCGTTGCCACAGGTATATTCCTTTTCGATAACCCTTATGCTTGCAATCTTTTTCAATTCTAATACTGAAAGATAATCTGTTAGCTATTCATTTGAATATCTTCATAAACATATTCCTCAACTAGGAACCGAAACGTTTACCATCGAGATTGCTAACGGTGACAAAGAGAATGTTAACAATATATCCATAAGTTGTATCCTTACTCTGGGAGACTATTCCTTTTCCATTTAACCTAATGCTAATTTTTCATGAAGGGCTTTGATATTATCATTGGCATAGATTGACTGAGTCCAATCATACCGATATTCGTGGTTTCGAAAAGCCCATCCGTCTCAATCTTCCCTCAGACCCAACTCTCATGATCTACGACGACAAAGCAAATTCCAATTTTCGTATCGATCAAATTCCCGGAGCAAACCCTATAGCTAAATCTCCGCATCGATAGGCTCCAGCAGAAATCCAGATGTTACCCAATCAACTTCGAGTTCACGAGAATGATGTTCCAAAACAGCATTCAGGATTCGATATGGTCACTACGAGGATGTAGTGATACCCTTCGGTCTAACCGATTTCTTTGGTCACGTAGTAAGTTAAGAAGGTATGATACATTGTGAAACGTGTAAAACCTAACCCGAGGTACATAGAATTTTTTGAAATCCTCATTAGGATCGATCCGTAGCCTACAAACTCCGACTAAACTCAGGACTTAGCAACATCCATCCGGTATTCCACGTCTCTGTCCTTAAGAAGTGCCTATTCGACGAAACCCTAGTAATTCCTTCGATGAGACCGAAATCAATGAAAGTCTAAACCTCATGAGAGAACCAATCGAAACCCTAGATCGGAGGATTAAACGTACGAAAGAAAGCCGTATCCCGATAAGTGAAGGATCGAGTTCACTGGGAGCGTGAAGAACCAATGAAACTGATGTATCCGTATCTCTTTCCAAATCCTTGAGTCATATCTAAAGTTTGAATTTCGGGACAAAATTCCCTCTAACGGGCGGGATAATGTGACAAACCGAAGTTTGCTCCATTGCCGTAACCCGTTTCCGTCTATAAAATTCGTCTTTTTCGAATTGTTTCCGTTTAAGCTTTTAAATTAAGTCATTATTTTTTACACTTCTATTATGACTTAATTGGTGTCCAAACACGTTACAAACTCATGAAAACATCCCAAACTATTACTTAGAAATTTTTTAGTTTCGACCATATCGGGTTACGGCAACTTAATCGGGTGCGACGAAAAGCCCCGTTTAAACATTAGTATCGGGTAGAATTCCACCATGTCTCAAACTTTAACCATATATAAAGTTAAGAGAGCCTCATTTGAAGACTTTTCCACTCTCTCTCTACTCTCTCTCTACAACTTGATCTTAGATCCAAAATCACCAAATTCAACCTCCAAATCTTCAAGGTAACTATCCTAGCTCATTGTATAACCTTTTCAGCTTTCAAATCCATGTTGAATTTATGATTTAGGATCATAAACATGTGTTTACAGTTCTGGAACACTCATGGGCCGTGAACACATACAAGATGGGTTTTTGAGCCCCAAAACCCTCCCAAATCACTTTTGGAGCTTGGAATCGATTTAACGACATATTGGACTTGACTTAGAACACCTTGAACTCATCATTTAGGGAGTAAACATGAGTTTACAGCCAAAGCACTTGTTTGGACCGTAAACACCATTTCTTGGGCAGTAAACACCTTTTTAGTTGTTAAGATGCCCCTTAAACACCTCCTATGCCTTGGATTAAAGTTTAGAAGCAACCACATGCTAGTTAGAGGCTTAAAACTTGAAGGAAACCACCCCATAGGATATTACGGAAGTAAACCCCCCACGGATAGATTCATGTGCCGTAAACTCGTATATCTTAGTTAAATGATGCCCTAAATTCATCCCAAGGCTTGTATGATGACTTAGAATCACATGTGATTGACCTAGGACCCCTAAAACACACTTTGAGTGGGCACATAAGTGTTTACGGCCTTAAACTCCTAGTTTACTGCTGTAAACTCCTTAAATGGTCCTTAGGATGTTCAAAACCCATTCTAATGCCTTAAAACCAAGCCTAGCATTAACCCTCAAATGTTATAAGGCCATTTAGCAACCTAGAACACCCCACCATGAGTTTATGGCCGTAAACTCATGGGGAGTGGGTCATTAAGGTCGTAAACTCCTCTAAGAGTTTAATCTTGAAGAGTAAACTCCAATTCCAAGCTTTACACATCCATAGATGCCACCCGGGTCACTCCAAACACTTAAAATGAAGTGTTTTCACGACTAGAAGTGTATGTCCTCAACTAATTAGTAGTATAAAGCCTAATTAGATACAAATGTGTATCTTTTCATATTACATGGGAACCTCGCACGCGTTCAAGCCCCGAACTGACGTTTAGCATCCAAACCGACACATTCTGCGATTGGTGAGATGATACCCCTACTCTTTTTCCGTGTTTTCCAAATGTTTTCAGGGGGAATACAAGCAAAAGTACTAGGAAATCTTGTACTCAAACTTATTATTTTAGTTCAAATGTTTATATTCCGTATGTTTCTAATATCGAATATCGTATTAACCAGTAATTTGAATTGCAGAGTTAGCTTTTAGATTAATCGTAGGCTTCTTGATAAAGTGTTATAATCTATGTTATATTTCGTAAATCTACGAAGAATTCATACTAATCATTAATTGGAATTTATACTAATAAGATACACCCTCGGATAGTAATAGAACGACGAAAGTATAGCTAGGAATAAAACGAATACGAATAATACGAATACAAATAATACGAATACGAATAAAACGAATACGAATAAAACGAATACGAAAGTATGCCTTTGGATATCGATAGAGTTTCGAAAATACTGCTAAGTAAAGTAAATATTCGACATTCGAGGGTAGGATAACTAGGATAACAGAATACCTAATTAATACGACAAGTATGATAGATACTAGGGCATACCATTTCAAACCAAGAACTAACCACGACTTTAGGAAAATAAGGGTTTTCCTGGGATAACGAATTGTTCCTAACGAAACTGTAGAATAAACGAATAACTAAATCACATATAAGAAAATATGGGATTTTCTTGAATTACGAACTGTTCCTAATTTCATTGTGTACTAAACGGATAACCAAACTTAACTTGACCGTGTAACGAATGGAAAACTAAACTTTACTTTTAAGAAATAATGGGATTTTCTTGGATAACGACTTTTTCAGAAAAACCAAAGGAAATTTGTTCTTTTACAAAAATAAACTGCTTATGAACTCACCAGCTTTATGCTGATTTTCAAATTGCTTGTATTCTCAAGTCCACACTAGACAGGCACACAACGATCTTTTGGAGAAGACGGAACATATAGTAGATTTGTCTTATCTTTTGTTCATATGAAATATATGTATAAATTTTGTAACACTTTGCTTTCAAACAAATGTAATTATCCATATGTAATGTAATGTTTTGTGTTTACTATGATTACTATGTACATTGGTTGTGATATACATGATGTCCTCCACCCTAGAATGTTTCCGCCATCGGTTTCAGGGTGTGACAGGCTTCTTGGCCGAACTCCCTGTACCCGAAACCACCTTCGGCTTCCTGTTTCTCTCCATATCAAGGTGAATCTCTCTCTCTCTCTCTCTCTCTCTCTCTCTCACCAGCCCTAGCGATCATGTCATCCAAAGTTTTACGGGTGGAACGGCTCACAAACTGGCGGATATCAGTCCATAACATCTCATGATATCGGGTCTTCTTCATTGCCTCATCAACTGTGTACTAAGGAACAAGAAGAGCCCTATACCTAAACTTGGCGGTAATCTCCGCCACGTCTTTGTTGTCTGAGTAAGATCCTGAAACTCCTTGGCTAACTATTGCACCTCAATGGATGGTCTAAACTCGGCTCTGAACCTGATAGTAAAATCTACCAAAGTTATAGCACTAAGTGCTCTGTCATCCCCGATGACACGCCAAATCTCCTCCCACCAATCTCGTGCACTGTCGATTAGAAGACAGGATGCTCATCTGACCCTGTCCCCCTCGAGACATCTGCTGGTGCGGAACGTGTTGGCAAGATCTTCCAACCACCTAGTACTCGCAATGGGGTCCCGTGCCCCATGGTAGTCTGGAGCTACACAAGCCTGGAACTCCCTAAAGGTGAGTGTGCGCGACCCCATCATGGGCGCCATCTCAGCACGGAACATGCTCAACTTCTCATCCATGAAATCTAAAATACCCTCCTTGATCGAACCGAAGATCACAATAGTCTGCTCAAGTATGATACGAGTAACCTCTGAAGTGAAAAACTCCCTAGTCTGCTCATCCAAATTCTCGGCCCCCGAGCATGATCCTGATCCCTGCCCGGCACCTAAAATGCCTCCTTCTGGTCTAGGACGTAGTACCACCATTCTGAAAACAAATCATGATAGACGTCAGAAACGCTGATATATCTCGAGGGATCGCTACTACTACAGGTTTCCCGGTCTCATCTCAGCCTTACTTGATTCAAGTACATATCCTCTTCTTCCAGTAGTATGGTCCCCTACTAACTTACACATCTATTCGTACTTTCCTCAAAAAAACTTCCTCGACTCCACCAAGTCACTGCTACTGCTACTAATCTTTGCCACTCTGATCCTTTGCTCGCCCTAGGAAATCTCTGACTCAACCAAAAACCAGTCCTAAGCTGTTGAAGGCCCCCTTGTAATGCCAATTAGGCATCATCTGAATACCACCACATGTGATGAGGCTCAAATAATCCTTTGAGTAAAAGACTCGTTCCTACAACGGTTGGACTCAAACAAGAGTCGTGCAGTAGGGCCAAATTAAACACTCTGAGATTATCCAACCTTGATCACATGTGATGTGATGTATTCTCCTAATAGCTAACTCCCATCACTTGGAGTCCCACAAAGCACAAAGCAAACAACATTTGGACATAGGAACAAATCAAGCAACTATATACTCATAACAAGAAACTGTACTAGCATATAATGCTAAGCTCATAATATGAGGCATAACCTAATCAGGCTATCCTACTACTGTCTACTCAATACTAGCGTGCAATTCTCATAAAGCTGAAACACATTAGCAGGCACGTAAGGCATCCTCCTAGATCCTTAGTCCTATTCTAGCATGTTCTATTGAAACTGATAATCATAGTATAAACTTGTACGTGTAATTTGGGAGTACTTACTTGAGCCCGGCTAATCGCATGCACCACACCCTTTTCTTATTTTCATAATCCTTTTCTTTTTAAGTCTCTTTTTCAAAAATTCTTTTGAAAACATTTTTCTTTCAAAAATATTTTACTATTTCCTTATTTTCAGTTCAGTCATACCCATATTTGTGCCCGAATCCCTCAAACCAAGGCTCTGATACCAACTTGAAACCACCCAAAAAAAATTGTTTTAATAATACTAAAAATCACATCATTTATAATAAAACCATGTAAAGAGCAAATCAAATGTCATAGTACTGTGTCAAACAAATATGTATCAATCATAGTAACATCCAAAATAAACTCCCAGGATAAACTAAAGCTGTGGTGTGTGCGATGCCATCAACCTGAGCCCTTCCCTTTGCTTGCGGAAGTACCTGAAACCAAAATTGAAACTGTAAGAACAAAGCTTAGTGAGCTCCCCCAGAATACCACATACCATACAATAATATATAAGCATATACTGAGCCTCACCCACTGCATCGGACCGAAGTTCGGAAACTGCATCATATCAAAGTATGAAACTAACCATGGCCTTGCCTTCTGCATCGGACCGAAGTCCGGAACTGACTGGGACCTTGTCCCCTGCATCATACTAAAGTCTGGATACTGACTGAGCATAACATAGCATAACATAAACAATCAACTAACATCAACACATATACTGCACAGTGCGTCGGACCGAAGTCTGGAGCACATAACACAATGACATCCTTGAATTACGGAGACATCAAGCATACTGAACTACTGCATCAGACCAAAGTCTAGAACTACTGCTAACTAAACAGGTCAGCATTGTGGTCGTTGACCCGTTCCTACTGGAAGGGAAAACTCACGTCGTAGTGCTGGCTGCTGAGATGCTAACTCTAACAGTGGCTAACTGCTGCTCCGGAACTGTCCAACTACAATTTCCAAAAACACTAGATCAGTTAGTGATAAATGCTCTCGGGGTTAAATGACTATTTTACCCCTAGTTAAAGTCAGCTCCCTGGTCAAAGTCAACTTCCAGTTGACCGGACTATCCGAGTTGGGCCGTCAACTTGTCGAGTCCCTATCATCCATTCCAGTCCTCTAACCTCTTCTTCGATGAAAACATCAAGTCTAAGTTCATCCGACTCACCTAGTTGCATGAACAACTCGTCGAGTTCCCCTTCAACATATGAACACGTCCAGACTGTGACTTGCCTAGTTGAAGAACAACTCGTCGAGTCTGAAGAAGAAGTCGTCGAGTTGAAGAATAACTCGCCGAGTTCCAAGCATGTTATTACTACACAGTCGATTCTAATTGGTTCCAGTGCTTCCAAAACATATATCTGAGCTTCTAGGACTAGTTTTGCATGTATAGTTTCAAACTTTACATGCATGCACAAGAGTATGAGGCTAAAATACCCAATATCAACAAATACTAAGCACTTAGGGTTGGAAGAAGGACAAAATCACGTAAAGGTGATTCTAATGAGTTCCTAGGGTTCAATAACGTCTAGATCTTAGGTTTCCATTCCAAAAGAGAGTCCATATCTCAAGTTTTGAATCATAAAAGATTCCAAAGAAGTAATGACAAGCATATAAGGGGTTTTAAATGGAGGAATACACATGGTTATAACTTCCTTACCTAAATGAGAAATATATGGAACCTAACTCCTGGATCTCCTTTCTCTTCTATGGACCTTCCCTCCTTCCATCTCTTCCAAAGTTGATGGAGCAATCACACTCAAACTCAACAATGGGGCAAGGGTTTACAGGGAAAATGATTTAAAGGTGATGGAGGCTGGGGTGGGAGGCTATACGAACACTTAAATTGGGTGCCAACTCGCTAACGTATGGACTCGTCGAGTACCCATCCCCAAATGCGCGATTATCCCATCTCAACTCGACGAGTCGGGCTATAGACTCGTCGAGTACCCCCTTAAAAATTTCCCATTCCCAGAAATGGGGCGTTACAATTAATTTCATCAACATATAATAATCCTAATTACCTATTCCCATTATCCTCACTTTACGTCCCTAAACACCTATCACAAGCGACCTAGCCTAAGGATTATCATCGAGATAGACTTTAGCGCTAAGGGGATTCCTCATCCATATATTTCTGTAAGAAAATCATGAGGGGGATCAAGTACATCTTGTGAACACTCAGTTCAAAAATCCCAACAGGTTGCGAGCCTACTAGGATTCCATTGGAGTATCTAGAATAGTCTGTGGTCATCATCTATAATTCGCTAAATGACCTAAACAAAAAAACCAATGAGGCCTCTAATCATTTTAACACACATAAACTATTTCATCTACCCATGTTATACCCAACATATTTGTAGATAACAATACATATACAAGTTAAATCATTCTAAACATGTATAAAAACTTCATTCAACATCCATCTCAAATAAACAAACAATGTTTATACACATAACATGTCTTTTATAGAATATACTTCATATATATGTCTAACATGAAAGTGACTACACACTCACATGATTTAACGATAATTAGGTAGCACTTCGTATCTTAAAACAATCATTTCCGATAAAACCATAATGTTTTCTAAAAAACCGAGCTTCACGTGGATAGAGTTTCGGCTCAAAAATTCTTTTCATTAGGATCTTTGGATGGTTTGGGTCTTGATTATGATCCTAGGATTTTATTTTACGTTTAAGGTCATTTATTGTAACCTAAAGGAAAGGAAGTGAAATTTGTAAACAAGAATCGGCTGGCTTCGCTCACTATTTATAGTGGTTGATTCCTTGACTTACGTTGGGCATAACTTTCCTGGGTGTAATGTCATTGTACTTCTTCACCAGCCATTGTGCTAGGCGTAATGTCATCGTACACGGGCCGTACTAATTCTCCAACCACTACGTTGGGTGTACAAAGAGATCATCTTGGACGCAACAAGGCTACGAACAAGTGTGCACCATGCAATGGAGTACGACATCTCATACGTTGGGCGTAGATATATACGCTAAGCATACCTCTTGGTATGCTGGGCGTTCTTCCAACTTCGAAGTCTGCTAGAACATAAAATATTCATATCTTTCACATACGTGCTCCATTTTGTGACATTCTTTATATCCACGCGTAAGTGAAATTATGCTCTATAACTTTTGTGTAGACTCCGTCTGCCAATTCTGACTTTATTTTTAAAGTTATATTTTAACAGGACAAGACAGGAAAAGTCCATTAAAATTTCATAATTTCTTCATTCGATGTCCGGTTTCATCTATCTTTTCATCATTAAACTACAGTCGACAAGGTATTCGATTCTCGTTTAGGTTGTGTCGACTAACAAGCACTTGATCTAAAATTTGAGTTTCGGGTTGCATACTGCTATACAAAATCTTAGAAAACTCATAACTTCCTCATACGAAGTCATATTTGGATATTATTTTTATGCACGATATCGTTTTAACGTATATTACGACATTCATTTAGATTACTAAGGCTAAAAATCACTTTATCATAAATTCAATTTTTTACATCATACAGAATCGTGTCGGTTCTATCGCAAAACTTCGACAACTCATAACTTCTTCGCTATAACTCGGATTTCGGTATTCTTTATATCTCTGAAATCCTTGTTTCAACCACTACAACTTTCTTCATAGATATCGGGTTTGTCTAATATTTATTTATAATGTTTATTTTTATCCTTAATTTATTAAATCACAATAATTTAGTATAAGCACATAATACTCAAATAATACATCTTTATTATTTCAAAACAAGTTACAAAGGTTGACCTAGAAAATGACATCATCAATAATGCCTAACATAAAAACATGGGCATTACAATTCTCCCCCCCTAAGGATGATTCCGTCCGCGGAATCATACATCAGCAAACAAATGCAGATAGCGATTCATCATGTCACTCTCCGATTCCTAGGTGACATTTGGCCCATTCGTATGTTTCCACCGTACATGCACTAAATCCACCAACTTGCATCTCAACTTCATAGTCTTACGGTCAACAATTGCCTCTGTTTCTTCAATTAACCTCTTGCTTTCATCCAACATTAATTCAAAAATTGGAAGTATATTAGGAACTTCTCCCTTGAACTTCCTTAAATAACACACATGGAAGTGTTATCAATATCATCAAGTTCTTTTGGTAATTCTAGCTTGTAAGCTTGGTTCCCAATCTTCTGAAGAACTGTAAATGGTCCAATAAACCTTAGACTCACCTTTGTTCTTTTACCAAATTTTATAAGTCCCTTCCACGGCGAGACTTTAAGTAAAACTGAATCTCCAACTTCGAATGTTATCTGTTGCCTTTTCTTGTCAACATAGCTCTTTTGACGATCCTGGGCAGCTAAAATCCTTTCCCTAATCACTTTCAACTTTTAAGCAGTCTGATGAACTATCTCAGTTCCCATAAACTACTTTTATCCAGCTTTTTTTGGAAAGTGAACTTCCCTAAGGAGGGTTTCCGGGCCAGCTTTCGCGCACCGACTAATCCCCCGCTGCAAACATAAAGCTTTGCCTCATGCCCTGGAGTCACTGCAGGCGAACCTCCATGGCCACAAGGGCTGAGTGGTGCCAGGATTTTAACATGGGTCAATAGGTTATCCACCATATCTTCCACATGCCTTACCAAGTCACCACAACCCAAGTGGTTACTTTTATCCAGCTTCATGCTAACATGATGGCGTTCGACACTTTTGTCCATACAAAGCTTGATAAGGTGCCATTTTGATGCTTGAGTGAAAAATATTATCGTAAGAAAATTATACCAAAGGTAAATGTTCATCCTAATAACCTTGGAATTCTAGGGTACATGCTGTAACAACCCAAAGTTGTCCAACGCCGAAAAACCCATTCTACCCGTAAAAATGCACCATTTATCAATTCGTTCCGATTTCGTTTTGGGTTAAATTATTTAAACTTATATGTTTATTATAATCTAATGACTGTCCAAACCCCTTAGGAACTCATGAAATTAGCGCAAAATGTTTATTTCATAAATTATAGAAACATCCTCGCTGGGTTGCGAAAACTTAATCGGGTGTGACCAAAAGCCCCGTTTAATGCCTGTATCGGGTAGAATTCCACCGTGTCCAAGTTTTGAGACCTATTTAAACGTGTTCAAGCATTCATTTGAAGCTTTTGCTTCATCTCTCTACTCTCTCTCTAACCTCTCTCCTCAAACCAAGTTGAAGGGTCCAAAATCATCAAATTTAAGCTCCAAATCACCAAGGTAACTAACCTAACTCCTAGTATAACATCTTAGGCCTTCAAATTCGAGTTGAAATCATGGAATAGGACCATATTAATGAGTTTACGGCCCAAGCATGTTCTTGGGCAGTAAACTCAAGTTTACTCCTCTAAATTGATGTTGAAGGTGTTCCAAGGCCAAATCCAATATTCTAAAATTCATATCTAAGCTTCAATGGTATTTTGGAAGGGTTTAAGGGCATAAAAACCACATTTATATGAGTTTATGGCCCAAGCATGATCTTGGGTAGTAAAATGATGTTTACTCTTCAAAATCCATGTTTAAGGCATTCTAAGTCCAGTCCATTAAGCCATTAAGCCATATCTAAGCTCCAAAGGTCGATTGGAAGGGTTCAAAACATTGAATTAAGGCTCCAAATCTTTGAGGTAACATTCCTAACTTGTGTAACCTCTTAGGCCTTCAAATTCGTGTTTAATCTATTATTTTGGACCTGGAACATGTGTTTACAACCAAGGAATAAGCTTGGGCTGTAAACACATAATATTAGGGTTTTTGAGCAATTTAACCCTTCCAAACCAACATTGGGACTTAGATACGACCTTGAGGCTTACAAACCCGGACTTGGAACACCTTAAACATGGGGTTTGAGGGGTTTACATGAGTTTACGACCAAGGAATATGCTTGGGCCGTAAACTCCTCAAACATGGGGAGTAAACTCTTTTAAACATGTTAGAATGCCTTGTAACTTCACCAATAGCCTTGGAATAAATCCTACAACCATCTAAAAATAGTTTGGAGACCTTAAACACATCAATCACTCTCCATTTGAGAATTTACAGCCAAAGCACATGCTCCAGGGCCGTAAACTCCAAATTACATGTCATTTGATGCCCTAAAGTCATACCAAGCCTTGGAAAATTCACTAGAATCACATGTGATTGTTCTAAGTACCCCAAATTAATTATGGTATGAGCTTGGGGTTTTTACGTCTGTACACTCCATTTTTACATCCGTGAACTCCCATAAATGGTGTAAATGTTCTTACAATTTAATACAAGGCATTTGATAAATCCATTCTAGCAATTCCGATGTCCATTTAAGCCATTAAACACTCAAAACCACCCAAACATGAGTTCACGGACATGAACTCATGTATGTAAGGGTATATGGCTGAAAACTCCATTAAGGAGTTTACTCTTGAGGAGTAAACTCAAATTCCAAGTCCCTCGTATCATTACACGTTCGAAGATGTCACCCGGGTCACTCCAAACACTCGTTTTGAGGTGTTTTAGTTCATTGGAGTGTAATGTTCCATTTAATTAGTAATTGTAAATCTAATTAGATATATTTTGGCATTATTCCATTATACATAGGAACATCAAGAGTAATCAAGCCCCGAACCAACGTTTAGCCTCCGAAATCGTCACATTTCCTCGTCTGGTGAGTTCATACCCATACCTTTTTTTTTTCACTGTTTTCACTGTTTTCAGGGGGGAATACAAGCAAAGTACAAGGGATACTTGTACTCAAAAACTTGTTTTACATGTGTGTGTTTCATATTTCATATGCTTTTGACACTGATAATCATAACGGATAACAGTTTGAAACTTGCAGGATAATCATATACATTGTTTGTGAAATTGGTTATAAGCTGTTATGTTTATTATTTCACAAATGGCTTTCCACATTTTTATCAGTTAAAAGCATGAAATTTAAACATTTGAACATAAAACTTTGTACACTGTTTTTTCCTCGGTAACACTCCACAAATATACGCGAGTGGAGGATCATCGTATTATTACTAGTAAATTTGTTAGTCCTATATAATTGGAGACACGTCCTCGGTGAACACTCCACAGAGATACACGAGTGGAGGACCGCAACCATAACCAGAATCTCTTAGATAAGGGAGCGTGACTTGAGTGTATAGATCTATACGGGGCTGACTACCCCACACCTGGCTGCTAGCTACAGCCGAATCGAAATGGTTCAAGGGTGACGAAAGTCATAAGCTGATGTGGACTACTTATTGCCATATTTAGTATTATTGTATGGTTATGGGACTCGCAATTAGGATTACAAAGATTTACTTAATAGTAATAATGAATAAGTAATTAATTTACTTGTAAATATTAGTTTTACATATGTGTTAAAACTAATACATTTTACAAGATTATTGGGTTTTTCAGTATACATCTTCACATTGGTAACCAACATCTTTCACATTAGGAAAATATGGGATTTTCCTGGGGAACAATGAACAAAATCAGAAAAGTGTAACAAACCAGATAACTTTACATTCACAAGAGTAAACATGTTTTCAGTGTACAACCTTACATTACATTTTGGAAATTCAATAACCAACCTTCTTAAGAAAATATGGGATTTTCTTGGTGTGTGTAACATTTTCAGTAACAGACAAGAAACTTGTACATTTTCACAAAACAAAACCACTTATGAACTCACCAGCGTTATGCTGATTTTCAAACCGCTTGTATTCTCAGGTCCACGTTAGACAGGTACCCGAAGATCCTTTTGTTCAAAGATGGAGTGCTCAGAAGACCTGTTTCATTTTGTTTATATATACTATGTATCACAACTATACAACTTTACTTTTGAATCAATTGTAAAAACTTTCTATATGTAATGTAATGGTTGTTTTACTTTACTTACTATGTGCATTGGATTTGATACTCAACGTGGAGTCAACGCGAGCTGGGTCACACCCCGAAAACCAAAGGCGGAAACATTTCCGGGGTGGACTCCACGTTGAGTATCATATCCAATGCACATAGTAATCAAAGTAAACAACCATTACATTACATATATGTGAAAGTTTACATTTGTTTCAAAAGTAAATTGTACAAGTGTAATACATAGTATATACGAAAAAAAAATGAGACGAGTCCTGTACGCACTCTGTCTTCACCAAAAGAGATCATCGGGTACCTATCTAATGCGGACCTGAGAAGACAAGCAGTTTGAAAATCAACATAAAGCTGGTGAGTTTATAAGATGTTTGTTTTCTTGAAATGTACCAGTTTCCTTTAGTTTTCCGAAAAGGTTTGTTATCCAAGAAAATCCCATATTTTATTATATAAAGTTAGTTTAGTTATCCCTTGTTACTAATTCGTTTATGTATTGTATTTTACCCCATGAAAATCCCATATTTTCCTAAATGCAAGACTGGTTGAATATCACAAAGTATAATTTAATACATAAAACTATTTATTGAGAATCGTGGGATTACTATCCCGAACTAGATATAAATTAGTTTAATATATGTGAACTATAGATGGAAAGTGGTTTGAAAACCATGGGACTCACATCCCGTACTAAGTACAAGATAGTTTGATATACATGAAAATATAGGTTGAAAACCATGAGACTCCCATCCCGGACTAGATACAAGATAGTTTGATATACATGAAAATATGGATTGAAAACCATGGGACTCCCATCCCGAACTAGATACAAGATAGTTTGATATACATGAAAATATGGATTGAAAACCATGGGACTCCCATCCCGGACTAGATACAAGATAGTTTGATATACATGAAAATATGGATTAAAAAACAAGAGACTCCCATCCCGGACTAGATACAAGATAGTTTGATATACATGAAAATATGGATTGAAACCATGGGACTACTACCTCGGACTAGATACAAGATTTTCTAACCATGGGATTATCATCTCGTATTATAAATATTTTCAAAACCATGGGATTAGCATCCCGTATAAGATATAAGTTGAAAACCATGGGACTACCATCCCGTACAAGATATACGTTGAAATCATGGGACTATCATCCCATACTAGATATAAGATCAATAGACTGAGAACCATGGTACTAACCTCCCGTACTAGATATAGAAACTAATAACAGAAGTAGATATGAAATGGAATCAAATTCAAAACCAAACCCAAGCCGTGAATAAACTTATATTTATACGTATTGTGAGTCGGGTAACCATGCTGATACGACAACGAGACCTCCTTGATGCTTGTCAGACGTTGGATGATATCCAGAATTTGTCACCCCGGGCGTGCCCGCCTAACTGTAGCTAGCAGTTAAGGTGTGGGATTGTCAGTCCCGAATAGATCTATCATCTCTCTACTCTCTCTAACCTCTCTCTTCAAACCAAGTTTAAGGGTCCAAAATCATCAAATTTAAGCTTGAACACGTTTAAATAGGTCTCAAAACTTGGACACGGTGGAATTCTACCCGATACCAGCATTAAACAGGGCTTTTGGTCGCACCTGATTAAGTTTCCGCAACCCGGCGGGGACATTTGTATAATTTCTGAAATAAACATTTTGGGCTAATTTCATGAGTTACTAAGGGGTTTGGACACTCATTAGATTATAATAAACATATAAGTTTAAATAATTTAACCCAAAACGAAATCAGAACGAATTGATAAACGGTGCATTTTTACGGGTAGAATGGATTTTTCGGTGTTGGACAACTTCGGGTTGTTACACATGCTCTCAACATATCCTCCAATGTTTGAATCGTTTGTTCGCTGTAACCATCGGTTTGTGCATGGTAAGCTATACTTAAACATAATTTCGTGCCTAATTCCTCTTGTAGACTTCTCCAAAACCTTGGCGTGAAACGACTATCACAATCTGATACAATTGTTAAAGGAACACTGTGAAGTCTCACTATCTCCTTCACATAAGCATTTGCAAGTTTATCCATAGACCATTTTTCATTAGCTTCTATGAATTGTGCACTTATAGTAAATCCATCAATGACCACCCAAATCATGTCATGACCACTATTCGTTCTGGGCAGTTTAGTCACAAAATTCATTGTGATGTCTTCCCATTTACCCATGGGTACGTGTATATGTTCTAAGCTCCCATACGGTTTCTGATGTTTTGCCTTAACCCTCACACATGTCACACACTCGGCCACATACATTTCAACATCGAGCTTCATCGTCGGCCACCAATAGTAGGGTTTTAGATCCCTATACATTTTTGTGTTGTCGGGATGAATTGATTACATGGTCTTATGAGCTTCCTCCATTATAATATCTCTTATTCCTCCCATTTTAGGTAGCCAAATCCTATCTTGGTATACCTTCAGTCCTTGACCATTTGTATCGAACACTAAAGTTTTGCCCAAACGTTCTACTTTTCGGTCATTCTTCTCTAAAGCATCTATTTGAGCTTTCTTAATGATTTCTACAATCGTTGAGGCAACTTCGATTCCTAATGATCACGGCCTTTTCTTTTCAAGGCTCACTTTTCTGCTTAATACTTCAGCTACAACAATTGCTTTACCAGGTTGGTAAAGTATTTCACAGTCATAATCCTTAAGCAACTCTAGCAAGCGCCGTTGTCTCATGTTCAATTCATTCTAATTAAAGAGATACTGAAGACTCTTATGATCAGTGAAAAGTTTACACTTTATACCATAAACATAATGCCTCCATATCTTTAGGGTGAATACTGCTGCTGCCAACTCCATATCATGAATGGGGTAGTTATTTTCATGTTCTTACAATTATCTTTATGCATATACTATCACCTTATCCATTTTGGTCAGAAGACAACCTAACCCAACTCAAGATGCATCGCTATAAAGTGAGACGTCTTCAAGTCCTTCAGGTAAAGAAAGAATCGATGCTTCACATAATTTCTTCTTTAATTTCTCAAAGGTTTCCTTATTCTTCTCCTTCCAAGTATAAGCAACTCATTTATGGGTGAAAGCTGTTAGTGGAGCAACTCTTAAAAAAAGTGTTGGATAAATCTTCGGTAATATCTGGCTAATCCTAGAAAGCTTCGGATCTCCGTGGGAGTTTTTGGTTGTTCCCACTTTATTATAGCTTCAATCTTAGCTAGTTCAACCATAATCCTTTTTTGGTTAACCACATGACCCAAAAATTAGACTTATTGAATCCAAAAATCGCATTTGGAGAACTTTGTATATAACATCTCCTTTTTCAGAACTTCTAACACATCTCGCGGATGCTTGTCATGCTCCTGCTTATTTTTTTAATAAATCAAAAAATCATCTATGAACACTATCATGGATTTATTTGAGGAATAGTTTACAAAACCTATTCATTAAATCCATGAGGCTATTGGCGCATTGGTCAGTCCAAATGGCATAACCAAGAAATTGTAGTGTCCATATCTTGTTCTGAATGCAGTCTTCTCAATATCTGACTCTCTCACCTTTAGTTGATGATATCCTGACCTAAAATCGATCTTCGAGAAATAGCTCAAACCCTGCAGTTGATCGAACAGCTCATCAATCGTTGGCAATATGTACTTGTTCTTTATTGTTGCATTGTTTAGCTCTCTATAATCTATGCACATTCTCATGTTCCCATCTTTCTACTTTACGAATAACACCAGAGATCCCCGGGTGATGAACTAGGTCTAACGAAACCGGTGTACAAAAACTCGTGAAGTTATGTCACAACCTCCTTCATCTATGTCGGTGCTAATCGGTATGCTTATTTTGATATTAGTGTTGCTCCTGGTAACAAGTGTATTCTACACTCCACTTGTCTATCAGGGGGCAACCAGGAAGATTTTTTGGAAAGACTTCTGGATAGTCACACACCACTGGTATGTTATGCATTTTCTTCTTCTCCTTCTTGGCATCGATCACTAACGCCAAGTATGATGTCCATCCTTTATTAAAGTATTTTATGGCATTCATTAGGGAACTGATTCCAAAATTGACTCTGTGCTTATCTCTGTACACCATAAATGACTCTTTTCTAGGCAAGTTTACCCTCACTATATTTTTCTTGCACAATATTTCGGTATCATTTGCGGTAAAATAATCCATTCCCAGAACGATGTTGAAACCATTCAACTCAGTGGGTAACAGGTCCTTGTGGAATTTGTTTCATTTAAGTCGATGACAATATATTTAATGTAATTGCTAATAGGTATGAATTTTCCACTAGCAACTTCTACAATTAGGGCATCATCTAGTTTTTCTATGGTGAATGCTAACCTTCCACCAAATTCAAGTGATATAAAGGATTAATGTGCTCCGGAATCAAACAATAAATTTGCAGGCAATCCATTTACATGAAAGTTGCCTGAAGCAACATTCGCTGCATCCTTTGCAGCTTCCAGTGTCATCTGGAAAGCTTTCACTTTTGTCTTTGGTGGGAGATATCGCCTTGCTGCCTCCTTTTTCTTCGGGCAATCCTTAGGAATGTTCCCTTCTTCATTGCATCCATAGCACAGTCTTTTGTTGGATGTGCACTCGTTTGTGTAGTACACTCGTTTTCCAGATTTATAACAAGTGAATTCTCTGTCACATTTCCCAGCGTATTTCTTCTTGCACTTTGCTTCGGCTCCTCCTCCAAATTTCCTTGATACAGACTTCAAGAACTTGCCATTCTTGTTGGAACCTGAAGATCCTTCAAAATTCTCTTCTCGCTAACTTCAACCTTGCTGGCGGCTCTTCCCTTAATCATATCTTCAACAGACTTGGCAGCCCAGATAGCTGGCTCTAGAGTAAGTGTCTGATGCATTGGCACCACATATTCCCATGGAAGTCCCTTTGCGTACCTGTCAATTTTTGTCAGCTCATCTGGGATAATGCACAAGGCAAACTCCATTTTGTCCGTGAAGTTATTGGTGTATTCAACAATGTACATACTTCCTTTCTTTAATGTCAGGGATTGGTTTTCTAACTCAAGCAGATTTTGATCCGAGCAACACTTGCTCTTAAAATGCACTAAGAACTCTGCCCTAGTTAGTTGTAGTGGCTAAATAGGGCTTAGGGTCTTCCCCAAATTGTTCCACTAGCGAATAGCGCCACCACTAAACTGACGCACTGTAAATATGGTTTGTAGCTTGCTTTTGTAACCACATGTCATAAAGGCTAACTTCATCTTCGATATCAAACCCATTACTCTGATATGATCTTCTTTTCAAGTGAAAGTTGATGGATTGCAAGTCATGAAATCTTTGTACTTGCGTCCATTTTTCCTAACTCCGTCATCTTGGTTATTCCTCCTATCCAGAAGTGGCTCAGTTTGACCAACAAATCTACTATAATTTCCTTCCTCTGACTGACCGTCATTTAATTCCAGTTGTTCAACAGGCATTGAAGGTTCACTCCTGCTGTTCAGCAATAGTTACCTCATTTCCTCCCATTGTTCAGTCATCATGGCTTGAATCATCGATTGTACTCCAGCGATTGTGATTGGCTCTGGTGCAGCTTCTACTATAGGCACTTGCTCCATTACTTGAGATTGAGGTTGCTGATTTCTATTTGCATCTCCAACTCCACTTCGAGTTCTTGCCATTTTGATACATACACCAAATTATTTGAATCTACATCTTCATTCACGATACATATTTAAATTCTCCTTATCACTAAAAATTTTTACATGCTAGTTCTAATATCGTAGTCATACACGTAGAATCCTTAAAACATATGGTTTCCAGATCCGGTCGGCAACAGACCATAGATCCGAACAAATAATGATATATATGGCAAACATATTGCATTTAGCACATAAACGCATTGTAGGCATATTTCCTATAATATACTAGTGCTTTTTTCTAAAATATGGTAGACATTCTTCTTACGATCATCACTTAACATATTTTAATCATTTTGGTGGGAAAATCATAGTTGAAGAATAATATCTAGTGTGTAAGATTTGTTGATAGAGTGTTGACTTTCCCATAAAGTTATGACACAAGCAACCCACATACCCACTCTATGTCACAATTCATGATTTAAATCACGAATCCCTTCACCCCTAGTCTATCACTTGCCCCCTCACCGCGTTCTCCAGCATGCTAACCTGATTAAGGGCTAGGAATTTTGTATCTCTCCTCCAAGAAGCCATTTATTACACCAAAAGATAACACTTTACTCTCCATTTTCTCTCCAAGAAATTTGATATTCTCCAGCGTTTTTGAGTTCTTCATCCATCTTTGGTAAGTAAATTTCATCCTTCACTTGATCTTCTAACATCCCTTCATTAAAATCATGGGTTGTTTACACGAATATCATCATAATTGTTGCTAGATCTTCGAATCTTCAAGCATCTCCCAAGTGTTCTTGACTTGGAAACTTCTTCTATTCATCGTCCATCCTAAGAAATCACTAAAGGTGAGTTCATACCCTTATCTTTTCATGTTTTTCTTAAGTTTTAAGGGGGGGGGGGGGGTACAAGTTAAACCACCAAGAACACAACTAAACTCAAACATCAGCTTTCAACAGAAATGTTAATGTTCATTCACGGACTGTTTTGAACATATTAAACTTTTTAGTTTTCAAAACTGTATTAGATACAAATATTTCCGCTTTATTCCTTTAAAATGACTACTTGCACATATTCACACGATTTTCTACAATTTTTGGTGATTTTTACAAAACTACCTATCACTGTAGCTACGAATTCGGACCACTCTGTGAATATGAACGATATCACACCAGTTATAAACTACTAAAAATCATAATAAAAATTATGAACGAACTAGACACAATTTGTAAACTCTCAAAATTCATGGAATCAGTTTTTGACTCTATATGATTTTTCTATAATTATTCCATGAACAGGAACAGAAAAGATAAAACTAGCAAATGGTTAATAACTCATTTACACCTTGTAACTTGTCGAGCAAGGTGTGTATTATCATATATAGATACATGTTGGTTATATTACATGTCTTTTACCATTACATATAAAGAGGATTTCTACCATTACAAAATGCTTTTGATAAGCTATAATAGGTATAGTTTATGTTTACATTAACACAACAAACACATTTCGGAAGGTTTTATTCCCACGGAAAAAGGTTTTACACTCACGCACACTACACATAAACTTGTTAATGTAAATTGTTAGACATTCTTCTTAGTACTCCTAGAGTACGGGTTAAAATTCCAGGTAGTTATAACCAAAGTCTCTTGTAGGGAGAACATGATAGTTGTGTACTAGATCTATATTGGGTTTGACAAACCACACCTAAGTTGCATGCAACAACTAGACCGGGAAGTCTGGGGTGACAAGTGTCATTATCTATTTCAACGCCTAAGAAACGTCGTGGCAGGTTCAGTTAGTCATAGTATGGTTATAGCGACTCATATAGGGAGTTAACAACACATAAAGTTTATGAGGATTTTCACAAATGAAAAACGGTTTTATGTCGATTTAAAATCACTTTTGATATCAATAAGTATGAATATTACTGTACACTTTTGGTCTTGGAATTAAAGACCACACATCACTTTTTTAAGGAAAATATTGTATTTTTCTTGGTAACACACAACTCATTACAAAGATCGGTTTCCAAACTCTTCGCCTAAAAATCTTATGAACTCACCAAGTTAAGTGTTGACACTTTTTCAAAACTACTTGTATTCTCATGAAATCAACAAAACCAGGTAACCACAAGCTTTTGAGGATGGAACGCTACGGCGTTGAACAAGTATTTTTATATCATGTTGTAATCAATCATTGAAATATGTAACACTTGAAACCATGTAATTCTTTTCGGATTATAATTGTGATTGGTTGTATTTCTTTGATCACTATTATACTCGTTCTTATGATACTATACATGACGTCCGCCACCCCTGGACGTTTCCACCATCCTTGGTTTGGGGGTGTGACATTTCATCACCCAACAATAACCATGATTACCTATTCCCATTATCCTCACTTTACGTCCCTAAACAACTATCACAAGGGACCTAGCTTAAGTATCATCATCGGGACAGACTTTTCTGCTAAGGGGGTTCCTCAGTCATATATGTCGGTAAGGCAACCTTCAGGGGGATGGAATACATCTAGTGAACACTCAGTTCAAAAACACCTACAGGTTGCGAGCCTGTTAGCATTCCACTAGACTGTCTAAAATAGTCTGTGATCGTCATCTATACTCCGCTAGACGACTAAAACAACAACAACAATGAGGTCTCTCATCATTTTAACATACATCAACTATTTCATCTACCCATGTTATACCGAACATATTTGTAGATAAAAGTACATATACATCTTAAATCATTCTAAACATGTATAAAAACTTCATTCAACATTCATCTCAAATAAACAAACAACATTTATACACATAGCACATATTTTATAGAAAATACTTCATATCTCTGTGTAAGATGAAAGTGACTACACACTCATATATGATGTAACGATAATTGGGCAACACTTTGTCTCTTAAAACAATCGTTTCCGATAAAACCGGGATGTTTTCTCAAAAACTGAGTTTCACGTGAACATAGTTTCGGCTTGAAAATTATTTTTCTCGCGATCATCAGGTGCTTCGGGACTTGCTTATTATTCTAGGATGGTATTTTAGGTTTAGAGGTATTTATTGTAACATAAAGGAAAGTATAGGGTGGAAGAAGTGAAATTTGTAAACAAGAATCGGCTGGCTTCGCTCACTATTTATAGTGGATAATGCCTTGAGTTACGTTGGGTGTAACTTTACTGGTATGTGGGGTGTACTTCTTCACAAGCCACTACGCCGGGCGTAATGTCATGGTATGCAGGGCGTACTACTTCTCCAACCACTACGCTGAACGTACATCGAGTACGTTGGGCGTACGAAGGGATCATCCCGAACGTGTCAAGGATACAAACACGTGTGCACCATGCAATGGAGTAGGGCTATGTGGCAAATTTCAGACCGTGAACATAATAATATGTCGCACATACATATCTCGTACGCTGGGCATACATATATACACTAAGCTTATCTCTTGGTACGTTGGGCGTTCTTCCAGCTTCGAAGTTTGTGTCTGAAACTTAAAAAATTCCTACCTTTCGTATACGTGCTTAGTTTTTTGACGTTCTTTATATCCATGTGTATGTGAAATTATGTTCTACAAGTTTCGTTTAGACTCCGTCGGCCAATTCTGACTTTATTTTTGAAGGTATATTTTAATAGGCCGCAACAGGAAAAGTACGTTTAAATTTCATAACTTCTTCACTCGACGTCCGTTTTTTCGGTCTTTTTTACCGTTAAACTACAGTATAAGATCTTCGATTCTCATTTAGGTTTTGTCAGCTACAAATCACTCGATCTAAAATTTGAATTTTGGGCTGCATACTACTATACCAAATCATAGAAAACTCATAACTTCCTCATACGAAGTAAGATTTAGACATTTTTTATGCACACTTTCAGTTTAACGTATACTACGAATTTCGTTAAGATTGCTATGGCTAAAATTCACTTTATCGTAAATTCACTTTTTACATCACACAACATCGTACGGGTTCTGTCGTGAAACTTTGACAGGTCATAACTGCTTTGTTATAACTCGGATTTCGGTATTCTTTATATCTCTGGAATCCTTATTTCAACCACTACAACTTTTTTCATAGATATCGAGTTTATCTAATATTTATTTCTAACATTTATTTTTATCCTTAATTTATTAAATCACAATAATTAAGTATAAGCAAATAATACTCAAATGATACATCTTTACTATTTGAAAACATTTACTAAGGTTGACCTAGACTATTACATCATCAATAATGCCTAGCCTAGAAAAACGGACGTTACATTTTTCCTCTTGTAGTTTTCGAGCTTGTAATGGCTTAGCTTCCTCATCTCTATCTTCAATACCATCCCCATCAAATTCAATGTGACTCTGAATGTTCAACTGACTCTCCATGTGCAATTATATTACCAGCATCAACCAACAATGTTAGTTTTGCCTCATCATTTGCATATTCAACAACTTTTTTTTGTAGGAGAAGCATACCCTTACATTTATACCAATAATCATCCCGATCTATAGGGCCATTGTAAAAAAGGAACACATTTATTTATCATAGGTAATAAATTAGAAATTTTGGCTATTTCCATCACTGGAAGACCCATTTCCACAAGAACGATTCTCCCCGGCAAATTGATTAATTCCACTTTTGTAACATCCCCAAAATCTCGGCTAGAAAAGACCGATTTCATTTATGTTTTTTAAAATAATTTTAAGAGTAAATCCTTTTAATTTTAAAAGAGATGCGGAATTTGTTCCCAAAAACAAAACATGATAAAATAGATTTTCATCAAACATTTCATAAAGAAATATGATTTCATTTCATAATCAAAAGTCGGGATGTCATGTTCCGATACAGATCATAAAGTAGAAACAATAGCATTACAAGTCATTCAACAAATATATACATATACATACTTGTAAACAAAACAACTTGATGATTCGTCCATCTTAAGCTCTTGCGCCACTTCCTGTAATACAAATAAATTGAGTGGGTCAGGCTTGGGAGCCTCGTGAGCATATAGGGTTTTCAACCCACAATATTTATATTTAATTTCAACAATCCACAATAAACCCAATTACCCATTCCCGTTATCCTCACTTTACGTCCCTAAAATGACATATATTATAAGGAACCTAATTTAGGATTTTCATCGGGACGGACATTACTGCAGAGGGGCTTCCTCAACAATAAGTGTCCTAAAGGCAACCATGTGGGGGATAGAGTACAACGGTGAACACGTCGTTCACAACACCTACAGGTAATGAGCCTGCTAGTGTTCCACAGGACAGTCTAGAATAGTTCGTGGTCGTCATCCATACTCTGCTGAATGACTAGAATAACACCAATAACACCGAGGCCTCTCATCTGTTTATTACACACCAATTATCTACCCATGTTCTACCCAACATATTAGTAGATAAAAATATACATTTTTATACATTGTTTAAAAACCTATATAACATGATTTAATCAATACATATTCCACATAACAGATGAGGCATACACACATAACACGTATTTCATAGAGAAGACATCAGATCTATAAGATAGAAGAGAGTGAATATACACTCACACGTATAACAAAAAAATATATACACATAACACGTATTTTATATAAAATACTTCGTAATATTGCATTGGAATGAAAATAACTACACACTCACTCGATCAGAAGATGATCGGGAAGCACTACGGCTTGCAGAAGAGGTGTTTCTTCGTAGATCTGGAAGATCTTCACAAAACCGGCTCCTCGCGGGCAACGCTTCGGCTCAGGAATAACGCTCTACGGGATCCTCGGGACTTCGGATCTTACTTAGGGGCTTGGGAATATTACCGGGGCTTCGGGGTACAAACGGCACGCAAATCGAGGCAAAACTGGAGAGAGAAGAAAGAAATTGTAAAAGAAGTGAAGCTGTCTTCGTACCCCCCTTTTATAGGCTAAGCCTCTGGGTTACGCTGGGCGTAACTCTGGGGTACGCGGGGCGTACGCCTCGGGTTGCCGTCATCCCTTGCGTCATCGGCCTTTAACGTCATCGCTTACCACTCCGAGTACTCGAGTGGTACGCTGGGCATACTTCGGTCGAGTCCGGTGACTCCCCTCCGGATAATATCGAAATTTTAAATTAAAGTTAAATATTTAATATTTAATAAACTTTGAAAATTCATATCTCTCTCATACCAACTATGTTTTCGACGTTCTTTATATCCACGCGTAGGTGAGACTACGCTCTACTACTTTCGTTTAGACTCCGTCGGCTAATTTTGACTTTATTTTTATTATTTATTTTTAAGAGGTCAGGATAGAAAAACTTCGTTATAAATTCATAACTTCTTCGTCTGACGTCCGTTCTCGCCTAACTTTTCATCGTTTTGCTACTAACAACGAGATCTTCAATTCTCATTTAGATTGCTTCGGCTAAAAACCGCTCGATCTCAAATCGAGTATTCGGGCTGCATACTGTCTCGTCGAAACTTCAGAAAATCATAACTTCCTCATACGAAGTCAGATTTGGGCATTCTATATATATTTAGAAACCTCGTTTCAACTACTACAACATTATTCAAAGATATCAAGTTTATTTTACACTTAATTTTTGACGCTCATTTTATTCTTAATTAATCATATTACGTAATTAAGCAATTTAGCACGAAACACATAATACACATATAATACGTTCTTATTATTTCAAATTGGGGTTACAAAGGTTAACCTAGACTATTACATTGCTAAAAATGGCAAGCCCAGAAACATAGGCGTTACAATTCTCTCCACCTTAGAATGATTTCGTCCCCGGAATCCCACATCAGCAAACAAATCCGGATAGCGACTCATCATGTCACTCTCCGTCTCCCAGGTGAGATTCGGCCCATTCGTGTGTTTCCATCGGACAAGCACTAACTCAACCATCTTACGTCACAACTTCTTAGTCTTTCGGTCAATGATTGTCTCTGGTTCCTCAATAAACCTTTTGTTCTCATCGATTCTGAACTCCGAAAGTGGAATCATGTCGGGAACTTCTCCCGTGAACTTCCATTCAGTTCTTCTAGTAGTTCGAGCTTGTAAGCTTGTTTCCCAATCCTCTGAAGAACTTTAAACGGTCCAACAAACCTTGGACTTAATTTTCCCCTTTTACCAAATCTTATAAGTCCCTTCCACGGCGAGAATTTAAGCAAAACCGAATCTCCAACTTTAAAAGTCATCGGTCTTCGCTTGTTGTCAGCATAGCTCTTTTGACGATCCTGAGCTGCTAACATTCTTTCCCTAATTATTTTCAATTTTTCAGCAGTTTGATGAACCAACTCGGGTCCCATAAACTGCTTTTCCCCATCCTCAAGACAACAAGATGGCGTACGACACTTCTGCCCGTACAAGGCCTGATATGGTGCATGCTCTTAGCATATCTTCAAGTGTTTGTATTGTTCGTTCGCTCTGACCATCAGTCTGCGGATGGTAAGCTGTACTTAAACACAACTTGGTACCTAATTCCTCTTGTAGACTTTTCCAAAATCTTGAGGTGAAACGACTATCACGATCCGACACAATTGTTAGCGGAACACCGTGAAGCCTCACAATTTCCTTCACGTAAGAATTCACAAGCTTTTCCATAGAGCATTTCTCCCTGGGTGCTATGAAATGTGCACTCTTAGTGAATCGATCAACGACCACCCAAATCATGTCGTGACCATTCTTTGTTCTGGGCAGTTTAGTGACAAAATCCATAGGAATGTCTTCCCACTTACCCATAGGCACATGCAATGGTTCTAAACTCCTGTACGGTTTCTGATGTTGTGTCTTGACTCTCGCACAAGTCACACACTCAGCCACATACTTTGCAACGTCAAGCTTCATCGTCGGCCACCAGTAGTAGGGTTTCAGGTCCCTATACATTTTAGTGCTACCGGGATGAATCGAGTACATGGTCTTGTGAGCTTCTTCCGTCAGAAGATCTCTGGCTCCTCCTGTCTTAGGTATCCAAATCCGATCTTGGAACACCTTCAGTCCATGACTGTTTACACCGAACACCAACGTTTTTCCCAAATGTTCCCCTTTCGTTCGTTCTTCTCAGAAGCTTCGCTTTGAGATTTCTTTATACTTTCCAAAATAGTCGAGACAACATCAATTCTCAACACTCTTGGCCTTCTCTTTTCAAGATTGACTTTATGATTGAGAGAATCAACAACAACATTTGCTTTACCAGGGTGGTAAACTATCTCACAGTCATAGTCTTTAAGTAATTCTAGCCAGCGTCGTTGCCTCATATTCAATTCTTTCTGACCAAAGAGATATTGGAGACTCTTATGATCAGTGAAAAGTTTGCACTTCGTGCCATAGAGGTAATGCCTCCATATTTTCAGAGCAAAAACCACCGTTGCCAACTCCAAATCATGAGTCGGGTAGTTCTTTTCATGCTGTTTTAGCTGTCGAGATGCATACGCGATCACCTTATCTCTATGGGTCATAACACAACCCAATCCAACACCGGACGCAACGCTATAAATAGCGAAGTCTTCAACTTCATTGGGTAGAGAAAGTATCGGTGCCTCACATAGTTTCTTCTTTAGCTTCTCGAACGCTTCTTTATGCTTATCACTCCAAGCATAAGTAGCTCCCTTGTGGGTCAAAGCTATTAATGGACTAGCGATCGAAGAAAAACCTTGGATAAACCTTCGGTAATATCCCGCTAATCCTAAAAAGCTTCGGATCTGTGTGGGACTTTTCGGTTGTTCCCACTTCATCACAGCTTCGATCTTCGCTGGATCAACCATTATCCCTTTTCGTTTGACCACGTGACCCAAGATTTGGAGCTCACAAATCCAAAAATCACATTTGGAGAACTTCGCATACAACTTCTCCTTCTTCAAGACTTCCAAAACTTCTCACAAGTGCCTGCCATGCTCCTCTTGGCTTTTTGAATAAATCAGAATGTCATCTATGAATACTATCACAGATTTATGAAGGAACGGATTACAAACCTTTTTCATTAAATCCATGAATGTTGCTGAAGCATTGGTCAGTCCAAACGACATAACCAAGAACTTATAGTGTCCATATCATGTTCTGAATGCAGTCTTCTCGATATCCTGCTCCCGTACTTTCAGCTGATGATATCCTGACCTTAGGTTGATCTTTGAAAAATAACTTGAACCTTGAAGTTGATTGAATAGGTCATCAATCATCGTCAACGGATATCTATTCTTTATTGTTGCCTTATTCAACTCTCGGTAATCAATGCACATCCTCATTCTTCCATCTTTCTTCTTTACGAATAACACTGGCGCACCCCAGGGTGATGAACTAGGTCTAATGTAACCTTTGTCCAATAACTCCTGAAGTTGCATCATGAGCTCCTTCATCTCCGTCGGTGCTAATCGATAAGGTGCTTTTGCAATTGGCGTTGTTCCGGGTAACCAATCAATACGAAATTCCACTTGTCGATCAGGCGGTAATCCAGGAAGATCTTCGGGAAATACTTCCGGATAATCACATACAACGAGAATATTTTACATCACCTTCTTTTCCTTCTTAGCATCTATCACGAATGCCAAGTATTATGTACACCCCTTTGTCAAACATTTTCTGTCTTTCATTAGAGAAATGATTCCAGAATTTACTCTGCATTTATCTCCATACACCATAAATGACTCTTTCCCAGACGGGTTCACTTTCACTATTTTCTTCTTGCATAAAATTTTGGCATCATTGGCGCTAAGCCAATCCAGTCCCAAAACGATGTCGAAACCATTAAGCTCAATAGGCAATAATTCCTCGTGGAACTTATTCCCATTTAGATCAATTAAGATGTTTTTCATACGATACCTAACAGGTACAAACTTGCCACTAGCAACTTCGACTAATAAAGCATTATCTAGTCTAACAACAGGCAAAGCTAGTTTTCTACCAAATTCATGCGATATAAAGGAGTAGTTGGTTCCAAAATTAAATAGAATTTGGGCAGGAAAATTGTTAACGAGAAAGTTACCTGAAGCGACATCAGCTTCATCTTTAGCAACTTTCAGTGTCATCTGGAATTCTCTCACCTTTGGCTTTGGCGGAGTGTTGGGTCTTGCTGCTTCCTTCTTTTTCGGACAATCCCTTGAAATGTGCCCCTCCTCACCGTAACCATAACAAACATTCTTGGTGAGGGTGCAGTTGTTGGCATAATGCCCTGACTTTCCACATTTGAAGCATGTGACCACTTCCTCGTCACATTTCCCATGATGCTTCTTCTTGCACTTGTCGCACCATTTTGCCTCTACCTTTCCTCCACTTCCTCTCGAACCAGATTTCGAGAATTTACTTTTCTTGCTGGATCCTGAAGATCCCTCAAACTTCCTCTTTTCACCAACATCTATCCTTTCCAGACCCTTTTCCATCTGTTGGGCCTCCACGTTCTTAGCTGCTCGAATAACCGTTTTCAGAATTTTTGCCATCTTGACTGTCGGACCAAAGTCGGCAGGCAGTCCATTAGCGAACCTCTCAATCTTGGAGAGTTCTGTTGGCACTAGGTACGGAAATAACTTCATTTTCTTAGTGAATGCCGTAGCATAGTCATCTACACTCATCTTCCCTTTCTTCAAGTTTTGGAACTCATTGTTCAGATCAATCAGATCTATCTCTGAACAATATTGCGCCCTTAGTTGTTCCAAGAACTCCTCCCATGACATTTTCAAAGCTTCTCCTCGTGGCATAGTATCTGCCAACAACTTTCACCAACTCAAGACTCCAGTCTTCAGTTTCCTAACTGCAAAGACAGTCTTCTGTTTGTTGCTAGAGTCGCAAATTTCAAATACCATCTCCATTTCGGAGATCCAATCCATAATTTCAATAGGCTTTGGGCTCCCAGAAAGACTTGGCGGTTTGGCGCCTAAGAAATTCTTGTAGATTTGCCCATCGTTGTTGTTTCTTCTATCCGGATTGTTCCTTTGTTCTTCTTGAGTCCCAATTTGACTCACAATGTGACTATTGATCCCTTCCTGCGATCGTTCGGGAATCGGTTTGGGTTCCACGTTAGGTATGATAGGTTCGTCCCTATTTCCATGCAGCATCTGTCGCATTTCTTCCTTTTGTTCGGCTAACATAGCCCGAATCATGGCTTGCACTCCAGCCATGGTGATCTGTTCTAGTGCAGCAGCTTCAACAGCTACTTGTTGAATTACAGGCAGTTGATTCCTGTTCTTGTTTGCATTTCCAACACCGCTTCTTGTTCTCACCATTTTTTATCTATACACCGAAAAAGGTGAAATTTAGATCTTCATTCACGATAGATATTCAAATCATCCTTATCACTCCGAAAAGATTACATGCTAGTTCTAATATCGTAGACATACGCTTAGAATCCTAAACACATAAACCTTCAGATCCGGTTGGCAACAAACCGTAGATCCGAACAAATAATATTTAGCACATAAAAGCATTTTAGGCAACTTTCCTAAAATAAAGTAGTGCTTGTGTCTAAAATTTAACATACACACACCTCGTAATCTCCACTTAGCATTCTAAGTTTAAGTTTAGAAATCCTACAAATTCCTAGTTCGCTTAAACTAATGCTCTGATACCAACTGTGACATCCCCAAAATCTCGTCCAGAAAAGATCGATTTCATTTATGCTTTTTAAAATAATTTTTAGAGTAAATCCTTTTAATTTTAAAAGAGATGCGGAATTTGTTCCCAAAAACAAAACATGATAAAATAGATATTTGTCAAACATTTCATAAAGAAATATGATTTCATTTCATAATCAAAAGTCGGGATTTCTTGTTCCGATACATATCATAAAGCATAAACGATAGCATTACAAGTCATTACAAGTCGGGATTTCTTGTTCCGATACATATTGGGACAGACATTACTGTAGAGGGGCTTTCTCAACAATAAGTGTCCTAAAGGCAACCATATGAGGGATAGAGTACACCGATGAACACGTCGTTCACAACACCTACAGGTAATGAGCCTGCTAGTGTTCCACATGACAGTCTGGAATAGTCCGTGGTCGTCATCCATACTCTGCTGAATGACTAAAATAACGCCAATAACACCGAGGCCTCTCAGCTGTTTATTACACACCAATTATCTACCCATGTTCTACCCAACATATAAGTAGATAAAAATATACATTTTTATACATTGTTTAAAAACCAGTATAACATGATTTAATCAATACATATTCCACATAACAGATGAGGCATACACACATAACACGTATTTCATAGAGAATACATCAGATCTATAAGATAGAAGAGAGTGAATATACACTCACACGTATAACAACAAAATATATACACATAACACGTATTTTATATAAAATACTTCACAATATTTCATTGGAATGAAAATAACTACACACTATCTTGATCAGGAGATGATCGGGCAACACTACGGCTTGCAGAAGAGGTGTTTCTTCGTAGATCTGGAAGATCTTCACAAAAACCGGCTCCTCGCGGGTAGCGCTTCGGCTCGGGAATAACGCTCTATGGGATCTTCGGGGCTTCGGATCTTACTTCGGGGCTTGGGAATATTACCGGGGCTTCGGGGTACAAACGGCACGCAAATCGAGGCAAAACTAGAGAGAGAAGGAAGAAATTGTAAAAGAAAGGAAGCTGCCTTCGTACCCCCTTTTTATAGGTTGAGCCTCTGGGTTACGTTGGGCGTAACTCTGGGGTACGCGGGGCGTACGCCTCGGGTTGCCGTCATCCCTTGCGTCATCGGCCTTATACGTCATCGCTTACGACTTCAAGTACTCGAGTGGTACGCTGGGCGTACTGCGGGCTAGTCCGGTGACTCCCCTTTGGATAATATCGAAATTTTAAATAAAAATTAAATATTAAATATTTAATAAACTTCGAAAATTCAGATCTCTCGCATACGAACTCCGTTTTCGAAGTTCTTTATATCCACGCGTAGGTGAAACTACGCTCTACAACTTTCGTTTAGACTTCGTCGGCTAATTTTGAATTTATTTTTATTATTTATTTTTAGGAGGCCGGGACAGAAAAACTTCGTTATAAATTCATAACTTCTTCCTCCGATGTCCGTTCTCGCCTAACTTTTCACCGTTTCGCTACTAACAACGAGATCTTCAATTCTTGTTTAGATTGCTTCGGCTAAAAACCGCTCGATCTTAAATCGAGTATTCGGGCTGCATACTGCCTCGTCGAAACTTCAGAAAATCATAAATTCCTCATACGAAGTTAGATTTGGGCGTTCTATATATATTTGGAAACCTCGTTTCAACTACTACAACATTATTCAAAGATATTAAGTTTATTTTACACTTAATTTTTGACGTTCATTTTATTCTTAATTAATCATATTACGTAATCAAGTAATTAAACACGAAACACATAATAGTAAAATAATACGTTTTTATTATTTCAAATTGGGGTTACAAAGGTTAAGCTAGACTATTACATTGCTAAAAATGGCAAGCCCAAAAACACAGGTGTTACAACTTTCCACAACACTATTAACAACACACAATTGTAATGTGTTAGGAGGCATACTACTAATAAACTAAGAAAATATCTAACGTCACTATAGTCAAGAATATGTATGACTCTATCTACCCCCAAAGCATATGTATTCTAGAGCAATATACTGTATCGATCCGTCGTACGTTTCAATTGCCCTCCACTAGAAATTGACACTTGAAAAAAATAATGTACACATACTCATTTTGGAACGTATAAGAAAACTATCAAATACATAAACATATTGCATATAAGCAACAAAAACACACAAATACCATAATTTTGCCTCTCCAGAACAACCCTCCGGCATGTACGGACATTCCGAACTACTCTCCGGAATACATTTTTTAGTATGGAATGTACGGGTTGCTAGATTCCAAGTCCAAATTCCCACAAACCACCACCAACACCGGAACGAAAAAATTTACTCCCAAAAATCATATTCAAGAATACTTTGAACATCCTATGTCTTCTGTACCTGCTGCAAAATGCTCTATTCTGGAGAAAGTTGTATGAAGTGTATTTTTATTGTTGTTGTTCTTCTCGGTTCCCCTACTGCAAAACTGTAAATATTGGTTGTATTTTTTTTTTGTTTTTTGTTTTGTTTTGTTTTTTTTTGTTTTTGTTTTCTTTTTTTTTCTTTTTTCTTTTTTTTTTTTTTTTTTTTGTGAAAGGTCAATCATATTAGCGAAACCATATATCATTTTTTTTAGTGTCTATTTTGGTTTTAAACAATAGTTGAACTAAATAATACTCACCCCTAAAATTTCATATCCGATTTCATTGCATGGATACACAACTAATATAGTAAGAGTTTTGTTGCAAGTTTATAATTTTTGACATAGATTGCATTTGATATAAAAAATAATAAAACTTTCCAGTTATTTCACTTAAGTTGCTTAAAGCACAATCACGATCACCCACGCCCATTCTTCACCTGAGAATGGTCCAGCAGATGAGTAGAAGGACCATCTAGTGATCTCCTCTATCACAATTTCCCCACCACCATTAAATGATCACCCACCGATTCAAAAACTAGATCCATCGCTTAACTATGAGACAGTAATAGATCTGTCCCTAAATTCGTAGGTTGTAAAATGCAATGACAAACATCATAATCAAACACACAAATAATTTAATACTATTATTACAATCACTGTTTCCATCTATGAGAAAAATATAAAATTCCCCATGTACAACTCCGCCAACATAGAGCAGCCCATTATTGATTATATAGTCAAATGGATCTCCTGCACCACATACTGAGATACAGATTGAATAAATCCACGGAGACAAGTAACTACATCACGAAAATGTTTCGACCACAACAAGGACACGGTGTCGGTAAAATTTTTCAAAAATACAATTTTATTTTATACCATCTTTTTTATCGTAAAAAAACGACATCTTAGGGGTGTTGTGATGTAGATTACAGTGTGTCCTAGATTGCAGTTGCTTTCGCTTCTCATCATTGCATACACTAAAAGTAACAATGGCAGTACACCTAACCATACCCTGCACTGCAGCCCTGCTATCCCTCAGTTGCATGGTGTTTTTGGTTAGATATTAAGCATGCCTCTTTCTTGCAATTTCTGCATCCACTATCTACGCTAAGGTTTTTTGTAACGTTCCAAAAATCATGACCAAAAAGTTCATTTTTAAATCATTAAATAAACCATAGGTAATAAAATTATCTTATCAAAACAAAAACCATAATATCTCAAAACATCGTAATCAGTATATCAATAACAAAAGACATTTCAAATATATCAGAGTAACATCCCAGGCTAAATATGATTGTGTGTGCAATGCAGTCATCCGGAGCACTTCCCTTTGCTACCGGAAGTACTTGAAATCAAAACTGAAAACTGTGAGTACAAAGCGCAGTGAGTCCCCCGAAACTACCACGTACCATACACATAACATGTAGCTAGGAGATACGATCCTCGCCCACATTCGGCTAATGGTCCATGCCCTATGAAATACGGGCCCCGCCCAAAGTCAGCTATTTAGCAGATACGTGCCCCGCCCACACTCGACTAAGTAGAGATATGGGCCTCGCCCACACTCAGCTACTTGGAGATATAGACCTCGCCCACACTCAACTAACTAAGAAACAGATACTAGTATCGCATAGATAGCAAGTATAATCAACTCTATCAATCCATATCCATACTCATATAATACTAACATATAGGCCCTGCTCATACTCACCTACTAATCAGCACACGTAATTAACTCAACTCACCTCAAATGTTGGATGATAGTTGAAACGTCTCTACCCGGAATTAACTCAACTCACTCGCTAAACTAAAGCAACCCCTTATATCTAACCAAGTTTCCCATTTGACTCGTCGAGTTCCCATGAATCACATAATCATAAAATCATGATCCAACTCGTCTAGTTTTCCTCCAACTCGCAAACTTCTTCCCTTTAACAAAATCGGGACAGTTCGACCCAACTCGTTGAGTTCTTCCATGAACTTGCCGAGTTCTTCATCTGTTAAGCCCTTTCATCAAATCTAAGGTGCAAAATTACAGATCTACGTTGTTGCCATGGTATATATCAGTAATGTTGAAAACATGATGGTTTTGCATGCCTCAAATGGATTTAATCTTAAGATATAGCAACCTACTTCTATGGACATGGTCTTATCTTGAGCATGAACAGGTTTAGGACCCATTTTTATTAATCTAAGGACCAAATAACACCTGGAATGGAAATTCTTAGCATCACAACTATCAAGGTTTATCATTTTCCAACAATGGGATCTAAAAGATACATAAAACAAAACCAAGAAATATCTAAGCTATTAAGCACCATGTTTGAGACTTTAAACCTCAAAAGGTTGCCAAAGTTGGGTGAGATCCCAGATCTAGTGCCTCTCCTCAAGCTTAATGAGCTTTAAGCTCTTCCAAGTCCTTCACCAAGAACAAGAACACACAATACAATTTAGGATTTAGGGAGGCTGACGAGGGGCTGGGTAGGGGAGTTTATGTCCTTTAAATAGGGTGAAAAACCCCAGAAATTAGGTTTTCATCCCTGCCAGTGTACTCGTCGATTCGAACCCCCCCTGATATTCATCAAGTTGGTCACTTAATTATGTGGCCATTACAATCTCTCATCGAGTTCGGGGATTCCGACTCATCGAGTTGTACTTAAAAATATAATAATTTAACAAGTTAAATACATACAAGGAACCAGGCATTAAAATTCTCCCCCACTTGCCTCAGACTTCGTCCTCGAAGTCTATTGTCTCAAATACCTCTGGGTAATTCTCCCTCATCTCATCCTCTAGCTCCCATGTCCACTTCGAACACTTACAATGCTGCTACTGCACCTTCACCAACTCTACCCTTTTATTCCTCAACCCCTTCATTTTTCGGTCGAAAATGGCTACTAGTCTCTCTATGTAGTTCAATCAGTCATCCACCTGAATATCATATAAAGGCACAAGTGCGGAGTCACCACAAAGCACTTCCGCAGCTGGCAGATCCAGTCGATAAGTAACCCGGCCCACCCAAGCCAAAACCCTGAATAGGCCAATGTACATGGGGCCCAACTTGCCTTGCTTCCTGAACAGGATGACACTTTGTTGGATCTATGTTATCTCTAATTATAAATGCAATACTGTTTCTAGTGCTTGAAGCCTGCAAGTAAAATACAATTGATATAAACAACATAGAATTGAGTTATAGAGTTACCTCTTTGTTGTAGCATGTAGTTGTGGCCTTTAAGAACTTAGTGCCCCAAATGTTGCACCTCAAACGGTTCACAACACACTTAGGATAAAGGAGAACTTTAGAGAGAAATTACTAGCACCCAAAATCGGCTCTATGATCTCAAAGACTACTTGTGCAAAACTTGTGCAACTATTATAACCATATTAGGCGAAGGGGTTACATATTTATAGTGTAGGAATCCAAGAGTCATGTGTAACCCCAATTACTACACTTGGGCTTGTAATGGATTCACAGCTTATGGAACTTACATAAGCTAAGCCTACCATTAATAATTCACCATGGATTATTAGCCCAACTTATATGTATCATTGATTTACACAATCAGCCACTATATACTTAATTTGTCTCTTTTATCATCGAATTAATTTCAAACTAATTTTTGCTCAATACCAATTAAATCATATGATTTCATATTAATATATTAGAACTTATAATATATTAATAAATCATAAATAACCTCTTACTCAAGTATCCATCCTATTAAACTGTCCTAGTAATATGAAACCTAAATGGACCATGCTACTCTAAGTTCAGGTACATACCAATTATAGTTATGGGCTTAGACACCTAATCCAATAGTCTCCCACTTGGATAAGTCTAATAACTATTATTGCAAGTACGACTCCAGAACCCGACTAGCAATCGTAGATCTTAAAAGTCGTTGTTGAACTCTGGTCCAGTCAATGACACATCCAATAGATAAAGGGTCATATATTCCTCTATTATAGATATCGTATGGCGATGATACATGGATTATAATCATTCTCTCTGGCCATCTGATGTTTCCCGATTTCCGATATATGACAACCAACTAACTGAACAAATCAAATCAGTCAAGGTTTGGCTAAGCGCTTAGGGTTGTCATCACTAAGTCATCGAGGGGCCCACATATATCGTTTTTCATACCTCTAAGGGTAAAATGAATGGATACACTTTGACTCAAATGCTTGCGTGTACTTACTCATCAAATGACACACAACAATATGTTTTATAACACCAAGTTACTGGTGCGTTTACATATGTCAATGTGCAACCGATATGTAAACTACAACTCACATCTCTTGGTTTCAAGAATATATGATACTATCATCTCACAATCACTCGATAAAATCCATGAAGTGATTTAGATGAGCGTAGGTTGAAACCAATACTCGAATCTTATTCCAGGAGCACTTATTAACACTTTAACTAACTTGTGCTATGTCTAAAACACCTACACACACTATAAACCCGTTCATGACAGTCTTGGCTCAATAACTACTTCCAAAGTATGATTGACTATGTATGGTTTAAATAACCTAGTTATTAGGGAAGTCAAAACACGCAAAGTGAAACACAAGAATATTACTAATCCTATATGGCCCCAAAACTTTTGAGTGCAATATTGATTACTCATTATTAATTGTATAATGTTTCTAATAATCAACATAATACTTGAATTAAAACAATACTATGTTTACCTATGATCCTTACTTTGTGAAATACATTAATTGACAGCATTTCAATGATGCCCATTTCACAATTCCAAATCCTTACAATAAATGTAACAATACCAAGTTCATGTCATTTACTGTAATCTGTTAGATTCTAAAAGTATATGCAATGATCCTTTTGTAATGACTATGCACAAAAGTCACAGAGACTGGGCAACAAACATTACAATGTATTCCAATGGTGAGCAATTCCATGGAAACGAAGTCTCAAATTCAAGGTGCATTCCTTTAAAACATTCTTCTTGCATGAAGTTTTCTAATCTTACATAGATTTAATGAATGGCTTCCACTTATGGAATTATTTCCATATTCCCATTTTGACTATCACTTCTAAACATGAGTTGCCTCTTTTAAGAATATGTTAATATGATCCATCTATTTTTATACTTCCAACTATAAGCGACCAATCCTTGGCAAACCTTATATTGTCCTTAACGGTTGTTAACCACTTTAGTCATATCCGGTTCTAGTTCTTTTTGCTTCTTAATGCCCTAGGCATTTGGAAAATTTAGAACATATGAATATTATAGCCCATGTAATCGATCGCATACCCGAAGCTTATTGGACATGATTCATAAAGACATGATACTTAACCATTCTTTTGCTACAATATTTCTATTTTCCATGTTCTCATAAAGCTTATTGGACATGATGTCGTAATCATAATCAAAATTTGAGAGCGTAATTAACATATCTATATATAGATTTTCCTTATGTTGAACCATTCCAACACAACAATCATATAAACTAAATTTTATTAAAAACTTAATCTAAGTTTTAGATTTTGAAATGAAGTATAATTTCCTCTCCCTTAATTATAGAAGACTACTTTTCAGACCCTGCAACTTTGCGATTTGAAACCTTTTGTTTTTCTATAACTAATCTTGCTAACTTGCAACACTTTCCATAATAATAATTATACTCCCACTAGCATAATAATTATTATCTTACTTGGATAACACTTATGCTCCTAATAGATTTGACATGTATTCAAAAATCAGTTGGACTTCTAGAAATCAATACTTACTGACTCCCATTCCTAAGTTTAGAATTCTGATATGAGATGCTTTTCCTTAGATAGCTCACATGTGTGTCTAAACAATTTTAGAACTTATAGCAATAAGTATCAAATGTTTATACCTTTGTCATTTCTCACAATTCAAACTATGAAGAGGGATGTCATGATCATAATTGAATTTGAGAATGCAAATATCACAATCGGTAACTATTAAAACCTAATTAGTGAAAGCATTTGACATTCATTTTCATGAATTGTAGAGAAATATTATGGTACTTAGATTTTATGGTATATGTGTTCCTATCCATTAGAATTTATCAAACCATAATCATAAGACATGGTTAATGACAAATCCAAACTTATACGGACTGAACTTGTTTAATGAAACTTTCATTGATCAATATGTCAACTTGATAGGTTACAAACCGCAAGTCGTGTGCTAGTCATAAACAATAGGTTTTATTCATTATTAGTTCTTGAAACTTTTTCAAGATCTTTAAGACTCCCACTGATCACTTGACATATATGATTCTTTAATCATGAAACATTCATTGAAAAAACAAATCTTTAAGAGTTAGTGCGGATTCTTATCAAGAGAAACATTTCACACAATTGGTCTTAGTTGGTCTTTGTCTTATCCAAGACATCGTAGCTTACCAATTTCAAGTGTTCAAGAGTAGAAAACATTTTAATCTACATTTGATGATTTTTATAAACCTTTCTTAAGATTATTTCACTCAATGTTACAACTTGGAGTATGACTCCAAGACTTGTTTTTGGAACGAAGTAAGAATCGTCTTCTTGAATTAACTATTTCAACAATTCAAAATTCCTCTTCTTAGCCATACAAATGCAATAACATATCCTTAGAGGATCATTTTAGATATGATTTTTCCATAATCATTAAGATGATCATAAAACACGATACTTAAATAATCTGCCATCTTTTCAGATTGGAGCAATTTTTATCTTTTCTGTCTAATTTTATATTTCTCATTCGTTCTACCATACATTGAAAATTTTCCAATGTTTTAGGATTATACTTAAACCTGCAAGCATAACCATATTTACTTACTTTCAGTAAATTATGATGAATAGTCTTATCGATCTTTGTAGTGGACCTGACCAGCGCAAAACCAAGTGTACCCAATCTCCTAGTCCTTCACCTGACTCACATATTCATGTGAACAAGGAATTAGTCTTAATTTTCTAAAGACAAAGGTTCTCTTTCATCACACATTACAAATTGCATGATTCCTATTTTCTATCCAACTGAAATCTTGGGTGATGAGAATCTTTCCTTATTTTGCAAATTCTCAACAGTACCACAAACAAAAGAATTAAATTCATATTGCTAACATAGAAACATACAAACATCAATTTTCACTAATGGATTGCAAGGAAGTATAATGGAAAAATAAAAAAATAAAATTTTATTTATTTATAAAATGTAGAAAAAAATTTCCTTACAATGAAATCAAAAATGAAAACTATGTAATTACAAATTTCTAAAAAATCTATCATAACTCTTAAGAAGCACCTCAAAAATCCGATCATCGAACCATACGATTGAAATCCATCTTCGCGACCAGATTCAACATTCTTTTCCTATAAGCTTCCTTCCTTTTGCATGATCCTACAAAACATTAAAATGAAAACTTGTCACATCATGTATTAAGAATAAATAATTAGGAACTTAATAGAGTTAGACAGTAGACTTACCTGAAGTAGAGTCAAACTTATTAATTCTACCTTTGCTCGAATCTTTCAGGAAGTCCGGGCAGCTTGGCAACCAATGCCCCTTCTCTTGAAAATAGAAAAATATGGAATCTTTGGGAATGATACACGGGAGTATCTCATACTTAGCCTTTCTCTTTACCACTTGGTCATATGACTTGACCATTGCCGATTCTTTTGAATTGGGAAGAGAAAGCTTTTCGGGACATCCAATGTTACCATTGTCAATATCCATAAAAGTTTGAGAAGTAGATCTTCCAATCAAATTTGCTTTTCTAGTGTAACAAATCATTGTTGATTCAGCAGCAACAAGCAAATAGTTAAGATCAATAAGGGTTATGTCATGGTCTATCACATAGTAGTCCTTAATGAACTCACTATATGACTAGGGAAGTGATTGAAGAACCCAGTCAACAGCCATTCCATCTTGATGTTTCATTGGAAGTACGACTTGAGTGACCTTGAACTTTTGAGGTCTTTGAACTTGTGGGTTAAGGAGAATTATTGGAGGAGGTGGAGGAAGTGAAGTATGATTTCCACTTCCACGATCAAATATTGCAACATCATCTTCAATAGGAAAGCCTATTCCAAAAGATTTGGGAAGACCATAGTTGTTTAAAGTAGCCATCGACAAGGGATAAATTCAATTTAGTTGATTTAAGTCCTTAATATAACTATTGGATAAGGTGTCTAAGTCCATAACTATTTCTGGTATGTACTTGACCCGACTCGGCATGGTCCATTTGGGTTGCATGGCACCATCCAATTGGATAGACTAAATGAGAGAAATAACACTTGGAGATTATTAATATATTATAAGTTCTAATATATTAATAATATTATTTGATTAGTTTGATCAAGAATTAATTTAGAATTAATTAAGTGATCAAAAGATAACTAATTAAATATATGGGTTGATTATGTAAATCATCCATATCTTGTATAGTGGGCTAAGAGGCTCCATGGATTATCAAGTTGGGTTCCACCCATAGGATGCTCCATGGGAGTTACAAACCCATGGGTCATGGAAATGAAGAGTCATGACACATTAGGGTTTACATGGTGTAACCCTAGATGTGTCAACACTATATAAGGATCTCATTCTCCACCAAAATCGGCCACACTAAGGAAACAAGAGGGCTTGGCCGATTTCAAGAAGTGTGTGTTCTCTCATAAGTTTTTCCTAGAGCATTTGGTGTTGTGTGAAGCATTTGAGGCATCACACTTGGGGTGCTAGGCTCATAAGGTTTCAAGGAACACAAGCAACAACAAGGTAAGTTATTCTATCTATCATTCAAGTTAAAATTGTTCCCCATGTATGCTAGATAGGAATATAGCCTTGGAATTCAACTTTGCATGATAATTAGACAAACATAGATCCAAGGTTATTAGGGTTGCATGTACACTTAGGAAGTGTTAGAATGCTCAAAACCCATCAGTGGTATCAGAGGCTAGGCTTGTTTGCTTTTTATTTGTGCTTAAAAGTTGGAAAAAAAAAGTCGAAAATCTTGCTGTCTACGAATGGACTCGTCGAGTCTATAGGGGGGACTCGTCGAGTTCACGTGTATCTTCAACCAACTCGGCGAGTAAGTTCATGCACTCGGCGAGTAGGGTCGACAGGTTGCAAAATTTTGACTTTAGTTGCTGGAAATGAATTAGAAACATTACGCTAAACTGTTTTGGTACTTGAAAACTTGTTTTAGATGGTGTAATGTCTTTGCTAATTCATTTACAACAACTAGTTATCAAAATTACAAAGTTTTAAGTGTAATTTTGATTTATGAATGTGTTCATATTCATGTTCTTGTTCTTATGATGTTTTAGATGATCATAGGAATTATTTGTAACCTATGTGGTAGATTAATTCTTGATCATAATGTGTTTTAATGGAGTCCATAACTTGTCCTCAAGTTATGGAAAACCAAGAGTCACACTTGAATTAAAACCATTAAAAGAACACAAGAGTTAGAAAAATGAAGAGTCTTCATTTTATTACTCTATTAAACTCATAAGTTACAAGAAATGAAAAAGTTTTGAAAGTTACAAAACTTGCCCTCAAGTTTTGGAACAAGTAAAGTTAAGTTAAAACTTTAAGTTCCAACCCCTACAATTTTAAAAGTTAAAATTCAACCCTTATACTTATATTATGATGATTTAATAATTATATATATATATGTATAAGAATAAAGTCGTCTTACCGCTAGTACGCCTCATTCACGAAGCCGGTCTATAAGGTGGGTATAAGGTTGTTGCCTATAAAATGGTGACTTAATGGGTGTATATTCTCACCCACCGCTTGCTTGACTGGTGGAGGGTCATTAGCCGAACGGGTAAGACAAGGACTTATAAATTCTCATTCAAAGTATGATGAATATTATAAAGTAACTAAATGTTTTATTAATTCCCAATCTTAGTTACTTTAGGAAAAATGTGAATAAGGTGCTAATCCATGAAATTACACTTTACACTTTGTCTAAGTCGTTGGTGGAGCGTGTGTGGTTAACCGGCACACTAACTTGGACTTAACAAGGTAGGTAAAGGGTGACTTAAGGTTTATTATAGTATCGGTGGAGCGTGTGTGGTTTACCGGCACATCGATTGAGTGATAAACTTTAAGGGTACCAAGTGATTTGCATGGTTACTTAACACCTCGTTTTGTGATCCTCGGTATCCCAGTCACAAAACTTGGAGGGCACACTCGAGATTGAAACATGCCTTTGAAAAGTTCATTGAATCTCAAAGAATCTAGGAATTTCTAAGAACCAATCATAAAACCTAATATCTAATATTTCGGTTTTCGTGATGGAAATTGGTGAATCGTCATTCACCTACCTTTCAAATATGTTATAGCTTGGATTACGACATACCTCTTCTAAGTTATAATATATTGTGATTGGATCCTAGCCATAATATTACATTTGGGTGTTTTATTAAGGACTCTCCTAATATCTAAACTAATCTTGTCCTCTTCCTTCAGATGTCTTCAAAGGGTGACTTAAGGTTTACGACATACCTCTTCTAAGTTATAGCTTGGATTACGACATACCTCTTCTAAGAACCAATCATAAAACCTAATATGTTATAGCTTGGATTACGACATACCTCTTCTAAGTTACGACATACCTCTTCTAAGTTATAATATAAAGGGTGACTTAAGGTTTATTATAGTATCGGTGGAGCGTGTGTGGTTTACCGGCACATCGATTGAGTGATAAACTTTAAGGGTACCAAGTGATTTGCATGGTTACTTCACACCTCGTTTTGTGATCCTCGGCATCCCAGTCACAAAACTTGGAGGGCACTCTCGAGATTGAAACATGCCTTTGAAAAGTTCATTGGATCTCAAAGAATCTAGGAATTTCTAAAACCAATAAAAACTAAATATCTAATATTTCGGTTTTCGTGGTGGAAATTGGTGAATCGTCATTCACCTACCTTTCAAATATGGTATAGCTTAGATTACGGCATACCTCTTCTAAGTTATATTATATTGTGATTGGATCCTAGCCTTAATATTACATTTGGGTGTTTTATTAAGGACTCCCTTAAATCTATACTAAACTTGTTCTTCTCTTTTAGATGTCTTCAAATAATGCTTCTGGCTCGAATCCTAATAGCTCCTTTACTCTTATGAGCTTGTGTGGGAAAGTCACTTTTGATGGATCCAACTTCAATGAGTGGATCAGAAACATCAGAATGATTACCCACTACGAGGAAAAATAATATGTCCTCGACAAGGAGCTTAAGGAGATTCATGAGACCACTGCAACTCCTCAGGAGATCGCTGACTTTCAGGCACATGAAAGGGATGCTACGAAAGTAGCATGCATCATGATGGCCACAATGACAGCAAAACTCCAAAAGTCCTATGAGGATTTCTACCCTTATGAAATGCACCAAGATTTGATGGAAAGATACCATCAAAGTGCACGACAAGAGAGGTACGAAATCATCTGATCCATGATAACAACCATGATGAAGGACGGGGATTCCGTCACGAGCCACATGCAGAAAATGCAAAGGTATGTGGATCGATTGCTGAAGCTTAATGTGAACTTCCCTGAGGAGCTTGCAATAGATATAATTTTGCGCTCCTTACCATCGTGCTATGATCAATTCCGCATGACATATCACATGAATAAGGAAGATGTCACACTCAGCAAACTTCAGGGACTTCTCAAGACCGTAGAATCAGGTCTTAAGGGGAAGTCGGTTGTTAACACTTCTACTCCAAACTCCACTCCGGTTTTGGCAATCGAGAAAAGTCAAGGGAAGAAGAGAAAGAGTTCTTCGAAGGGTACCAACGTTAGGACCCTTGATGGCTCTTCTTCAAGTGGAACCAAGAAAGGTTTTGTCACTCCTTCTTCTGAGCCAAAAGAGGCTGAATGCTTCTATTGCCATGAAAAATCACATTGGAAGCAGAACTGCCCAAAATACCAGCAAGATGTGAAGGATGGGAAAGTTAAACCCAACCATGCAGGTATTTACACTATCATTTCTAATAACTCACCCCATTCGAAATCTTGGGTCCTTGATACCGGTTGTGGGATTCACATTTGTTGTGACTTGCAGGGACTAGGAAGAAGTGAGAATGTGGAGCAAGGAAGAATAAACTTAATCATGGGGAATAGGAAAGTTACACCTGTCACCAAGATTAGAGTTTATACTTTATCGCTAAGTAGTGGGTTAAATTTAGATTTGAATAAGTGTTGTTATTCGCCAGAAATGGCAAGAAACATTATTTCCTTTCATGCATTGTACAAACAAGGTTTCACCTTTTCATTTGATAATGAAGTTGGTTCGATTAATGCTTTCTTTAATAATGTTCTTTATTTTAAAGCATTACCTTGTGATGGTGTGTATGAAGCTGTATCTGTTGTAGATAACTCAGGAAATAATGTTTTGTGTATTGATTCTCCTAATAATAATAACTTGGATAAAACATCATTATGGCATTGTCGTCTTGGACATATAAGCAAGAAACTCATAGGCCAACTCCAAAAGGATGGAGTCTTGGAGTCGTTTGACCTAAAGTCAGATGATAGTTGCGAATCATGCTTACTTGGAAAAGTGACAAAGTCACCCTTCACAGGCTCGTGTGAAAGGGGTGAAGGTTTGTTGGACCTTATACACACGGATGTGTGTGGACCATTCAAACATGCCACAAGGGATGCTAATCGTTATTATTTGACTTTTACTGATGATTACAGTAGATATGGATATGTCTACTTAATCAAGCATAAGTCAGAGACTTTCGAGAAGTTTAAGGAATTTAAACAGGAAGTCGAGAATTAATTGGGCAGGAACATTAAGATGCTTCGATCCGATCGAGGTGGTGAGTATCTTAGTTCAGAGTTCCTCGACTATCTAATGGAATGTGGGATTGTCTCACAATTGACACCTCCCAGGACACCGCAGTTGAATGGTGTGGCTGAGAGGTGTAATCGAACCTTGTTGGACATGGTTCGTTCCATGATGAGTCGAGCTTTACTACCAATCTCATTCTGGGTGTATGCCTTAGAGACTGCCACCCATATCCTTAATCTAGTCCCTACAAAGAAAGTTGCCAAAGCTCCTCATGAGATGTGGACCGGTAAAGTACCTAAACTAGACCACATCAAGATTTGGGGTTGCGAGGATTTCGTGAGACACGAGACTCATGATAAGCTCGAACCTCGAAGCGAGAGGTGTATTTTCATCGGCTACCCACAACAATCCTTTGGTTACCTCTTCTACAGACCTAGTGAAAATGTGCTCTTTGTAGCAAGAAGAGGAGTCTTTTCGAGAAAGAGAGTTTATAAGCCAAGGAGACTATGGGAGGCAAATTGATCTTGAAGAAATTCAAGAATCAAGTGGTGAAGGAACTTCAAACTCTAGCCCTCAACTTGAGGAGGAAACTCCTGTTGAGCCAACTGACGAATCTGTACCTCTGAGATGTTCCACGAGAGTTAGGAGTGCACCTGAGCATTACTATGGATTCCATATTACTACAGAAGGTGAGACACTTATTAGTGATGGGACACTAGTAAGTCAAGATGACCCTAACATCTACGAGGAATCCATGGCAGGCCCCGAGCCTGCTAAATGGAAAGAGGCTATGGATAGTGAGATACAATCCATGTATGACAATCAAGTTTGGAACTTGGTTGAGAATGTACCAGGTCGTAAGACTGTAGGGTGCAAATGGGTCTTCAAGAAGAAGACCGACATGGATGGTAAAGTACACACTTATAAGGCTAGACTGGTTGCAAAGGGCTTCTCTCAAATTCCTGGAGTGGATTATGATGAGACCTTTTCTCCGGTAGCCAACATTAAGTCTATTCGGGTTCTGTTAGCCATAACCGCATTTCATGACTATGAAATTTGGCAAATGGATGTCAAAACCGCTTTCCTTAATGGAAAGTTGGCTGAAGATGTTTACATGAGTCAGCCAGAGGGTTTTGTCAGCAACGAGTACCCTAATAGAGTGTGTAAGCTTGAGAAATCCATCTATGGATTAAAGCAAGCACCTCGCAGATGGAATCTTTGCTTTGATGAAAAGGTCAAGGAATTTGGCTTTTCTAGGAGTGAAGATGAATCATGTGTGTATGTCAAGGCTAGTGGGAGTATAGTTAGCTTCTTGGTATTGTATGTGGATGACATACTACTCATAGGAAACGACATTCCAACCCTGCAGGAAGTAAAGTCCTGGCTTGGGAAGTGTTTCGCTATGAAGGACCTTGGTGAAGCTGCCTATATTTTAGGGATAAGGATCTTGAGAGATCGGAGTAAAAGACTAATTGGACTTAGTCAGAGTACCTACTTGGATAAGGTGCTGAAGAGATTCAGCATGCAGGACTCCAAGAAAGGAGAGTTACCCATCCAGAGTAACGCCAAGTTGAGTAAGACACAAAGCCCTAGCACTGAGGCTGAGATAGCAGAAATGAGTCGAGTACCTTATGCTTCGGTTGTAGGTTCGATCATGTATGCTATGACGTGTACTTGACCTGATGTGGCTTTTTCCTTGAGCATGGTTAGCAGGTTTCATGGAAACCCTGGCAAGGCACACTGGACTGCGGTAAAGACTATTCTCAAGTACCTCCGAAGGACTAAGGACTGGGTCCTTACCCTCGATGGGAGTGATAACTTAAGAGTTGTAGGGTATAGTGATGCTAGCTTCCAGACTGATAGGGATAATTTCCGCTCTCAGTCAGGCTGGGTCTTTACCCTAAATGGAGGAGCAATTTCTTGGAAGAGTTCCAAGCAAGAGACAGTGGCAGATTCTACTTATGAATCAGAGTATACTGCAGCGAGCGAGGCGGAAAAGGAGGCTATATGGATAAAGAAGTTCATCGGAGACCTTGGAGTTGTACCAGCTATTAAAGAGCCAATGGAAATTTTCTGTGATAGTGAAAGCGTTGTTGCCTTAGCCAAGGAACCAAGGGATCACGGGAGATCCAGACACATCGACAGAAAATACCATTTCATCAGACATCGGATCGAAGAAGGACTCCTCGTGGCAAAGAGGGTATCATCAGATGAGAATCCGGCAGATCCCCTCACGAAGGGACTGACTCGGGTTAAGCATCTCCAGCATGCTCGGAGCATAGAGCTGAAGGATGATATTAGATTTAGTAGTTAGATAACCTCGAAATTTGTAAAGTGTAATTGACATTTGATGATGAATAAAAGTGTTTTATTTATGAGTAAAGTGTTACTATATCTTGTCGATCGTTTACTATATTTCTTTTGCATGTTTTGACTTCCAGAATAATTTTGTTTGGTATAACATATTATTCAAACCTCCACAGTCGGTCATATGTCGGAAGTAGTTATGAATCAAGACTGTCATGATTGGTTGTAGAGGTCTAAGGTGTTAGACAAGGCTACAACAATCATGAGTGCTCATAAGTTCTGAGCATTGGACTCAACCCACACTCACTGGAATCACTTCATGGAATTCTATCTCGAGTGATCGTGAGATGGTAATATTATATAATTCTTCAAACCTAGAGATATGATTTGTTACTTACAAGTTGGTTATGCATTGATTGTACGAAAACGCATTGGTAACTCGATGTTATAAATCGTGCTCTTGTGTGTAATTCAATGAGTGGTAGAACAAACATATGAGTCGAAGTTTATATGTTCCTTCCTGGATTAGAAGCTGATATCTGGGCCCCTCGATGATTTTGTTTTGACCTATGTACCGGGCCCGGTCAGAACTAAGTTGATGTGTTCAATTAAGTTCTTTGTCAAACAAATCGGAAATCGGGAAACAAACTGTTGGACAATAAGTAAGACATTGTTCCATGTATTTGTCCGACTGATATCTAGAACAGAGGATTATATGATCACTTATCTTAAATGGCATACCATCATCTTCTTAGTTCCGAGAAACCTTGAAAAGAGCTACGATTGCTGATCGGTTCCTGAAGTCATACTTGCAGTAATAGTTATTAGACTTATCCAAGTGGGAGACTGTTGGATAAGGTGTCTAAGTCGATAACTATTTCTCGTATGTACTTGACCCGACCCGGCATGGTCCATTTGGGTTGCATGGCACCATGCAATTGGATAGACTAAATGAGAGAAATAACACTTGGAGATTATTAATATATTATAAGTTCTAATATATTAATAATATTATTCGATCAGTTTGATCAAGAATTAATTTAGAATTAATTAAGTGATCAAAAGATAACTAATTAAATATATGGGTTGATTATGTAAATCATCCATATCTTGTATAGTAGGCTAAAAGGCTCCATGGACTATCAAGTTGGGTTCCACCCATAGGATGCTCCATGGGAGTTACAAACCCATGGGTCATGGAAATGAAGAGTCATGACACATTAGGGTTTACATGGTGTAACCCTAGATGTGTCAACACTATATAAGGATCTCATTCTCCACCAAAATCGGCCACACTAAGGAAACAAGAGGGTTGGCCGATTTCAAGAAGTGTGTGTTCTCTCATAAATTTTTCCTAGAGCATTTGGTGTTGTGTGAAGCATTTGAGGCATCACACTTGGGGTGCTAGGCTCATAAGGTTTCAAGGAGCACAAGCAACAACAAGGTAAGTTATTCTATCTATCATTCAAGTTAAAATTGTTCCCCATGTATGCTAGATAGGAGTATAGCCTTGGAATTCAACTTTGCATGATAATTAGACAAACATAGATCCAAGGTTATTAGGGTTGCATGTACACTCAGGAAGTGTTAGAATGCTCAAAACCCATCAATAACACCCAAATGAAATATTAAGGCTAGGACCCAACACAATATTTTACAATTTGGAAGATGGACGCGGTAGTCCGATTGTAATATATTTGAAGGAAGGTCAATGACGATTTACCAATTTCTGCCATGAAAAGTGAAATTGATTATTAAGTTTTAATTGGTTTGAAATTCCTATATCCTTTGAGATTCATTGAAATTTTCAATGGCATGTTTAAATATCTATTGTGCCCTTCAAGTTTGTGATTGGGATGCCGAGGATCACAAACAAGGTTTGAATAACCATGCAAATTAGCTTGGTACACCCACCTGTGACAACCACCTAATCAGTCTGCCGGTTAACCACACATGCTCCATTGATCTATGATTAACATCAAGATACCCTTTGCCACACACGCTCCACTACCGACTTAATAAGGTGCAAAGTGAAACTTCATGCGATAACACCATATTTACAATTTTCCTAAAGTAACTAAGACTCAGAATTTGAATAAGGTTTAGTTACTTTACAATTATCATTATACTGATAATGAGAAGTAATTTGCTATCCTACCCGTTCGGCAAACGACCCTCTACCAATCAAGGAAGCAGTGGGTGAGAGTGGAAACCCATTAAACTGCCATTTTATAGGCAGTAACCTTATACCCCCTTATAGACTGGCTTCGAAAATGAGGCCTACTAATGGTAAGACTAACTTTGTCCTTATACACATATAAATATTAAACCTATAATATTATAATAGTATAACAGTTGAATTTTAAACTTTTAAAATTCTACGGTTTGGAATTAAATGTTTCAAAAGTTAGACTTAACATTTACAAAATCCAAAACTTAAGGGAAAATTTTAAAACTTTTTCAAAGCTTTGGGTTTCCATAACTTATAAGTTTAATATTGGTTTTATGAAAAGACTCTTGATTCTCCATTTTCATAACTTGAGGACAAGTTATGAAGTTCATAAAAAAAACATTTATGAAAAGCCTTTCATGTTCCATAACTTGAGGACAGGTTATGGATGGCTTTAAAACCATTCAAGATGACTTTTAAAAATGAGAATTTTCATTTTGCATAACTTGAGGATAAGTTATGGATTTCATCAAACACATTTAGATCAAATATTCTAACTAATAAAATCAAACAATTTGTCTATGATCTAGTCAAACTCATAAGTCAAGATAATTCATATCAAACACATTTCAAGAAATTAGTCTAACATATAAACTAATAAAAATCTTGAAACTATGAGAATTTTATTTTATTTAGATGAGGATAATCATTACCTTAGCAACAAAATCAAATTTTATGACCAAAAACATTTTGTTGTAATGATCCTAATCTAATACAGGCAAAAAAAAAAAAAAAACTCAAAAAATTTGTTGTCTGGACATGTAATTCATCGAGCCCCATACTGGACTCGTCAAGTCCATGCCTAAAACCATTCTACTCGTCAAGTTCAGGCATGGACTCATCAAGTAGGAATGCCAGACAGCTTTTTCAGTTTACGAAAAATAACACATTTGCATCAAATATAATAGAAAACAACCCATGTCTTTGATACAACTGTTGGGTTTTAGTATACTACAACATCTTATGGAGCTCATACAATTCTAAAAGTGTTGGATCTATGTTTTCTCTAATTATACATGCAATATTGCTTCCTAAGCTTAAAGCCTACAATTAACATACAATTGATATAAACAACATGGAATTGAGTTATAGAGTTACCTCATTGTTGTAGCTTGTAGTTTTGGCCTTTAATAACTTAGTACCTTAAATGTTACACCTCAAACGGTTCACAACACACCTAGGATAAAGGAGAACTTGAGAGAGAAATTACTAGCACCCAAAATCGACTCTATGATCTCCAATACCACTTGTGAAAACTTGTGCAACTATTTTAGGCTAAGAGTTACATATTTATGGTGTAGGAATCCAAGAGTCATGTGTAACCCTAATTCCTACACTTGAGCCTGTAATGGATTAAAACTTTATGGAACTTACATAAGCTTAGCCCAACACTAATAATTTACCATGGATTATTAGCCCAGCTTATATGTATCATTTATTTACACAATCAACCCCTATATATTTAATTAGTATCTTTTGATCACAAAATTAATTCCAAATTAAATCTTGATCAATACTAAATAAATCATATGATTTCTTATTAATATATTAGAACTTATAATATATTAATAAATCATAAATAACCTCTTACTCAAGTATCCATCCTATCAAATTGTCCTACTGATATACAAGGCAAATGGACCATGCTACTCTCGTGTCAAGTACATACAAATTATAGTTATGGGATTAGACACCTAATACAACAAGCTTTCCATGGTGATACCTTTAGCAGAACCAAGTTGCCCACCTGAAACTCCAAGTCTGGCCGGCGCTTGTCAACATAGCTTTTCTGCCGACTCTGAGCTATCTGGAGCCTCTGAATGTGTTGGATCTTCTGAGTGATCTTGTGTACTACCATAGTACTCCCCATGACTCTCTAACCAACCTCACTCAAATATATTGGGGTCCTACACTTCCTCCCATAAAGCATCTTGAATGGAGTTCAATCTATGCTAGCGTGATAGTTGTTGTTATACAAATATTCCGATAATGGCAGATGTGTATCCCAACTACCACTAAAATCTAATACACATGCACGTAGCATGTCCTTTAGAATCTGAATCTTCCTCTCACTCTGGCCATCCGTTAGAGGGTGAAAAGTTGTAATGAAGACGAGTACCCATCTTGTCATGAAACCGCTTCCAAAATCTTGAAGTGAGGTGAAAACCTCGGTCTGACACAACCAACACTGACACTCCACGACGTGCTACCAACTCACGTACATAGATCTCGACTAATGTCTTCGCCGATATAGTCTCCTGGATCGAGATGAAATGAGAAATATTGGTCAAACAATCCATGATAACTCAAACCGAATGCACTCCACGTGCAGTCCTAGGAAGCTTTCTGAAGAAAGCCATAATGATGTCCTCCCATTTCCATACGGGTATCTCCAATGGTTGCATCTTGTCGTGAGGTCGCTGGTGCCGGCCTTGACTTTTATATAAGTAAAGCATCGATCCACATTCTAAGTTATGTCTCACTTCATGTAGGGCCACCAATAATCAGTGTGAGGATCCTGATATATCTTCGTCGCCCCAGGATGGATGGAGAATATCAAATTGTGAGCCTCCTCCATCAGGACATGGTGAACACCAACTCAGTAAGGAAAATAGACCCTTCAATGTAGTTTCAACATCCCATAGTTTTCATAATCAAAGAAGTTACCTGACCAATGATCCGCTCACACTTCCGGCGCTGGGTCTCGACCTGGGCCTCCCGAATCCGTTCCAAAAACTGAGCAATCACTATCATCCTCAGGAATATATCCCGAATCGGAGTTGCGACCGCCTTGCATCTAAAAGAGTTGGAAACTATATTAGCCTTGGCTGGGTGATTAACGATCTCACAGTCATAGTCCTTCACCACATCCAACCATCGACGCTGCGTTATGTTCAGATTTAGCTGATCCATTAGATACCTCAAGCTCTTCTGGTCAATGTAAATCGTACAAAAACCCCCAAAGAGGTAGTGTCGCCAAATCTTGATGGAGAAAACCATAGCCCATTGTTCCAAATCGTGTGTTGGGTAATTCGCCTCTTGAGGCTTCAACTGCCTCGAAGCGTACGCTATCACGCGACCTAACTTCATCAGCACTGATCCTATACACATGATCGAAGTGTCACCGAAAAATATAAAATCGACGACGCCCTTTGGCAAAGTCAGAATTGACGTCTCGCATAACCGTTATCGGAGATTCTCGAAAGCTGCTTGCTACTCAGGCCCCCAACGGAATATCACCAACTTCTTGGTCAGTCGGGCCAATAGAACAACAATATTGGAAAAAATCCTGGATAAATCTCCGATAATAACATGCTAGACCCAGAAAGCTATGAATCCCATATAGAGACCTCATAACCTCCCACTGCATCATGGCCTCTACTTAGGCTAGATCGACCATAATACCCTTTTGGTTGACAATGTGCCCATAAAACTTGCACTTGGAGAACTTTGCGAATAGTCTCTCCCTCCTCAGTGTCTCCAGCACCTCCCTCAGGTGCTCCTCGTGCTTCTCTTGAATCTTGGAGTGAACTAAGATATAGTCAACGAAGACGATCACAGACCGGTCCAACATCGATCTGCACACGCGGTTCATGAGATCCAAGAATGCGATAGGAGCATCGGTAAGCCTAAAAGGCATCATCACAAATTCATAATGACCATAGCGAGTCCGTAAGGCTGTCTTCTGCATATCATCGTCGCTGTCTTGCATCTGATGATAACCTGATCACAAATGAATCTTGGAGAAATAAGATGCTCTTTTAAGATGGTCAAATAAGTCAGAAATCCTTGGGAGGGGATACCTGTTCTTCACAGTTACCTTATTTAATTCCCGGTAAACTATACACATCCGATGTGACCCGTCCTTCTTGTTGACAAATAGGATCAGGGCTCCCAATGGAGAACTACTCGGCCTAGTAAATCCTTTGTCTAACAGTTAGTGAAACTGTGTAGACAACTCCTTCATCTTGGATTGAGCCAACTGATATGGTGCCTTGGCTATCGGAGTCGTGCTAGGAACTAGGTCAATCCTGAACACTAGCTGTCGCTCCCGAGGTACCCTAGGCAAATCCTTTGGGAATACTTCTAGGTACTCCCAAACGATCTGTACATCCTCCATAGTCTCCTTCACCTTATCTTGGGTATCCATGACATAAGCGATATAACATGCGATACCCTGCTGAGGGTAGCGTCTTGCCCTCGCTGTTGAATACAATGTCGGTCCATACTTCAACCTTTCGCCCTAAATCACCAACCCTCACCCACTTGGGGTCCAAACTTGTAGTAGCTGTTGGTCGCAGTCGATCACTACCGCATTGGGGCTCAACCAGTCCATATCCATGATAACGTTATTCCGTCGTAGGGGAGTAAGGATTAAATCCATAGAATACTACTCATCGAACAACTGTAGTGTACATCCCCAATGAACCCTAGAAACTTGTATTATCCTATCATCTGTGATCTCTACATCAAGAGCACATTCCAGTTCCCCTGGAGCTCCAAAAAAACACTTGCTAAGTGCGAGCGACACGAAATATCGTATAGCCCCCGAATCGAATAATACTAGAGAAGATATGTTGTTCAATAAGAACGAATCCTACAATTAAACAAATAAACATAAGTGAAAAATCAATATAAATAAAGTGATAAAGAGAAGATACATAGTCGTAACAACATCGGGAGCTGCACCTGCCTCCTCTGCTGTCAACTCCAAGGCTTTTCCCTTCGCTACAGGCACCTCTGTCTTGGCCTGACGACCATCGTTAATCCTTAATGTAGCAGGAGCGAGTGTTGCCACCTGAGCTGTTGCTGCTAAACTCAGATAGTGGGACCTCTTGTAGCCCCTTTGATTACACTAGATGCAAATCAGATCAGATGCTGTGATGGTGGTGGTAGTAGTACAATCTCGCAATGCACGTCCTCTCATGCGTCCTACCACACATGCTACACCGGCCTCGGATCTGCTAGCCCTTCCCTCGGGTATTCCACCTTGGGCTTTTTGCCCGAAGCCTCCACACCAGATATCACATTTGGCTTCCTCTTCATATTCATCTCTAAATCAATCACACACACATACACTCTCTCTCTTTATCTCTCTCTCTCTCTCTCTCTCTCTCTCTCTCTCTCTCTCTCTCTTTCTCTATCTATCTCTCTCTCTCTCTTTCTCTCTCTCTCTCTCTCTCTCTCTCTCTCTCTCTCTCTCTCTCCCTCGCTATCATATCATCAATTGTCTTGCAGTTGGGTTGTCTCACAAACTGCTGAATTTTGTACCTCAAGATCTCATCGTACTGGGCCTTTTTATCTCCCATCCGCCACATACTGCGGAACAAGAAGGGCCCTCTCGCTGAACTTGGCGGCGATCTTAGTCACAGTCTCAGTCGTTTGCTAGAGATCCTGAAATTCCTATAGAAGCTGCTGCACCTCAATAACAGGTGTTAAATCAGCCCCTAAACCTTTCAGTAAAGTCACTCCAGTTCATAACATCAAAGGAAACATCACTAATAGCATGTCTAATCTCCTCCTACCAATACCACGCCATGTCCTTCAGTAGACAAGAAGCATTTCAGACCTTGTCCCCCCTCCCTACCAAGGTCGTTGGCGACATCTGCCAACCACCTACTGCTAGCAATGGGGTCCCTATCCCCATGGTAGACTAGAGCTCCACATGCTTGTAATTCCATGAATGTCATCATGCACGCCCCGATCATGGCCTCCATCTCGGTATGTAGTGCACCCAGCCTCTCATTAATAATCTTCAAAATTCCCTCCTTGACTGTATCGAATATCACAGGAGTCTGGTCAATGATATTGCGTGTGATATCAGATGATATGAACTCCCTTAACTGATCATCGAGTTTCCAGGCTCCAGAGCCCGAACCTGATCCTTCGTCGACGCCAGAACTGCCAACTGGCCTAGAGCGTAGCTTCACCGTACATAAAATACACCATAAAAATCATTATAATACTCATCATAACTTGAGGGAACTTGATGGGTTTTGGTCCTAAGAACATCCTATGTGCTCATACAAACCCTAATGCTTGGATCTAGGTTTCTCTATTGTACATGCAGGTTATCCAAGACTATAAACCCTAATTCTAGCATTCAAGTAATCATATTAACATGCAATTAGGTTTAAGATCATACCTTGATTGTTATGTAGCAATAACAATCCCAAATCTCCTTGTATTGACTTTAAAAAGCTTAGAGTCACAAATGTCACTCCTTTAATGGTTCACAAACACCATAAGCAAGAGAATGAAGAGGAGAGAGGATAAAGGCTGCCCAAAACCATCTACAAACCCTAGAGAAGTCTTAGCCACGTTTTTGGCTCATAAGGGTCATATATATAGTAAGGCTATTAGGGTTATGTAACAAGGAAACCCTAAATTGGATGCTTAAGCCCTAAGCAACCCATGGAGCCCTTTTCTCAAGGCCTTGGAGGATTTCATATGGGCTTCCCCATAGAATTCGTCCACCTTATAATATAAGGCAATCCATAGCCCAAATTGCAATTATCTTATAAATACAATTTCAGTCCCTTAAGTTTAATTAATCTCTTTTAGTCACAAAACTAATTACCAATTAATTCTTGACTAATATTAATTAAACAATATGATTTCTCCTTTAATATATTATTCTCATAATATATTAATAAATCATATTTAATCCTTTCTCTCCATAATTCATCCTATCAAGTTGCTTTGGTGAAGGCAACCCAGAAGGACCATGCACCATCGGGTCAAGTTCATACAAAAATAGTTATGTACTTAGACACTAATCCAACAGTCTCCCACTTGGATAAGTCTAATAACTATTCTACGTATGACTTCAGATCCTGATCTGCAATCGTAGCTTTCCAAAGCCGCTGTCAATTCTGATCCTATTAGATACGCGTGTCCTTTAGATAAGGGATCATATATTCCTCCATTCTAGATATCATATGAGATATGATTTCAAATCATTCTTTATGTACTATTTCTCGACTTCCGATTTATGACGACTGACTAATTGAACAAATCAAATTAGCCCTAGCCCGGTCGAGCATTTACGTTTGTCATCACTAAATCATCGAGTGACCCAAAGATATCGCTTGTATCCTTCTTTGGATAAAAGGAACGGATAAACTTTGATACAATGCTTGCTTACACTCACTCACCGAATCGCACACAACAATATGTTTTATAACACCAAGTTACTAGTGCGTTTACATATTATCAATGTGCAACCGATTAGCAAGATACAACTCACACATCTCGGTTTCAAGAATATAAGATGTTATCGGCTCATCAATCACTCGTGATACAATTCATGGAGTGATCTATGTGAGCGTGGGTTTAGTCCAATGCTTAAACTCATATTCATAAGCACTCATGAACATTGCAACAAATATTTACTTATGTCTAATAGTATTTTAGACAATCCACACACCAATTCACGACAGTCTTCATTCATACCTACTTCCAACATATGAACGACTATGGCCCGTTCGAATAATTTGACTGTTCTTAACCAATTAAATTATTCAGGAAGTCAAAACATGCAATGTGAAACACAGGAATAATACTAATCCCATATGGCCTCAAACCTTTGAGTATAAATAAAACTCCTTTTATTTATCACCATATCGATTACTCATTATTTGTCGTTTCGGGTAATCAACTTCTAACTTGAATTATTACACTTGTCCCATGCTCCTAGCATGGACACAATGTTTACCTATGGTTCTTACTTTGTGAAATAGACCAAATTGAACACATTTCCAATCATTCTCATTTCACAACTCCAAATCCTTTTTCATAAGTGAAAGAATATCAAATTCTTGCTACTTATAGAATATGCTAGATTCTAACATTCTATGCAATGATTCATTCGTAATGTCACTGCACCAAAGTCACAAAGACTATTGCCAATGATATTACAAAGTCCTCTATCGGAGATTGTTACAAGATAATTCCTTAGATATGATGTCTCTCACTCAAAGTACACTCCTTTGAACATCCTTTTGCACAAAAGTTTCTAATCTAGTCATAGATTTTTCAATATTCAGTTTCCCAATATGGACACATTTCCATATTTTCCATATGACAACTCATTCTTAATAGAATCTTATCTATTCATAATAATGTCGATATGGTCCATTCAATACCATGCTTCCAACTACACATAAGCAACCAATCCTCGTCGAACTTTGGATTATCCATTGATAGTTGTTTAATTATTTTAGTCAAAACCGATTCTAGTCCTTTTTCCCTCTAAATGCGCTAGACATTTGGAAAATTTTAGAATGGTCAAATATTAAAGCATTTGCAATCGATCCTATACCCGAAGCGTATGAGACACGATGCATAATGTTTTATTTGCTATGTTCTCAAAATTCGAATTGTGAAGAGGAATGTTGTAATCATAATCGAAATTTTAAGAACACACTATGTACCTTTGACTAAATTTGTTAACATTTCTCAACCTAAGCCTTTAGATTTGAAATGAATCATGATATTCTCTCCCTTAATTATAGCAAAAAAGCCTTACAACCCTTACCACTTTGCAAGGTATAACTCTTGTTTTCTGTAATTAATATTGCCAACTTGCAATACGTGCCTTAATAATCATACAATCATAACATTTATGCCCCCACTACCATGATGATTATTATAAAACATAACACTTATGCTCCCACTAGCTTCGACATGTATTCATAAACATCTTAACTTTCAGAAAAACAATACTTATTGAATTTATTAAGTCCATGTTTCTAATACTTAATGCTTTGATAATCTTTTATCAAGGCCTCTTAAACTTATACACCTTTTCCTGAGATAGCTCATATGTGTGTCTAAACAATTATGACTAGTTGCCAAACCTCACAATTCAAATCATGGAAAAGGATACCGTAACCATAATCGGATTCGAGAATGCAATTTTACAATCACTATCTTCTTAAAATCTTTCTTAGTGAAAGCATTTCGTCACAATCATTTTCATGAAGGAGGAAATCTTATGACACTTAGATTTAAACGGTGTATGTGTTACTATCCATGTGAATTTGTTAAAACCAAAGTTTACGACAAATTCAAACTCATATGGACCGAACTTTCTTAATCTTGATTTGTTGCCTTATGGTAGCACAGCTGCCCACCACGTCTTCCAAGTAGTTAAGCAGCTCACCTTTTCCTATCAATGTACCTTTCATTGATCAAGGTGCCTTGTCTTTTATGCATTCAAAATGAGAACTCATAGGACTCACATGCATAATTAACTCAATTGGAAATAGCACAGAAACAAAATAATGCCAACACGATAGGTTGTAAACCTCAACTCATGTGCTAGTGATGATCGATAAGGTTTATTTGATTTGTTCTTGAAACCTTTCAAGACCATTAAGACTCCCACTGACTCCTTGACATATAAGATTCTCTTGTCAATAACCATTTCTTGACAAAACAAATATTCAAGAGTTAGTGTAGCCTTTATCAAAACACTTCATAAATTGGTCCTAGTTGGCCTTTGTCTTATCCAAGACATCACAACTTTCCACATTTGATGAATGTTATAAACCTTCTTAATACTTTTCACTCATTGTCACAATCTTAACTCTAAGACTTGTTTTGGAACGAAGTATGATTGACTTCTTGATTTAACCATTTCTTCAATTCTTGATTCCTCTTCTTAAACATACAATTGTACTAAGACTCACTTACAGGATCATTTGAGATATGGTTCTTAATCATTAAGATATATCATAAAGCATAAAAGGTACTCTGCCTTTTTCTTAGAATGGAGAAACTTTTATCTTTATGCCTACTTGATTCTTCTTATTCGTTTTTCTATTGATTTAAACCTTTTTAATCAATTCCAAATTACACTTAATCTTATAAGTATAATCATATTTACTAAACCTTTAGTAAATCATGACGAATATCTTTTTTACTCATATGGTGGACTTGATCAACACACAACTTTGTGTACTCGATCTCCTAGTCCTTCACTTGACACTTTATCAATGAATTAGTCTAATTCCCAAATATGAAATTTCTCATTCATCATGCAACCAAGTTGCGTGATTCCAAATTTCTATCCAATTGAAATTTGTGCGATGAGAAACTCTCCCTATTTGGTAAATTCTCGACATTTCCATAAATAATAATCATGTCCATTCGTTGTAGAAATATGTAAACATCAATTTTTCATAATGATTTCATTGCAAGGAAATAAAAAAATAAATAAATAAGTCAAACAAAATTTATTTTATTTATAAAAGCAGCGGAAAACATTTGTCCTTACAATGCAAATCCATTGAAAACTATGTATTTCAAAAATAAAATTTCTAACAATTCTATCATAACTATCTAAGCTTAAAATCTAATCTTCAAGTCCATGCGATCAAGATCCATTTCTTGTGATTAGATTCATCTTGCTCTTTCACCAAGCTTCCTTTCTTTTCACTGATCCTACAAAACATTCAAACACAATCTTATCACATTATGTATTTTGAATCAATGAATAGGAAATTAACGAAGTTAGATAGTGGATTTTACCTGAAGCACAATCATACTCTTTGATTCTCCCATCTTTGGAATTTTCAGGCTCTTGGGGCAGACTTCTCTCCAACGCCCTTTCTCTTGGCCGCAAACGCAGGTCGCTTCTCTTAGAACGTCCTTGGAAGCATGGTCGGTTGACTTTCCCAACAAATATGCTCCATTACTTTGCCAAATCATTTCTAATTCAGCAGCAATAAGCATGTAAGTTAGATCAATGAGGTTGTCGTCATGATCCATCATATAATACTTTCTTTTCAACTCATTATATGATTCAGGAAGTGACTGCAAAACCCAATTCACAGCCAACTCATCTGGGAATGACACACCCAACATTATCAACCTATCAATGTGTGATTTCGTTCCTAGAACGTGGGCACACACGAGTTTACCATCTTCATGTTTCATTTCCAATAGGGCTTTAGTGATATTGAAATTTTCAATTCTTCAATCATGTGGGTTAGGGAGAACAATTGGAGGAGGTGGAGGAAGTGAAGCATGATTTCTTGTTCCTCGATCGAATCGTGGAATACCATCTTCATGTGGAATGCTTGTTCCACGGGATTTGGGAAGACCATAGTTGTCGAACTTTGACATCTGCAAAACGGGAGAAAACGAATTCAAGTTAGTTGATTGATTGAGTCCTTAGTAAATCACCCAAATGAGATACTAAGGCTAGGAACCAACAGAATACACTACAACCTAGATAAGGGATGTCGTAATCTAATTGCAGAACATTTGAAGGTAAGTGAATGACGATTCACTAATTTCCACCATGAAAAACGAAAAAGAAATTTAAGTTTTAAGTCTATGAAAAATCTTAGATCCTTTGAGATTCATTGAACATTTCCATGGCATGTTTAAATCTCGATATGCCCCTCTAGTTTGTGACTAGGATACCGAGGATCACAAAGCGGGTGTGAATAACCATGCAAACTTACATAGTGCCCTCACATGTTACAGTCACCTATTCGATGTGCCGGTAAACCACACACGCTCCATCGAACTATGACAAACATGGAGTCGCCCTTTGCTACCTTTGCTTAGAACCATTTAGTGTGCCGGTAAACCACACACGCTCCACTAACATCTTCGCAAGGGCACAAAGTGTAATTTCATGGAATTGCATCAATTCACTTTTGCCTAAGTAACTAAGATTGGGAATTTGAAAAACATTTAGTTACTTTTGTACTTCATCATACTTATAATGGAAGGTTTCGTCCTATCCTACCCGTTCGGCTAACGACCCTCCACTAGTCAAGAGTGCGGTGGGTAAGAGTGGATACCATTCAATCGCCATATTATAGGCACTTTCCTTAAACACCCCTTATAGACTAGCTTCCTGAATGAGGCCTACTAACGGTAAGACTGACTTTTACTCATACATATATATAATGTGAAACTTTTAATGTTATATATAGTATAGGGTGTATTTTACACTTTTAGAATACTAGGTGGTCAAATTTAATAATTATACTTTTAACTCAATTAAATTTTAAACCTAAACTTTTATAGATTTATTAAACCTCTTTTAATTATACACCTTAATTAATTAATAAAACCATAAGGGTGTGATTTGAATCTTTTCAAAACATTACTAGGGTTTTAGAATTTAACATTCCTAATTAAACTTTTAATCAACTTTTAAATTCCAAAACTTGAGAGCAAGTTTTGAAACATTTCAAAACATTAGGGTTAGAATTTAAATATACATCAAAATTAAACTTTTAATCAAAATTTAAATTCCATAACTTGAGGACAAGTTTTGAAACCTTTTTCAAAACATTAGGGTTTCAACTATTTAAATTTCAAAACTTTTGGGTTCAAATTTAAACTATAAAACCTAAAGGGGAAAATATGAAACTTTTCATAACAACAAGGATCAAATAACAAATAATCTAAAATTAACAATTAATCACATAATTATCTATATTTGATTTATTTAATGATTTCTTGCAAAACAATTTATCAATTTAATCAAAATAATCAGTCAATTATCTTATTAATTGATAAATATCTTCAATTAGATCAAGAATATAGTCAAATATATCATAAAATCGGATTTATATTCATCTAATATGATAGGGTAACTATCCCAAAGCAAAAACAGCAAGAAATCCCGGTTTTCCCTCCTTCTGACGAGTTGACTCGTCGAGTCAGGCTTGGACTCGTTGAGTCTGCATGGGCTCGGCGAGTTCAGCTATGGACTCCCCGAGTCCAGCCTCCAAGACACCAAAAATTGAATTTTTTTTCAACATATAATGCATCAATACAATAGAAACCAGTCATGGCTCTGATACCACTGATGGGTTTTGGTCCTAAGAACATCCTATGTGCTCATACAAACCCTAATGCTTGAATCTAGGTTTCTCTATTGTACATGCAACTTATCCAAGACTATAAACCCTAATTCTAGCATTCAAGTAGTCATATTAACATGTAATTAGGTTTAAGATCATACATTGATTGTTATGTAGCAATAATAATCCCAAATCTCCATGTATTGACTTTAGAAAGCTTAGAGTCACAAATGTCACTCCTCTAATGGTTCACAAACAGCATAAGCAAGAGGATAAATATGAGAGTGTAACATCCCGGACTTCCAAGTATCTTTTATTCATTATATTTTTGGTGTTTTGTGAGGGGACTCGGCGAGTTGGATCTCAAACTCGCTGAGTAGGGTCGCGGTTCTGGACGCGGGTTCGCGCCTGGACTCGGTGAGTCCAAGGAATGGACTCGACGAGTCTGAGCTGTTTAGTGAAACCCTAATTTCCTGGTCCTAAGCTCTATTTAAAGGACCTTATGGCTCTTCATTGCGGCTACCTTGATCCTAGAAAGCACCAAAGCAGCTAAGGGTTCCTATGAGTGAGAAAAGAGGCCATTGTTCACCAAATATGTGTGTATTTGCAAGAAAGGAAGGGGAATGTCTAGCTAGAAGAGTTGGGGAGCTTGGATCCACTTCCATTTCGCCATGGAAAGCTTCTTGAGGTATCATTCAGAGCTTATTTCCGTATTTTTGTTGATATGGTCAAATCTAGGGTTTCTTCTTGCCTCGTTTGCTTTGTAATTGAAGTGTGAGAGGTCCTATGGAGATATGGTACCTAGATCTGGACCTTAGTAGGTCCATAAAGTCCCAAATGCTATGCTTTATGTCCTTCCTTTTGGGTTGGAGACTAGGGTTGCGATCTTAGAGGTCATTTCTCCAAAAAGACCCTTGTGGGTGTTGCATGGTAGCCAAGACTGTGACTTTACGTGATAAATGAGCTTAGGAGGGCCAGATCTATGAGTGTATGGAGCGGATCTGACCTCAAAAGCACGATTGAGTTGATGCATGGCATGGACTCGTCGAGTCTGAAGAACAGACTCGGCGAGTAGCATGAAGTTGTGCTTAGCCACTCAGTGAGTGGTCCTGCCGAGTTATGGTTGACTCCGTGAGTCACGGAGAGCTAGAGAGGGATTGATCGGTGGACTGAGTCGAGTTGGAACTCGCCGAGTTGACCTTGCGACTCGGCGAGTTGAGTCGCGGTGGCCCCGTCATTCATGACCAGGTGGAACTCGTCGAGTCAGGGGAGTACTCTACGTGTCAAAAGAGAATCATAGAGAGTTTGTGAAAACGCTTAGACTCACCGAGTCGCTCTAGTGCACTCGCTGAGTCCGGTCAAATTGACCGTTGATCGTTGACCAGAGTTGACCAGTGTTGACTTGATAGGGGTAGTCAACCTTAGTGGTAAAAGTATTAATTAGAGATATATGATGTTATAGGAGGATTATAGCTCGGGGGTTCGAGCACGTGTGATTTCCAGGATTTGCGAGTTATCGAGATATACGAGGTGAGTCTTCTCACTATGCTGTACCCAGAAGGGTTTAACTGTGTGACCGGAAGGTCGAATATGACATGAGATATATGCATTATGTGTGATAAGTTAATCGTTATATGTGTTATGTATGACATGCTTGATATTGGCCGGAAGGCATTATGTTATGGGCCAGAAGGCGAATATGTTATGGGCCGGAAGGCGTTGTAATATGGACCGTGAGGTTGACGTGGATAAGACCGGAAGGTTTACCCAGTCGGGACGGAAGTCCCATGAAGCACATGGACCGGAAGGTCAGGGTCTGGAAAGGCGTATATGCGTAGGTTGTATTTTGGGGAACTCACTAAGCAATTATGATTACAATTGTTGTGTTATGTGTTTCAGGTACTAGCGAGGACCGTGAGAAGGCGCCGGCTTCATCGTACACATAGTCGGGGAAAACTATTTCTATGATCTTTTTGATGTAATCGGTTGTGACAATATTGTTTACATTGGAATTTAAAATATTACTCGATGTTTTTGATGTTTGCAAAAATGCAAAAATTGGTTTTAAAATTTTACGTCGTTACAAGTTGGTATCAGAGCCTTGGTTTGAGGGATTCGGGTACACCTTCGGGCGTAACTGAACTCAAACCGGGGATTTGAGAAAATTTTTATTAATAAATCAATAAAAATTGATATGTGATTTTTGAAACCACCAAAGAAGAAGGAGTGTGTACGGTCAGCCAGCGCCTGAACGGGAAAATCCCCAAAATACTCTTACAATATGAGTTATGAGATATGATACGATATGATACGCATGCTAGTAGACTAGGTATTCATATTAGGACTAGAGTGGCCTAATTTGTGATGCCTTAGTCCAGGGAACCTGCTTCTATGAGGTGTTGTGAGAGCGAGTGGGTAGCTAGTGCATGAAAAGAATAGAGTACTCAGGATCCGGGGTTTGGGGAGGAGGACTTGGGGTGAATGCTGATGCGGTGTAGTTGGTAGTATTGGACCCATACTACTGAAGACACCGGGTCAGTGGACAACCCAAGTAAGAATCCCTGGGTATCGGGGACTGAGTAGGGCTGCGTTATCGAGTGCGATTATGCTCGATAGAGTCTCTGATATTTTTATGTTGTATTTCAGAGACATCATGGTTGGACCACGCCACAGACCTAGTACGAGTAGTGTGACTGACGAGGAGCTTCGTCAGATGATTCATGAGGAGGTGGCTGCAGCGATCCGGGCTGTTTTTCCGGAGATGTTTGGGTCTATTTGTTGGATAAGGTGTCTAAGTCCATAACTATTTCTGGTATGTACTTGACCCGACCCGACATGGTCCATTTGTGTTGCATGGCACCATGCAATTGGATAGACTAAATGAGAGAAATAACACTTGGAGATTATTAATATATTATAAGTTCTAATATATTAATAATATTATTTGATTAGTTTGATCAAGAATTAATTTAGAATTAATTAAGTGATCAAAAGATAACTAATTAAATATATGGGTTGATTATGTAAATCATCCATATCTTGTATAGTGGGCTAAAAGGCTCCATGGACTATCAAGTTGGGTTTCACCCATAGGATGCTCCATGGATGCTCCATGGGAGTTACAAACCCATGGGTCATGGAAATGAAGAGTCATGACACATTAGGGTTTAACCCTAGATGTGTCAACACTATATAAGTAACATGTTCTCCACCTAAAATCGGCTACACTAAGAAACAAGAGGGCTTGGCCGATTTTGAGAAGTGTGTGTTCTCTCATAAGTTCTTCCAAGAGCACTTGGGGTGCTAGGCTCACAAGGTTTCAAGGAACACAAACAACAACAAGGTAAGTTATTCTATCTATACTTTAAGTTAAAATTGTTCCCCATGTATGCTAGATAGGAATATAACCTTGGAATTCAACTTTGCATGACAACTAGACAAACATAGATCCAAGGTTATTAGGGTTGCATGTACACTTAGGAAGTGTTAGAATGCTCAAAACCCATCAGTGGTATCAGAGCCTAGGCATGTTTGCTCTTATTTGTGCTTAAAAGTTGAAAACAGAATCGGAAATCTTGCTGTGTGCGAATGGACTCGTCGAGTCTATAGGGGGGACTCGTCGAGTTCATGAGTATCTTCAACCAACTCAGCGAGTCAGTTCATGCACTCGGCGAGTAGGGTCGACTGATTGCAGAATTTCGATTCAGTTGCTGGAAATGAATTAGAAACATTACCCTAAACTGTTTTGGTAATTGAAAACTTGTTTTTGGTGGTGTAATGTCCTTGCTAATTCATTTACAACAACTAGTTATCAAAATTACAAAGTTTTAAATGTAATTTTTGATTGTGTTCATATTCATGTTCTTGTTCTTATGATGTTTTTAGATGATCATAGGAATTATTTGTAACCTATGTGGTAGATTAATTCTTGATCATAATGTGTTTTAATGGAGTCCATAACTTATCCTTAAGTTATGGAAAACCAAGAGTCACACTTGAGTTAAAACCATTAAAACAAATACAAGAGTTAGAAAAATGAAGAGTCTTCATTTTATTACTCTATTAAACTCATAAGTTACAAGAAATGAAAAAGTTTTGAAAGTTACAAAACTTGCCCTCAAGTTTTGGAACAAGTAAAGTTAAGTTAAAACTTTAAGTTCCAACCCCTAGAATTTTAAAAGTTAAAATTCAACCCTTATACTTATATTATGATGATTTAATAATTATATATATATATATATATGTATAAGAATAAAGTCGTCTTACCGCTAGTACGCCTCATTCACGAAGCCGGTCTATAAGGTGGGTATAAGGTTGTTGCCTATAAAATGGTGACTTAATGGGTGTATATTCTCACCCACCACT